>NC_067122.1:7056314-7680382 GCF_021347895.1 Acanthochromis polyacanthus
AAGCACAAGTTTGCAACCCAGTCGAGTTGGTCGGACGCATCAACTCAGCTGAAAGTCTGAAGGGCTGTCATGTGATCACCTAGTAGCAAATTAATGCACATCCACCGAGCGGGTGATAATCAGATGCAATGCATTTACTTGTAAGAAAAAACGGCCCTGTGGACACACAGCTTTACCCTCACCCCACCTGGTTGAAGCAGATCCAGTGTCTGATTCTGCTGGTGGTCTCTTTTATTAAAAGGGAGTTTTTTTCATCCCACTGTCACCAAAGACTAGCTCAAAGGTAATATTTGGAGTTGTTGGGTTTGTTTCTATAATATAGTATTGGGAAGTCTTCACCTTATCATATGAAGCAGCACTACTGACACTTAATAGAACTGGATAGAACGTTATTATTGTAGGTCATTGAATTTTTAGCTACTTTAGACTGTTAAGCTGAACTCAATTCAATCTCTACTTGTAGTTTTATCCAGACTACATAGCACAGTATTCCTTTACTGTCTCTTACAGGATGCGAGGCCACACATTGTGTCCTCCTTTATATTTCCAGCATCGTGTGTTCTTTCCTCTTATTCTAAACTCCCTCTTGAGTGGCCTGCTGATAGAACATTCCCGGACTGTTCCCAGCCAAAAGGAAATGGCATTTCCTCAGGACCTCTCTCCGGATCTTTTCACGGACACGACAGAGGAGAGGATTGTTTTGTTTTATTGAGTTCTCGGAGATGACCGAAAATTGTCTGTTTTGTTTATCTCCACTTCCCCTCACTGTTTGGTCACAAGCTCCTCCACACACTGCCTCGAGCAACCGCCGTCCCCCACCAGCAGGACTGTTTGTTTTCTTTGAACCGCTATCTTTTGTTGGTTGTGGATTTTGTTTTTCAGACAGTGCACAGAGGGGAAATTTGTTCAGTTTGTATCTACAAAAGTGTGTTTGAGAGAGTCTGGCCTTATCTCGTGTTCCCCTGAGGGCAGGAAGTGACTGGCTGAGAGGAAAAACTAATGTAATCTAATAGACATCCAAAAAGTGCAGGAGGTTGTGAATTCTTCAGAAGAGATCGGAAGGAAGGTTGGGTTAGCCCTTCAAAGTGTCAGGAAGGCAGACAAAATTAGCAACAGGTCAAAACCTGCATCTTACAAGAAGGGAAATTAAACAAATTTCACTCATGTGCTCTTGCATCGTTCACAGAGATCTTAAACCGATGCAGTGCTGTGTTTGCAAGCTATAACACACGATATGTCCAAATTCTGCAGCAAGCTGCCGTCTGATGGTGAAAGTAAAAATTATGTGGTGCATTTAGGTGCTTTAACTTCGATACTTCAATAGGAGAAGCTGACAAATTCAGATTTATGTCTGACATACTGTGTCGTCTCAGGGTGTAGTACCATCTCTAACACAAATATGTGCCATTAGAGTGTAAATCTGTGGATTTTAGTTCAGCCTAATGGCTAACAGACTTTTTTTTTCCCTCAATGCTTAAAAATATTTAGAACTTTAAAATAAAATGCAGGCCAGTTATTTTTGATCATTTTTAGCTCAACAGCATGAGGTCAAAACAGTTCTTGCTTTTTCCTCACAATCTGCGTCTTACTTTAGGTAATCATTTCAAAACATAAAGCAGTGATTAAAGACAAACCTGAGATCTAAATACAAGTTCATTAGGCCCATTTGCTTGCATACTTGCATTCAGAAATACATGGAAACTGTGGTCTGGGTCGACATTTCAAGTATTTGTTTCTCTGAGGATAAAAAGTCACATCATCAAACTGGAGAAAGCACAAGTCTGTAATGCTGTTATGGGAAAAGAACTTTGGCTCTTTGCCTGAAACAGGGACTAAGGGGGAAAGGGTTGTTTTAATTTGTCTCTTGTGAATACTCTAACTTGATGAAAGTACGATAGAAAACATCTTAAACATTCCTTTAAGAAAAAGTAAAAGCTGCAGCTTTGAGGAAGTGTGCCTTCCAGTGTGTTGCCTTCAGGTTCTACTAAACAGAGATGCATTTGTGTCACCTGAAAGCTGAACCTCTGGCCTTCTTTGACTGGTAGTGACAGCTCTAAGCCAGTGTCAATCCCCACTAGTCCACTCCAAGCTCACCAACATACCACCACATCGACATGCGCTCCAATTCTTTAATTTTTCCATCCTCTCTTAGTCTTTTGCCTCTCTCGACCATCTCTTCTATTCTTCTCTGTGTCTCTCTTGTTGGATCGCTCCTCTCTCAACTGAGTTCAGTTGTGTACATGTTTGTATTTAAAGGAGGCAGGAAATGTCTCAGTCTGAAGCTGGAAGTGATTTGTTGAGGGCTCATGTTCACATCCAGAGGGCTGCTACAGCAAATTCCTCTGCTGCTGTGCTGCGTTTCAAACAATGAAATCAGCAAAGATTAACTTTAGAAGAATCACAGCAGTATCTCAGGGGTTCTTCTGGGTTGGTTTTTGCTTTTACATGACTGCTGTTTCTATTAAGACCTTTCCAGGATCTATCATTACATTCACATGTCAAAGTTCCGCAGCATGGTGCCAGGTCCGTTTCAGATTGGAAAATAGATTATATACGGTGTATGGTTGCATATCTGCCATCCAGATTAATGAATGTTAGCTGGTCTTTTGTGGACAGGTCCCATGACTGGCCACAAGATTCCCATGACCTTCTGCAGTCTCCCTGAATTCACCATCTTTGAATCTTTAGTAAAGCTTCTAGATTCAGTAGATCCATACAAAAAACCCTCTATTTTGACAGAGTTGCAATGGATCGTTAACAACATTCTGTGATGTTTTCAGCAAGAAATGTTCAATTAGTTCTTAATGTAATCAAAGGAATGAGAAGAATTCACGAGAGGAAGTGACGTGATGATAGCCTATATTGCTCCCTATGCTGATTGAGACTGTGCATAGAGCTCACATTAGAGAATAACATTCAAGACATAAAGGGGTTTAGGAGTCCTATGTTTTATATGGGTGGCATTATGCTGCCAGATTTTATCTATAATAGCTCATTTGTGTTCTGTTTGCAGGTGTACAATCATGTTCAGTTATCGTCACAACTTATTGTTTCATATTTGCATCTGTTGTGTTCATTTTCTGCTCGCCTCGTCCCTACATTCTTTATTCTAACTCCAAAACTACATCTCAAGCACAGAATCTTTCTTTATGACAATTTGATTTCATTTTTTCTCTTCTTCTTTTCTTCCTGCAAAAAAAAGAACTCCCCAGAGACCAGTGTTTGTTTAGGAGGTAGTATAAGGGAATGGCAGTGGAACAGAAAAAAAAAGTTTGCCTAACCACAATTTCTATTCAACCACAATGGCAATTACGCCAATTTGTTACATGACTAGAAGCAGCAATGTGGGGGAATTCCTACCTCTCTAACAAATGATTACATTATGACTCACTACAATACGGCGTATTTAAACAGAGATGAGTGTTTGGAGCTGTTATGTGTGCAGCTGGATACCTGCGTGCTTGTTGTTGAGTCGTTTTTCTTTTTTGTTCTGTCTCCTTTCATTAACTTCTCATTTAATGTTGATCTAATTTTAGAGCTGCACTATTTCATTTATCAGTATTTTTATATCAAACTTGAATCAATGACTGTATAATATAAAAACTGTAGTTTTTTTCAAGTGAACCCACAGAGAATTATTACTTTACAGACTATTGTTTTGATTCGTGTTCATCACTCTAATCAAACTGTGCTTCCAGATGCAGCAGACCCCCATTTTCAACTTTCAATAAAACCGCTATATGCTAACTGCTCAGCACTAAATTACAAAGCTGTCGTATAGCATGTGGAAAACTTTTATTACATGAAGACTCAGTAAATTACTTACAATTACTATAATATAGATTGTTATTATGGACAATTAGATTCCTATTTTGTAAAATATTGTTTGTAACTGAAGGAAATGTTTTTCTTTTGGTACACAACAACAATAATAATAATAATAATAAAGTACTAAATGATGCTAATTACAACTGGACTACTAAACACTTGTAATTACAGGGGTATAGGTATAAAGTGCTTCAGCAGTGAACGGCTTTAAATTGCTTGTAAGCGTTAGCATTGTTCAAAAGTTTGGAGTCACCCAGGCAATTCCATGTTTTCCATGAAAACTCACAATTCTATCCATGTGCTAACATAACTGCACAAGGGTTTTCTAATCATCAATGAGCCTTTCAGCACCATTAGCCAGAGTTGCAACAGCTAGAGCATTAGAGTGATGGTTGCTGGAAATGTTCCTCTGTACCCTTATGCAGATATCCCATTCAAAATCAGCCGTTTCCAGATAGAATAGTCATTTGCCTCATTAATAATGTCAAGAATGTATTTCTGCTCAATTAAATTTTGTTTTCATCAGGAAAAAAAAGATTTTCTTTCCAGAATAAGGACATTTCTAAGTGACCCCAAACTTTTGAACAGTAGGATTTATATCAGCAGTGAAAAGATAATGCCTTTAAATTGCTTATAAGCATTAGCATTGTTAGCACATCTATCACTTATAAGCTTCTCTATCTCCAGCATCTAATGTCAAAAACAGAACACAGTAGGTGGGTCAGTCATGGTCCACTCCAGCCTTATGGGACAGTTGCACATCTTTGCATCATGTCAGAGATCATCTTAGTTGTCACCGGTGTCAATGTTAAAGCCATTATGTTTTGAGGAATTGTTTTGGCAGCTCTCTGGTAGCATATTTGGCCAACAGAAAAGGAGCATCTGGGAAATTACGAACCCATATGAGATCACTGCGCTCACCCCACATCTTTTTGACACACGTCCAGCATTCAACATATGGCTTTTGTAAGCACACTTACAGAGCACTTTGCCAAAGTAAAACTGAATTGTGCAGACATTCCCATGTGTAGGATGCATCCTTATACAGTTTTTTTTATTTAACCTTTTTTTTTTTTGACCAGGAACACTTTCTTATAGACAGTCTGAGTCTGCAGTGCTGAGTAAAAATCTTCAAAACATACATGTTTGTACAAATGCAAATACATAGGTTTCTGTCCAACCAGACAGGTTTAATTATTTCAGCCTAATTTAAAAAAAAAAAAAAATCATGTTTTGGCTACAACCACTGAAATACCCATTGAAACGAGCACATTTAATTCAAATTGATGGCTTTTTTAAAAACATATTTGAACATGCAAACATGCAAATTGATGCAAAAAGATGTCTCTTCAGGTAACTTTTGCAACTGTTGACGTCAAAGTCCATGCATCCACAATCAGTAAGATACGACTGTTACGTACATGTTATATAATCCTTGATGGACGTTGTTCTTGATGGTGTAATCATAATCGAGATATAAACTGAAGCTTTCTATCACAAGCAGCGCCAACAAAAAGGAGCACTGGACCCATAATTCAGTTCAGCTATCCATGACGTCCCATTCAAAGCGAATAACAGGCAAGCTTTTTAAAGCATTAAACACATACATGAAAATTGCATTGAGATCAGAAAATTGATCTACATATTTGTCATAAAGTGGAAAAAACCCTTAATGTCCAAGAAAAGCATTAGTTTGCAAATGAACAGATTTTTTCCAATAATGTGTTCTGCATAAATTAATTTTAGATAGAGTTCTTTCACCATACTGACACAGACTAAAGACAGCTTTCAGGAGCAGAACCCTCAACTGTGAAACCTGGTAAAGATAAAAGTTTGGTTTTTGTTTCACTGCCTCAGGACCTGTGCAACTTGCAGTCATTGATGCAACGACAAATTCTGCACTATATCAAAGATGACATGAGGCCATGTCTCCAAAAACTGAAGATGAACTAAAAGTGAGTCTTTCAACAACAATGACCCTAAACACACTGGCAAATCCACCAAGGAATGGATAAAATAAAAAGAAGAAATGAAGAGTTACTGAATGGCCTAGTTAAGAAAGAAAAGCACAGATTTGGATCCCATTGAAATGGAAGCAAGAAAACCCTAAAACATGTTGATACTGAAGGACTTCTGCATAAAAGAGCGGTCAAAAATTTCAGTAAAGCGATGTCCGAGTGGTGGAAAGTCAATCATTCCTGATTACACACTTGACTTTTGAGGTCACAACATTATTTCTGCGCATGGATATAGGATTGAAAAAGCTAGTTTTATTATTAGTGTGGCATTGCTACTTTAACTCAAGAAACACACATTGCAATGTAAGTTCTCAAGCATTAGTAGAGATACAAGTAATGATCTAGAACAGGGGTCACCAACCATATTTGCCAGAGGGCCAGAATTTTACCGGACAGTCACTTTGGGGGCCAGACCCTCAAACAAAAATTAAATAAAAATCGAATTTTGGCATAACATTATTATTTGATGTTTATTTTTTATATTTTTTCCATTTCATTACAAAACTGAAGGCATTTTTAGCCTTTATGAGTCAGTGCTCCTATCACCTGTACCACAGTCAACCACTAGGAGTGATAGAGATATTTTGCCTCATCTCAAGTCAACTTTATTCACAGAGCACTTGAAAAAGAAACACCGCAGAAGTGACAGGAAAAGGCCTCTTAACACGGGTAAAATGGCACTCTCTAAGGCCACGAAACGAAAAGTTGATGTGGAAAACAGATCCTTTAATAATGACTGGACTGACTGCTTTAACAGTGTGGACCACATGATATTTTCTCTTTGATCCTCACAATTTTGGAATCCAGTCGCGGGCTGGATTGGATGGCCGACCCGCGGGCCATCAGTTGATGATCACTGATCTAGAACCTACTTTTTTGACTGATGGTGCTCTTTAAAACAGATTCTTCTGACTAACCATTTCAGTTCGCTGAATGCACCAGCTCATGTCTCACAAACTAAAAACTGACTAAACAGTTGAACCTCAAGCAAAAAGCAGTCTGACTTGTTGAGGCATCACCCATTCATGCTGGAAACCCTTCTACCAGCCAAATGTACAAACAGTCTTCTACCAAGTAGCTTTATGGCTTAACGCAGTGGAAAGCATTTTAAGATACAATACCAACATGAAAGGACAGATAAGCAACCAAAGTCACAGCAGGGCTTCATTGCTTTGGCACCTGAGCCAGCTGTTTTTTCTTTGATTTCATTAATAAGACCTGATCGTATAGCAGGTGTGAGGTCTCTGCATGTGTCTTTGAATGTAACAACTGGCTAATCAAGTTGAGAGGGAACAAACTTTATTGTCCCCACGGTCAGAAGGACAAGACTTTGTGCAGCCAAAAGCCTCTTGGCCCTGCGTATCGCTGCCCAGAGGATGAAGAATCCTGGGAGTTCCGCTGCGATCAGGAATTATTGTCGCAGTTCAAAGCGGGTGCCGAAGCCAAACCTTAAACAAGGACTTAAAAGGACAGCGGGGGGCGAGTCTGTTGGGCGGCTGTCATGGTCATTATCCTGGTGGCTCGAACCCCAACCACCCCCCCCAAAGCACACACATGGACCAGTCCTTCAAACACACACACACACATCTGCAGCCAGCCCACCCAGTCCTCCCCGTGCTTTTCAGCTTTTTGAAGTTGAATTTCCCTCAATACACACAAACGTGTGTATCATGCCAAGTTTGTAGCTCAGAGGGATCTATTTGTGGAGGGAGAAATGAAGAAAGTGGCGAGGGATGGCAAGAGCGAGGTGCTGGATTAAAAGGTGAGAGAGAAAAGCGCAGAGGCTCTTTAATTCACGAAATCCTTGATCCCCCCCCTCCTTCCCTCCCTCCTCCTCACCCCACCTTCCACCGAGAGTGATACTTCATGAAACACACAGACAATGGCTCAGTGGAAGAAGTCACCCTTAATTCTCCTTTTGATCACCCAGAAGTCTTTGTGTCCCTAGGCTCTTTACACATTCTTTCTTTTTTGTGCCAATGCTCTAAGTTGGGAATGATTAGTGTCTGTGGATAAATCCCCTTATTTCATTCTCCCTCTTCAGGGATGCTGCTTCTCGGGCAGTCAGCTTACCATAATACCAGGCCGCCTCACAATAAATCCAAGTTACTTTTGATGGTGCATGCCCACAGCTTTCCGTCTTTTATCAGCCAATGATCATTTGTCAGCGCTCTTAATCTGATTACTTGAACTTGAGGAGACTTTGAGAAATAAAAAAGATTAGATTCAAAATTATACATTTTCAATTAGGAGGGAGGGGGGACTTTACAGTGAAAGTGTTCATAGGTTTTAATCAGTTTCTACCCACCTCACAACAGCCTAAAGGAGGGAGAAAAACAATCCAAAAAGGAGATAAAATATTTTTTTCACTGAAAGTAACAAGTGTAGCAAGCTGAATCACATCATTATTTGAATGAGAAATGGAGTAATGAAGAAAAAAGAAATGTATTTTACTAAAAAGTCATTACTGTTGCTTACAGTTGTACTTTTACTGCTGTAAGGTTACTACATTGCAGTTTTTAAAATGCAAGTAACTTAGAAACCATAAATTATGCATGTATTAAATCCGACATTTACACATTTTTCACATTCAGGCTTAAGTCATTGTAATCTATTTAACCATTAGCTGGTATAAAAGGGCACAGGAAGACTTATTAGACCTACACAAAGAATGACAAAAAAATGTTCTATTGAGCAAAATCACGTTTTTTCGATTTTCTGATTTTTTTCCCAGTTGGTGCATTTTACTTGTGACATACTGAATACCTGCTCTTGAAATGATCTACTGGTTCCAACAAACAAAAAACAAAACAAACTAAGAAACTGTGCATCATCTCATCAACTAGACTAGTCACATTGCACATGCCAGCTGCTAACCATGAACAATTTAGGAATAAACATGAAATGCTGGACGTTGCAGCATATTCAGAAATGTAATTTTATTTCTCCACCAATGAACACGGCACAGTTATGTGATGATCATCGTACATTTGTCCGTTAATCTGGCCTTCTGTCTGGCCACAACATTAGTCAAAACAGAATAACAGATTTGGATGAAATTTTCAGGGGAAGTCAGAAATGACACAAGGACCACCTTATTAGATTTTGGCAGTGATGCAGCTTATAGTCTGGATCCACTGATTTGCTAAAGATTTCTGTATCATTGTGAGGTAGCAGCACGGCGTCACTGTAGCCATGACAACAAGTGAATGCTAGGTCAGCTGCCTGCTGACGATCACATGATTGCAATCCTACTACAAATCAACCGTTGCCGAGTTATTGGGACTTATCTGTCAGAAATCTGCGCTCTGAGTGCTTCTCTTGTTTTATGCAGAAATGACAATGCCAGACTTAGGAATGTAACAGACACAAGTTAGCCTCCTGTTCTTTAGATGATCTGCAGAGTTGGCTGTTGAGCTGTGATATGCGAACTGCTGTCGACAGCAGTTCAGTCGACTTTGAGACTCCAGCCCTGCTACTCTCACCTCAAAATAATCTCTTAAATGTGACAATATGTGCAAAAAAAAACTTTCCTTTCCTTCTTTTCCTCACAAAAATGGGCACACATACCTTCAATCAGGACTTGCTGGAACAGGAAAGAAAGCCAAGTATCTGCAATCAAATCTCTAAGAGCATATTTACACTTTAGATTGAGCAGATTTACATTTTTATCGCATTCATACAAGTGCTTTTTTACCTCATTTTAAGCATTATTCTTTTTTATCTGTGTGTTTAAACCTATTACACCTTTTCCCAAGTGCTCATGGCTTTAAAATTCTTGAATGTCTTGTTTTTGTCTGTGATGCCTGGGAAGATGATACACATCCGCCATTTCCCCCTCTTCTCAGCAGGTCATGCAGGCGGAAGCAGGTGGCTGTTGTGAGTAAAAGGAAATCAGGCTGCAAATCTTTCCATGCTCAAGAAACCAAGCAGCAAATCAGCATATTGTTCACAATCACTGCGGTGACCCTCATGTTCTAAAGATAGACCATCAGAAAAAGGGCACAAGAAGTGTGTGAATGCATGTTTTTACGTGCACATATCAGTGTGAGCATGCACCTATGCCCTGCTGTAACGGTGTGTGGTGGATGTCGAGGAGTGACGCAGAGGCTCAGACCACTTTAACTGCTTCCTCCTTTATCTGCGACAGCTCCTCCGTGAGGTCGAGATAACAGCCCGACTCTGATGCTTTGATGCTTTTTCCCCCCTCTGACAGCGCTAAACAAGGGGGAAACCCACATGTTGTGCCCCAGAGCCTTCCGTCTTCTAACTTATCTTCAGCTGTCTGATGTGGGACCATCACACCGAGATCAAATCATTAATTAACATCCTTTTGTTCGTGGTGTATGGCTGGAGAACTTGCACACTGTGCTCCAGTGCAGAGAAATGCCTTGATAGCGTTGATAAGATTTTAGCAATTATGCACCCTGAAACACACAGAAATACCAATCATGTGTTATCAAGGCACATATTTGGCTTCCATAAAGACTCAAGTGTATATCCTTTACTTTGTCTGGATCTCATCACTTGGCTCTTGCATAATGCTCACAGAAAGTTCATGGGACACATATACATGCCAAAGCATGTCCAGGCCTGCAGTGTGTTACTGCGAGTGCTATCGAGTTCATGTCCAAAATGCCACCTATAGGAAAACACTCAGGGCAGAGCTTGGGATAAAAAAACGATGAAGTTATCCTGTCCTGTAATTAAAGGATGAGCAAACATCAAAGCAGAGCTGTCAGATCCAAGGGGAAAAGGATAGCCATTAACACTAGGACTTAATACCTCCAAAACAGTTAAAATATAGAGAAAATATCATAATAAAAAAATCATCATCTGTTAAAAAAAAGTAGTACTATGCGACTATAAAATCATCCATTTCTGTGTGGGAAACTAATGAACACAACTGATGTAACGGTTTTGAAAATGAACAATGAAACTGTGCAGATCTCTGAGGCAACTACACTCCATTTCCTCTGTTTATTTTTGTTTGCTGATATGCAACAGTCACCACAACATCTATAAAAAAACCAACTTTTGTTGGTCATCACTGGATGCTCGAAATAATTTCACTATTTTATACTGTATATGTTTCTGTAGATTTTTATTCTCTCACAGTTTTAACCGTTTTTAAATTAACTTCACTAAATATAGTGTTTGCATTAATAGGATTCTGGAAAAATCTAAAAAAAATTCTCCTCCTTGCAGCCATGAAGTTTACAGTGACTAATCTGTGACCAGCAGTCATGTGACAAAAATTCAAGGACTTTTTGGCTGAACTGCAGGCAGTGTTTACACTGAGCAGGTATGAAAACAATTTAAATATGCAAGCAGTGAAAATTTCTACAGTATGTAGTCTCAACAATATTTTTCCTGTATTGGTAACACCTATGGACACTTGAAAAACTCTGTACATATACACTCAAAAGTTTGGTGTCACTTTGAAATGTCCTTATTTTTGAAAGAAAAACACTTTTTCAATAAAGATAACATTAAATTTTCAAACATCAAACTTCTAAACAGTAGTGTACAGAAAATCATCACTACTACAACCAAAATTTGTTGTTTATCTCATTTGTTTGTCATGTTTCACCTCAAAGTTTGGTCAAAGTTCAATAAATTCAATCTGTCAGCATATCTTATGCAAAATAATAGAGGAAGCTTGCTGTTTTTGAGCGATAACATGAATTTGGCAAACCTCATTTCCCAAAAAATAAAACTAATCCTTTAACTCACATTTGATAAAAACAGGAAATGTTTTGCTCGATTAATGTTCTCATTCCAGTCAAATCCTGTGTACAGTAGTTTGGCATATGGAAACAAAAAAGACAGACAGACAGAAGCAGTGTGATGTAAAATAGACATTTCAGAGCAGAGAGACAGACAGGCAGTTAGAGAGACAGACGGGCGGAGGGCAGCTGGGAGGCTGGGTGGGACAGCTGCGTTCTTCCGGAATGTTCTGTTATTTCCAGATCAGGAGTTCTCTTTTGACCTAAACCAAACTCTGCTTTCATGAAGAGCTGCCTGCGGGCTCTTCCACCTCCACAGCAGCCTTTTGTGCGCGCCTGCAGTCCCTTGACCCCTTTATAGTCTTGCAATATTGGTTTAGGAACAAAAGCGGCTAGTTAATTCAATAAAGCACCTTTCCCAATAAACTGGCTGAGCGCTCTTGCTGTGTGTGGCGGGCCGCACCGCATGTAGCTGTTTTCAATGTGTCACCGCCGCTAAAGATAAATGAGAAGTTCCCAGATGGAGAGGGAAGGAGACTGCATGTGAATGGAGGAAATATTAGACTCCGAGGGAAGCAGGGAGGACTTCAGCTGGAAGTGTCTGACAAATAGTGTTTACTCTGGAATTACTTCTCAACTGGAATACTGCTTAAACTGACTGGAGGTGGTGTGTTTAGAGGAAAAAGGACATGTCTACACTGGAACCGCTAAGTCAAAAAACACAGAGGATAGATGATCCCTTCTGAAAAGTTGCTTATTCACATTGAAATGGTAATATATCACAGTTCACCTGGTGAAATGTGATTCAGAACCCGCTGACTGGACTTATCGACTATTAGGGAGGTGTGAAACAGAAATCAGATGTACAGTAGCAGTGGCAAGAACAGCACTTATGAAAATAAAAAAAATACACTGACAAATAAGAAAATAGCAATTGGCATCCCAATGAGGACTCTCAGCTGTTACATCCTACCATTACTGATGTACACACGTGAACCTTGGAACATAAATTACAAGAAAAGCACTCAGAGCACAGTACTCTGCCAAGGCTGCTCAATCGTATCATTTCCAATGGATGAAATCATGAAAAACTGTTTAGCAGAAATCACGGCACTATAGAATGTGGCCACTTAATATAGATGTACCCACAAAGAAAATGAGCACAGGCGTGTGTTATGCATGTGTATGTTATGTACGGATATCGAATTGTATGTAGCGGAAACACCCCCACAATTTAATCAGTTGTTCTTTGCATGATTTCTGACAAATGAGTCCACAGCAGTCAATTTGTAGTAGGATTGCAATCATGTGATCGTCAGCAGGCAGCTGACGTAGTGTTCATGTGTAGTCTTAGTTACAGTGATGTCGTGTCGCTATGTTGCAATGATAAGTTTAGGCACCAAAACTGTTAAGTTAGGTTCACGAAAAGATCATGATTTCGGTGAAACTACGACCCTTTCATAACATATCTAAAGCGTTTCTTCCACTTTTTGGAGGTCATCAGGCTGACAAGACCTGCTTCATCTAATGTATGATTGGTTGACTGAAGATGAGCACCAATGAAGCAGTTATCTAGCAGAAACCACATTATTTCGTCTTTAAAATACTGAACAATGCAGGCGCACACGTAGCTCAACTGGTGGAACGAGTGACCCATGTGAACAGCGGCTTGGGTTCGGACACTGAACACCCTCTTCATCACATGTTCCAGCTCCTCCCCTCTGGACGCAGATTTCGAGCACTAAGATGGCATTATGTCCGTTACAACAGAAGTTTTGTTCCATCAGCTATTGTCATCCTCAATAAGCCACCGCGCTGAACTTGAACTCTATTTTTGTGTGTCATATTGTGAATTTTGTCCTCGTATGTATGTTATGATGTGTGACTTGACAGCTTGTGAAAACAAATTTCCTTCGGGACAATAAAGAGCTCTATCTGAATCTGATTCCAGCTCACGGCCCTTCACTGCATGCCTTTCCCCCGTGCTTCTCCCTACTTTCCTGTCTGCCTGTCAACTGTACCTATCAAATAAGGCCAAAAAATAACTTCAAAAACAAATACTAAACAAACTCAAAGAGTTATCTGAGACATCTGGTTTATCTAAAATATAATATTGACTGTCGTGGTTTTGGATGGTGACATTACCTTTCCCCTTTGCAGTCTTTGGTCTGGCACAGCACTGTCTCTCAAACATGACCTTCCTGTACAACTAAGTTATGTTTGGGTGGGAAACTACTTTCCTGTTAATCATCAATATGGAGCAGTCAGATGAAGTGTGACTCTTTACCCCGGTAACCTAATGCCTGAACTTGGAAAAAAAATCAGCACGTGAAAATTAAAATTTAACAACAATGGTAACACTAAGGACATGAACCCTGGTCTGCTCAGTGAAGGAGACCTCCTGAGGCAGTTCTTTCTACAACATCACACTATAATCTTTAGCTTGTTTCAAAGCTAAATCATTTGTTTTTTAAAATGTATATTAAAATGCAGTTTAGTTGTAGGGAAAGGTAATGTTTTGCAGAAAGCGCATTTGTCTATTGTCTATTAAACTACTGCTAACTAACTGCAGCTCAAGATGTTGGTCATGTAAACTGGTGAGCACAAATACATTACATGAATGTTCCTCCACTGCCTTTAATAGAGGAGAACAGAAGGCTCTGATGAGAGACTTGTTAGCATGAGAGCTGAGAGAATCTGGGTATTGTGAGAAGAATGAACCCAGCGAAGGAAAGACTTGACTGTGCGGTTGTCAGCATATCCAAAACACTATCAAAACAATCAAGTCAAACACGGTTAGCTGTACAGTTGTGAGCATTCACCAGTTACCCCTGTCCTGATGAGCAGCTACAGTTTATTGAACAGATCTTGTCGATGTGTTTAGTCTGTGTGTATACAGTATGTGGGACGAGTGTGTGTTTGCATTGTGGGTGTGTGCAGGACTCGGTGTCACCGAGGTCACCAGCAGTGTGACAGTATTGGGACACTGACGACAGCCTCGTGAAAGCTGCTGCGCTGTGTCTCACTGAACTGTCAACAGCACTTAGTTACTGGAGCTGTTGACCTGCTCTTTTCACTCTTCATCATAAACCAAACGTACAGATGCTGCGGTTGTAATCACACCGTTTCTACCCGACACCCTTTACTCTGATCCTTTCATGCACACAGAACTCGCTCTGAATCTCATGTTGCAGACTGATGCGAGTAACGTAGCTGTAAACAGCATCTATAACGTACAAGGCTGCTCATAGGGATAGTCTGAATGCTAAAATGTGACAATTGTGAATTTAATTCAATATGAAGATGTCTCCCCAAACAAAAACACACAAGGGAAACATTATAGTCAGTGATGTCCCCCGAGTGGATGGGTGTGCAGAAAGCGCATTTGATAAATTTACAACTGGCAAAGGAACATTTTTAATAAGAAAAGCACTCAGAGCATTACTCTGCCAAGGCTGCTCAGTTTTGTGATTTCTGATGGATGAAATCTTTAAAAAAAAAAAAAAAAAGTGTGTTCCACAGTGGTGGATTTGTAGTGGGATTGCAATCATGTGATCGTCAGGAGGCAGCTGACGTAGTGTTCACTTGTTGCCATAGTTACATTGACACTGTGCCACTATCTGGTAATGACACAAAAATCTTGAATAAATCTGTGGATCCAGACTATAAGCCACATCGCTGCCAAAATCTAATCACTTGGTTATTGTGTCATTTGTGATATCCCCTGAAAATTTCATCCA
The DNA here is from genome assembly GCF_021347895.1 of Acanthochromis polyacanthus. NCBI lineage: Eukaryota > Metazoa > Chordata > Actinopteri > Pomacentridae > Acanthochromis > Acanthochromis polyacanthus. The sequence goes on from NC_067122.1 coordinate 7,071,630, forward strand.
AATACATTATTTCATTTTTGAGTAATGTTGCGAACAGACAGACACACAGACAAACCAATGCTGAATAACTAACATAACTCTGCCGCGTTCCTTGGTGGAGAAATAATTTTATTTGGAATAGTTTTAATTATGTTCAACCCCCATAAAAGATGCATTGAAATCTGATTAACTATCATCAGCTGAAGTTTCTCTGCTCACTAACTTCATTGTGGTTATTCATAAACCTATACTGATATACATTTGATGCATTTTAAATGGCCCCAGCAGTAGTGTGCTGCAGGGATGAGAATGCAAGCAACCTGCCACATTGAAAATGGGTAGGTGGTTTACCCAGGCCTCAGTCTCCAAAGGATGTACAAACTCAACAGTCACCAGCCAGCCCTCAGACATGGAGTGGGGCCCCATGAATATGTTAGGTGTAAAGTTGATATTCCAACTTAACGGCAGCCACTGCACCCGCAGGACATCACAGACGTATTGGCCGTGCCTCTTCTCTGATTAAGACGTACTGCAGGCCAGAGAAGCACTTGATAAGTACGTGGACAACACAAGTTGCTTTAAACATCCTGATTTGAAGATCAGCCCATCAGCGTCCCTCAACCGTCTCTGGTGGTCTGGGCACGTACACAGAATGCCTAAATCCCACCTGCCTCGACAGATCCTTCATTGTTCTGAAAGAGGTTATGAGGCCTGTTGGCAGACCATGTCTCAGGTACAGGAATATTCTGAAGATGGACCTCAAAGACTTCAACATGGAGCCTTCATCATGGATGTCCACCTGCACTGACTGAGCGGTTTGGCGCTCCAAACTACACAAGGGAGTCAAAAATGACAAAGCAGCAAATCTAGAGAAACTGAAGAGACGGCAGAGACGCCCGTCTCCCACCATCTATGAAACCGAGCTGATCTTCTTCCGTATAGTCGGCAACGACTGAAGCTGACATGAACTGAAAATAGTAAAGACATGCTGAACCCTCTAAAAGCATTGTTTTAGGTGTTTTTTTTTTGTTTTGCTTGTCACATTTTTACTTACTGTGGTTCATGTTTAACCTGGCAATAGCCAGATTAATAATTGTGTAGTACTTGATAGTACTCCACAATATCAATCTGGGACCGCTCCATGTAAATCCGTTCGGAGGAAGGAGGCACGGATTGGACAATGCAACAGTATGTCCCACCTCTGACAGGTTTGTTTTTAGCCAATCGCGGGATCTTCACAACGAGTGGAGCCAATTGGTAGATTAAACTCTTACCAAAACCCATAGGTAAAAAAGCACAAACATCTTTACCATCCAGAAATGCGCAAAGCGCCTCTCGTTGTTCTTCCTTCAAAGAAGCGATAGGAGATTCAGCTAAAACTGACTTAATAGCAGCATCTACACGATCGTTGTCCTCCGTTGCCGTGTTTGTTTTGATCTACTGGTGCTTGGTGTTGTCTAGAATGCTGTCGTCTTCACACCCGGATATCCCGCCCCACACACGAATACTGCTGCATGATTGGCCCGTGCCAACTTGGCTCTGTCCGAACAGTGAAAGCGGGAGCGGTACAAGATGGTTTCTTGAGAGATTTGTGAACTCACAAATATCGTGAGAAATCAACTTGCTGGCAAGGTTAGTTCATGTTCCACTACAAAATTATTTCCAAAACAAAACAATCACGGGCAGAAGTAGCAAGAACTCAGAAAATTGTTGTTGAATAAATCATCAAAACAACAAAATTTGAATTTCTCAAAAAAGAATGGCATTAATGATTTTTTTCCTTGTGTCAGTACTAGAAAAAAATGGCTCTATCACAGTACAGATATTTTATTACTTAGATCTTTAAATACATTTTACTTTGTTTCGCTACATGTCTCCTATCTGCTCTTTGTGAACACTTTCACTTCACAAATTTCTGCTTTGTGACTGCAGTCCGTAGCGGCTTCAATACAGAATCTGGTGCAATATTGTCAGTGAATTTTGTGGAATTTTTGCAGAATAAAATGATATTAACGAAATATCTCGATTTTAAGGTTTCCAATGGAACAGTACATGAAGTACAATGAGTAGTTTAAAGACCATCGGAAAGTTAAATCTAACAATTAATAAATACTTTAATTTTTAATTTCTGATGAGTTTAAAATAAAATGTCCTTTTAAAACCTGCAAGGAAGTTTTAGGATTCTGATGGTTAAAGGTACAAAAAGGAAGTTAAATTAGGCCACTGCATGTACTTGTTTATGTGTAATCCACATGCAGTCTGACTCACAGGTATCTCTCATCAAGCCTCCGTTTCCCTTCCTCTGCTGAACTTGTTACATCGCTTCAAGGTAACACGTGTCATCGGTGGGAGCCAGTTTGACGGGTCCTGACACTTGCAGTGCTTTGAGGATCAAGATGACAGTTTCCCAATGAGAGCTTTTTACTTGCATGGGGAGCGAAAACATGAAAAAGAAGGAAAAAAAGAGAGAGAGAGCTGCCGGCTGTCAGGGGCTGTAAATGGTGATTTTGTTTCACTTCCCTAAGTTTTTTTTTCCCTTCTTCTTGGAGAATCAAAGCCTTATTGAATCCTGTCCAAAACCAGCATGTTTGGCCCTGCCACGAGGAAAGCCAGCCATGTTATTTATTTCTTAGCTAGAGGTTGTACTTAGGGAGGTGTTGATAGTGCTTCACATGCCACATTGTTGCTTTTCTGCAGCGACTGACTCCTCTGTTGTGCACTGTGATCGGCCTCTGTTGCGGGCAGGGTTAATTAATGCAGTTGGAATGTAACGAGTGTTGCTTGTCAGCCAAGCGCATGCCCGCTGGCATTTTATCAGCTTGTCACATTAATGAAATACGGTGCATGTTGAGATTGCTCAATTTCCATTTCAACTTTTAAACTTTGTCTGGCTCCAGCTAATGATGTAAGAGTTAAATCGAGCATTAAAGTCATTGAGAGGCTGCAACAAAAAAACACCAACACACTCCGATACTGTTTTGAAGCTTCTTGAATGCATGTACATATAAGGTTAAGAAAAGCTTTTTACTTGCAAGGCAGGGATTAACACTACATTTATCTAAAAAAAAAAAAAAGTTGCGCCCAGTGAATAAAGTACTTTACTTTCAGTGGGAATACTAATTTATTATCTTGCTTTGCAAGCTGTGATGAAGTCATTCTTTATAGATGATTAAATGATGGGTTCTGGAGAAAAAAAAATCGAATCAGACTTTCATCACCTCACTTAAGCAGTCTTTTTTTCACGACATTCACAAAAAAGTAACCAGTAGTCTACAGATGTTATGTTTTTAATACAGTTCAAATGTGGAGTCATGTTGCACTGTCAGAGTAGGGTTAAGTTAGGTTAGATTTTTGACAGAATACAGTATTTCTAAGAACTAAGGAGCCTTATTAAGAAATCACGAACTAAGTCTTGTTTGCATCCATTTTCTCCAACGCATGATGCTTTTGAAATATCGCTTTGTTTGAACTTTGCATGCAGTATGCGAAGGGACACGTTACAGAAATGGAACTGAAGATTGAAAACACTATGAAGTTCAGGGGTGCATTCTAATACTTGTACTATCTTATTATATGCCAGACAAAGTAGTAGTATGACCCAATGCATACGTGTCAAATGCAGTATGCCAAAAAAAACAGAATATCCCAATATATCAAGTCTCATTTTGCAAATATAGAATCTAGTAACCACTTTTCTACAATTCTAACCTGCAATCCGTGAAGGACACACTACCGTTCAAAAGTTTGGGGTCACTTAAAAATGTCTATTTCTGAAAGAAAATCTTTTTTTTTTTCAGTAAACATTAATTTAATTGGAAATCCAGTCTAGACATTGTTAATGTGGTAAATGACTATTCTAGCTAGAAACAGCTGATTTTTAATGGAATATCTCCATAGGGGTACAGAGGAACATTTCCAGCAACCATCACTCCTGTGATCTGATGCTACACTGTGTTAGCTAATGGTGCTGAAAGGCTCATTGATGATTAGAAAACCCTTGTACAATTATGTTAGCGTATGAATAAAAGTGTGAGTTTTCATGGAGAACATGAAATTGTCTGGGTGACCCCAATTTTTTGAACGGTCGCGTACATCAGACACGATATTCTGCAACCACAGTATGTACTGGGAAATGAAAAAAAGAAAACATTTGTAGGTGTCAGTAATATTTTGTTTGAATTGTCTCTCCAGTCATTAATTAAACCCTAAAATCTCCCCTCCATGTATCAAAGTTACACATTAAGAATTTTTGCTTTTTCCCCCATGAAAACAAGCTCTTCATTCAATAAAATGGCTTAGATTACATCCAAAACACTATTGCCTTATTATGTATGTTCCGATCTACGAAGTCCCTGCCTCTGTCTCCACTCACGCTTCTCCTACTTCCTGCAGCTCGAGCACACTAGCGTATCTTCGACAAACACTGTAAAACTAAATGCTGCACAATGGCAAGTTTTAATATCGGGGGATTTCAGTCATACATGTTTGAATGGGAAACTAATTCTGAAGAAGGATAATGATGCAGAAAACCCAACTCTCATTAGGATACATCTCTAGGATATAGAAAAAGGCCATGTGGACAAGCTAACAAGGGAATAAACAAGAGAATTCACAAGGAAGCTCTTTAAATTAACTGAAAATTTTAGCATGTAAAGTCTTAAATGTGGTATTCATTCTGTCATTTATCCACAGAGAACTTCATTCAGAAACCAAAAGCTTTCCCCATAACTCCAATACAAACTCCACATAGAAGCTAACTTAGGACTGCAGAATCCACTCTGGATTTCACAGTAGACAGAAACTGAATTAGTCTCCTGCTGTTTAAACACAGGTAAATTCTCAAGAGTTTCCAAAATTCCTGGAAATTGTTGAAATCGGATGAGCTGTATGTACTCAAAGTTAATTGGGCTTCTTACTGGAAGCGAGAGAGAGGAGCCAGAATGCATTTGTTCGTGCTAGTACATTTCCTGAAAAAGTATGGGCAGCAAAACAAAACTGCTGTTGTACAAGGGGTAACTATCGTAACACCTTGCACAGCATTTTTCTTCACAGAATTACAAAGTGTAACAGGGCACAATCTGCTTTTTCTTCTCGGCGCTGTGATGTTGATCCAAACTAAAGCCTGTAGTTATCTGCTTGCCTCCTCTTTCTCTCTCGGCTCTGAACATGTACAAGTCGCGTCATGCCACTTGTGCCACTATTACTAAATAAAGAAGCCTATCGTGGACTGCCTCCGTGCTCTGCTTCTTCCTCTGGGCTCTGCTCTTGTCAAAAGCATTTCCTACTCTTCAGACACTACCTCATTTTACAGAAAAAAAACACATGAAATGAACGCTTCTCTCTGTAACAACAACAACAAGAAGAACGACAGAAAAGATTCCCTCCGACACATCTCATCAAATGCTTTCATCTGCTCTCATTTCTATGGAAATACAAAGATGAATACACCCTTTAGCGCATGCAAAACAAAAACAAACAGAAGACACACAGACAGGAATACAAATGTGTACTGTATGCCTGTTCTCTCTCATGGCATGATTCCTTCATCACGGGGTCGGCACACAGAGTCACATTTTGACTGTATTGTGACTGATTGCCAGGCAGCTTAAACGCAATGCACACACACACATAAGGAACACAACCACACCCATACGTACAGCATGTTAACACTGCCGAGACACAACAAAAACGCTCCACTGGACTGAACTGATACCTTGCACATATACATGAAACAAGCCAAAATGATAAAGGCCTACATTGTTTTGACCCTGAAATATTTTGATCTGATGATTTTGTTGGCAACCAGTCTAAAAAGATGGGTTTCATTTATCCAGTTTCTTGTAGCAATTTCATGACAAGGCCAGCTTGCAGCTTGTGCAAAGAGCAAAAGACAGAAATAAGCTGCTGACACCACATTACACTTGTACAGTAGATATACACTGATCAGGTGCAACCATAAAAGCTCTGACAGGTGACATAGGCGACATTGACTGTCTCGTTATATTTCATTGTTCTGCTACCAGAACTTTGGGTAAACATTGCTGCAGACGATAGCAATGGCACTCCCAAACATCAGTGGTCTCCCCCAGCATAGTCTAGCTTTGCTATTTCATTCTGTAGAACATAACGGCCTAGCTGTGCCACACCATCATCATGCTATAGGGGAAAGAACACTGATGTTGGAGATCCATGAAGTGTTTGTACTCAAGGAGCCAAAAACAAAGTGGATAATAAGCAGATAAACAAGGGTCCAAATCATCCGCAAAACTTGAAATTTTTTGTGTGGTGTGTTGCTGTTTGGAGGATGTTCTCAGCAGAGAAATACACTCTGCTCAAGAACCGCTTGAGGAACACAACAAAGATCTTAAGGCCTCCAAACTCCCCCAGATGTTCATGTGAATAAAGATCTGTGGGATACACCACTTCAAGCCCAATCCATGGAGAATCTGCTGCCAACATTTGTAGAACAATTAGAACAACAGTTACCTATACAATATGTGGCTGGTGGTATTAATGTTGTGGCTGACCAGTCTATGTGCTGACCATCTACACTGACATTCTACTGATTAAGAAGAACTCCACACTAGTTTTAATTTTCAAAGCAGCAATACAGTTAATATTTGTTGAGTAGGTGCAGTCAGTCTTCCCAAGTTGTCTGGCAACATGATCATGACAACAAGACTTCAAGACTTCTCTTCTCCCCAAACATCAGTTACCACAAAATGCATCTTTTCATATATAGAAAAAACTAAATGAATAATTATTAGAAAATCATTAGAAAGTGCTACGAGTTGTAAACATGCATTTTGCAGGAAGCTGTAAATAACAAAGAAGCCGTTAAAGCTAACTTAGGATCACCATCAGCTCTGTTGCTAATGCACATTGCAGGGCACATAAAGCAGCTGAGATGTAAAACATCTGTGTCTTTATCAGTAAATTTTATGGAAAGAAAAAAGGTGTTGAAGTGTCGAATGGAGTCGAGCCAGCTGTAGAGTGTGTACAGAGTCAAACAATGTACGACATGACAGTTTCTGATTCGGCCGAGGACATATCTAATTCATCACAGAAAATTGCTCGGATGCCACTGCGGATCACCTGAAAGCAAAGACACACATGGAAAGATATTTCTGTGTAAACTACCGTACTATACTAACAATGGTTGCTATGTAAACCATGTGCTGCATTTTTTTCCAACACGTGAGCTTAATTTCACAGTCATTCTGCCGTCACTTGAGTTTTTTCGAAATACGACAGGAGATAAATCGAGTTTTTTCTTAGAGTTTACAAAACGCCTCGTCAACGCTGTCATCACATCACTGACTAATTTTTTTCTGAAAAAGAAAGCTTTTACTGACTGTCTGCTGCCTTAATAGTGAAGACATACTGATTTATGTCACAGCAGAAATGCAGAAAGGACTGCACCAGTGATGCATTGGCACACTGCATGCATCTTCATCATTATGTTCACACAGCTATTTTCGAGGGGCACATATGATATTTATGATATTGCAAATTATACCGTTGACACTGAATTACATGCTGGTTCAGCCACTGACCTTCTACACTTTACAGTTTTAAAGATCTTCAGGGAGCAGTGTTTATCCAAAGGCATCTAGACAGTGATTGTAAGACACACTTGGCCTCACATAGCCAAGACTTATCTACAGAGTGCTGTGTCAGTAGTGAAGAATCATCTGGCTGCACCTTATCATTTTACCACAGCACAGGGAAAACACTTTGGTAGGTTTCTTTTTCTTCAAATTAATCACTTTTGTCTTGGGTGTTGCTAAGTCCAGGATGCAGCAACAGTGTCCTTGGAAAATAGTGAGAGGGGGATTGTTTTAAACATTTGTATGCAAGGAAATGTCCTTTAAATTGTTAATTCACATAAAGAACCAAGCAGGCCTCCCTCAACGCTGCATGGTTAAAGCCTCGGCAAAATGTACCATTTTTAGCCTGTAAGTTGCTGCTTTGAGGTTGTTGTTCCCCGTAGCCAAGGGGATTTTGAAAACATGCAGAAGAGGAGGAAAGGTCATGTGAAAATCTACATCCAGTGTGTGAGACATACAGTATTTGAATCCAGTGATATGTGTCATCAGCTTTTGTGTCGCTGCAATTTCTACCTATTTTTTCCAAGGTCAAGACTTTTGAGTGCTTTAAACATTAATAAAGCAGTATCAACAGCCCCTGCTTGTCCTTACACTGCTCTGACTAAAGAATGGGCTGAGGGTTTGACATTTTTAAATTTAACTTAAGCTTTTGAACCCGCCTCTGGGAAGCTGCTAAAGTATTTTCATAACTAAACATTTTTTCCCTTCCTGAAAAGCTGACTTTTAGCAGAAGTTTACTTTCTATTCTTCCGTGGGGATTTACCCTCTTTGCCAGGGTTTTGTCAATCACAACCGGTGCCACAAGTGCACTTGCAGCTCCCATGATGCCTCTGGCTTTTCTCTGGCTCCCGTCCACAGCTGAGAGTCAATGGCTGGGTGAAGGCAGGGAGGTTGAGGGCCACAATGGGGCTCTGACAGGCTCCTTTTCTGATGGCCTCATGTGCCTTGTCGGCTGTGATAAGTTGCTTGAATAAAGAAAAACAGAGACACAGCTGAGCATGCTAATAGAGTAATTGTGGCGGGATTTCAGGCGGGGTCCGGAAACCCGCCAGCTCTTTCGGAACAGTCTTTGCACCCCACCCCCAACTCACGCCATACCCACTTCTTCACCCCTTCTCACTGTCCAACCTTCCCCTCTGCCGACAGCCTTCCCCATTCACTTTGCCAAGCACTTGCAGAGTTATTTTAACCAGTTGATTTCCCAACAGAATGACCAACACACCCCCCTCCAGCTCCCTTTTGCTTAATAACCCCGCACCAACATGAAGAAAGAGAAAAAAGCCTTTGTATTAACAAGTCCAAAAGTGCAGACAAAACACGTCTGTGAACACAGCGCAGCTTTCACACATTAAGAAATCTGTCCTCGGTCTGGAGGCATTTGATAGTTTCATTTCGGCATGGATCCCAGAGGGGCCCGGGTGCAGCTGCTTCCATTCTGCTTGTCTATTTTGGAGCGAGAAAGGCAGACAGGCCTGTCACGGCAGCCATATGAAGTCTGTTGCTTAAAAACAAGCAAAGGTCTAAAGGTTACGTCTCCACAACGACGACCGTGACCACTTTCTGTTGATCTCCACATTTTTCATCTAATCTTACATCAAGACATTTAATCTTACAGTTTATCCATCATATGTCATGTTTCCTATGTACACATCCTGACTAAATGATTTTTTTCAGAGTACGGAGTATTCACAGTAACAGCTGATGCACTGTTAGACACTGCTGTCTTCATGCTACAGAGTGATACTTCCAGATGCGTATTCTGTCACTAGATATCAAATTATCACTGACAAACCGATGACAGCACATGCTTCAATGCCCGTAATATCCATTGCCCTTGAAGTGACACCTAGGTTTTTTACAGGTGGTTTAGTGCAGAAATGTAACACAAGCACAAAAGTAAAAGATAAGCTTGTTAAAAATCCCGATTAAAGATGATGTTTTTAGCTTTCAGTAGCTACTGTTCCCACTAGAGTTCAATCAAGGCAATGGAGACCCTCCAGACTCCCCTAAAATAAGTTTTAAAACATTTACGCTAATATACGCTGTACAATCTAGTTACTGTCACTGGGTGTTTTATGTAGTCCCACCCAAACAGAGTCTGAAGGAAGATCAAAAAGTTCTGATATTGTATGTAATATGCTTGCATGGACCGTGTCAAGAGCGTGCAACATGTCTGTCAAAAGTCACCTGTTCTGACTTTTGTGACATTACGCACATTTACAACTTCTTCGCACAGCTCAAACTGGAATAGAGATGAAAAAAATCATATTTTGTGTGACTAACTGGGATGATTCAAACTTCACGGTGAATGGTGACGAGAGGTCGGTCTACTACTACCATCAAGAAAACAAAAGGGGAATTCATTGTTTTCTTGAACATTTACGTGGTGGTGCAACAGGAATGAGCCTCCCCCCCCAAGGGTCAGACTGTCATGACAGAGTTCTACTGTAATATCCTGTGATTCGTTGTCATGTGGGTACTCTAACTGCTGTGGATAAGTCACAGTGCAGCATTTTATTCAGGTTTTTTGGCCACAAAAACACAATTATCAATCTCTACTCACCCTACTTGTCAGATTTGTCTACCTATTATTTATCCCTCATGCCCATAATGAGAATCGAGTTTAAGAGTTGCCGCTTTGATATAGTTTAGAGAACCCACTGTGGATGGTGCTTGACATGTTTACATAAGTGGACTTGCAGTGAGCATTACAAGGGTTGCAGAAGCTTTGCATGGCTGCACAAAGACGTGACGTAAACGGGGATGGCAAACAATTTAAATCAGTGCATGGGTTTTCAGATTTTTACAAGCTTTTTGATCATGCCTCATAAGGTAAAAGAGGACACAAACTTAGAAATAATCACATTTTACTGCATTAGTGAAATAAGTTACCTGTTATGTAAACACACTTAAGGGTTTCCTTTAACTGAGCTCTTATAAAACTACCAATCTCAAGTCAACAGCTTTAACATACACCGTGTGTCGGACGTTTAACTTTCTTTTCCATCCTGAAACATTCTGGTTCCATCCTTTCCTAACCCTAACTCATAACTCCTACTACATTTAAGTCCCCTGCTTGCACTCCTTCATTTTCTGAATGGGCAGAAACACTTCCCGATCAGGTCTTATCAGTCACTACATAATCTTTGTCTATCATGTGACTTTTCCCAAAAAAAATTCTCCCACTACCTAAAATGACATTTTCTTTGCAATGACTTCCAACCTATGGTTTCCACTGCCTTAACCACCTTTCAGTAGCAGTTCCACCTCATCATTGATCCAAGCAACACAAATATGATTGAGTTTCAACTATCAATAAAATAATAGATGTGGAAAAGTGGTACCAACGTTCAGGTTAACTCGGTGAATTGTATTGAGTTTGCTGTTTTCAGTAACCAGAGTCTGACATTTCTTTACGTGAGCAAACAAATATCTCTAATATGTAGATGGTGTGGTGGTGGTGGTGGGGGGGGGGGTCACATGTGCAACCTCTGTCCTAAATTGTTGACACAATCCGTGCTCTGTGCCACCTAATTCCCGGATGCCGGATCATCCTGTCTTCCAAATCTCCCCAAATCCCACGGACAGTGGTCCCTGAGAGGCCCTGTTTACCCTGGGCCCGCCAGCCATGGCAGCCCCAGACCCTCTCCCCGTTTTTCTCCCGCACAAAGCAGTCACGCACTCATCAGTTAATGCTGAACATCTGGAGGGATTAGCAATGTCAGGCCAATCAGAGTTGAGCTGACAGATCCCAATGAAATGCCATTCTGCAGCTGCGCTCGGCATTCAAGTGCTTTTGGATTCTCATTTCTCCTCCTCCTCCTCCTCTCTTTCCTTTCCTCTCCTCTCCTGTCCTTTCTCTTTCCATTCCTCCACTCTTCTACTTTCTTCCTGTCTCTTACTTTTTTCACTCCTCTCATCAATTTTAAATGTCAGTTTATCTGTGCACTTGTTCGCTCCAAATTGTCCTGCATGATGAAGAAATTTGTTAAAAATTATCGAAGTAGTTCTTGAAAAAAAACTAAATATCTACAGTGTAAAGTTTCTCAGGTACTTCAACAACGTGAAAATCTAGTAAAGATCAATTACGCCAAACAGTAAAATGTCTAAATACAGTATTTGACAATGTAATATCTGACAAAGTTTTCCTTCCCGAGTTTTGCTTTCCTCTTTTTTTTCTTTTTTTTTGTCTGCAAGTCCGCTCAAAAATGACACCAACCAACCATGGCGTCATTGCTTAAGCTTTCCTCTGTTTCTTTTCACCTGTGTATGGTCAAAAAGCTTGGAAGACACACTTTACAAGATGGGAGGACAAGTGAAAAAGTGAACCTCGCAGAAAAAGAGAGAAGGGTTAAGTGAAGTGGGGTCGAGCCACCACCTGCTCCAAATGTTTGCCGCTATAAATCATCTGTGCTCTAGTTGCACTGTGCGTGCTGCTACGAAGATGGATAAACACAAAGTCAAAAGTGCAAAGAACTTGCTACCCACATGCTAATGGCAGTAGTTTTTCATGGAGCCACGCAGTTTTACTTGAGGTAACTGCTGATTTGTGGTATTGCTTTGACATTTTTCTTGGAGTAACAGCTGCTGTGAGGACAGAAATAGTTGCACAGGTTAGGTAAAAATTAGATTAAACATTTTATCAGTGAGCTACATCATGGTGGTTAGAGCTGTACTCAGTGAGACTTACAAAATAAAACACAATCTAAAAAAGCTGACATTATTTCCTTTGTGCTTTATTGTTGTGTTTTGTGTTTCTGAGCATGTATATAGTGTTGTTTTAGAGACAATACTGCAAAACAAGGCTATAAATGCTGTGGATTCATCCTTTGTTGCTGTATAACAATAACGCATAGTAATAATATTAACATTAAACTTTCACTCTACCTTTAAAATAAAGCTCTGAAAATGGAAAAAAAAGGTAAAAAAAAATGTTCATGAGTCTCATACTGATTCATACTCACTAACATATGTTTATTACTAATAATAGATATTATTCAATCCATAAAGATAATTTAATTTGAACCTTTAGAAAAAATTCAAACATAGCTACTCTACTGAGTAATTTCCAGCACACAGAAGACCTTTCCCACAAAAGATTGTTTTATAAAACAAGTTTTTCAGTTACCTATTCAGGTAAAAGTTTTCCAAATTATTTTCTTTCTACTGTATACATTTCTCTTGTCAGTTATTATATTTAGTAATGCAGAACAGTAAGTCCTTTTAAAGTCATGCCGTTGCATCTGCAGTTGCCAAACCTGCCTCCAACAGCACATTATACAAGCTCTAAGGCAAACGCTAAGGCGGATAAACAATTATATTTTTCCAGATGAGACCCCTCTGACGTTCATCTACCCCCGCTGGTGATGAAATCGCATGAGATCAAGTTGCTGGAATGCACCAGCGGTCTTGGTTCTGCTGGGACTAATCGGAGGGGTTTGCTGAGCCTCACATGGACACACTGGGCTCGCATCTGATCCCAAACAGCTGCTTAGCAGACAGGGCCTGCAACTGAGAATGCCCAATCCAAAACCCTGCTACAGTCCAGGCAGGCACATTTGAAAAACATTGCTCTGACCCTCGGAAGGTCTTGACCTCGCAGTAAAGGCATTTTGGCATATTTCGTTGGGAAAAGCACCTGTCTTCTTGTGGAGTGTTTCTGGAGAAAGTTATTTTCAGTAAACAGGCATTCCTTTGTGTTTGCAGCTGACTACAGCTCCATTTCTTGGTAAGTGTTGAAGAGAATTCTAATCTTATTGGAAAGTTACACACAATAAACACCCTCTCAAAAAGATGCCGGTGATCCGTGGTTGAGTTTGAGGTGACTTTAGTTTCATCTGTGTTGTGTAGGTGCAACTCTTCAGCACTAAACTTATACACAACACAAGAAAATAAAGAAACAAGTGAGAGTCACAGAGCTGAAAATGAATGTAAAAAATGGTCAGTTTTCAAAAGTAGCTTATAGCAAGGCAAACTACCCTTTGTGGTTGTTTAGCAAAATTGGACTTGGACACAGTTCTAAGTTCTGATCTTAGAGGGTAACTTCCTAGATTGTGAAACTATACATCAAAGTGATAATACTGCCGGGTGAGTGTTGATTTCCTGTTGTTGTCATCTGGCAGCCATTTCACATGAAGATAATTAGAGAAATTAGCCACCATGTGGAATGTTTTCTATTGACAGAGTGAGAGAGAAGCCTTCCAGAAGTGCTCTCAGTTCTTGATTCATAGCTCTTGATCGGGACCCTCAGCACACACTCTTTATCCCTCAGTTTTACAACCACTATCTTTCCCTCTTTGCTTCTCTCGTTTTTTTTCCCCTTCTTGATCATACACCATGCATGCGCACGCACACCAACAGACACAAAAAGCAGAGCTCCCTCCAAACTGAACCAGATGTTCTGCATTAGAAAGCAGCTCGGCTCTCTTCTGAAAGCCTCCGCTGAAGAGCACCATCAGTCTCATTACTCTTCAGTATTTACTTCTATCTATTTCTCTTTTGTTCATATTCTTCTTGTTGGACTGGAGGTTGCTCTCTTGTTTTTCTACTATCTGACACTGTGGGAACTTTGAGAGTTGGTTCAATATTTTGCATCAGCTTTTTCTTTTGAATCTCCAACTTAATATGGCAAAAGGTAGTTTCTCTTGGTTTTATGCCATGACACCTGTCACTCTGTAACCGAACTGACAGCGATGTAAATCAAAGTTCAACTGCAGATAAAATGAAAAGTTCATTCTAATGCTCACCAGGATTTCCATGTTTTACAGCTTCTAACTACTTTCCATTTTCACCTTCTTATTGCCATAAACTCCCTTGCTGTGACATTACTGGTATCGTTATGATAGCAACAGCTGAACATGAACAAAGCAAATGTTCTAAATGTCAGTGAAACGTAATCTTACAGGGAGAATTTTGTCCTATACACATTTGATTCATATTCTTACATGAGATGCTTGTGATGTGATGATCTACCACTGACTGGCTAAATTCACTTGTCTTTGTTTTGTAGCTGCTGCTACATAGTAATTTCTATTGTCTGGAGTTTTGTTTCTAAGCTCCCGATTTTACTGTCATCCAACTGATGCTTCATTATTTTGTGGTTCAGTCTCTTAAGTAGTGAATGTAATCTGTAGGTATATTTACAAGGTGGGATCAAAAAGTTCAAATAACTGTTGCATATGAAAACTCTTGTGTGTCAGGATTACATATGATGTCATATGATCAACATCAGGACACATTTTTTCACATCAAGGATTATCGCTGGTGACGATAGTTTGGTTTATGTCTACAGCCCAAGACCAAACACTGGGCTTTACAGTGGAAAAACCCCAATCTTCTACAGCTGAACACAACATATCAGGTCAGGAGTGCCAGAGTTAATTATTTTCCAAAAACATTCATGGTGTTGTACAGAATGAATTCATCCACCAGACTGTCATTGCTGAGTTTTACTGTAATGTCTTAAGGAGTCTGAGGGAGAACAGTCGCCGCAATGGACCTGAACTGTGGCATGATGGACCTTTGGTGTTCCATCAGGACAACGCACGCTGAAAATGATAATTGAAGTTTTTTGTTCCTGTCGACACAATCCTCACCCCATTCCCATCTTCATCACTATGTTTGGCTCCCTGCAGCTTTTTCTTCCTCCCCAAAATGAAACTCGTTATTTTGATACGGTGAAGGAGATCCAGTGTAAGTCACAGATGGTGGTCAATGTGCTCAAAGAAAGGAACTTCCAGGGAACATTTCAAATATGGCAAAAGTACTACAGGGCAACTACTGTTGTGGGGATGCTGGTCAAACTAAATCAGAATTTGCTTTTACTGGGCATAGACAAAAGTCTTGCTTGTAATATTAATAAAAATTGAATTCTTCCTTCAGCTGCTCTACACAACCAAAAACACCCAAACCATTGTAAGGCAGAACAATCAAGTCTCTGGGTTACTGATCAGAAGGTCAGGGGATCAAACCCCAATGCTACCATTGCTGGACCCTTCAGCAAGGTCTTTAATCCTTGCTGCTCCAGGGGCGCAAAACAAAATCTTCATTTTGTTTTATATAGCAAGTTGCAAAGAAATCATTCTAAAACGGTGCTAATAGCAGCTCAGATGAACTTCCGACCTCTAGCCAAGACAGCAAGCAACACTGTTCATTCTGTTATTCCTGGGGGATGTAAGCGCACTCAGATACACCAGCATGTTTGAATTTTCACAAGTTTTCTTAAGGTGAAAAAAACAATCACATCGCAGGTTTGAGTAATGTTTCGCATGTAGTGTAGTCCGTCTAAAATCCGACGAGCCGGGTGGTAAAACTGTTACAGGAAGCGCTCCTAAATTAGTGCCATCTTTTTTCAAATCCCTCCTCCACCTCTTCCCTCCTGACTCCTGCTGCTCTCCCCTCAACCCTCGACTCCCACTTCCTGATGATGACAGAGAGGTTCCTCTTCTGACGCTCCAACTCTACCCTGCATATCCAATCTCATCTCACTCCTCCCAGCATACCTTTCATTTCTGTGTTTTGACAGAGCTTTATTTCAAATGCTAATAGGATTCCTTTAGCTGGAATCCTGCTGGCAGGCCTGGGGAAGCATCATGTGGCTCCAAAGTGAAGCTCTGTGGCGGGATGTTCATATTATTATTCTTTTGAGCCTCTTACTTCAAAATTGAAAGTTTAAAGGATAACGGCTTCATGCTTTGATACTTGATTTAGGCATAATATTGGAATTGAACCCGTTAATGGAGAATATGCACAGTCTGATACTGGTGTGTATCTTTACAAAGCTTCCTGAGAACCAGAAATAACGGAAATATGAATGCAGTGTTGGGAGTATTGTGAGCAGCCAGACATTGTTCTTAAAGCTGGATTTATAGTCAATGCAAGGGGTTTATAGGAATCATGTTGTGGCCTTTGATTTATAGTTCGGCATTTCACCTGCTTTATATATTATATATTTTATTTAACAATTGCAACATTCAATGCATGTATTGTATATGCTCAGGCCCCACCATATCATAAAGTCAGACTATTGGCAGGTAACTCACTGAAAAGTACAAAATAGCCATAAGTGTCAATTAATGAATAGTGGTGCATTGAATTTCCATCCATTTTTGGCAGTGTACAGTAACAGAAGTCATCTAAAGTTTGCCACCTAAAGGTGTTCATCATATATAACCAATGAGGATCTGGCAAAAAAAATCTAGCAAAGACCTTTAAGTTCACTTCAATAAATGTATTGCCTAGTATACTCAATTGTAAAGGTAGCATTGGGTTCCTTCTTGTTACTTTAATCACTTTTGCCTTGTTTTTAAGTACAAACTTTCTCCAGGGACCAAGAACCTTTTGAGGAACTTCACTTGGTTTGTCGACCTGCATTTCCACTGGAAGAACCAGAGTTTAAATTAAGGTAAAGGTACAGTACATTATCCAACATTTCCTACATACATACACATACAAAAAAGTCCTTGCAATGGGAGCAGCACTTTCTGAAATCTCTGGACCTTTTTTGATGGGACTTGCAGCACTAAGAGTTGCTGACTGATTTGTGAGGATTTTCCCCCAGCATCTAACAACTGCTGTTTCAAGTTTGCTTTGCATTTTTGTTCAATGTGAATAGACACAGCAAGACGGAGTTACAAAAGAAATCCTACGAGTGACAGGTCAACAGTGCAAACTTTATGTCAACCTTTGCAGTATTTTTTGTTTAAAGGCAAGCTGGTTGGTTTCTGTGTTTGCAGTCATTTGGCATGTTTGCCAAGGTGGATGTAGGATGCTACCACCTGGTTAAAGTCCTTTTGAGGTGGTTAATATGACATTGATGTTGCATGCAGGGACTTTTTTTTAAAAAAATCTTAAATCGTCCATTAATGCACAAAATTGTGAAATCGACTACATATTCAGTAGTCACCAGTACATGTTGGCTGGGATACAGATCTCAGTGACAAGTTTTAAAGCTTGAATATTGTTATCGTAAAGGGAAAAGTCTGTCTGTGTTGCTTGCTTTTATTCCTGGGTGATGTGCTTCTCTTACATAGGCTGCTTACAGAATCACTCGAGGGACCCATAGTGTTTGTTACATGTGCTCTAACTCTGCAGGGGCAATGACCTTTACCAATGGAAAAAACACTACCATTACTACTTACTTGAATTATTATGGCAATCAGGGAATTAAGCCTCTTTCTAGTGTTGTGCACATTGTACATAAAAGTGCACAATGCAAATGACTGTGAATGCAACTGCAGCTGAACAGGTCTTGGGTAACTGAACACTGAGGTGGAGGTTAATGTGACTCAGGACATGGCTACGGTTAGAAATAGAAGGAGAACACTTTATGGGGCTTTCGGCTTCTGAATATTACAGCAAAGTCACTTTTGCTCTGAAGACAAATTGCACTGGATATTATATGGCCCGTAAAGGCGGTCAAACCTTGGTGCATGTGTGGCAAGGCATGAAAGCGTGCCATAAAAGGAATCCTAAAAAAGAAAAAAAAAAAGGGAGGGAAAGAATAAAGTACAGAAATATTGGCTGATGACTGGTTTTTGTGCACCATGTGTCAGCGCGATGGAGACAGAGAGGGGGAGGCCTGCGCCATATGTGCATTTATAAAGCATATTAGATTTTAACAGGTATCACAGTTACAGTGGCAGCAGTTCACCTTCAATTAAAGAGCTTGCCACTGTTGTGGAAAATCAGTTTTTTTCTCCCTTTCTTACATTAATTTAGGCTTTGCTTCGTCCTTTTTTGTATGTTTTATGACCCGTGGCTCATTAAAACTTCCAACAATTCTTTCAAGCACAATGCGTCCGCTACCAAGAAAATGAGCCTTCCTTTCTTCATTGTGAAAAATGTAATTTCGTGGACACACTTGGTAAAGGAGACATGCTCCATAGCTTTTTAATAACATTGATGCCTCGGCCATAGGAGGGCCATTCCCATGTAATATTGCAGGTGTTCTCTTTCCCTTAGTCACCGCAAAGTACAAATGTGAAGCCACCCATGAGAAGGTGCCCTCACAATCATGTTCCATTAAGAAACTGCTGTCCTGCATGTGTAACTGAGGGCTGAAGCTCGTCTCACATCATGTTTTCCTGAATTAATGCCAAACATTTTAACTGATTTTATGTATTTAGTAGCCTCATTCGCCCACTATGAACTTTCTCACTAACTCACCTGGTGCCAGCTTAGTTTTAAACTTATTCGTCAAGATAACGAGGGCCCAGCCGAGTTCACAGGGTTTTTATACCACACTTGTTGGGTAGCATTCTTGTCATCAACAACCCTATGTTTTTTTGCTGTTGTTTTTTCAGGACGCAGACATACTTGACATTGTTTAGCCCTTACTTTCTCTTTGTTTATGTTGCGTCTTAAGGAAGTGACCTGGAACAATTGACTTAAAACTAACAAGACTTAACACAGGTGCTTGGAAGAGCTTTGCAAAGAGGCCTGGGGAACAAAAAATGCTTTGAGGCATTATGTCGGCCTTGTAGCTGAGATTCTTTTCTGAGGAGATCACCTAAACTTGTCAGACAAATGCAGACAGATAGGAAAACCATACTTCAAAAAAAACAGATAAACATGATGTATAGTGGCCATACAATCCATTTTACTGTAGACAATGGATTCTTCCAGTGTAAAGTAGATGAATAAATTCCTTGTCTTCTCATAAATAAATGGTGACAATAGGTGTGTTTGGTATTTCATTGGATTAGTGAGCACTAAATGAGAGAAGAAGGTTACGGAGAGGACGTGAGTGCAAAGCTGAAACATTGTCTCGAAGGGTGCCGGTGTTGGGTTTCCCTTCAGCCGGGCTAGCTAGCGAAAGCTTCTCCCTTTCCAGTTCAGGGGTCAGGGTTCATGCAACAGGCCCAGGGCCTCCGAAATGAGCTGGCTGGAGAGAGGTGAGGGGGACAGTCTGAGCATAAAGTGCATGGAAAGGTCACAGAGGAAGTAGGTTGCAATAATTTCAGCCTTCAAACCTACTTATTTGATTTAGCAGCTAATTTAAAAGGTTACTGGACAGAAACGGAACCCGAGAATCTGTTGAATCTTGGAATGTTCTTACTGAAATAGGACATGTTCCAAAAGTCCAAGAATTAGTTTTTATCTAAGAAATGTGGACTAAAGACCTAAATGACTTATGCTCATGCTGTGTTGATGCTCTTTCAACAGTAACTGTGATTTCTAAGTGGTGTCCATCCTGGTAAACCTGCAGTTTTGTTATTTCTTAGACATTTAGACAGTCTAAGACAAGAAAGTACCGATATACTGGAATCTACATGAGACAGAAATCTTGGCCATCTTGGTCCATGACCATTTGGATGACTTAAGGGCAGCGTCATAGGGGGATGTAACCTCTGGTCAAGGGGTTAACAAGACATTATGGTCATTACTTGTGGAGAAGAAGCAGCAGTTCCCCCCTCCTTGAGAACTGCCTTTAAATTATAGAGCTGATGCATATCAATTTTCAGGGCTACACTAAGTACCACCTAAAGGCAAGCTAATCTTTGGTGCAGAGACGCTGAATACGGGCTTAGGTTCTGGGTGTGTTCACCTGAAGATAAGAAGAAACATTTTCTGTCCATGATCATGTGACAAACTCAGTCAAGTCAAAAGTTTCCACTGCATACAATAGTAGTGACAACAAAAAAAGTGCTCTGTTAGAATTTATGCCACACAGAACATTCCGTGGTTCAAAAATCTAAACTTACAGACATGATTTTGACATTTTGAAAGTGACTTGACTTCATAAAATAGAGCTCAAAACTCATCTCTTCATCAACTGAAGTCATGTTTACCATTATTGTCATGATTTATATCACAGGATAACATCAGGAAGAGAGTTAAGCTACTGTTTAAAGCAGTCCTCATCTTATAATCGAATACAGAGCACCATCTTATTATTTTTACAAATTTAAACACAGTTTGCTTGTTTTAGTTATGTACCTTGATTAGGGTAACCGACATAAATATCGGTGTATAAATTTTGAGGGAAACTGTATTTGTTCAAGCAAAAACTTGATTTCGATCTCAAAATTAATGTCTCCCCATTGCATCTGCAGCACAGACGTTGCTCCCAGTAATTTTTATAAATCAAGTGTTCGAGATGGAGCTACTGTTTCATCCACTGCAAGTTTCCCCACCGTCCCTACAAATGTATAATCTGTTACAGCTTATTGCAGTCGGTGTCTCCCGACTCCTGCAAACATAAATAGCAGCTGACAGGGGCTCTTCTCCCCTGTAAATGAAAAGTTACACTTTAACAAGTTCTTTAATCTTTTATTTACTCCTAAAATCTTTTCTTCTTAATCCTCTTTTTAAAAATCTGCATTTGGGATGAATTACTTTCATTTGTTTTAAATGAGTCTGATCTTTCTTCTTACCTCAGAATAATGACTGTTGACGTCATCAGTCAGTAGTTGTGTCTATTAGGTGGAGGGGCACTCTGCAGCACACACTGTATAGTACAGTTCAGATATTTAATCAGAAACTTGCAGTTTTTGTACTGAATATACTGTACTTAAATATTTTTCATAGTTTGTCAAAGATGTTGCTAAAGTAAAACATACGATTACCGTCCCTACATTTTATCTCATTTGAGTAGTACGTATACTCTCCATCCATCCCGTTATTCACGACACCCCCGGCTCCCATCAACAAACCCCCTGAGCAAAGGGGAATGGGTCATATAAAGGAAACCGGGAGTCTTTTTATATCCGTTTACTGTTAGTGTTAGCAGCCATTTATGACTCCACTGGCTCCAGTGACGTGGGACACAGGGCAAAGGGAGAGCAGGCCGTCTCCTCCAAAGCTATTCAGCGTCTCGTAACCTTGAAGCCTTTTCCTTTTTACTGCCATTAAACTGCGTCTGGGAGTAAACCCCCCGTGTGGGCTTTGGCAGTAATGAGGCTCCTTCTCCACGACTTCAAATGATCCAGGGTGTCAGAGTGAGCTTTTTTTTTGGGGAAAAAAAAAGTTCTAACACACTTCCTGGCTGGTTCATTTAGCTGATGGTGAAGCTCTGTGCTGGTAATTATGTCACTGGAGAATTAGCTGCTTTTTTCTCGGGGCAGATTCGCTCAGTCAGTGGAGAGCATTTAGAAAATAAACACATTTGGATGTGAGCTATGCAGATATATGAACACTGATGTGTGTAATGAAGATACAATATACAGTTTAGCACATTGACATAATGAGTAATGTTGAATAATTTAGAGGGTATTTAGTCATAAACCAAACTACTTGTTAACAGTATTTGAAGAAATGCTTTAAATCCTCGACAGTTTTTTGCTGTTATCAGGCTAAAAACGTTCATTCCATACATGGGTGGGCACTTGGGTACATTTCAGAACTTTCTGTCCCTTCTTTACCTCAAGACCCTTTTAGGTCATCTGAATAGCTGCTTTAATTTTCAAAACAAGACAGGTGGATAAGAAAATCATGATTTCATGACAGCTTCAAGACTTTGAAACAGACTCTAAAGGCATTTTTTGAGGAAAAATCTCACAACGTGTATGTTTTCAATAATGTTTGGTTGCTCTTAGTGGTCTTAAGCTTTTAATATTTTGCATGTTTTGGAATTTTGGAAAATCGATCTTACGAGCTTTGTCTTGCTCGTTTTCTTTTTAGCATTTTCTATTGATTTATTGTTTTGGACTGATTTGATTTAGTCCTCTGAGGTACACAAATTCATGTACCAAATTTTGCTACAGTCCATTTAATAATTATCCAGTATAACACAGAACACAGTATTTCAGTGAAGAACTTAAGCCGTCCTCATGTACTTAATTAGCCACATGTTAAGCTGCAGATGTTGAGATATTTTGTAAGATATCTGAAAACTTATAGTAAAGTTGGGGGATCACCACAATCATCTGATTGCATGTTCCAGGAATACCTGTAAATGTCAGGATAATCCGTACAACCACCGTGAAGGTGTCACAAAACTCAAGGTTTCACCAAATTCATTGAGATTATCCTCTTGAGATAAACTTCTGCACAGGATAGCAATCAATGTTTAAGGCAGCTCCTCCTTCTGGCACAGTTAAAAGTATCTGATGGGAAGTAGCTTCTTTTTTTTTTGAAATGTGCGAACTCAAAACTATATTAAAAAGACAAACTTTAATTTCTACATAGTCTTGTAGATCAAAAATTATTCTTTTACATATCCCATGCAGTATTATTGATATTCTCCATCTCTAAGATTAAAACTGGAAAATTAATAGTCATTGCTCTGTCACTGATGTTTTTAATTAAGAAATACCAGGAAGCCTCTACTGGTTAGTTTGATTCCACCAAGGATCTTTGTTGATTACACCTCCTTTTACATTACTCTATCATCCCTCGTCTGTATCTCTGCTTTGACCGACCCAGTTAATTGAAAATAGAATAATCTTTATGGTCTTTATCTTTATTTATATTCTGCAGAAAAGCCCAGTGACATTTCCATTCCAATCTTAGACTAACTGCCAGGCAAGCCCTACGATGTGAAAAATGTGGTTATAAAGTAGTTATTCAAACATGAGCTAATCATCGACAAACAGCCTCCACACCTCAGCTTCTCTTGCACTGTGAGACGTGAATTTATGACATTGCACACATACCAGGATGCAGCGCAGTTATTCACTTTTCTGGTGTGTCAACTTTTCGACGAGCTTCCCCACCTATTTGTGCATCAATCAGTTGTGTCCTAGAGGTTCTGCTGACAGCCTCAGAAAAAAAATTCGAGGAGATTGTTCAAATAAATCAGTTCTTGGTGTGGAAGCGTTAACATCAGGAGTTTATGTGCATCTTCACAGAAACTCGTCCAACATGATTGATAAACAACAGAGTAAAACTGTAGCCTGAAATGAAAAAGCGCCCCTGCTTCCTTTCTGGAAAATGTGTGACTTGTGATGTACTTGACTGAATATTTGTGATGTAACGCTTTCAGAGGCCCGTTTTCTGTCCTGCTTTAACTGGGATTTGGCCTGAAAATCAGACCCAGTTGCCGTTTTGCTGAACCTTGTTCATCATAGCTGACTTTGTGTCCGAGTCAGATCATTTCTGTGAATGAGCTTTATTTTGTTTTTACTTCTGCTATTCAGTAGCAATGAACCGTCTCACTGATGTCATTTTTATTTGATCTGTCCGCAGTTAGCGTCAGATTTTTAATGACAACCAAAGAAAACCTGCCATGTTAAGAACTGACTTGCTTGTTGCCAACCTTGTAAAACCCAAATATAGAAAAAAGAGCAAAAGCAATAAATATATATACACACACACTACCAGTAAAAGTTTGGACACACCTTCTCATTCCATGGTTTTTAGTCAATTATTTTCTACATTGTAGATTAATACTTAAGACAGCAAAACTGTGAAATAATACATATGGAATTATATTGAAAGCAAAAAAAAAGTGTTCATCTTCAGCATTAATCTACAATGCAGAAAATAATACAAATAAATAAAAGTATTAAATAAGAAGGTGTGTCCAAACTGTTGAGTGGTAGTGTATATATAAATAATAAAAAATAATAATAATAAATAAAACTGATGTTGTATTTTTGCAACAGTGGGTTTTACACAGAGGCTGCACAGTGA
The DNA here is from genome assembly GCF_021347895.1 of Acanthochromis polyacanthus. NCBI lineage: Eukaryota > Metazoa > Chordata > Actinopteri > Pomacentridae > Acanthochromis > Acanthochromis polyacanthus. The sequence continues at coordinate 7,095,794 of NC_067122.1, forward strand.
TTTGTACTTTCGCCTTTCAGCTAGAAGAGCCCTGGTTCACGTCCCACCTTATTGGGATCTTTCTGCATGGAGTTTGCATGTTCTCCCTGTGGATGTGTGGGTTTTCTCCGGGTACTCCGGCTTCCTCCCACAGTCCAAAAACATGCTGAGGTTCATAGGTGACTCTAAATTGCCCGTAGGTGTGAATGTGAGTGTCATTGTTTGTCTCTATATAAAGCCCTGTGATAGACTGGTGACCTGTCCAGGGTGTCTCCTGCCTTTCACCCTAAGTCAGCTGGGATAAACTCCAGGTCTCCACAACCCTAATGAGGATTAAGCGGTGTATAGAGAATGGATGGGTTAACTCAATGTGTTTTTTCCTTCCCTGGTTGAAAGTGTGTTTTTGCATGTTTCAAATCTGAAATACAGAACTTATTTTTTTGGTTGGAAATGCTGCTGCAGTCACCCATTTGGCTCAAACAGCTCCACTGGTTGCAACAGAAACACCACCCAGTCTGTGCAGCTTTGGAGCCAGTTGTTGGCTGGTGGTACACTCATAGCCATGTAAGTTTAGTCAATCAGCATCTTGTGAACAGGGCAATTATTTTATCGCCTTAAGCTGAATCAATCAGCAGTAGTGACGTTATCGTTATCTGACTTTCAGTATAGGTGAATAAGCTTGCCCTGTCTTGCCTACCTATAAAATTTTTGGATGCATTTCCTCTCGACGCTGATAAAAGAAAACTTATTCAGTGTTTCTAACACAAGCTAACAAACTCAATGTCAGTTGTTGTGGAAACACTTGTCCAGGATAATCTCATCTCCATGTGGCCAGTTTACCATCTCCGCATTGGTGTGCACGAACTGAGGTGAAGTTTGGAAGTGGACTTTCATGTAGCATTATTCATGCTATGTATTGGTCTGCTATATTGTACAGGTGGTTGCATTGTTCCTCATATCAAACACACAAAATATATTCATACAATGTTCCTGAAAGGTAGTCTGTGACTTATAGAGAGACAAGATATTGCAGCAACTTACTGGTTGCATTGTGGCAGCGTGTCAGTGTGAGTTTCCCTGAGGGTGTACCAAGCACAGTGGGCGGATGTTGTAAATCTGTAAAATTTAGAAGTTCACTTGCTAAATAAATCACAACACTGAGTTGGAAATGACTTGGCACACTGCAAATACTGCAATAACAACTTTATTATTGGGCACTGTCAATGGAAGGCATGAGCAACTGAAAGTACCCCCATACTTCAGTTACAACTCTAAATGATGAATTAAAAAGGTGTTAATAAGAGCAAATCTCCTAGCACCTTCCTGACCTCAGAACACGCATGTGTTGTCCAGGCACTGCTGCACTGTCAACCCTTGGTATAATGTACGCTCAGGCTAGAATGCAAACATCTGTAGAGGGGTCTGCAGGAATTATGTAACCGGCATGAATCTTTCTCAAAATTAAGAAAATAAAGGGTTTCAAAAAACAAAATCATAAAAAGTGCTAAAAATGATGTGAAACCCCCAAAAAACACAAAACGTCCCGTCCGCCAACATGCTGGTATTCCGACTACTACATTGCTACACGATTACTTGACATGATTCCACTACAAACAGTACGTCTTTGATCTCACACCTGTAAAGTTTTATGACTTTATCATGCGTCGTTGCAACACAATGGCATTGACAAAATCTGTCAGACAGACAGACATATAAACAGCTTCCCAATCACTAAAACTGCATTTGTGGTAGTCCCCACTACAATAAGTGTCTCCAGGACCATGTTTTGCCATGATGACACACACACACAGACTTGAAAAACAACTTGAAAACCATAACAACCACACTGTCGCAGATGGCAGTCAACTAACTGGAGGTCTGCACGAGCATTAGCTTTGAGGTTTTACCCTCTCTTCCCTCACATCAAACACCCTCATTCCCCTTGTCATTTTGAGCCGATAGGTGGATTTGTGACCCCTCGTGGCGCCCTCTCAACATCAGCACGATCACTTCTCTCCTTCCATGACATCCAACATTCTCAGCTAAATCATGTTTATACCCTGACACTCCCCTCCACCCCGTTACCTCGAGGAAGCTTTGTCAAAAGGAAATCCCCTGTGAGAAGCTAGAGCTTCACCAAGGAGTCCTGTGGTAGACGATGCAGTGTTTTCACAAGAGGATCACTCCTGATGGTCCATTCGATCCATTAAGTGAACAGCAGTTTTCACAAATCATCGCTTCTCTTTGATAGGAAATACACAGAAGATAGCAACTTCAGAAATAATTAAAACTAGAAATTTAAGTCAAAATTGCAGAATTCACATATAGAAAACAGCAGAGGCAATCAGGTCGAGCTTAATTAAAGAGCGGATACTTTAGAGAACTTGTAAATTCAAAATCCTGTCTCAGAATGCAAGGTTAAATTAAAGAATTAGACAGCTTGAGTGCACTCTAAATGCGTAAGCTTAGCTATAAAGCTAAATCTCCAGCTCCAGGTTTGTCAGACTCTTGATCACTCTTGCACAAACTTTTCCGTCATGCATCTTTTTAATGGTCTCTAATTCAGTGGTTGCAGACGTTGCTTCCCCGCACTCTGGCAGGCACCAGTGTAGAATGTGTTTCTGTTATGTAAACACTCCACTGAGCAAAAAAAAAAAAATATATATATATATATATCCTGACCATGACCAAATGAACCATTGAATCAAAGTACAATGAACTTTTTTTCTTCAATAGCAGAAATACAGTTTCAAATGTTAAATCTGTAGATTACTGTGCCATGTTTACTTTTTCTTCATCTCTATAGTCTTCCACATGGGTTCAGAGCGCAAACAATACAAAGCGGCTGTATTAAGTTCCTGTGTGCTGGCTTGCTCAGCTGCTCCTGACTACCTTAAAACTGTACTATCACATGAGTAATGTTTAACCAGCGTGTGGCAATTTTGCACTAACAAAGAGGCCAGATACAGAGTTGTTCATTAAAAGCACCAAATTGATTATTTCCTTCCTGTTGTTTGCTTGTCATACAGGGCTTTCGGCTTTACTTCCGAACCTGAGCTAGCACAATGACCTTATCTAGCAAGGGAGCCGATTGTGTAACCATTGCCCTCCAGTTATCGCTGTACCATGGCCAAAGTTAATAGCCGCTTCCCTTTTTTCCTGGAATCGGCACTAGCTGCGGGGCATTTGTCAGACAGTATTGGAACCAGCAGTGTGTGTGAAATGAGATATTGATTCAAAGGAGTAGGTGCACCTCTGAGAAAGCTACGGCAGAAGTAACTCTGCATGAGTTGTTTGGACACGATTGTAACCTGAGCATGCTAGATGCTAATGCTAATCCAACATTTGGAAGGAAACCTGTGTGAATTTTGTGGTAAACACAGTTTTAAAAGCTGCCAAACCGTAAAGCCAGCCTAAGTCGACTCTACGTGCAACTGTCTTGTGCATTTCCTATGAATGAGGCCTTTGTATTAGCGCAGACAGGTGTATTATATAGCTCGCCATACATTGGTTGCTGAGTATCAAAGCAAACAACCACACCTTTTGTGCAGGTCATTTAGTTGCGTTAATCATACATGGAGCACGCTCGCAAGTAACCGTTCACCTGGCTGGCTGCTCTGCTGATTTCAGTGTGTTTGTGTATGTGTGCGTTTGCTTGTGTGTGTGTGTGTGTGTGTTGTCCTGATGCCATCCTCGGCCTGTATGAAGCAGATTAAATTCTAGTGTGTCATCTCTGGCAGATCCTCAGAGTGCAAAGAAAGTGCTGAAGCATTCAGGAGATGTGAAATCACCCATGGTAGGTATTTGGTTGTGTTTCATATGGCAAAGGGTGATTAATATCTGTCACATTATTGGGTTTCACAGTAGCCTGTGAGTGTGTGTGTGTGTGCGCACAGTTGGCATTCGGTAAGGCAAAAACAACAAAACAAAATCTAAACATGGATAAATAAGTTTAAAAAAAAAACAAAACGTTTGTCTTCTGACTTTAAGCAACAAGTGTCAAGGCAACACAGAAGATTTTAGGGCCACTCAGAAGTTGCTAACCTCTAGTAGGTACATGTTTTCCCCAGAAAAAGGCCCTGAACAAGGTTCTACAGAGGTTGCTCTTTACTTGTGGTCAGTTCACATACAAAGGTTTGAATCGCCCTAAAACATCCTGCAAGTTTCTGCAGTGTAAAGAACTTGAGGATGTTCTGTTCATTCAGTGTTGCCGCTGCCTCACTGTAGTTACGAGCCAACCTAATGTACAAAATCAAGAGTTTTCCATCTATCTAAATGTGTGGAATGCATTGCTTCTCCATTAGACATTCTCATTGTGAACAGATTACTGTAAATTTATTGTAAAATTTCTGCAAACTCTAACAACTATTTGACTCTCCAACACAAAAACAAAAACACCCTGGTTTTTTATACATCAGTTTTATGCCAACTTGCTACAGAAGGGTATTTTAGTCTCAGACTAATCCTTCCATCATCCTCCTTTTGTTTATCTTACTGCTGTTTTAATGAAACACATCTTTGTTCCTCTTCCAGGTCATACAGTTCAGCATCCACCAGCAAATCAAATCGTCCTAACATCTGAAAATTGATCCAAAAAAAATCAAAAACGGTCTATATAACACTTTATCAAGAAAATGATTAATTTTACCATGTGCATAGTATTTGTAAATGTGATTTGCAAAATGACACTCACTGAATAGTTCACACAGAAGCACAGCTAGTTACTACTCAATAGCTACAGGATGAGAAAACAAGTGAGATTGTATTTAAAACTATTTATCCACCTGGAGATGTAATAAAATTATCTTTTGCCAACAAGTAAAGCAATTGAAATCTATCTCCACTTTGAGATTTATATAACTTCTTTTTTTGGCCGACTAACATGAAATAAAGTCGATGCCTCTTCAGCGTGCCAGGTCACTTAGAACTAAAGCAGCAAGTAATGACTCAGTGAAGCTGGAACACTAACCATATTCATTGTGTTTGATTTGGGAAACGTATTCCTTCTATCTGAGATGTGACCCATTTATGCATAAGGAGCTGTCAGGGCCGAGTGTTTGCATTACTCACACACTCACATTCATGACTCATCTGAATTTATTTGACCATTGGATGAGAAAAATAATCAGTTAAAAGGCTCTATATAAAAAAAACCCCAGAACTTTACACAAGCTTTCAACACTTATTTCTACGGGTTCTGGTGAGTAACGCCGGTGCCAAGCAACACTGAGTCAACTTCCTTGGTCCTAAAATGAGCCTGTGTGAAAGCATTTTGGGTGTTTGCATGACTCCGTTTTTTTACTTGCAAGAAATCCTGACCTTAAGTTACACTGAATGTAAATGTTTGTAGTGTGACTCACGCAGGAAACATGCTGAGCTGTTTCATTTGACCATCAAAAGTAGTGACATTTGAGCTTCCTGACATTTGAAAAATATTCTACTTGTCCTTTTTAGGCAACGACTTAAAACTTTTTTCTTTGGGAGAGATTTCCCTTCGGAATTTAAAATTACATGAATATTTTACACAATGTTGGAGCACTTTTATCTTTAAAGTAACACCAAATTCAGCAGCATCTTTTGTCCTCATGCTGAGCTACTTTATGTGAGAAAGTGCTGTGAATGTAATAAATAATAATGTGTACACTATCTGCGTTCTGTAGTCTATCAGCAATCGTGGCCATGTTCTTGTTGAGAGATTTGTTTGCGAACCAAATGACTAATCGTGATGCATTTGCAGCGAATGAGCGCCTCATTAATATTTGTCACATGTGCCTCAAAAGAAACTGTGTCAGCACATCTTGAGTGCAAATGCATGGAGGCTTGTAAATCTCATGCCTTTAGAGACTAATAATAACAAATTTATCTCTGGCGATTGCTTTTCATGGGTCTGTGTGATGTAAACCACACCAAAAGCTGTCATTAATGTCGTTTTTTTCGTGGCAGATCCAAAGTGGGGGGACTTGAAAGCGCCTCATTATTCAATATTTACACATGGCGCTTTGTGTTGCGCTCCACAGAAGCTTTCCATTTAAACTTGAAATTCATCAGAAAGTTCCCCCGTGCCTCTCATCTTGTGGGAACCGCTGTATTAATGAATCTCGCGCTATCGGTGAAGGCCTTTGTAGCGATTGGTAATTGCTTTTGAAATGCTGGGCGGGATGAAGCATTCTCAGTCATGAACACGTTTCAAGGTCTGTCTCTCACATCTACAAACACGTTTTCACTCCGGTTGATGTTTGGAAGGAAATTGCTTAGAAATATGTAGAATGTGGTTTATCGCAGTTTAGGACCTCCAGCTGCGTGAACAATGTGGAGTTACTCATTAAATAAACTCTGTATCTGACTTCTGCCAGTCACCTTAGCTGTGCCGCTCTGATGGTCCACCAGCTGGGTGCAGATGGACACATTTCGAAGCTTACCGAGTTTAATGACACTCTGATCTTTCTTCCGGCACTACCATGAAGTCGTGGCTATCAGAACATTTAGGTCACAGATTAATGTCCCTGACCTAAGGAACCTGCATGTTGTCTTTTAAAAGAAGAAAAAAAATCTCCATAATAACGCCATTTACTAAAGCCACAAACTTTTCTTTTTTGATTTTACAACAATCCCTGAATGACTCATTTGTCATTCCATCAGGAAAAATAGCCAAATCACCAAAAATGTATAATTTCCTGTAATTACATTCTCTGAAAACAGAAAAATTCTGTACATTTCTGTGCAACCATGTAGCCAGTCGTAACTCGGCTACAACCAAAAGTCGTGTGAGAAATATTTTGGGACTTTTTGGCTGAAATGTATCAAAACAAAGCTGATAGGATGAAAACTAATTAGAAACTTTTTTCCTCCAATGCTTCGAAAACCTGTGGGCAAAACGCTGGACATGTTGACTCCAGTATTTTTTTGTTGTTGTTTTGTTATTTTGCGAAATAAATAATCAAAGAACTTCACTTTTTTTTGTTTCTTTATAGTTAGATTTAGACTGACTTTATTTCCCTTCCCCTTGATGGAAATTAAATATTTTATGGCATTATAACTTTACCATTCCACAGAAAATATCTTTAATTTCTTGTTTTTTCTAGCTATGGTTGTGCTTTTTCCAAAGGGGCGGAGGGGGGGGGGGGGGGGGGGGGGGGGGAACTTTATATTGCAGTGATAAAGGAGCCAAATGAGTAAGAAGGTGACAGGAGTGAAAGAAAATGGCCAGTGACTGAGATTAGAGGGTTCAGTCGGTAAAATCCTAGATTTATCTAAAACTTCAATTAATTCAATGCTTTCGATTCTGATGAAATCATGTACAGTTCTCATGAGTTTTATATCAATACTTTGCTTTTAGGGATAACACACTAGTTAACATGCTACATACAAACATGCTAGCATTTAGCTAAGTGCTCTGCTATGCATAAGTACAGATCGAGTAATTTCTGCCCGGGAGCCTCTGTAACCTCTGTAAAAGGCCATGCCCAAGTGAACGTGCACAAAAGATTAAATTCATTTCCAAAACACCCCAACACTGACAACACCTAATAGTTGTTTTCCTGTCCATAAAACTGTTTTTCAGCCCAGTCGGTCGCAAATGTTAAAAATAATGAGCACTTTCAATCCTATAAATGCGCTCAAGAAATTTTGCATGCTGAGTGCACATCCTGTGAAAAAGAATATTATGTCTGGTGCTAAATTTTCATTAGCACAATAGTAACTGGCAGCACAGCACCAATATAATAACACAGTAAGGGGGCGACATAAACCTGTCGCACCAGCTAAAATGGATGGGCCCTGGCCAGAGGGGGCTAAACGAGACCTAAATCAATTTGAGTAAGGAGGCTACAGGAGTGGAGGAGGGCTCGCAGGGGGTTGTACGAGTGTACACCCTCGGACTTGAGGAGAGGAGGGGAGGAAGGAGTGTTTATGCTGTCTGTTGAGGTTCCCTATGCGCGGGTGTCAGTGAGGCCCAGGGAAGGCTCCAGGCTCAACCTCCCTTTCCCTCCCACCCCTCAGCGGATCCTCTTCTGGCTCCAGTCGGGCTCTGGCTCTGATTAATAGCCACCGGAGGTGTCCAACGATGGCTGATAAGGGACCCTCATCCCCCTCCTCCTCCCTCTTCTGGAACAGAAGGGCTCGTAACAAGCTAGCTCCCTCTCTTTCCCCTCCTCGGGCACTCAGGGAAGCCAATTAAGCACGTCTTAAAACTCAGGAGCGGTGACAACTGGTCTGGGCCTCTGGCTGAGGGCCATGATGTGAGAGTGGTGTTCACTCAGAGGACACTGCAGCACATTTAACCTTGAATCTAAAGCCTCGGGTCAAAGGTTACAACTGCTTGTATGTCTCTCTCGGGGACACGGCGCTGCATTTCTAAGCTAATTAGTTAATCAATTTGTTTACCGTGAGGACTCCTCGTTAATGCGGCCAAAGCATAATCATTTCCCAAACAATTCAACAACCGCAAGTGCCCCCCCACCTAGTAGAAATTTTGTTCCCAGGCTCATCGAGAGAGCAGAGACAAGAAAAAAAGGAATTGCTGAAAAGGGGGTGGAAGTGGATGGGGGGGGGGCTTCCTCTGTTCCAGACAAGAACACAAGCTTATCCCAGCAGCCCATTTCTCTATTTTTTAACTTGATGGCCAGCGTTACAGGTGATCAAAGGACTGGACCCTAGGAAGGGGCTTAGGGCACAGCAGTGCGGCGAAAGGAATTGCTTCCCAGTGATTTGTAAGTAGGAAAAGACTTCTGACATGAAAGACAGCTTAAACAGCAGAGGAATAACAATAAACCAGCTGTAAAATGCTTCTTGTTGCAGCTGAATTGATGCAGAGGGTGGCTCCCACAACTATTTTTCTCTTGCTTTTTTTGTGGGTGTCTGGCATTTCCTACCGAGCCATTTCTACAGTCACATGCACACAACAAAAGGCTACATCTGAGGGGGTGGGGTGCCTGGGGTCTTAGGGGTAAAGAGATGCTTTGTGCTGGGGATATTGTGAAATCAGACAACTCCCAATTCTTTTCACTCAGGCCATGTTCGAAATTTGGTCGTATTCTTCGCCATGACAAAAGTGCAGTTTTCCTGTTGAAGGATTAGTCTCAAAATGCAATTTTAATGGCTCAGTTGATTATAAATGAAAAAAACGTGATCCTTTAAATGTAACAGATGTTGACCATGTGGACGTTTTCATTCATTAAGACTGGAAATATCAAGAGCTACATTTGTTCTGTTACATTTCTTCTTTAATTTGAACTGATTAGTGCAGATTTGTGTATGCATAAATCATGAGATTTACTTTAGATAATGTTCTACTTTTGTTTATGCAAGATTTCTGTTTTATTGAGAACACTGTTTGTTTGTAGTTGCCATTTTATTTTTATATTTAGTCAAACTGGATACAGAGATTCTTCAGGGGCCACTAAAACTCTGTTGCCTTTGCAGTGTTTTGTTCGGTTTCTCTGATGCAAATCAAAGTAGAACAGCATTTCTCCCCCCCCCCCCAGTAGTAAGTCAGAAAGAAATCTACTTGGGTTTAAGATTTGAAATTTATCCATGATACTTTACAAACAAACATAATCTAGGCTGAAAACGTGCTTGACTCAAGTGATTTAGTTGCATAATAACATGCATTTTGGGAGACAGAGTTAATAAAGTGTATAAAAATGTAACGTCTGACTTATTCAAATTTCTTTGAATACCTCTAAAGGTTTATTTTAGGCCAATTAAAGGTCTAAAATAAGTCTCCATGGTTTATTTTAGGCCTGTTTAAATCTTCAATGCTTCTAAATTACTTTCAAATGTCGATTTCTGATTGTTGGGTTAACAGTGGCTAGCAAGGTAACTTGACAAAAATGGAGCAAATGAATGGTTAGTTTATCCTATTTTGGTTAAAAAAAAAAAACTATCTGACTCTGTCCTTTCAGCCTTAAGCTAACGTGCCTCCATGATGGTCCACTGTACATACTGTTAAATAGATGAATACAACTTCCAGAAAACAGTAAAGTTTTGTATCTTGAAGCCTCTATTTACTCAGCTTTTTTCCATTTTCCTCTTGTTACCATCTCAAAAAACACAAGATGTACCTCTTCCTCAACATCACAGGAGTATCGCTGGAAAGCAAAGGACAAAAATGTTGTTTACTATTGCTTTAAAAAGGAGAAAGCAGCCAAACAGGTCTGGTACTGTATATGGTGGAACAGAACTGGAAGGATTTTGCCTCCCATATGACAGCCGTTGAAAATTCCCTGTTAGTCCTGGAAAGCCTCACAGCAGACTGCAGTGGCACATATGACATGTTAGTGTATTTCATGACAGAGATTTAGGCTGATGCCTAAGCCATCGGCCATGTTCAAAAGCACTGTCAGGACAGGGAGGAGGTAAGAAAAAAAGAAAACGAGTAAGGATAAACTTCCTGTGGGAGGAATGTGGCTGCTACCCATCACAGCTGGAATCTGTGGGGTCACATACCAGGGGAATGGTAAATATTTAACATTTAATTTCCTTGCTGTAAGGTAGACTGGACACAGAGCACAGCCAGCAACTCCATATTACAGAGAGGCTGAAACACGTAGGTGAAGACTCGTGGGGGAGAGGTGGTATAAATTGAAGAGAGGTTGTTAAAATATTTAGGCAACATTCCCAGCTCCGCTGGACTATAAGCCTACAGTGTCAATATTGATCTTATTTTTAATAATGCATGGCGAGGAAATGCTCACTGCTGTGGAAAGCGTGGATTTTTTTAGTGTTTTTGTATAGTCGATGTTATTACAGAAAAACTGTGGTCATTTTTAATACTGAAAATGCCGTTAAACTGCCCACCCAGCTTAGTTTGCAATAATGTTATTGCTACACTCTAAAATTTATCTGCTGTAAAAGAGATTTCAAAAATGACAGAGCAGAGAGAAAAACAAACTGGGCCCTTATTCAGCGTTTCCTCACACCTGAATTCCAAGATGGCCGCCGAGCATATGTTCTCTCCTGCATTACTACCAGGCCTTGCCTCACTTTATGAAGAGCCTATTGTGCTCTAACCTAGTTTCCTAACACATGATTCATAGTCTGTCAAGGCTACATTTGAAGTGTACACAGCGAGGGGAAGACGGTCAAATGACAGACTTGTCCGTATCCTCATTCAGACAAAAGGAAAGCTAAGAACACAGCCCCGGAGGCACAGGAGAGCGAGACCAACTTGACAAGTTTTTTTTTTTTTTTTCTTTCTTTTTTGGTTTTGTTTTGTTTTTGTCTTTTCAGTCATCTGGCAGGAATCCTTTTAATATCAGGTGCAGCAGTGATAGGATATCAATATCAGCAAGGCAGGCTTCAAAGCTTGGATTTGGCTGTGTGTATACTTCCATTAACCCGTTCCATTAAGGAATGTCTATGTTTAGTCTGTGCCGAGGAATACATTTGTGGACAAGACGTTCTTTGTACGTTGGAGAAGTTTGAAGATTTATATGAATTACAGTAAGCACACTGATGCAAGGACATCGCCAAGGGGTGGAGTGGGGTGGGACATGGCCCGTTTCATAGTTTATTCACTGAAACGCCAACGTCCAAACTCCATGAATGGAACTCGTGGGTCCGAGTGCAAGTGAAAGCAGCATTAGACGACTATAAGCAGCAGTTTGTGCATTTAGTTGCCTAAGGCGCACACACAGACTAACTTGTTGCTTCCAGCTGTTTGTAGATGTCTTTCTTCTGAGTTTCTTAAATGTCTGCAGCATCCATATAAGCATCTCCAAAAAGAGAGAGGCGTATACATTGACACAACACAGTGCAGCAGGGACTTCAGACAGATGAGCGGTTTATCAGCTACAGTTAAGTAATGAGTTACAGGGTGAAGTCCTAAATTCCATCATAGCTGGATATTATTTTACTATTAAAGTTTGATATGTTCACTAAAGTCAGAATATTTTCTGTTACATCAGGGTTTTTTGTTTGTTTGTTTGTTTGTTTTAATCAGGGAGATTTTTCTGTTTGATAGCAGGATATTTGCATGGATGTATTATTGCACACGACCTCTAACAAAATATGGCAACAGGCTGCACAGTGAAAGTGAACACACATTTTGTTGGACCATCATTGGCTATAGTTAGATAAAATGATATACATGGACAGAATTTTCAACATTGAAATCCATAATAAACGCTTAATCTTCGCCAATGGGTGACTGTTTTCCCTTCAAATACATCAGCATCTCTTCTCAAGTCTATTTTGAACAAGATGTTTTAGCTACTAATGTGTATTAGTTTATGCACATCCACTAACTACTTAACTCTCTCACTGATGACAGTTTTCAACGACCCTCAATGGAACAACAGCATAAAAGAAATCCTGGATATTCAATTATGGTCTCCTCAAGATTCTAAGTGGCCCCATTTTGCTGCCATCATCTACCTGTAAAGGCGACATGTTACTAAATTATCCAAAAACACATAACCAACAAAGACTGGTAGCCAGGTTATATTACAAAAGAGGTCAAACTAATGATGTGGTGCCAGAAAGTGTTCCAGGAGGAAACAAAATCAACATACCCAGGATATGTTTTCACTATGGCCAAGTATTGAAACAGCAAGTCATTCAAACACTCACATAAAGCCAGTTATCAAACCATCAACTCAGCCCAGTGTTTCTGAGGGTAGCTCAACTGAGTGATAAGTCAGTGGTGTTTTTCAATGCACACTAACCCCGCTCCGGAGCAGACATGGATGGTGTTTCTACTTGTTGAGTAAATAATTTTGGAAAAGAGATCTAAAGAAAGAAGCTTAAACACCAACTCTCTTCTCAGGTCCACATAGACACAATCGCTGCGTCTGAAGGGTCTGAAAGTTCAGTAGTCAATTTCAAGAAGTTTCCAAAAATAGTCAATGGAAAGCAGTTCAACTGCTTGACAAGCATTCAGGCTGTTTGTTGTGGTTCCAAGTTGCAATGTTAGCAAATTGATATGCATTGTAATTATTAGCAGGTATAATCCTTAATATGTTAACTTTGTAGGTTAGATAGTAATTGAAGAGTTTGCCCTAATTTTGGCACAAGAAGACACAATGAGAGATCATTAAACAAGTACAGTTAAACCAGTGGGTGTTTGAGTTCATGCCAACCCATCCAGTGTTTGCTGAAACGATCAAAACCACAAATGTCAACGTCATTACGGTGCTGGAGGAAGGATGAGGGATCGTCATAAGTCATTAAGATTCATGCTTCCTGCACCAGAAATACACAGTTTCATTGTGCGAAGCTATGATTAGGTCCATGGTGCTAATGTGGTGAAAAAACAGGAACCTGTGACCTTTTTGATCGTAAATGGAAATGAATGTTAAATGAATCACTTTCAGTCATTCTGTTACAACACTCCAAATCGTGGGAGTTATCCTAGAACACAACACTGTACTGGAACATACTGGAAAGGATGTTCTGCGAACTAGAACTTTGTATAAATGCTTATGACTGAGCGTACTGCCAGTGAGGAAATTGAACAGTCATGGAAGTCAGAGGAAGGAGGAATGACTGTGTCTGGACTCTCTCACAGATATCCCTCCAGACTGTTTAGTTGACTCACTGGATGACGCAGGCTCCGGCATAGTTTTGCTTTACTTCCTGGAAGTGGAGCACTGGGGTTGCCTTGAAATTACTAAGACAACCATCATCATACTCTCAGTCATGGAAACGATGAAAACACACGCTGACTCCTTGCTGCCGTCTGCATCGAGCACCAAACACGTGAAACATCTGGACCTTATTTTCGAATAAGGTTTATTTAGAAAATGTGGTCGGTTACTTTGGCACAGCCACTTTCTATAAATATTTAGCTGTTATGAGTGTTCAGGAAAAAAAAGACATTTTAAGAGCGAAGGGCTTTTGAATGTGCCAGCATTGCAGGTGCTTGGGAACAAATTCCGAAGTTTATAAGTCACTGATGACAGACTACAAAAGGTCACCGAATTTAACTAGAAGTACTGAGGCATTCCACGATAAATATCTTAATTCACAACACTTTACTCAAGAATATAAAAAGGCCCATGAGATATTTGGAAATGAAAGTCGATTTATCATCTTGTCTTCATGATTTTGAAGGCAACAGTAGAAGTTAGAAGTGAGCCCTCCTTTCTGTAGTGTGCATAAAGTTGCTTAAATGCATTTTGTTGTAGTGTTTCCCCACAGCTTGTTTTGCTTTTCATCCATCCGACTCCTTATCACAAAGAGTGTCTATAAGTTTATTGGCTAGATAAAAGTAGTCCACTGAATGTTGTTGAGGAATAAAGGAATGATGCACCAGAATATAATACCTCCAAATCTTGAGCATGAATTCATGTTTTATACACTTTATGCAACTAAACATTGTTTGCCATTAATTGGTCCAAACAAGATGAATGCCAATGAAGACGCTGATGTCCTAGCTTCTCCTTCAGCACCATAATGGGGCTGACATTCATAGTTTTGAATGAATTTTCATTGACTATAGCCATGATTCTGTATATAGTTACTTTTATGCATTTTTTAAAAAACGCCTCAAAGCAAACATATTTTTTCAAATTTTAAATCAAGAAAATACAAAATAGGCTTGTTTTTTTAAGCTTCTTTGAAGCGACAAATACCCTGTGTAGTGTTATCATAAGGCGGCAATAGAAACTGCATTATGCATGGTTGTTATAAGAAAAGTAAAAGAAGCTAGAAACAAGTTGTTTGTTTACCGCCAAAAGAAGAACAAGCAAAAGATCGACCACATACCAGAGAAAAATCGAAAGAAATCTTCAGAAATTGTTTTCAGTTGGGCAATTTGGAATTATTCAGTCAGCTGGTATCGGCCATGTGAGAAGATGAAAACAACAACAAAAAAAATGCAAACTGGTGATCAACACCAAGAGCTAAATGTGCACTACAGAATCCCTTTTGGTCAAATCAAAACCTACCTAAAGAAAGAAAAACAACTTGATACAGTTTTCTGTTTTTTTTTTTTTTGTCTATGCTTATGAGACCATTTAATCTAAAATTTAGTAAACACAATTATGTGCACCCATGGACGATTTAACCAGCTTTGGAGACTGTATGACTTTCGTTAATTGTAGTTTGTATAACGTTAATTTAATGAGAACATAACTGCGAAAATGATTATTTTCCCATTTGCTTCAGTGGTACTTAGTGTTCTGTTTTAATTTTTTTTTTTTTTTAAACGTAGGCCTGTTAGCATAGTAAATTCATAAATAAATATTAGCATTAGGCCTTGACAATATGGAACAATAATAATAAGAATCAGATTGCAAATGCTATTTTTTTCATTACTGTTCCACTGAAGAAAAAAAAATCACAGAATATATCTTAATTAAAAAATTACAGCCACTCAGATTTGGATATTGCCCTTACTGGTTCAACCCATTATCATTGTTGTTTAATTGATTTATCATTTTCAATATTTTTTGTTTGTTTCTTTCATTTTATTGTTTGCATTAATTCATTTTTCCATTACACCTGTGTAGTATTCTCAAACTGTTGATGTGATAATGTTACCAGCTTGTCTGTCATCTCCAATTGAACTGCTCTAACATTTATTGAAAGTGTCTTATAAATACAGATATTGATTGTAAGCAGCTGACATTAGCACATCTCAGCTAAGTACAGCTTCAGAGAGCCACAGCTGAGGGCCTAGTGTCATTTAGCCAGCAGCAGTAAACCTGCTTAAGGAAATTGTTCCATTTTTTGCTAAAAGATGATTGAAACCTGCAAAGTTCTTAAATAATAACATCTAGAACATCTTTTCTGCATGAGTCCAAGCATCCTAAACACAAAAAAGACGAGAAACCGAAAGAAGAATTGTATGGAAAAGTCATTGCAAAAATAAGACCGGAGTTGAGCTGGGATTTGTCACCCACACTTGTGCAATTGTACATGGGAGGCATCCTGTTTATGTGGCCATGGCTGCTCTGGGGGGATTGGCTCAGGCCGCATCACGGTGCTGCAGCCCAACAGCTGGGAATGGCCTCCCAGTCTGACAAGACATGCCGTTCCTATGACAAATACCCGTAGAGCAACAGTAACATGTGTCTCCCACCCCTGCGAGTCAAAACCCCCCCACCATCCCATCCCAACCCCCCCACTCACAAAGCTGCACAGTGTACTTAATGAATAGCACACTTGGGGCTGCAGGGGTTTTCGCCGGAACAGTGAGGGAGGAAAAAAAACAGTCCCCAGTGACCTCTGAGGACCATCTGAGATAATAAATCCATGACCCTGAGTTCCGGAGCGCTTTGGGCAAGGTTGGGGTGGCAAATTTCCCACTTCCACAATATCATATGTTAACAGTAATTCCTTTTAGCCAATGTGTAATGGCACAGGAATGTCTTCTCCCCAGCCTCATCTAGGGATGGTGGAATCTGTTGAAAATGTGTGACAGCTGTGAAAGTTGGCCAGCCCCGGCCTGTGAATGTATAAGATTTGGATGCGATTCAGGACCGAGGGGTGCAGTGGGGGAGAGGAGGTGGGCTCGTGCTGTTGTGGTGAAGTTCACTCGCTTGTTTCTCTTCTCTCTGCGCTCTGCTCCTCCTCTTCTTCTTCTTCAACTATCCTCGACTTCAGTGTAACCCTGATATTTTCTCCTCTTCTTTTTCTCCCCCCCTGAAGAAGGAAAAGGAGTGGCCAAACAGAACTTTCTCATCCAGTAAGGAGGAGCAACTTAATGAATGTGATTAAATTGGGAATGCTCTACTTTGGGGGATTGGCATCTGCTAATGTTAGTGCACCATACACAGTTTTAAATAATTTTATTAAACTTATTTCTATTTGTCGGTTTAATCAGCTTTTTGTTTCTGTTCCAGGTGAAAAGCAGGCCATGGAACTGGCTTGTGAAAAAAATGAAAGAGTCACTCATTCAGTACTGACACACTGGAGCAGCTCCACAAGTGGGAGCTGTTTGGTTTTTGCCAGTATAATTCTATAATTGCTAATTCCTCCACAACATAGCCCACAGGGCATGTTTCCCGTATTTATTAGAAGAAGGACAGCTGTAAAAAGGTGCAACATCTCTCAGAGCAATACCAACAAAATATGAAAAGTCTAGAGGAGGCATATCAGTAAATTACTCGTGTTCTTGGAACTAACAAGAAGGCAACCAGCCAGGCCAGAGGACCTATCTAAGCTACATCCATGTGGCAATAGCCCAAGCAGTGTTGCTGTAAATAATAAGAGATACTTCATGTTCAACAAAATCTCCTCATCATTAATCAAGCAAAAGAAAAAGGCAAATTAGATTCACAGGCTTTTGCTGACTCATGTTTACCATGGTGTGTTGGAGTCTACAGAGACTTTCAGTGGTCGGATTTTTGAAACTAGGAAAGATGTATTGCTAAGACAAGTCAATCGAAATTTATTATGCAAATGTCTGGGCAGGCAACCTTTACTTACTGGCATGTCACGTCAAATTGATCTGGGCAGCACATCAAAAAGGAAAGTAGCAGGGCCAGAAATCCAAAAATTGGGTATTTACAGTCAGATTGGCAAGCCTGTTGGGTTTTTGTTACTCCCAACAACACAGATGAGGCAACTGCCACCATGGTCTCAACCAGCTGAGTGGCGCAACATTGTTCTTCATACATCCATGCCATTTGTGCAACTTTATGAAAGGACACTAACGGTGATTACAATCACCATATAATGTATAAGCAGGCAAGGATTTGCCAGGGTCCAGACCATTGAATCTGTTCACTCAGCACAGTTGAAAGACTCATGTGGCATGAAATGGCAGCATCTTAGTAGAAAAGCAACCATCCAGTGAACACTGTGCATAGCCAATCAGTGCCATTCTCGTCTGCTGGATATGTTAGTCTTTCCTGATTCACTGAAGAAAATAGAATCCCTTTCCCAACAGAAATTCACTGAAGGGGAGGCAATGGGTTGACTTGAAGATGGAAACGGAGTGTATGGAGTTGACAGTTAAGATTCTCATGCACATCTATCACTACACGAGCTCTATAATTTCATTTAGCTTTTATCCAAAGAGACATACATCTGAGAGTAGATGCAACACAAGCAAGGATCTAGGCAGGAGCAAACAGCCTGGATAAGTGCATAAATCAAGTTAAAGTGTGATTTAACCTATAAGACAGTGCAGGAGGTAATAGGAATTTTGTATTTTTTGCAGTCTGTCTATTAACATTTCCTTCTGCCAACAGGTGGAGTGAAACTGCCAATACCTGGTTTTGGGTACGTCAGTGACGCTATCTTTACTTGCTAAAAACCATCTATGTTTCTTGTGGAATCCAGTCACGAGACACATGGTGTAAAAAATGGCGTACTGTTTGGCATCAGGACATGTTATAGCTGCATGTGTTGAGTTTCTATTACATAGTAGTCAATGCACTGGTTCCTAAGTAAGTAAAAGGGAACAAAAGCTCAAGCTGAAGTCATGACTGTGGTGTTTCAGTGAGCAAAGCTGTTCAGCCAAATTCACCACTGCAGCATGTCGAAGAACAGTTTGAAAATAACTAAACTCAAAGCCTTAATTTGAAACTAATATCTAAATGTTTCAGTTTGGAATTTCGTCAGGGTTTTGTACATCTGCTAGCAAAATCCCGCTGATCGATGCACTGAGAGGTTCCGGACAACATGTCAAACGTCATCTTGCGGAGCAGAAATTAAAATGCTTCTCCAGTTGCTGCAAATTCTCAAGCTCGTCAGCAGACAGCTGTGACCATCTGCACATTTGGAAAGAGGAAAAGCTATAGGAGGAAAGAGGGGGAGGAGATGTTTTGCTGGATCTTCACAGATTCCATGGCGATTAAGAGCACCTTCTCTTCTTTTCACGTAATGCCCTTGAAAGCGAGGTTGAGGATTACTAATTGGATTAAATGGAGCCAGTGACATATATTGCACTTCTGACCAGAGCGGAGTGTATAATCTGGCCATTTATGTGCCTTATGTTTGAAAAATTTCCCAACACCATGTGAGAGTCAACACCAACTATTTTAACATCATTTAACAGATGTGTTTTTAGATTCATTTATTAATATTTCAATGTAAGGCATTAAGTAAAAAATGTCTGCTATGGTAACAATGTGCTGCTCTTTTCACAGATCACTTGCCAAAGAGAATTAAGAAGATTTCATTCAATTCATTAGGAGTTTTAAGTCTTTTTTCCCCCCCATTTTACACTGGGAATGCTGGATAGCAAATGCATTGTGAGGAACTTACAGCAGCTAAATCAGACACCGCAATGATTTTATACGCGAGATGGAATGGAAACTTTCCAAAGTTTGAAGAAAAAAAAAACCAATCATGGCATCAGAGAAATCTAATCTTGCATTTTAATTAAAAATTGGAATTGTTGGGCTTGAAAGCAGCCAGCATTTACCAGGAGAAACAAATAAAAGGGATTATCAAGTTGCATTATGGGAAATGTAGGATCCATTGGATTAGGTGCTTGACAGTAATAATAATAATAATAATAATAATAATAGTAAAAGTCAGGCAACCTTTGCCTCTTTGATTCTGATCATTCTTTTTTCTGGTTTATCTATTTTTTTATTGTTACTGTGCAATATTAACTTACCGTTTTACACTCTTCTATAAAAAGTATTTATTTTATTTTAGTATCCTTTTATAGAGAAAAGGCTGCTTCAATAGATGCGTTTAATACGAATCTTTTCCTCCAAACTGGCCTTTTACAAGACATTTTCCACACATAACAAAACAGCACCATGAAAATGTTGAATTTTGAATGGAACGTCAGCAATTTATTCCAAAATTGAGTCCAGATGTGCTGAATTTTTTGTCTTCATTCAATCTGAAAATGCATTAGCTGCTACGGTGCTATTTGAATGAGAAAAAGCATCTGTCATTAACAAAGTGGTGGTTCTTGTCATTCTATATTTATCATGCTTTTATGGTTAGTATATATATGTTGTGTAACTTGTGTTTAAACTTACATAAAAAAGATTATTTTATCAACTTAAAAATTTTAAGCTGTTGCAGAATACAGTTCATTGCAAGGGGCAGTGATAGGTTCATGTACAGACACCACAGATTTGATAATAGCTTGTGTTGTTCCTCCTTGTCCTCTACATGTAAATGGAACAAGCCAACCGCAACAATTGTCAATGGATCTGTGGGACGTGGCACTGGCTCGGCACTCTGCCCACCCTGCCCTGCTGTCGTAATCAGCCCAAGAGGCAGGATGGTGGGGAGTGGGGGGCCGTGGCAGCAGATAGTATTTCTCCTGGGCCAAAAGGCGCTGCCCAGACAGAGAGCTCTTTGTTGCCCCCCTCTAAGAACGGCTTTCACTTTGCAATTGTGGAAGTAATTCCTGCGCTGTGCCCCAGGAGTCCCCACCACCACCCCGCCCCGCCAAAATCGTGACCTGCAATCGGAAAGAACCTTCAGCCATGGTCGCCTGGCTGTCAGTTCTCAGCGAGTGCACGGTGCAGTGATAGCATTACATTACCAAAGAGAATTAAATTTCAATGCAGGGGAACAGGGTGGAAAAACTTGTTAAAGGCAGGTTGTGTTGCCAGATTAAACACCAGATACCTGTTTGATTACTCAAGTGGAGATTAGATAAAACATCAATTTACAAATCCAACATGCAGTCTGAGCAAATTATCACAAACATGTTGAGGCCCCACGGCAGGAAGGCATGAATGTCAAAATGTTTATCCTCTAGAACTAATCAGCTCATTGCCATTTCCAGTAATATTTGGTACAACATACCCTCAGGTGTTCCACATTAAGCTACAGGCCTTACGGGTTCCACAGTGAGAAGGTACACTACCATTTAAAGTTTGAGGTCACCCAGACAAGTTCATGTTTTCCATGAAAACACACTTTTATTCATGTGCTAACACAATTGTACAAGGGTTTTCTAATCATCAATTAGCCTTTCAACACCATTAGCTAACACAATGTAGCATTAGAACACAGGAGTGATGGTTGCTGGAAATGTTCCTCTGTACCCCTATGGAGATATTCCATTAAAAATCAGCCGTTTCCAGCTAGAATAGTCATTTACCACATTAACAATGTCTAGATTGTATTTCTGATTAATTCAAATGTTATCTCTATTGAAAAAAATGTTTTTCTTTCAAAAATAAGGACATTTCTAAGTGACCCCAAACTTTTGACCATATGTTCTGGTTATACAAGTAAAATACTGATCTTCTTTTAGTAATATAAAAACTGTCTTCCATCAAGAGAAGGTTCAAATATTCTAAAGGTACACCTGGCTATCCTTTGGGCTCCATACTGTATGTCTGAGGCCAACTGGTGCAGCTTTAAAAGCCGTTTGTGACAGTCAAACTGATGAGAGGATAAAGCCCAACTCACAGTTTCTCCATAGGTTAAAGCATTTACATTGTTTTGCAACCCAGCCTTGGGTTGTCTTCATTTATTTGATTGCACAATGCGTCTAGTAAAACATGTAGAATGTATTATGTCTATTTCACTGCTCAAATTAAAAAACATTGCTGAAAAATCTCAATTCAACTGAGTAACATTTCTGAGAGCTTTCAACCGCTCCAGTAGCAGATCCTCAGTCATCATTAAGTGATCAAAGTATAAATGCCTGATTTTGTGATAAATGGTTGATCATTTAAAGTGAGAGTATACAAGGATGACTGAAGTCAGACTTAGTTGTCTTTGTGGCATCTAAACACACTTCACATGCTGATTAAATTATGTGAGAAAGACCCTCAAAAAGACCAGAAAGATTTTTAGTTGGGGACATTTAGTGCAACTTCTATTTCTTACATGACAAATTAGTTTTCATCTTCAAACATCTAAAAAAAATGTGGCATTGTATGATGTACATCAGCAAAACTGCACATAAGAATAAATAAATTAAAAAACACACCTGGTGGTACAGAAATAAGGACAGAGCACGAGAAATGCTAAAATGAAAATGCATCTTCAACCACAGATATGGAAGGTTAATGCTGGTCCACAGGGCTCTAAAAACCCTTTAGAAACTAGATAGAAAACAAAACAGCCAACTGTCCAGAGATGACAGGAGGTAGCAGACTGAGAGGAAATGTGACCCACTAAGAAGTCCTGCCCCTCGCTTCATCTCAGTGTATTTCTCTCCTTCCTATTGAGGATGCATTCCTGGCTCACCACACCCAAGATCATTGTAATGAAAATTCCTGCGCCTATGCCAGAAGGATCCAGTTGCCTCAAATCCTTTTGCGGAGCATTACCTGATCCCACGGCCGGCGGAGGTTAGACTTCAGCCTTGCCAGTGGTTGGGAGTGTATGAAGCATGGATGGAGTGTTTGTGTGTGGGTCCTGCTGACAGGCAATAGTGGCTCAAAACCCATCTGTTGAACAAATATTTCATGATACCCCCATCCTGTTGATTCAGATCCACCCCTGCTTCCTCCAGTATGCTTTTCTCTTCAACCTGCCGTTACCTTTCCTGGAATCTCTATCATAAACGCTTCTCCTAACGTCACAGGAATACTCAGCTGCTGTTGGACAGATGTGGAGGCAATGAGCGTCAAACTGCGAGCCATCAGAAAGTTTGTCATGTCATGATTTAAGCTTCCTCCACTGTCCAGCTCAGAGTTAGTCACGCTGTATCAAAGTGTCAGCTGGATTCATGAAATATACAATCTGAGAACGTCAGCACCTCCTCAGACACACTTGAGACTGAGGAAGTACATCTCACTATTTTCCAGATGGACTAATGATTCAAATGGCTATAACTAAAACAAACACACCACAAAACACAGCTTAATCATTTCCGCTGGCGAAGCCGGCATTGTCTGGGAGCATTAGCATCAAACCATGAGGGAAAGATAAGTTCCATATGATTTCAGGTTTAACCCACTAAGAACAGAAAAGCTGTATAATTTTGTATCTTGCAGCACCATGATGCTTCGATTACAGATGTTTTTTCTGAGTGGAGGGGGAATCCAGTCTGACTAAGCTGGTCTAACACAGAATAGTGGTGAGTGATACAGAGGGGAAAGAAAAGGATGAAGGGTGGAAATGGGAAGACAAAACCTTTGTTTATGCTTTTGGTCTTTTCATGTTGTTTTTCACTTAAACTTCATTTCGATTATGTCATGTCTTACTTGTGGTCGCTACAGCATTCAGAAGGTTTAATGCTTGGCTCAAAGGGTTCTCAGTTTTAGGAGAATGGAGAATCTTACTACAATCCAGTTTGCAAACTTTTGTTTTCCCAGAGACCAGACTACAGCTGGTTTACTACTTGACTGTTACTGTATCAATATGAGGATTAGATGTTAGAATTTAGTTTTCTGATCATTAACACTGTGTCTTCCATCTCCTGTAGTTTTTGTCTGGCCCTCTCGCCAGTTATCTCCAGGTCCAGACCAGCATGTTCCGGCCTCACCAACCTCCCCTCTGCTTGCTTTTACCTTGTGTATTTATATTATGTCCTCTCTTTTCTTTATCCTTACCACAACCAATCAAGGAAGATGGCTAAGTCTGGCTCTGTCACCGGGTTTTTCTTTTCTACTGTTGCCAAAATGCTTACTCTAGGGCAATTGTTGAATTTCTCCCTATAAACCCAAGACAAAATTGGACTCATCTGATGGCTCTTTATATGTGAAGAGCTCTCAGACCAGTTATGTTGTGCACTGATGCCGAATGTTACCAATGTCTGACGTTTTACAGCGGAGACTAAAAATGAGTGTGAGAAGAAGAGCTCCACTTTGTTTGCCACTTGTTTCAGTGAGGGTGTTTATAAAGGACAATGGGAACCTTAAAAATGTCTCAGAGGTGTCAGTACTACCGTCTGACATTTTTGGTCTCCATTTCAACTGCTGCAAGTTTCTTCATCAACATACATTCAACTATCACAGTTCTTGTCCTATTGTGGTCCTTCAGTTGCATTGGATTTGTACACCAAGCTATTTCCAGAAGTTCCAGTAAGTGGTCCTCCACTGCAGCAACTTATGGGCTGCTTTAGGGCTACCCAAACCTTTGAGCATGTTGCAACTGCAAGAAACATACATGTAGAACCTCTTTCAAAGCTGTTTGCAGTGAAGACAAACATACCTACTTCAGATTGGTTCTGAAAAAAATGTATCGCAAAAGTGACACAAATCCTAAAAGGGTCGATGACAGGGCTGTTTCTGCCCGTCTGCCCCGGGTTCCAGCAATGAACAGCCACCCTTCCTAAGTTCTTTGCAGTTTTTGGACCAACACTAATGAATCACCATCTTTATTCCAATTGTATGTTATTCCCAGGTCACTGCTTGTAATTTCTTGTCTCTAGCTTCACTATAAAAAAAATGAAAAAAAACAAACGCTCCTTTTCAGCCAATCTATATGTCAGATTGGGTAGGACTTGTTTCCCTAGTAAACCAAACGATCCTACAATTTCATTTCGCAGACACTTTTATCCAAAGCAACGTACATCTGAGAGAAGATGCAACACAAGCAAGGATGTAGTTCAGAGAAAACAATCTGGATAAGAGCCATAAAACAAGATCTTTCAGAAATTTTGAACATATTGCAGAACGGTTGTATATTTTTCTAAACCAAACCATGTGGTGTTTGGTGCCTAAATTTAACCAAACAGTGAGAGAAAACTGAATGTGGAAGTGAAAATGGAACTGAGGTCTAAAAATAATGATCCCACAGGATGCAAGCACCAGTTTTCCTGAGGAAAAAACCTACTGCTGACTGATTCCAGCATCCTCCCCTTCTGCCTCCTGATATGGACTTTGCGACTCCTTTAACCCAGAGGCCTTCTCTTCTATGTTGCCTTCTTACCGTTTGGGAAGGAAGTTGCTTCTTTCAAAGCATAAATGAGAATATATCACAGTTATGTAAAAAATTGTTCAAATATGGCATCACGTCACATCATCATACTGCTCTGACGGCAGAAAAAGCTTTGGTAACTTGAAAAATCAGAACTCCAGGAAACTGCCGTCATACAGGGAGATAAGAACTGAAGATTTTAATTTCTCTCTCCGCAGTAGCCTCCACAGACCAGAATGCACTGCAGCCACAATACAGGTTGTGGTTGAGCTGTGAGTAACTTGTGCTGTATAACCCACAGCTGGATGCAGCACGTTCAGGCCTGCTCTGGGAGAATTCAATTCCACTCTGGGGAATATAGGAGCAGATAATGTCAGTGTATACAGTATATCTCTAGAAGAGTACTGGCGTGGACTCATGCAACAGATATTGGTTAAATAAACGCACGATGTTCAAGTTTATTTTCTTTACGGTCCGTCTTTCCCAGGATGTACCAACCTACACTTCTGTTCCTATTTTTCCTTCCTCTTGTCTGAGAGGGTTAAGAAGAAGATACTTTCATGCACCTCATCATCGCATGGCAGTGAAAGTTCTTGCTTGGAAAATACAGCATATCTGATTTCAGCTTACAGATCCTGATGAGCCAAGGAGCATGTTCCAAATCTTGATTTAAAACAAGCGCGCTGCTAAAAGCATGCAGGAAATCACTAATGAAAACTTGGCAGAAGGCAACCACCTATATATCACCCTCTCATAAATGTTACATGAGCTTTTAATTTACGGCATTAAAACATGCTACGACTGCATTACTATTTACCTTTCCATATCCGATAGCCCCGGCCGGTTGCCATGGGGTTTCAGTCATATCCAATCCCGGCCCCTTTGGCACACACTCTTATCTCTGTTTAAATATCCGGTTACTTCCCCCTCTGGTCCAGACACACAGAGACATGTCATTAAGAGCAGTATCTCTCCCCAACCCAGGCTTCCTTCCTGTGCGTGTGGTGACGGATTGATTTTCTCCGGTAGGGATCCACTGCAAGAAATATTCGTCTAAACAGGTTATTTAATCTAGTGCAGAGTCCTCCAATGGCAGCCAATGGGGAAGAGGGATGATTTCACTTTTCCACAATTGTTTCCAGAAAATATTTTAGCCAAGTGACATCACCTTGAAATAAGTGGAGTCATCAACCTTGTTATCACTTTTTCCAATAATTTAGTGTTTCTTTAATAAGTGGACCTGCTTTGAGAAAGGAATGAAGTTGTGTCATGCTACCAAACTTATTCCTTTAACAAAATGATTTAAAAGTGGAATTAAGTCATAGTTAACTTTCATCGTCCCCCAATGGTTACCATCAAATTGCAAAACCAATTCAAAAGTTGGAATCGGCATTGTACTGTCCTGTAGTTTTTCTTAATTGTATGTTATCATAACCATCTGGAGTGCAGGGAAACACTTGAAGGGCACATGCACTCTCTACGCTTAATCAGATTTGTTCAGTTGCAGCTCTCTGGTTAATGACGCCAAAGAGATTTCATCGCTTTAGTCGCATGGTTGTTTAATCATATTTTCAATACATATCAGGGAAGAC
Organism: Acanthochromis polyacanthus; assembly: GCF_021347895.1. Classification (NCBI taxonomy): domain Eukaryota; kingdom Metazoa; phylum Chordata; class Actinopteri; family Pomacentridae; genus Acanthochromis; species Acanthochromis polyacanthus. The sequence goes on from NC_067122.1 coordinate 7,122,055, forward strand.
GGGACTAAAGAACTTAATTGCAGCATTAAAGGCTTTGTCATCCTAACTAGTCTGAAACAATAAAGTTAATGATTTGCAGCTTTAAAACTGTATCAAACACAGTTAAACTGCTACTAAGTGGACCTTAGAGTGGGACTGTTCCTTCAGTCTTGTTGCCAAGGTAAAGAATGAACGTTGGCTCTTAAATTTTAAGCACTCTGAAGATGCAAAGTTTGGCTTTGGTTGCCCAGAAAAATTCAACATCCACAATTCCATGACAACCAAACAAACTCCATCTGATGAGGAAGATCATGTGATCTGACTGAAGTTTCCACAACAAAGTATGCAAGGGACTGTTTGCAACTGCCTGCAGGTTGTTCTGGTTAGTTTGTGTTACCAGTAGTTAGTTAGAAATGCAGATTTGTTCAGCACATGAACAAACAAGCTGTACCGTGTCAGTGACCAAAAGAGTAGCTTTTAGGAAAGACCTCCACACAGTCATGGTGCGATAAGAGCATTCGTATACTCCAACTATTTTGAATGTGGAATGGTCAAATAATGTCTGTAGCTCTTTTTTCATTCTTTGCACAGCTTTCTCTGAAGCCTTTCAGGTTTATAACCAAGTGCAACACCATCAGGTTTGTGCCATATTTCCCATATTTTAAAGATCAGAACACCCCATCCTGAGTATGATCGATATGAACAGCTATAAACACTGCTGTCTTTGGTCATGCTCATACAACATGTTGTACAAACTGTCCATCTGCAATGACAAGCGGGTAAAACAGAGTCTGCCAAGTCATTAATCTTTAAACTGTCCATGCATCTGCTATTCCATACCAACACATTTACAAAACAGCATAAGGACAGTTTTTAGTAAGTCTGAAACCTTCATATAAACCAAGCTGTATGCATAGTGAAATATATTTCTGTGGGAATATTACAGTATTCAAACAACGCCAGTATAAATATCCCACAATGCAATGCAATAGTGATGTGCACAATCAACCATGGTGTCCAGTGACCAGACCAGCTCTGAAGTTTATTGTGCTTCAATTTAAGTCTCAAGTTTCACTTTCCACCCAGACGGAAACTGAGTGTAATGAGTTGACAGTTCTGTCTGATATCAGGTAAGCAGATACCAGCAGGAGAAAAGAGAATAAGGCTGGTGAGTTACCATGGTAATGCACCTCCAATTAGCAGTGAGCCTCTCAGGAAGTGGTGTGTTATTATGCCGAGCAGTGCTGAGTTCTGCTGTGGTTTGTTCGTACATATATTGAGTATGTAATTGGGCTTTTGGACGCAGTCTGAGCTTATATAATGATAGTTTTGGATAAATGGAAGAAACCATTACAACTAGTAACAGACTGAACTTGAGGAAGTCTGTCAGAGGCAGTGCCTTAAGGTGGCATCATGAGTGGTGATGCAAATACTGATGAGACAGTCAATTATTAGCTAGAAAAAATACTATACAGTGGCTATAAATTGTGTGCAGAGCTATGTGTTGAACCAGAGAGGAGATTTCTGGTTTCTACAGTAATTAGTTGCAGTAAAAACTTAACCTACACTTTTAGGACAAGGCAACACATAGTTTAACATCCATTTTTTACAGTGGAGTCTTGGGTCTGTGGCTTGGCGTCTGCTCTCCAGAGCAGCCCTTGGTACCCACAGGGGTCAAATCTCCCTTCTCTGTTTCTGAGAGAACAGAGGCTGTTAAGAGAGGCCTACACGCCAGTATCTTTACAAATCAATAGAAGCACTTCCTCTCTCCTTGTCCTCCACAAGCACTGAGGACATGTCGATTACAGCGCTATACGTAATAGATTCCCGTGTGTCTTGACTGCCTGAAAATGCGCAGCTTGATCAGAGATTTCTGGTCAAGTGTTTAGAGGCGTCGTCTTTCTTGCAAGGGTCAAAACCTCATTTCAAGACAGTTTTCCCTTCAGCATTCTTCATGCTTTACCAAAACCGTTGGTCGTGGCTATGGAACAGTCTCGGCTATATGGGGATAAAACGGTTGCCCTAAAAGACGTCCACTGTACAGCTGTGGGGCGTGAACACCCCAAAAGAGGTATAAAATTTTCTTTCAGCACCCCAGCTCTCCCACAGGTTTCGTCATGATCGTGTTACATGTCCTAGCCATAAGAGCGTGGGGAGGGGGGACAAGTTTTGCACGTCTTTATCGTAAAAATGTTTGTCCATTGTACAGATGCCCTGGAGTTGAACTCTAAGGGAGAGTAAACAGAGGGGGGGAACGGCTATGCAGGCCTTTCCTTCTCTTTCAGCTGCACTAATGATGTTGTGCCGGGCCACAGCTGTTTCTTCGTGGCAGGTGTGCAAGTGAGAGCCACAGCAGACTGCTCTCGGCCCGGATCGGAGGAATGCCAAAAACAAGACGGAAGGAGAGGAGACAGGGCGCATAGTGAGGCGGTGAAACGAATATCCACACAAGATACAGCTCCCCGAGCTCCCACAAAGCTGGATACAATATTCAATTGAGAATTTCCCCTCAACACCTGGCCACCAGCATAAGTAGGATATTGATGTGGGTCCCGCGCCAGAGCCCCACAGCTTGACTCATTTGAAATCCTCTGGCGATTTCATGCGGTATTTAGGCGAAATGCTTGGACAAGAACTTGTCTGGAGTTCTTTCCTGAGACGAGGGACATAGCCAGTGTGCCTTGAATATGCAGTCTGCTGATCTGGGCTGTGAGGATTGAAACGGCCCCGAGATCATTTCCTGTTTGGAACTCTACCGGATCAGGAGCACAGAGAGGAAAATATGAGCAGAATATTTGCTGTATGGATTTGACATCACTGTGGAGATTACTGAAAGGCTTTGGTCAGACTGTATGTACTGTCCAGAGGTGCATACAATGAAATATGCTTTTAATTTATTCACAAGTGTAGAACTGAATGTTTTTATGAAGTTGAAATTTCCCATCAAGAGGTAAAACTGTCATATCAGAAAATCAAAATGCTCAAGGCCCAGTACATATTCCTGTGATGACACTTTCATTCATAATCTATTCCTTCAGTTTTTCACACTGAAATTCAAGCCAATTGACAGTCAAACAATAAAATGTACAAGTTCTAATGTCACTGGTGATACATATACATAAATGCTTTAATAAATGGTAAGAAAAACTGTTCAAATCTCAATTTGCCAAGAGTAGCGCAGAATCGTGGCTTCACAACATACTCAGTGCTGTAGGTCTGATCCTGACCGGTGACATTTGTTTCTCCTCCCTCCTTCATTTCCAGTCTGATACTTTCCATCCTATCTTGTCTAATAAGGCAGCAAAGGCTTAAAAAATAAATATTCAGAAATTGCTTTTGGGTAGGAAGTGAGACCAGAGTGAGACCTCTGTTCTCCCTCGGCTAGCGCCTCAAGCTAATATTAAAGCCGAGGCCATACGTGGTAAATATTAGCTTTTCTCTCCCGTGTTGACAGTGTGTGCTTTTCCACACACACACGGAACAAAGGTCTGCCATATTGCACACCCACCTGGGAACTCAGATGAGACGGAGTGGAGGTAGGTGTTCATTGCTTAACAGTGGCTGCTTTTCATTGTGTGACTTATGATTATGCAGTTGAAAGGCCCCCTCAGACCGGATGTGTAATGTTGATAATGGGAACAGGAGGCTCATTCTGTCGCTGCTGTGGATGGAACTGCCAGATTCACGTCTCAAAGTGGAAACCTGCAGGTTCATTTTTAGCAGTTTTCGTCATCTTTCAGGCTGTTGCGTCTGAGCATCGGACGGCCCTGAATTCACTTGTCATTCAAACTGTATGTCACTGCTGTGGTGTGATAAATTAATTTCTGTAGGTGATGCTATTTTCTTTGACCAAGTAAACTGTTAAAATATCATATATGATTGATTTTGTTATTCTCAAGCAAGTTTTAGGTCACTAAAAATGTTTCTTAAAGCACAAATGTAAACGTTTATCTGTACACACACTATTAAATTTAGAAATGTTTGGCTGACATGAGCTCCAGCCCAGTTTTTAGCCCCTAATCCAACTCTTGCCACACGTACACATGCATGCACGCCCACAAACGCATAAAATAGCTTTCCCTGTCTGCTCAGGTGTTTTACTTACCTACCTGAAACACTTTGGCTTGGGAAACAGGGGGAGCTCAGTCTTTTTTTTTTCTCAGCAGAAAACATAAACTCAAATCTAAGCGCAAGAGAGACACTTTGCTTCACCAAAGATTTTTTTTTTGAAACACTAAATGAAATGCACTCAGAGTTTGCAGGCCGAGTATTCATCGTTCAGGTGTCAGTAAACAAACTGTCCCAGCATGCTCTCTGACTTAGAACACAAGAAAGGTCAAAAGTCAGTTCCTAAAAGCCAAATACCAGCAGCAGAGGTCCTATCAGAGCACCAGTGCCTCCCCCATTCTCCTCCTCCTCCTCCAACCACCTTCTCTCACCCCCCCACCCCCCACCTCCTCCTCCAACTTCCTCCCCACCTCCTTCTCTTTGGCCTGCCAGTGTGGTTTGCCTTGGCTGACTGATAATAAGAGACACAAAAATCCTCTTATCCCCCCCTCCTTTTCTCTCCACTGAAATGAGTCACTTCCTTGCCAGGGCCTCGGTTGCTGGACCGCCGCCAGGCGATACCCTGCTATTTATTGCCCCGTTTCCACCCCAGAAGAGGGGAGCCTGGGAAGGCGTTTTCAGAGGAGTCTACACACACACACACACACACACACACACACACACACACGCAGACTGAAACTCTCTGCGTGCATCCACACACATACAAATCCAACAACACATCCACACAAAGACGCACACACATGCAGAGAAAAGCCAAGCATGCTCAGACACACACACAGACACACACACTTCCTGGCCTGGTTTTAAGCATCCGACAGGACCCAGAACACGTTCTCCTTGGATTCCACAATTGATGTTTGCGTTCCTCCCCCGAGCTGCTAGCCCGCCTGCCTTTAAGGTCTCCGTTTTCCGTGACGTCCCACCGGGAGCCAGGGAGATTTATGTCCCTTTCCCGGCATTTTTCAGAAGGAAATGGCCTCGCTTTTTCTGACCACACATGCGACGCACAAACACAGGCTTGTGAGGAGGCACACAAACAGTCTCTCATGATAAAAACAGATAGAGCTGGAGCTATAGCACGGCTGCTGTCGGCTGAAAGTATGCATAATTTTTTACGCAGATGTTTTGTACACACAGACCATCTTTCATGACTATCACATATGCACAGAGCTGATGATATCACAGTGGAAGGAGTCTGCAGCTGTGCTCTGGCTTCAGTTCAGTTTTACCACTGAAAAATTTCTGCAAAGTTCGAGCTAAATTTTTCCATATACAGGGAACATACTAATCAGGGGTCAATTCATCCATTCATGCAGTACTTTACAACACAAACACACTTTTCATAGTCACATACAAGCACATACGCACACACACGGTCTCACACACAGGATCCTTGTGAATCCAAAACATTCCTTTCAGCTCAAGTTCAGACAGATCCCCCTAATAGAGGGGTTTGCATTTTATTCATAGGCCCTTCTTTGGAATATGGCTGCTTTATAACTATCAGCCTAGTACTTGTTGAACCTTTTTCTTCACTACACTACATTGTCCTTCCAGCATTGCTTTGGAACGCAGAGGATTGTGATTTAAATGGCTTTTGAGTACTCCTAATCCACCGGAGGCACATAAGTCACACAAAGGTAGCTCCAAAAGACCGGGTGAATTCCTCCGAGCAAAGAGGAAGTCTTAAATCCCAAGCTTCATTTAAATACCACGGAGGTGACTTATTAATGGAATGATTTTGACTTGTGTGTATAGATGGCCCTTGATCGAGTGTGATGGGCTCAGGTGGCTGGAAATAACACTAATACAGCGTGACAAAGGATGTGGACAAATACAGATTCTTTGGTTCTCTTTGCTATTGTCCAGGGTGAAAGAGGAGGAAAGGTGTTTCCAGTCCAGGCAGAAAGTGCCACTTTGGAAATACAAAGACGGAGACATGTGTGCACATATCCAGACACCAATGCACTGACAGGCACGGAAATATTTAAGTCACATTTTGTATGCATTTAAAAGCATAATGCTACCAGAAGTTTTTTTTAATCACAAAAGTCCGTTATTATATCATTTGCAATTCGCTAAGACCTCATTTTTGTCCGTTAGTTTGCAAACTTCTTATGTATAACAGCACTGGGCAGCTGCTTTCAATCCAAAATGAAATGCACATTAAATGATGCCAACATGAAAAAGGTTGGATAATTCTGCTGCACTCATGCAGATGGGGAAAAAAACCCCAAACACTTTATGCTCTAATTGAAGTTGAGAGGAGAAATAATATGAAAATGTTTTTCATTGAAATGCAGCACAGGTGGATCACGGGACTAAATGAATGACTGACCATGCTTTCAAAACATCGTGCAGAACGGGATGTTGCTTCAAACCGCTTGCCAGTAAGTTCTTTTGTGCTGCACTGCTCAGACCTGTTTCAGAAGGCATCTGCAAAGACTTTTCTGTTTTCTTTTTTATACGTCTTGTCTTAGCGTCCTCGGGTGCCTGATGGGTGGGGTTTACCACAAACGACAGGACAATGCGCCGACTGTCAGGTTTTCATAATGCAACGAAAGCATTTGAAATGCAACAATGATTTCACATGATTGACAGTTTAGCTGACAATATCTGCACTGTCCTACATACACTCCACCCAGGAAAGGAAATGGTGTGATGATGCACTATAAACAAACTGCTAAATTTAGCTTCATTAAGAATCACACCTCTTCGTTCTCTGTCCTCCTAAAGGCGTCAAGACACACAAAACCTCGGGTTGTATTTTAAACGAAACATACTTTTCAACTCTCCCTAAACATTAAACCACCCAGTAGCTCATTTCAACAGACCAGACCCTGTAGCTTTGACATTGTTTAAACTGACATTGTTAATGGACTTTTAAATATATATATTTTTTAAAAATCAATTCAGATATTACAAAACAGTTACATTATGTTTGAATTTTCTCTCTTTTTTAAGTACTTTTGCATTCAGTTTCTGTCCTCTAATAATCTTAGATCACTCCATGTTCTAGTATTTCATATTTTCAGGCATTTTAAACGTTTTAAATTCTTTGTGGAAATAAAACCAATGAATGGCAAACTACACACATCTCAGAGCCCTATTGTTTCATTTTTTTACCTGATGATTTCACTCAGAAGCCAGATTTCCTCAAGAAAAACAAAAATACATGTTCATAAAGTGTTTTCAACTCTATTAGCCCTGTCTTGTACAATACAATGACTGAGAACAGAATGAAGGATAAACTACTGTAGATTAAACGATGGGAAAAAGGAGGAGAGTGAAGAAGTTAGGAAGGAGACAACAGGAGACATCAAACAGACGTGGGGTGTGACAGCAGGAGTGGTGAAGGTGGGGGCTGAATAGGAAGAACATGAAATGTATTGTGCACTCTCTTTCAGCTACGGGAGCCATCAAAGTCAATTTCCTTTTCTGTTGAGATAAGATCAATCAAAAGAGAGCTGCTCTAGGGGCTTGAGGGGGTTAATATGTTGGCTGGGCGGAGAGTAACTAACAGCAGCCAGGTTTTTTTCTTTTTTCTTTACCTTGTTCTGGGGCAGAGGGTGATGATGCAGAGCAGCTCCATAGTAAGTGAGGGAGGCGTCCATGTCACTGAGACTGGATGTGTTAGGATTACTTTTAAAATGCATTCGTATATTTGATATACACCAACCAGCCTCAGCATTGTGACTATTGACTGGTCAAATGGGTAACATTGATCATACTGGTGGTGTGGGGTGTTCTTCTGGAAAACTTTGGATTTTGGCGATGGCCCAAATAAACACTGTCCCAGAACAAGCACACTCCTTCATGCAAATGACAATCCTAAATGTCACTGGCCTACCACCGCAGGAAAATGCACCCCGCCACTTCACAAAAGCATCAAACAATCAGGAATATCTTGAGGAACATGATAATTGCCAAAGATGTTTATTTGACCTGCAAACTTCCTAGACTCCATTCTGATCAAACATCAACAGCCCCCACTGCACAATCCAGAGTACCCAAGGATCCACTGCCAACTCCCTGGTGCCAGACCCCCATCAGACACCTTGAGAGGTCCTCCTGTCCAGGCCCAGTGCTTCAGAGCATTTTTGATGACATAATGGGGACCAACGCAATATTAGGCAGGTGGTCATAATGCTTGTTTTGTGTGTACTTGTAAAAAGAACTAAAACCTGTTGCATACCAATGTGTGACAAATTACAAGAAAAACCTGAACCCTCTACCTCAGCAGTGAAGGAATCCAGTGGTTCTGTTAGGCGGTTGGGGAAATTTTTTTACTGGTGTGATTTGGGTCCCCATGTCCCCTCAGATGGAAGCTCAATACAAAGCTGTCCTGAATGACCGCCTTTCTTCTATGATGAAACATTTCTTTTCTGATGGAAGTGATCCCAGTGATTGTGGCTCAGAGAGGTAGAGTGGGCTGTCCACTGATCACAAGGTTGGAGGCTCAAGCCCCTCCACATGCCAAAGTCTCCTTGGGCAAGACACTGAAATCCAAATTGCTCCTGATGGCAGGCAGGCACTTTGCATGGAAGTTCTGTCACCATTGGTGTGAATGGGAGACACTGTAAACCCCTCTGAGTACCAGAGAGACACTAAATAAGTGCACAGCAATTACCATCTTTCTCAGGATCACAGTGCCCCCATCCACGGAGCACTAGGGGTCACTGACTGGTTTTATGAAAATGATCTCAATCCAGTTGAGCACCTAAGGGTGATTTTGGACCAGCGTTTTAAACGACACTGTGCACCAACATCAACAAAAATGAGAACAAGTTCAGAAACTTGGAGAATCAATGACAAGAAGCTGTTCTGATGGCAGGTTGTGGACCAACACCTTGTGTAAAAACTTTCTGTTCTTTTCTCCATATGTTTCAGGTACTACAAAAGCCTTTGCCCCACCACTGATGCAAGTGATATCAGTGTACTGTGCTTTGCCACAGCATTGTGCTCTTTGTTCAAGGCAGCCCGTTGTTTTGAACACCCTCTAACACAAAAAGAAACTGTTATCAGGCTCTTAGAACAGGCTTGAGTCATGCAATTGTAAACTGTAAGAACATTAAATTACATTAGAGTTATGTACGGCTGTGAGATAATGACGTGTAGACATTTGAAAGCAATTTGCAAGCTAAAACTTGAAAGAAAACCGGTCTGGTCTTCAGTTTTGATTGTTTACACAACTAGAATTTTATACACCATAATAGTCTGTGCTGCTGTAGTGACCACTATATAATTTTATCGTCTTTATATGGGATCATTAAAGTTGAACTCATGTTACATCCTCTTGTCTTATCAAAGAATTTTTGAACGCCCAGATTTAACTTGGACTTTAGGGAAACATTGCTATATTTGTTATTAAAATTCTGTCATTTTAAAGTGGATTTTTTCTAATTTTGCATGTAGAGTCACCATGCAGTTTGGTGCATTTTTGCAAGCATCCACTGACAGCATGTTTAGATAGACACACAGATGACAGTCTGCAGCTGAGTAATAGCCAGGTCTCACATATTAATGTGCTCCATCATTGGGGTGTCGGACCTCCTTAAGGAGTCGGTCTCCCATGGGACCTCAGAGACAGGGCGGAAAGTATAAACACTCTCTGTGATGTTTTTCAAGTGCTTAACAGCTCAATCTCTCTTAAAATAATTACACCTGAAAGGCAGAGATCCATCACAACTGCCCTGGTCTGGAAATTGCCCTCAGATGGGTGCACACAGACACACAGTGAACATTTGTGAGCTATTATGACTTGACTTACTTCCTCATTCCCTTCCTTTCTTTTTGGCTTGTCTTCTTTTTTTAAAGCTTTAGTCTGTAGATGGGGATGCAGGATGTGGTTGGTAAGTAAGACCGACGACGCTGAATACTGTCTGTGTATGTTTGCGCGAATCTTTGTGTCTTTTGTGTGTGTGAATTCAATTCAGTTGCAATGGATTATGGGTATTGTATAGAGGAGCAAAGAGGGAGCATTCCAGAGGAAATGCTCTGAAGCTACAGGAAGCTCTTTTTGTCATTTAAATTGTTTGACATGCAAAACCTTTACACTCGTTTCACATCAGAGATCCTGATGTTACGGCACAGTGAGGAGAATAATTCATGAATAATATATTTGTTTATATGTCGTCACAAGTTAGGCTTAAATGTTTGTCCTCAGTCAACCTACTTTTATGCAATATCAGAATGAATGTTAGAGATGCAAGTTTTTTTGAGCAGTTGGTCTAGTTGCTCTATTTTTTTCTCCTAGCTTCTAGTCTCGTAGCTCAGCTCAAGTTTCAACACTTGGCAGCCATTTTGAAAATACACTGTAGGCAATTATTTTGGACTAAAAAGACAAGCCTCCAGTATAAATGAATCAAGCGAGATATAATTTCAATTTCAGTGGTCAAAGAGACAAATCTGATTTTAAAAAAAACACTTGAAAGGTTTGGTGACTTTGCCCCAAAATAAGCTGTAAAAAGCATTTCTCTTGACCCACATGACATGGTTTGCCTGTTACAAAGGAGGTAATTGATTTTAATCGGGAGATGGCCAGAATATGTTTCATTCAGTCACCATCTTTCTAACGAGATGCCTATAGACAAATTCCTTAAGAGGTGAATCTCCTTATCAGGTACAATAACTCCACAGTAACTTCAGTGAGTAGAAGAGTTTCATAACTAACAACAACCAATGGCAGAAGCCTCTAAAATTTAAATAAATAAATGAAATACATAAACTGGAATTCTTTTTAGTAACTGCAGCCGTGTTTCTATATATTTGTCAAGCAAATCTCAAGTGAACTTTTGTCACATTTTTTATTAATCTTTTTCAAAAAGGAAAAGCAAATTAGCTGTGCTGCCATGAACTGCTTTGGAGTGAATACACTCAGCTGTGTAGTGTCACGAGGAGATATAGGTTGCGTTATGCATGGCTGTAATAAACAGTAGAAGAAGACGGGAACAAAACCTGTTTGTTAACCGCAAAATATTTGCAAAGAAGAAGAAACAAAACCTTGTCCATCAACAAGAGAAAAATGAAAATAGGTCTTCACTAATAATTTTCAATGAGGCAAGTTGTAATTAATCTTTCACGTCAGCAGGCATTTTATGTACAATAGCTCTTGTCAAACAAGGCTAAAAACTGTAGACACACTTTTGTAAAACTGGCAAAATTCTAATGAATTTTTAAATGCCACACTTCAAACATAAAAACACATTATGGAAACAGCCTCTGGTGCAGAGCTTTGAACCTGATTGCATCTAAGAGATTCACATCTCGGGCTGGCAGAGTACCCACTGAGGTCAGTGGCTACTGTGGATTTCTAAAAATATTCAGCTTGCCAAACTAACAGAAAACACGGACTAAATAATAATAATAAATTGGCTTATAAATAACCAGTAGTCATAACAACAGGACGCTCCTGTGTTTCTCAGGGAGCCACATTAAAGCCCTCATTAAAAGAAATCTTTCAAATGCTAATTTAAAGAAAAATACTTCCAGAAGCGACTACATTACAGGCTTTTCAGTGAGATTTTTATATACAGTGTCCTTTAATCCAAGCAGCTGTATTCTGAGCTTTTGTGGGTTAAACCCCAGTACTGTCAAAATATCCTCCACTGGAAACGGCAGAGATTAAATTAATGCTTTACTAAAATACAGCAAACTGTTGTGTTGAACACGCCGCTGTGGTGCTCCAGTAAAAGTGAACCCTCCAAGTACACACTCCAGGCTTAAGCATTACAGTCCAAGCTGCTGTTGTTGTGAAGGCTTGCGATACAGAGCTAGTTAATGTTTACCCAGAAAATATGTAATTGCAGACTTCCCCCTAATAAACTGTTCCAGAATGCAGACCACAATCCTCCTCCTGTAACATTATTATTATCCACAGGCCTGTGGGATCGACTCTGCCTCACACACAAACACACGCATACATACAGTCGCACCGATGACACAACCAAAGTAAAATCATGTTTAATCAGCGCTTGGATAGCCAGTCCAGCTCGACAGAGGGGCTGTTTAGAAAGTCTGCACACAGAACCACACTTGTAGATTAAGCAGTGCCTAACTCCACAACTTCGATACGAAGCTGAAACATAATTACACTTCTGATTGCGGGCGAGTTTGTGTTGCACTGCCTGATAAAAAGAAGAAAAAGGGGGAAGCAGAAGGAGCTAGTGTTTGCACATTTATGAAGGTCAGACGTTATAGAAAGAAACCAAATGGTAAAATATACTATGCAGTAATAAAAAGCATTTTCTTTGGCAGGCAGATTCTGAATTTCACAGTTTGACAATAAAAGCTACCAACTAACAAATGACCTAAATCTAATCTGTGGCCACTGATTAGTAAGTAAAACATACAGATGTTTGTTGGTGATGTTTGAACTCTGCCTGATGACGGAGTGTAGACTGCTGCAGGAATGCTGTCTCTTATCATTCTTCTTTACACAATTAAGTGAAGTATTTTAGTAAATAGCAGTTAGCATTAGAATGTAGCACTAAAGGGTTTGGTGAGCTGGCTTGTGTAGTTTCTTTGTCAGTGGTAAGTTTGCTTTCGACTTTGAGGAGTCTTGCAGCTAGCATTAGGATTTAGAGTTAGAACTAGCAGGTTTGGAGAGCCTATGTGTATAGTTTCTTTGGCACTTTTTAGCAGCTGGCACTAGGCATTCAGAATCTTGCACGAGCTAACTAGTAGCATCAGCACTGGTCACTACCTGGAGCATCTCCTGAACGGGCCTGTGGAACGTGGCAGTGCTGTTTGGATTGTGTAGAGCAGTGTGAACTGGCACTAGCGGATGTGAATTTGGGACATCAGAGTTCACCGCCTAACCTCTTGGAGGTGTTGTGGAACTAAAAAGGTGAAACACCGCTGAAGGGAGGTTTCCACCTGATGACCCCCAGAGATGTGTTAGGAGTCACTGCTCACTGGGGTGTATAGTGATAGGTCAGGGATTCTAAGGCTTTCACTGAGTGCGCATCTTTCTTCTTTGGACCACAAGTGTCTTGTGTTTAAAGTAAGAACTAATGCAGTTTACAATAAGTGAATGTCTTTCATTGCTTAATAGATTCAACAATCACAATAACCAGAATGAGGATGTCCAATAGCTAATAGTTCACAAAAGAACAGTTTGAAAAAAAGCAGCAGAAAAGTTTAAAAACAGCACAGACACCGAAAGGTCAATTATTCATCTATTATTAAAATAATATTTGTTCAAATTAATTGACTTTTATGTCTGTTTCTGCATCTATTACAAGTCTGACTTTTGCTTTAAATAACAGTTCAACACTTTAGGAAACAACTGAGACAAGTTTAACACCACATTACACTAGAGTGATGTGCCTCAGAGGCATAAAAGCTGCAGGAATATAAAAGTGAAATTAAAGTGAAATACTGTACATACAGCCACCAACACTTCCTGCACCAACTATTCAATTTGTTTTATCTGTATGTAAACTGCAGTGTTAGCATATATAGTACAACTATAATAATACCTGCTATAACTACAGTATGTTTTAGTGCAACCAACTATTAGTTTTCTTTGTTATGAATTCAAAAATAACAAGGAATAGTGCATAAATTCTTGGCTAATCGACAAACTTGACACACAGACACGTGTCGGATGTTCTAATTTTAAATTCAAAAGAAAGCAAATAAGAATAGTTTCCACAATTTTTACTCTTTCCTTTAAAGAATGGACATCTCTCACTTATTCTGCTCTTAAGGAACAGTGAAAAAGTACAATTAATGTACTACAGAATGCAGAAAACCAGGAAGTATTAGTCAATAGACAGACTTAAAGACTTCCACATATCCAACAAGGGTATTGATATCCGTCAAGCCACAACAGGTGAGGGAAGTCAACAGAAGAAATCTGCCCCGTCAGTTATCAGCTAAAACCACAGCAGTGAAACTTGATTAGAAGTTGACATGTTTTTTTGTGTGTTTCCGAGAAACTCTGAAGCTTTTGCGTTTTTGCTGAATGCAGCAAATCTCATTGTTTAATGGGGTAAATACAATAATATGCATTCAATTCCTCCTTCCTGGAAAAATACATTTGGCAGATATATGCGTTTTCCGTGATAATTACATTTCTTAAACACAGCTTTAGGGCTTTCCCCTGCAGCTCAAGCAGAATGTTAATATTCAGGTCAGATAAAAACGTAACTCTGCGTTTCCGGCCACGGCTGTAATTTTTTACACCACAAAGCAACACTGGATGTCCCAGCTGAGGCTGGCTGACGTCGCTTACGTTCATGATTACCGCCTATAACATGTCGTTAAAAGACCATTTTGGATGGAATTATTTTATGCTGGATTATTTTTACATTCTGCTTGGGCTTTTTGTCATGTTGGAGTGAAAACTGCAGCTGGATCCATCATTTTCCTCTTCTTTTTCTATTTTTTTGTACAAAGACTTATTGGTTTCTGTTCTGGTTTCACTGTAATAAGAGTGGGCATCTGCCTCCAAGTCTGTCCAGTTTAATATATAGAGACAAATTGCATTACCTCAGTACTGAGAACCGCGGAAACAGCCAAGATGGCCACCATGTCATTACTGGGACTTTCCTTTCAAAAGGTAGCACACAGTTTCTTACAGTCTTTACAAGTAAAAGTCTCTGGAAAACCAGTCGAGAGAAATATGAATCTTTCACTTTGACAATAAAACCTACTGGAGTGTGACATACTGACGAAAAAAATCATGACAAGTGATATACTAAATAAAACTCAGCATTATCATTACTAGGATCATCTGAAGGGTTTGGAAGCAGAGTGATGTAACCCACTTTCTATAGTTTTTGAGAAAAATGGGTTCAAAGTTTTGTGTTTTAGAGAACACAAGATTCAAAGCACCACTGTAATGCCATATTTGGGTTGTGGGTTGGACCACTTTGCCAGTAAAATATAACAGAAATTATAAAAATTTCAGTTTGGATTTTTGTGGGTTAGACCACTCTGCTTCTAATCTACTCATCTATTAATGAAAGCTTTTATATTACACACAAAAATCTAGAATTACCACCTTTTGGTTATCAGTCAAGTCACAGTTAACGTCTCTTCTGTTCCTGAGCTCTGATGTTAAATGATGTCATCACTTCATAGTTTTATCATTATTTTCAAGGAAGTTATTCTAGCTTCTCTTCACTAACAATCAGCTACAGAAATAATGATTTATACAACCCAAGATAACGCACACTGTTTGGGCATACTCAATTCAAAAGCACTCAGTGGTTTTGGTACTTGTACCAAGCAACAGTAAAAATCTGAAATATTTCAAATCTTACAATAACTGGACATGTTTGGAAAGTTGTATAAATTATCTCTCATTTCCAACACTGGAGAGGTTCGGGAGAAGAAGCTTCATTTGCCGGTCGATAACCCAAACACTTTAAGCTAGCAGACGCCTTGGGCTTGAGCAACATCAGCAATCAAGACCAAACAAAGTAAAAAGGTGCCAACTACAAACAGAAATATGAAGCTCATGAGTGTAAAAGATGAGCACTCAAAGCAAAGAATCCTAAAGATCGCTGCGTAAGGAAACAAAGGCAGCTGGTAAAAGTAGGTGTGATGGCAAACACAGCACTAGCTGGATTGTAAAATGAAGTCCAAGGTTTAGAATCGAGAAGATGATCGTAAGAAAAAAGACGTGCTGTCGGTGGAAGTCGAGTGGGAAGTGATTTGCAGCCCGTAATTGGCTTTTACCCACCAACTGTCAGAGCAGCACCGCAACACAAGATGTGTGTGTGTGAAGCATTATCAGGCTGTGTAACGCTATAATTATATGTAGCGCATGGCCCAAAGTAGTCATTATAAAATCAAACTATTACATAGATAAACTGACGTGTTGAACAAAAAGATGAGAGAGCCAGATGGTATGTCACTGAGGCGCACAAATGCACCAAATTACACTGAAACAGTCGTCAGAACAGATAAATGTCAGTGTGTTGGTGGTGCTACAAGAAAAAACAGGTTGGCAGGACTCATGTTCTGAGGGACAAGAGTGTCTAAATTGTGTGTCAATCCATTTCACAGAAGAACTGATATTATGCTGGATGTACCCAACGTTTGAGATGCTTTTGGTGCTAAGCAAAAATACAGAAAAATCACTAAAGTCAGTATGATTCATTCAGGATGCAGCAGAGTAGAGAGTCTTTCTTGAACATACTTAATGTAGTCTTCAAGGTCAATATCTCACTCTAAACCTCTTTAATCTTTGTAGTGGTCATAGGCTCAACATGGTTCCATATCTGTGGAGATGCATGTCATTTCTGATGTAGGCTACAACAGTTCTAAAGTCTCCACTGCTATGTTGTAAATCTTCAATATAGAACTATTTAACTCCAACATAAATCTACCTGTAGCTCCAGTATCTAAACAGGTATTGCAGTTTTGACCATCAAACCCATTGGTTATAATGATATTGCACTGACTAAGACGTGGGCCTGACATGGCAAGAGACAGCACAGCCAGACTGGTTGTAAACAAGCCAAGAGTTCAGTCAGATCACCTAAACGATCTTATTTGAATATAAAACCAAGCGAGCGCAACATATTCCCGGATCTCAACAGGGAACGTTATACAAAACAGGAATCTCGGCCAAAACTACGGATGTAAGACCTAAGGTGTAATAAACTGGAATTATCCTTTAATCCGAGCAGGAAAGGACACAATGCGAGGAGCGTACAAGCCTTGGCACCGGTCTGTTGAGGAGAAAAAGCCAAACATAATGGCGTGGCACGGAGCAGGTGAGGATAATAATAAATCACGACAACAACCAAATGGCTTCTGATGCCAAAGTCAGGGGCGCGGAGGAGGGAGGTGGGGTCTATGAAGAGGAGTGTTTTTCTTCCCAGTGGGGAAAAAAAAGGGGGGGGGCTCAGGACATGCTGGCATCCCACGAAACACTGAAAGGGGGCGGATGGTGGTGGAGGCGATGGTGGTGGTAGGGTGAGTTTTCTTTCTCTTTTTTTCACCCCCTTCCTCTAACTCCACGCTGCCCTCAGCTCCGCCCCTTCCGTGAGCCGGGAGGTGGTCGTGAAGTGTGTGTGTGTGTGTGTGTGTGTGTGTGTGTGTGTGTGTGTGTGTGTGTGTGTGTGTGTGTGTGTGTGGAAAGTGTCGGGTGGAGGGGGGCTCTTATTGAAAGCGAACAGAGTGGAACCTCTCGTATTGTCTCCCCTCCTGCACACCACCCCCTCGCCGCCTCACTCCCCGTCTCCCTCCTTCTTTCTCTGTGGACAAAGAATGCCCTGAATGCCTGGCGTCTCCTGCAGTGTCAAATAACTAAAGGATAGGTGGAGTGCTGCAAGGACCGAGGAAGAAGGAGGAGGAGGAAGAAGAGGAAGATGAACCTGAGGAGTTGACTTGGTTATTTGTTTGCTTGTCTTGTGTTTCTACATGTAAACATATTTATCTATGATCCCAATGTCACCAAATCCTGATATCAAAAAAAAAAAAAAAAAAAAGGTAATCTGCTACTGTCTTTCAAGGCAACTTGGGGAAAGAGTTTGTAAAATAACTAAGACAGTGAGGTGACCAGCTTAGGAAACTAAAATAGTAGTAACAATCACAGAATAATAGGATGCAAAAAGCAACCAAAACTGTCAAAGTCAGACTGTTTTCACACTCAATCAAACATCCATTCAATATACCAACTCTTCACCAAGAAAACAGTTGTTTATGTAGAGACATGCAATGTAAAGAGTTTTTACCAGTAGCATTTTGAACAATTTAATGGTATTTATTATGTTAGATCACAAATACCATAAAATAAAAAACCCCACCTAATTTCACTTTTTTAAAACTGCAGTTAAATTAGAAAATATATTGGCAATCAATAGATATTTGCATTATTGCAAAGAAAACTATATTATGTTATGGATTTTTTTTTTAATCAGAAATTGTTGAAACCATTTAACAGATTTTTTTTACACTACCATTCAAAAGTTTTGGAAGAAATGCATTTTATAACTGAAAACTCACACTTTCATTCATGTGCCTACATAACTGCACAAGTGTTTTCTAATCATCAATGAGCCTTTCAGCACCATTAGCTAACACAATGTAGCATTAGAACACAGGAGTGATGGTTGCTGGAAATGTTCCTCTGTACCTCTATGTAGATATTCCATTAAAAATCAGCCGTTTCCAGCTAGAACAGTCATTTACCACATTAATAATGTCTAGATTATATTTCTGACTTATTTAATGTTATCTTCATTGAAAAAAAAACACTTCTTTCAAAAATAGGGACATTTCCAACAGACCCCAAACTTTTGAATGGTAGCGCATGTATAGCACTTCTCATACCAATCCATCTTTTATAGATATTTTACAGGATTAGTGAAAATTTGACCTGTTGATGTTGGTAATGGAAAAAGTCAGGAAATCACCAAAATTAACAAGTCAAAAAAAAGTTGACAAATCGATGAATATCTGTGCAACATTTCATAAGAAGCCATCTAATACTTGTCCAATATGAGGCTGGACCGGCCTCTAGATAGATCAGAAGTGTCATTCTTGAAGCTATTTTGCAGGTATGGCCTGAAAAAACAGACAAAACCAGTTCATTCAGTTCACATCTAGTATCCAAATGGGGCAATGAGTTCACACATTTAAACACAGTTGGTCCATGCAAACCTTTACCCACAAGAACAAGTGTCAAACCCAGACATTTTTCGATGCTCATCATTCTCCTCTGACTTAAGATTTTTCACTGAGGTGGAAAAACATTACTAAAACTTTCTGCTATTACCATTCCACTGGTGACAATAGTCTCTTCTTGCTTAGAGCACATAAGCAAACAAGGTCAGAGACGCTTGGGCCTCGTGATGATGACATAGCTGAATAGTTTTCTTTCTCCCACAGTTTAGATGTGACAGAGCTGAGCTGTAGTAATCCTCTTAATGTGATTGATTATGGGAGTAGATAGTTCCATTCCTTAATTTCATGCAGCAAAATGAAATCCAATAATTCATGGGATGCTGTTTTGCTTCCTGCGCTGAACAGCTCTGAATTGTTTACTGGCAGCGCTTAAACGCATATTTCACATGTCACTGCAGACATTTGCCAAAGTAGTCTTATGAAACTACAAGTGTGGTTTTAAAATGATGTCCCGTGAGGTTTCACATTCACATCTAAACACATACACACACTGTTGTCTTTTTCACATGCACACGCCCACTCAGACACGCTGCAGCCCTATCATACAGGGAATGTAATGGGTGACTGTGCTAATTGCTGCAGCACTCCGAGGCAACAAGAACAGCGCGGCCTCGCAACCACATGAAATCATCTTATTCCACAAGTAGCGTGTACGAAAAAAGACCATCCATCAGGCTGTCAGACTAACCTCATACTCTCTTCCAAAGGTAGAAAGTGAAACTCTCTCATCATGGAGTGTGACTTAATCTTCACTGCACACCATCTATTACAGGCTGCAGTTAAAAAGTAATGCTTGACTCAGATTGTTTTGTTTTAATCCGGTTGGTGCGTCTCATTGCACTGGGATAACCTGACTTGCTCCAAAAGTGCTTACAGCCACAGAACACAATGATTCAGTGTGACTGACTAAAATTACAAGTCAAGAAAAGTCACTCTATTTGTTGCTGTGCGCATATCAAAACAAATGGCAAGAAAGTCCTGAACATACCAGCTCTGATTCAAATAGTCATAAATGTTGATGGATCAAAAACTATGCATGAGATTGTTTTAACACTTCTATATTTACTGCTTTTGAAAATGCCAAATAATTCTCCATTTGTTGCATCTCTGTGCCAGTAATCCACTAAATGAAATAAGCAAAGCAAAGGGAAGCATTTCAGAAACCACAAAACTGTGAGCAAAATCTGTAAAATAGAGTTTATTAAAGTCACACGTGGAGATCAGGTAACGCATCCTGAGTATGGCTTTGCTTGGGAGAGCAGCTCTATGATATCTTTTGTGGCTAAGAGGGAACTTTATAAAGTCTGAGCAAATAGCCATGATGCTGTCAGTGTTATCTGGGCCTGAGCATTTTTTTGTTATTATTCTTAATGGAAAGCCAGTGTTACAAACTCGGGGCGTGAAGTTTGAAAGATGTGCGAGTTTATGAGGCAGGGAGGAAGAACTATAACAAAGCATCTGGTTACATTATGAAAAATGTGGAATTTTTAACCCTTTGAGGACAAAAGACAGAATGTTTTGGGCACTGATATATTAAAGTTTGTGTCTTGCAATTTCCACGACCTGAACTGCAATACTACTGTTACAAATTAAAGTTACAAATCATCGGTGTCATTATTGACCCAGACCTGAATTTTAACAACCACTTGAAAGCTGTTACAAAATCTGCCAATTACCACCTGAAGAACATTGCTAGAATCAAAGGTTTCCTGTCTAGAGAAGACAGAGAAACTTCTTTGTGCATTTATCTTCAGTAGGTTAGATTCTTGTAATGGGGTCTTTACAGGTCTCAACAAGAAATCGATCAAGCAGCTGCAGCCGATCCAGCAAACTGGACCATATCACACCTCAGATCACTCCACTGGCCTCCAGTTAGTCAAAGGATAGGGTTCAAAATCTTCCTCCTGGTCTACAGAGCACTGAATGGTCTCAGACCAAAACATATCCTGGACTTATTACCTCCATATGAAGCATCCAAAGCCTTCAGGTCATCAGGGACAGGTTTACTGTGTGTACCCAGAACCAGAACCAAAAATAGTGAAGCAGCATTCAGCTATTATGCTCCTCACCTGTAGAGCAAACTTCCTGAACACCTGAGGTCTGCTCAGACTGTCAGCCCTTTGAAATCAGACCTGAAAACCAGATTGTTTACTGTTGCCTTCTCTTAGGTGCTCAATCTGTTTTCTTGTCTTTAAATGCACTTTTATGATCTAAATATCTACTTTTATGTTTTATTTCTATGATTTTAAAGTATGTCTACCTTTAAATCATTTTTTGGAGTGTATTTCTTTGCCATTGTAAAGCACCTTGAATTGTGCCATACAATAAACTTGCCTTACTGTAATTCTTATGTGTAAGGACAATGCACATTTTGGTTTTCTACAAGCAAGGAGACCTTCCTTGCACCTTCTTGTTTTTATTCTACTGAATTTAAAGATTTTGTCAGTTTGGTGTGCACTGATTGCTCTTTGAATCCACCCCACAAGTTTTACTTGTTTTGCAGTAAAGCTGAATCAAACTTAATTCAGGATATAAACCTTTAGAAAGCTTTAATGATTCAAAGATTCAAGGTTCTTTACTGTCATACCAGCACACATATTCACATGAGATTGCATGAAATTAGCACCCAGTCCCGGCTGTATGGAGCAGAAATAAATAAGAAAAATAGACAAATATGGAAAACTACAAAGCACTAGATAAATAATACACACAAGCGTTTAGTACTGTAAACAGATAAATAAGCATGTGTGCAAAACTGTGCTGCTGCTACTCTGCTGAGGAAAAGAGGTAAAGTAATCAAATGGGTGCTTTTTTAATGATTATTTTTAATATAAACATAAAAACTACCTATTTTTGGAGTTGTAGTTGATGCAATTTTTGTTCAAAATTAATCTAATTCTCTTTAACTATAAAAGAAGACAAGAGTTTGCACTATAGATTTAACTATGAACAATTATATTCACTCAGCTCTACTCATCCTTCATGACCATTTCTGAGCAAAACTATGGGACAAAAAGGAATAAAGGTCTAGTAAAAACAGTCTGATAAACAAAAAAATGTCAAGTTTTAAAAAGCATATTTTTACCCTGGATGTTTAACCCTCAGCAGACGTTGCTTCTGAAAGTAAATGATGGCCATTTGATTCAAGTTGTGGCCAGAGCTTGGGCCCAGCCAGGGACCACCAGGTGGCGTTGTGCAGACTCCATTGCTTTTGGTGCCATTTGGCAGGATACCACCAACAGTGGCTTACCAGCAGAGATAGGATGAAAGTCTGGCTTAGTGCTGATCGCTGGCAAGATATGCAGCTGCTTTGCAAATGGCCCGTTCCACAGAGGAAAACTACAGTAACTGTGCCATAGCGTGAAGCTGCAACTTTTAACCAAATGTCTTTCATCTGTTGATCAAAACCATGGTGGGCTTGTGATATGAGAAGGCTGTGTAAAAAGACTTGGTCTGGTTTCAGAGGGTTTCAGTGGATAAAGTTGAACTTTTGTGCAAACACTCCCTCTAATTCTTTGTAATTTTTTATTTAAGTGGATGGATAAACTGGAGGAAGCGTTCCGATAGAGCGCATAACCAAAACAAAATGTCTTAAAAATGAACTTCTGTCAAGAAATAAGACTGTTTATGCAGTAAACAGATACTTGAAAAACACTATACAGAACTGTTGTCAAACAAAAACAATCAAATTTTTTTGCCAAAAGCATGAAATCCTTATGAACAGTGAAGTAAAAAGCAGCTACAGTGAGGGACACAATGACAGACATATGGATGCAGCAGACACATGGTGTTTGTATTGAGAAATAATCAGGCTGCACTTTTTTTCTTCTCTTACTGACATGAGATATGATCTGCAGGATGGAGAGGGAAAACAGAGGGAACAGTCGAGAGCCAGAAATTAAATGTGCATGTGTGCGCATGTGTCTGTACACACAAACAGTCCCACAGTTTATACGTTTTTTTTCTGATTTCTACATCGGACAGGACCTTTTTTTAAAGTTCAAGACTGAAAATCAGAGAATGTTACTTCCTGTTCTTCACTGCCAGCCTATCAAATACACAAAGTAGTTCAATCAAATGACTGGAAAGTGCACTTTGAACTTAGCCCCTGGCTGAGGTCCTATTCAAGTAGAAATGTAAAAGTTCCTGTCCTTGGTGGGGCCCCCTGTTCAGAGGTGTCCCCATAAAAAGACTTATAGCTGGTTACAGCGGCTTGGAAAGAAGCCCATGGATGGGCCAACAAGCCTCAACCAGCATTATTTCCTACCGGTCTCTTTGTTTGGTGAAGCCTTTTTTTGGCAGGGTTCCTATTGCAGCGCTCGACTTCCCATTGAGAAAACAAGTCCCCCCCTACAACCACGACTGTGCATGGCACTTGCAATTCAGCTCTGAGCAGCAAACCCCAGGCTTCTGGCCTTCTTGTTTTCTTTAACAAATTAGTCAAAGCTCGTTTATTCAGGTTGCATTTGTTTCATTTTTTTTAAAAGCATCACATGAAACCTCAGTGCATATAAACTGCATATTTACCACTGATACTTTTATTACAGGGCTTGCCCCTCTCCAGGAGTCGTCGGTGTAAATGAAATAGCTCCTCCTGGTTATTGTTTTCTCTGCTTTTTATGAATGGGCCATGCAATCAAAGTTCACTATTGTTTTATTGTGGGGGTAATTTATCAGTGTTCCAAGAGTTAATGGTTTCCTTGCCTGTCTCCACAGCTTGTAAAAAACTGGAGCTCTTAATTAAGTTTGAGCTTACAGTGAACTGATAATATAAGGTTACCCTCTATTAGCACAGAATTGACCTTGAAAAGGTTCTGTGAACAATTATATTCACTCGGCTCTACTCATCCTTCATGACCATATCTGAGCAAAACTGACTCTTGGATTGGGACCGAGTCATTTGAAGTAAATGAGCCGCGGGGTTAGAGCAGGTTGGCATGGTTTGGGATGTCAGTCACAGTCCACAAGCAGAGCACAGTAGCACCTTTCCATGTTGCCCAGCTGCCTGTCAGCAGCTACATTAAGCTATTACACAAGTGTGGAAACCGCCCCCCTGGCTGGCCCACACCGGCACACATCCGCTCAGGGATACATACCATAATTATCCCCCCACTTCATACTCATCTCCCCTGGCAACTGCAATCATACAGCCCAAATAGCTTGGACTAATTCATTACTTTGGTGGAGGGAAGTTGGCTGCCTGTAATGACACCAATTGCCCTGACCTAAACGCTGTAATAGGACCTCTCGGTACACTGGCGAGGAAATGGCTGCAATTGAGGCTCTTCCACTTCCTAGCAACCGAGGCTTGGGCCTACAATTTGAAGGGAGAAATGCTTTGCATTACCTGTGCCCCGCAGCTTGAAATGCAGCCTAATGAAGGCGAAATTGTACGAATTAAGCAGACTTCAGGGGGGAGGCAACAAACAGAAAAGTGGAAGCATGTGTGTCAAATGGGTTTTCTAGTTAATTCAGTGGCTCTGTAACAGCTAGATTAGAGCCGACCGGAATTTGCCTGGTCGCGCAATCAGGAAAGACCAGAGGGGAAACAAACACAGGCCGTCTGTTTGGTCCCTACTGGACACAGAGGGAGCGAGAAAGAGGAGGAGGAGGAGGAAGGGAAAGGTGATGGAGGTGGTAAGAAGGGAGGGAGGGAGAGGCTCTCGCTACAGTTCCAAAGAGTAGAGTCCAATATTTGACAGCAAACTGCAAGGGTTAGTGTTTCGCAAGCGTGACCTGGGTCGAATAATATTAGCAAATACTTTTTATGATGTGCTATATACTGCTTAGGTGCCAGATGGAGAGGCTGCACCACACTGGACAATGCAGGGGGTGAGAGAAAGTTCAGACAAGCAAGAGAAAATAAATGTTTCTAAAACTGTCAAGATACAGTGCACTATCTGAGGGATAAACTGCTCCCAACAGAGACTCCAAACAAGCTGAAGTTTATGCGTCCACAAATACAAACTCAGCTGCAGGAGGAGTGATTTGTGCTTTTTTGAAATGATTGGCAATTTTTTAAAGGCTTGCTTCACCAAAATTACAAAAAAAAAAAAAAAACAACTCACTTGTAGCAGAATATAGAGCTTTTAGCTTCTTTCTTTAGATTGGACTGCTGATTTGCGCTCCAACCCAATGGAGGACAGACTATTAGCTAAGACAATGCACATTTTTGTATTTTGCAAAGTTAAGAGACTTTCCTTACACCTACTTATGATGTTCACTCTATTTAGTCTAAAGATTCTTTGTCAGTTTGGTGTGCAATGACTGTTCTTTGAATCCACTCCACAAGTTCTACTTGTTTTGCAGTAAAGCTGAATCAAATTGAAACTAGAATATAAAGCTTTATAAATACTCTGCTGAGGAAAAGAGGTGAAGTAATCAAATGTATACTTCTTTACTGTTTTTTTTATAGACGTACAACTGCACTTTATGCAATCTAAATTATTCTAATAAAACTATAAGAGAAGTCACAACTGTTATCACTACTGATTCAGTGTTCTATGGAACATAAAGGAATAAAGGTCTGCTATAAACAGTGGAAGAAAAACTGTTAGCTAAGAGGAGGTTTGACACACTAAGACAACAGATCTTGTATTAAGAGAACATGACATCATGAACTACGGTAAGTGTACCCGCATCAAAGTCAGAAAAACTCACAATGTTAAAGGCAACTTGACAACAATTATATCTACACTACCGTTTAAAAGTTTGGGGTCACTTAGAAATGTCCTTATTGTTGAAAGAAAAGCATTTTTTTTCAATAAAGATAACATTACATTAATCAAAAATACAGTCCAGACATTGTTAATGTGGTAAATGACTATTCTAGCTGGAAACGGCTGATTTTTAATGGAATATCTCCATAGGGGTACAGAGGAACATTTCCAGCAACCATCACTCCTGTGTTCTAATGCTACATTGTGTTAGCTAATGGTGTTGAAAGGCTAACTGATGATTAGAAAACCCTTGTGCAGTTATGTTAGCACATGAAGTAAAGTGTGAGTTTTCCTGGAAAACATGAACTTGCCTGGGTGACCCCAAACTTTTGAACAGTAGTATATATCTCCACAAAAACAATGATAATGGCATTTCAATAGCAATTTGGATTTAGAAAGTATATACTGCATATTTAAATAAAAGTTCCCAACAGTTTGCATCTGAGCTTCTTCCTAATGACAAAATTATTTGCAAGAACTCCTCCTTTATACTTGCACCGCATTTCTTGGTCATTAATATTTCAATAAGTTTCACAATACTGTTGCATGCGATTATTCAACAAAACCTATAAACTTTTGAAGCAACTTCATGTGCCAGTACAAAACCACATGTACAGCATATACTCTAAAGGCCCAGGACTGAGAAGCAGACTCGGCTCAGCAGCTGCATGCATGCCGACATGCTATCCACACTCAGCATTACCTCAACAAACACCACAAAACACAGGTTGGCCCCGTTTTTAGCACTGGATCACATCTCCGCTCGCCTATTGGTTGGCTCTTAATAAAAGCAGCGCTTTTTCTACAGTCTCATCTGTTGGAAAGCCTACCTGTGGGATGAGGTATGGATCCAGGCATCTGACTGGTCAGGAGATAATGTTATCTGGCTGATCTTCAGTCGGGGAGGATGAGGCCAAGAGCTCGACGGGGCCAGAAGAATGTTCCAAAGGTGGACTGGTGAGCAGATGGAAATCAGGAGAGTTCATCTTCTCACTGCAGTCCAGGTGACGTCCCGAGTGAACCGTCTCACCCTCCTAGAACCTGACTACACAGACACAGAGCTTTATTCATACTTCTGTTGTTGGCTGATACTTTATTTTGTATGGTCTGCTGTTACACATAAGTCAGCGTGGTACAGTCTAATTAAAGTTGGTAAAATTTCCATAGTGATTAAAGTTAATGCTCATGTCCCCACAAATAAAGCCTAACTAGTAAACCCATTTTTAATACCACAAACACCAGCTGCAGTGGCATCCATTAAATATTAATTAAAAGACCATGTTGTTCATATTTAATTTAAATAACTTGAGAGCTTACTTGCAGTCCTGTGAGTGCACCAAATCTCTGAGCTCCTTCTGACATGTTGAAAGCTGGAAAGAACTGGGAAGCATTAAATGTCTGGAATCAATTTCTTGTCCATTTTGAAATCATCAACAGGTGCAACTGTTGCTCATAAAACGAAAAACACATCAGCAGGAAAACAAATCCCCTGAATCAGGTCGGCTGTTGATGGATAGAAACCACCAGTCTGAGGAAAAAGCTTGCTGAGGCCACATGAACTTAATGCTTAGCTAAACAAGCAGCCTTCCAATGACTGTTCAACCTACAAGCTGCACCTGTGTGGAAGATGCCTCCTGTTTAAATGATCTTTCTTCCTGGAACAGATATACTTCCTGGGGAAACAGGAAGTTGACATGACCTATGTAAACCAATAGGATTTCACTGTGGGAAGGAGGAGCTGTTTGATTGGCTCAGAGAACCAGAAGGCAGGCACCTTAAATGTTTGTGATGTCTTATTTGTTGTTTCTGTCTACAGCTGCAGAATCCCCATTTCTTGTGGTTTAGAACTACCTGAAAGGAAACTTTACTAAACAGATTAATATTTTGGATATTCTTTTTGTGGTTTCTCCCATCTGTAAAGTACTTTAAAGTTCCAGTTTGAAGAGCTGGGGTCAAGTTCACCAATCCTCATATGCTAGAGCATAACTGCAAATGTGCCAATTTTGGCCCAAATTACATTTTTTCAAAGCTATTTTTTGAGAAAGAATCAAGAAACATGGGTGAAAGAGTAGGGAAACAATATACAGCACATGGCTATGGGCTGGATTTGAACCCATGACATCTGCATCAGGTCTATAGCCCATTTATGGGTCAACCAGTCAGCCAGCTGAGCTAGCCAGGTACCTAACAAAATCACATTTTGATGTGTAGTTGGTAGCAGCATGTTGCACAGCCAGTTGCTCATATATGCACGCTATCTCTTTGCAATGACACACTGTAATTTGTGGGAGCCCTTTGTGTTGATTTTGTAGGAAACAGATGTGTATTAGAGAAATAATGACAATTTCACCATTTTATTTTCTCCGAACTACAACTTACATAAGACTAAATGCCACCCTTAATGAAATCCAAACAACCATATGGTGCTTCTAATATGCTGGAAGACACATCATGAGCAAAATAAGTAAAAGTAACATCACAGTGGAGCAATTAGCCCTGCACAAACACATATTTCAGAGATTCATACAAAACAAACTTAAAGAACCAGTACTGTAATTTGCAGTGTGGGGCTTTGTGTATCATTATTCTCCTTCAGAATCGGTTCCAGGTTCCACTGTGTACGGCTGAATTATTCCAATATTACAACTTGGCTTTGTGTAGTGTTGAGTAGTTTTACAGTGTTGGACCAAAGTTGTAGGTAAGTTAGGGTTCTCCACCTGCAATGAGAGGTGGGCTGAGGCAGCACATTCTAGAGGAAACAACCATGTAGGGCTACATCAAAGCCATTATAGGGCAGAAAGTGACTATTTTCATGATCAAAACGACTACATATGTAACTTTGATTTACATAGATGAATATTTAAGAGTTAAATGAGCGACTGGTTGGTAGGATTTTTATCAAAACACTTGGTTAAACTTTGGGAAACAATTTGTCAATACATTAAATATGGTGAAATTATGTGCATATAATATGGTTAACATCAGGAGGCTTAAATTGTTGAAAAATCAGCACATCATGCTGCAGGTCAGTGTTTACCGTCTTAGCTTGGACCAAAACACCAATCTTACACATTTCCATCTACTGCTTTGAAGCAGAAAAACTACTACCACCAGTACTACTACTAGTAGAAGAGTAATGTTGTCAGATACTGGTGCTACAGGATTCATCCGCTGTAATAAATACAGAATAGAAACCAGAACAAAACCAGTTGTTTCCCAACGACTCTAAAAATTCTTCCAGTACACAGAACCAACACAATTTTGGACAGCCATAAGAGAAAAATGGAGCAAAGTCTTCAGCAATTGTTTTCAGTTCGGGAAAGTTGTGATAATTCTTCCTTGTCAGCTGCTGTTGGCCATGTTTTATGCTTCCTGGAGTCTTTGAAGCAGAAACAGCCGATCGGCCAAGAAATTTCAATGTCTGTTACTGTTAAGACCTCTTTAAAAAGGGCCTTTTTTGTAAAACAATTCAAATTGTGCCTTTTCTGATGCAATACTTAAAAAAAACATAAGGGGAATACAGTATACTTCTCTGAGATTACTTTTCTTTTCTTCTGGGGAAACTCAGTGTGGTAGGTTTACCAAACTTATTATAACTGAACCAAACTTTGTGTTGCTGTATTTAAATGAAAAAAAAGCTCCTCCTTTGTATTTTCCATCTGCAGCCTGAGTGTTTTGTGCCACTCTGAGAAGTGGGTCAGAGCAGCAGAGGAGCCCACCATCAGTCACTTTTGGCCGCTTCAAGTCACATCACATAAACAATGGCACTTCATGGGTAGAAGCTCGTCTTCCTTCCTGCCTGGCTTCCTGTCGATCGTTCTGCCTGACTTGGCAAACTCAATGCGTCTCCCCCCTCCTCCTCCTTCACCCCTCCATCCCAGTCACCCATTCCTGTCCCAGCAGACCTCCCTCCTCTCTCCTGAATCAGACAGAAAAGTTGGTCAAAACTGAGAAAGGGAAGAGAAAAAAAAGTGAGATGACAAAGAAGAAATGATAAATGACAACACAGCTACAAGAGGCTTCTGTGGAAGTGGAACATACCAAGTCAACAAGTGGGGTCCATTGACATGTAGATAGAGGCGGTGGCGGTGGTGTGAAGGTATTGAATGTACTGCTTGGCACCTACAGTGCAGTAAACTTTTAACCCCGCCCACGACCTGAAGCTGCTTTCTCATGCAGGCCCTTCGGACCAGATTGATGATAGCGGTGCACTTCCTCTGCAGGGAGCGCGACCTTTCCTTGAATAATGGCTGACCATTGATTAGCCTGTCCCATTAGCATTCAAGGCTAGCTGTCAACTGTGCTTCCAGTCTGGGAAGTCATGAATAACTAAGTTATTAAAATTAACATGAAATATGTGTGAAGTTACACATGAAGGAGGAAATCCTTATCAGTAAAACAAAACTGTGAAACTGTAAAACTGACTTTCTTACTTTCTTCCATATCCCTTCTGTCAGTTCACAGTATGCCGACCGACCACTTCTGCATTTTTATGTTTTTTGGGAAACACAAGTAAATCATTGCATCAGAACAACAGCGATAATAATTGCAGCCAAGCTCGGCGACATAGTTCAAACCATGACCTCTGCAGTGTTATTCACTTTTAAGAGCTGTAAACTCTTACAGTGTTTGTGAGGTGTACTTCCTGAGGATGCAAGATAACTTATCTGCTTTATAGACCTATTTAGGTCAATATCAGTTCAACACGTCTGGTACAGAGTGGGAGAAAAGCAGCAACCTTTAGCATTGTGAGTTACGATTTCATCCACTCACAGCGATTTATTGCCGTTTTAATGGCAACCTGACAACTTTGTTATCTGCGACTTAAATCGTGGAGAGCCAGCGGAAAGTCGTAAAGTCCAAAGAATACCTGAGAGCAGCATGACTGCCATGACCAGCCTGCACGTCCACAGACATGAGGAAAAGCTGGAGAGCATTTGTCGGGGGAAGATGGGTGGTAATCTGCATCTCTGTCCGCACCTGGAGCTATAGTTCATCTAGAAAAGCCTGTTGTGAAACCAAATGTTCTTCCCTCTTACCTCCATGGCAGCGCATCAGTTTGTGGCTGAAGGTCATTTGTAGCTATTGACCTTTAAATTTGAACCCTCGAAACACTTCTGGCAGGATTAGCGTCAGTCATAAAGCTCAGAGTATCTCATATATTTTATTCCAAACTCCAATATGTTCCTTTGATTAATGGCATTGTATTGTCTCCCACGTTTAAGTGGAAGTAGCATTCCAGCGGTTGGATTGACGTCTATCAGCGCACGTCTGGAATAATTTCTTGTTAGTAAGAAATTTTTTTTTAAAAGTTTTCTTTGATCGCTCGTACAGAGTTTGAGCTCCTCCATAAAAGAGGTTCAACCCTCAATCATCATCATGACATGCGTATGATGGTGAGGAATGCAGAAGTCAGAGTCGTAGCGCTCTGGCATTAGATGCAAGAAAATATTTCTGTGACCTTAAAATGATCACATGAGAGAAAAGAGTGCTGAGAAAAGAAGTGGGGGGGAAACATAAAGGGAGAGCTGTAGAAGGGAATTTTTTTTCTTCTTCTTTTCTTTTTTTACTGCAGGCGTCCAGCCTTCCTTTAGTGACTCTTTTAAAGTTGCACCTGTAGAGCATGGCGGGGGTGAGTCTGGAGGCTTGATGTGGGCGCAGTGTGTTGTCGACCCCCTCGGGAAAGGAAAGAATTAGAGGGCGCCTTTGTTGCCTACGCTAGCTACACCTCATATATATTTTAAAGACACAAATACAAGCGAGCGGTCTGACACGGCCGCCCCCTCCCCTTAAAAATCAACCTCGGCTGAACATCTCTGATATTCCTGTAAAGGCAAATTGAGCGTTTGATTGTGGCTAAACTTGACCGTGGCCGTGAGCATGTGCCGCCGCCGCCACAACGTTGTAAAGACGAGGCGCTCACAGACAGCTGGTTTCACTTTTTCGTTCGCCCTCTTCCTCTCTTGCTTTCCTTTTGTTCGACCGAAGTGTTCCTCTTTTGATTCATCCTGAGTAATGGTGTGAGATTCGCTGGGCAGCTGAAGTTTCCTTTCAACCTCTCACACGGCCTCCACAGCTGGCCATCTCCTGAGCAGGACCCTGGAACAGATGCAGATGAAAAACTGTTGGCCTCTGTGTGACAGCTATTTTTTCCATCTGCTTTGCACCGATGCCCGACGGAGCAAAAACTCGAAGTACAAAATGAACATTCTTCTAAATTTAGGTATTAGCAACAGCTTAAGCGAATCAGTGAAAATCCAAAGTGGCTTTAATGTCAACTTTGGATCCGTTTGAGGCCTAGGTGGACCCAACAAGAAACAAACGCTGCTTAAGTTTATACGTGGCTGAAAACTTTGAAGGTTAAATAAATGTGAACAGCTCTGAGAATATATTATTCAACAATGCTTTGACAAAAAAAAAGAAGTTTCCCTGTGCAAATATGAAGCACGTTAGTTGCTCATTTCAAGAATGTGCACAAAATAAGCTTCAGAATGATGCAAATTTCACTACACATCTACTAGAATTCATCAAATCCTGCAATTCATCTTAAAAACATTACATTTTGATCAATAAATTGACAATATTAGCAAACAGAAAGACCTGTACGTGTCGCCATGATAAAAGCAAGATAACCTAAAACATCTGCAAGAAAACTGTGCAATATTTCCAAAGCATCCCTGTGTTTTTTAAACCCTCTTGTAGGCCAGAACATGACAGAAAGCTAATAGTAAGATTAACACAGCTCCTAAAAATATTCTGTGGAAAAAAAAAGCTTCAGTATGAAATGTTAAAATTGCCTTTTTTACGGTGCCAGACTTTCCTGCGGTGCTGCTCTGCCAGGACGGCCAACTGAAACATTTTATCTGCTGCTGATTTACTCCTCTAAAACCTGGAAAGATTAGACCGGCCCGCACAGTAGTCTACAACAACAATTTTGGGTTGCAAGGAAAATTACTTTGGAAATTTGGGTCCACTGAGAGAGTTTGGAAACCGCTGAGGCGTTGTATCTGTTCCACAGGATGGCGTGCAGGATTGCATATCTGCATAGTGGGACTCTGAATATTTAATGGTCATCATGCAGACCAGCTTCTGAAAACTGAAACTGCTTTGTGTAGAAAATAGCAACCTTCAGTTCTCAGCAACACAACACATGCACACACAACACTCTGGCTGAGCAATGAGGTGGAAAAGAATTTCTTCTGGTGGTTCACCAGCATTTCTGTATACTCCCTCAGAGCCTGCACACATCCTACCAGGTGCCAATCACGCCATAGTTGACCATGTCGGAGTCTGGTGATTGACAGGTTGGGTTCTATGAGGGGGTGTGGTCTCAGAGAGTCAAGCTGGGTTGTATTATGGGTGGACAAACCTAATAAGATCTACAGCAGGGAGAGTGGCTGCCCTAAAGGTCCAATTTCCCCTTTGACATAATACTGCCATTGAAAGAGATGGAGATAGAATCTCACCTCTTGCAGAGTTCGAAATTGAAATGTTAAGAACCAAGCAGAGTAGGAATAGGAATTATTGAAATCTACTGTGTTGTTATACAAGCGAGGAAGCAAACCTCACCAGAGAAATAACAGTCCTGCTTGTCAGTGTGGAAACGATTTCTGTGTGGCGTTCGGTGAGTTGTTGTCATTTTGCCACTTAACACTCCCGTATTTTTTGTCCCCTATCCGCTCTTACGTGTTGCTTTCACTTTTAAAGCGCCCCTCAGAACTGTACGAGAACCCTGTCCCCAAGTTTCAAAGAGCTGGAAAAGCAAACGCTTTAAAAAAAAAAAAGACGAAAAGAGAGAGATTCAGTGATCCAACCCTGTAATTCCTTGACACATTTCTAGAACCCGGTGCTTGATCTTAGGCCTAAAATCAACAACAGATAAGCCATTTTTGTGTCCGCCCTCTTTGATCTGGAGACCCCCCCACCTCGCCCCTTCCAGCACAGGGAGTGGGGTGGCTTAAGGGGAAGGAGGGGGCACTTCTAAGCTTCCTGTTCAGGACCCCCTTCCCCCTCTGTTCTGGAGACCCTGAAGGGAGGAGAGGGAGAAGTGCAGGGCCCCCGCTAAGCAGATGCCCTCAGTCTTTCCACTGGGCTCCATTCGTTCACTGTAACAGGCCGACTGTAAACAGTCAGTAATGTGATTATTAGAAGTATTTTACAGGAAACCGATACAGAGCTGCCGTCATTTCTTCTCGGTGTTTTTAAAGACAAGACGAGAGATTCAAGATTTTATTATCCGTTGCATGCTCATTCAGTAGAGGCTCCACAATGCGAAGTAACAACAAAAAGACAAGATAAATAGAAGAAAAATAGTCAGAAATCATGCGTAGTTCAAAAATAGTTAAACCTGCTTTGCTCTGAACGTCCTCTGATGCAGACCAAAATCACTTACTGAGGGATTTAATGTGTTGCATTTAGAGTGTGTGATAAATACAAACAATCTATATACTTTAGAAAAGCTGTCATGTTTATTTTATGGTTTTATGACTTTCTCCAACCCTCACATACGAAGCAACTTCAAGTCTCTGTTTACACTACACTGTATGAATTCTATGGATTTTGGGATGTATTTACTGCATGATCACACTTTGTTTTCATTGATATGCATCATTTTCCTCAATTTACCTTTAGGTATACATTGATATTACCAGGGAATTGCCAAATGAATGTTAACTAAAGAAAAGAAGGGCTTAGTTTTAGAGTTGAGAAGATTTACAAGAGTCACAACTTCAGCGCAAAAGAAAAAATACTAATTGCATTTTTCACTTTAGTTCTTTGGTTTTTGAGAGTTTGCATTCACCAACACTGCAAAAATCTCAACTGTGTCCATATCGCTATAACTACTGCAGAAATAACTAGAAAGAAACAGCTGAGTAAAGAAAAAAGAGTACAGAAACAAATACCTGATAATTACAGATAACATTTATTATGATGAGTGACTCTTTATATAATAATCATGTTTATTTTGTTGCAAAGTATACCAATAAAACTGATCTTTTTTTAATCTTGCTTCCAAACTTAGATTAGTTTGATACTATAAAACATTTGCTTGCTAATTTTATATCTAATGAAACATGTGACATCTGTGAAAGTAGATTTCTTTGCCTTCATATTGATATTTATACCAGGCCCAGGCCAGGATGTGAACCGGGGATCTTCTAGCTGCAAGGCGATGGTGCAAAAATATATTTTAAAGAGAAAAAAAACTACTTTAACCTTAATTCTTAGTCACACTTCATAGAATGTTCTGTTTGAACTAGAGGGCGCAAGTGTAAAGTGTTTGCTGCAAAACGTAGAGAAGACGAAGACGAAGAAGCGAGCGACATGAGGTCAGCTCCTTTATGGAGGTAATCAGAGTTGTCTTCCTGTCTATTCTCCCTCTATTCACACAGCCTGGCCTTCATTCCCAAAGTGAAACTGGACACCGAGGGTTTTGTTATGGGTTTACAGCTCCAGAGGACGAGGAGACAAACAAGCCAGTGCAGAGAGAGAGAGAAGGCCTGCTTTCCCCCTGTAGCTGTGGCACCGCTGTAAAACTGACACCAAAGTTAGAAAAATAGTCGACATAAAACGCTAGAGTTCACTTTTCCTGAGGTTTGTTCTTTTAATAAAGATAGTAGCCGGATTGCTGAGTCTTGTGTCGAAACTAGTTTGTGAGGTTGTTGAGCTCAACCGCAGAGGGAACACGAGCCAAAGCTGTGGGTACATGTCATTTTGTCCCACTGGAAAGCTACTTAATTCGCACTCAGGGGGATTTGTAGCGTTTGGGTTCTTCACTTTTAAATCATGTCAGTGAAATATCAAAAAGATGATTGAAAGCAAAAAAAATGAAAAGAAAAACCCCTGATTGTAAATTACTCAGGATCAGGGCACAAGCTTAATACTTAAATCATAAATATAAATTATAAGGCTCGAATATAGCCGCATTTAACACGGCAAAATGATGTTGTGTTGTCACTTCTTTTGTAATGTGAAGTAAATCTGAGATGATCCTCAGTGAATAGTTGGTGAAAACTACATTTTTTCCCACTGATCAATAACAGTCCGTCCTGACAGAGCTGGAGAGTCCCAAGCAAAGGAAGCTATCATAGTTTATTGGCTGTGTTGCATCTTCCACTTTTATTTAACCCTACGCTGTCAAAGTATAAACCACTGATTGCTGATTGCTTTGGCAGCAGATTCGTCCCTTCAGCCATAAAAAGATGGAATATCTCACCAGATACCTAGAGAGGTGTGTGTACATGTGAGTTGTGTACCTGTATGTGTTTGTGTGTAACCAGATGTCATTTTTCATAGCTTTTTTCTTCTCGTGTGATATAAATATGTCCAGATTGTGCATATAAACATACCGCCTGCAAGAAATAAGACTTTCTACGGACTCTTTTTAACCCCCGAAACCCATCAACAGGTTTTAAAGGCATTCAGTCTTTCTGAAATCCCAACATTTGTGAGAGCCAGAAGTGGTAATAACAGAAAGAACGGTGAGATTTTCAACTTTCACTAAACTATCATACCATTTCTTTCGTATAAATATCCAAATATAAGCTTAAAATGTGATATTTCTTCAAAAAATTCCCAAAAAATAGCCAGATTCTGTTAAAAAGAAGTCTGCACTTCTAACTACAACTAAGAAACAACAACTTCTAGCTGTGACCTAAAGTAAAAATGCAAACAACTTAGGGGCTTTTCAGTTGAACTGCAGGCAATGTTTAGACAGAGTTGATAGGAAACAAGTACGAAAGGTGTTGAAAGTCCTTGTGTACATTTGTAAAAATATTGTACATATGAGTTGTGTAGCTGTATGTGTCTGTGTGCGACCATATGTCATTTTTCAGAACTTTTTTCTTGTGTGCATATTGTGAATTTAAATGCCCCACCTGCAAGAAATAAGACTTTCTGCGGACTCTCTTTAACCCTCTAAACCCCCCAAAACCAGTCAGCGGGTTTCAAAGGCATTCAATCTTCTACTTTCACTAAACTATCATACCATTCCTTTAGTCTAAGTAACCAAGTACAAGATTAAAAATGTGATATTTCTTTAAAAAAAAAATCACCAAATAGAAATATCTGCACCAACCAGATTCTAAGCCTTTCTAAGAAGCAGCAACTTACTCAGCTGCCACCAAAAGCCACTTGCCAAAAATGTAGGGACTTTTCAGTTGAACTGCAGGCAGTGTTTTGACAGAGAAGATAGGAAACGAGTGTGGAAGGTGTAGGTAGCGCTTGTGGACGTTTGGACCAATGATGTACGTATTGATTCCATTTATTTGGTAACAGAAATGAACCTTTTTACTTTTTAAAAAATACTTCTCTTAATATATAATATTCTAACGGTGTCATACTAGACGGAAAACATCTTCGAGTTTTCTTTTCTCCGAGCCATATTTGTGCTGTATTCATAGAAGTGCAGGACTTCGTATTACAGTGAAAATGAGGCCACAGTGAGTTCAAAACAAACTTGGGGTTCACAGGGTTAAACAGAGCATGACCTCCTGCTCTCCAAGAATATATTTATCTTACAATAAATACCCTTATGTTAGCAAAACTCATGCCAGACCAGGTAGAAAACCGAGAAGAAAGAAATCTGGTGTCTGAAGCTTCCTCAGACCTGGACTGAATATTTGTCGGGAGCACGGGTATTTAACAGGATCAAAACCAGCCTGATCCAAAGCTCCACAAAGGCCAAAACATCTGAGCGAGCCCACCTGTTGGTCGACCACACAGCAGACTCAAAGGTCCACTGATAGCGTCGGAGATTAAAGCCTTTCTGTCTGCGTCTGGGAGGAGCTCCTAGGGTTGGCGGGTGGGTGGGGGTCATCGGGAAAGGAAGGAGGAGGAGGACGCTTTGGAGGGTCGAAGGGTGAGCATCCGGCGACTGGGAGGTTAACCATCGTACTGGGGATGGGACGGAGGTTTTTTTTTGGAGGGGGGTGCGACAAAAAAAAGGGGTTGCAACTTCCACCCGGTGACTGGCTGACTGATGGAGAAAAAAAAAGAAAGAAAGAAAGTCCCTCATGACCCCCACCCTGTTGCCCTCCAGCTGAGAAGAGCCGGACGGGACTAAAGCCCCCCATTGTTGTCCCCTCACACAGGATCACCAAGGCCCTGGCAGTAGGAGAGGGATGGGGGGTTGAGAAGGGAAGGGGCTGGTGTGTGTGTGTGGGAGGGGCTGAGTGCGTTGTGTTTATGTGTGTGTGTCTGTGTGTGTGTGTGTGTGTGTGTGTGAGGATGGGGTGTGTGTGAGGATGGGGTGTGGGGGTGGGGGGGGGTTTGTCCCGCCAGCTCAAACACAATCGTGTGATAGGACTTGGCCCTATCTAATCAAGGGCAGGAGGTCACTTCCGAACAACTGGGCAATAAAAGATTATTTCCAGCCACATAACAGAGGAGCCGTTGAAGGGGGGGAGAGGGGGAGGGCGGGGGGAGAAAAAGAGAGAGAAAGAGAGAGAGAGAGAGAGAGAGAGAGAACAGAGGGGGGAAGAGTGGCTGTCTGTGACGAGAGGAAGTGAATTGAAAAAAGCCAGCAGACGGGAACCATCTGTCTGGATGCATAGTCTAATCTCAGAAAAAAAAAAAAGAGGGAACGAAGGAGGGGTGGATGGGGGTGGAGGGGCGATAATGAAAGCGCGAGTTTCCTCTTCTTCCTCACGCAAACAAGCAAATATATCGATTTATCTCTCCGGCTATCTACCGAATGTGCATATGTGACGCTTTTTGTCGTTCTTGGTTGAGATATCAAAGGGAAAAACAGAACAAAAGTGATTGTAGGGGGCCTGGAATGCAGCAAACACACAAAACTGTCCCCCGGGGCCGTTAAAAGCAGAAGAAACCTTAAGCAGATCTGGATAACAGTAGACACTGTACTATCTAAAATGTTCCTCAACTTGACAGCTAGATTCTTGGACGAAGTTTTCCGGTTTTTGCGTCCGTCTGTTGCCGTCATTTTCAAATACCACAAACTACCGTTTTTTGATTCTGCTTTGAACTGAATTGTGAGCATATTTGGGGATCAGACCTAACAACTCTTGACAACGGCTGTTTCCAACAACAGTCTCCAATACGACCAACAGCGAGACAAACACCCTGCTGATTTAATTAGCGAGCGGAATACAAAATCACAGGCCGGTCTATTGGGGCCTGTGAGAGCTGGCGGAGGCTTTTTGCTCGAACTTTGCAGACACTTTGGATGCAGATGAGTCGATCGCGCTGATGAATTAGGAGCCGCTGAGGAAGACCAAATCGGTTCTGACATAGAAATCGCAGCGAGCTGTTAATTACTAGCCGAATAATCGCCAGAGGTCGTGTACTGTATTGATCCACCAGCAGCCTCCTCCTCCTCATGATCATCAACATCCCCTCCAACTGGGCTTTGTCCATAAAATGGCAGACAAAGACAAGAGACAGGAAGGAGGCTGGGAGAAGAATGTGGTATCAGATGGCTAGTAGCCGCATAGACTCACAGCGAGTTAAGAGGGGGTGTGAAAGTTTTACACTAAGTTCCTGTGGGTGTGTGTGTGTACCCAGGAGCAAATGCTTAAGAGGCTCAAGCCCCAATGAAACACCTCCATCTTGAATAGCCCTTGACACCTGATAAAACACTGGGTTGTCCCTACAGGCTCTTTATTGCTCCTGAAGAGGAAAGAAGCCGCTAAATGACTGTCTGTCCTCTGACATGCCGCTAATCTGACAAACACGAGCAACCAGCGGTGTCTAAATGTGTTTTTTTTACTGTGTTAGCTTGCACATAGTAAAAAGAAGAATTTCTCTCTTACTTCATGGATTAGTTTTGGTTTAATTTCAGAAAACAGTCACTAAGACCTCTGATTTCATGAA
The DNA here is from genome assembly GCF_021347895.1 of Acanthochromis polyacanthus. Classification (NCBI taxonomy): domain Eukaryota; kingdom Metazoa; phylum Chordata; class Actinopteri; family Pomacentridae; genus Acanthochromis; species Acanthochromis polyacanthus. The sequence continues at coordinate 7,161,303 of NC_067122.1, forward strand.
GATATCAACTTAAAAATGCCTCTGCTGTTCAGACTAATCATTTTTCACTGGAACTATTTATTCAGGAGAAGGTAGTCACACATGAAACTGTTGACAACTGACTGTTTTCCACTGGAGGAACTTGTGGGCCTTTTAAAAGTGACCTGGATCTTTGTTTGAACAGCTCCTTTAAAACCTCTTTCAGGGCTGCTTTCAGAAAACACTACCTACTCAAGGGTAAGTTCTTCTGAGCAGCTCTGAAAAACTTCTAAGTGGGTCCTGATGCCGACTGGCTAAACTTGAAGAAGACAAATGTACTTGTGGAGTAGCGGTCTTCTCCTGTCAAAGATCCCCATCAGTGATGTAAAATATCGCCATATAGACCAACATAACAAGCCCTACTTTCATAGAACTGCAGTTACATCCACTTACTACTATTTATCATTGTTTTTGCATACTCAGGAGATAATGTCATGTTTAAAACTGTCAGATGCGACACCTCAACGGAAGCAGAGAGGCTGATTATGGAGCTGTTCCTGTAAATCTTCACACCTGCCTCGAGTTCCTGCGGTGGAAAGTCTTTTAAAGAGAGTAACCAGGTCATTGTTTGCTAAAAATAAAAGTTTTTTTAAAAGTGAGCGCCACAAACTACATCCCCTTCTCTTCCATTATTATGAGTTGGAGGTATAAATCTCACAGGTGGACATTTAAAAATGTTAGAGAATCAGCATGGCTAGGTACTAAAAGAGGTAAATTAAAGAGTGTCCTCATTTCTGGTTTTTGTGCTCTAATCCTTTCCTAAATTTACACAGAGCAGGGAACAACAGTTCTAATAACATTTACCATCCTCCACTCATGGCTTATTTGGACCTTTTCTGTTGTTGTGCCAAAACAAAAATCTTTAAAACTATCAGCTCTGTTGGGTGAAAATACCTCCAAGTTTTCATGTTTTAAGTTAAAGTGAAGGTTTACATGTTCCTGTGTGGGCTGAGAAATTTCTCCAATCCAAACCCCTTCAAAACCTGTTGCATAAACTCTGAAGCGCACGGTGGTCGAGGCAAACACAAGGCCGCTTTTCTTATTTACTAAGGTGTTTACATTTTGGATATACAAGGTTTTCGTGTGACAGCAGGAACACACTGTATTTTTCTGGTCTTTTGATACAGTGAACTATGGCAGCGACTTTATCAGGGCCTGATAAAACGTTCTATGAATGCTTAATATTTTTTTGAATGTCGTTTTAATCCTGTGGAGGCCGAGTGTTGATGTTGGAGCCGTTTCCCAACACGTCGACTCTCACATGTCGCTCCAGGGTGCCGAGATCGACCGCAACCAAATATCTGAGGAGATAACTTCCATAAACCTTGGTCATCACGCTCCTGTCCAAAAAAGCCGCCTTCCCCTCCAAAATCCACCACCCCCACGCTTCACCCTGATTGCTAATTTCTATTTATATGCCATGAGGGGAAATAATGAAAACCAGATGAGCAGGCGGAGGAAAGCTGAAGCAGGCCTTTTGGTGATGAATGCTGTGGAGGAGGATGACTGTTTATAGAGTATCCTGCTGCACCGTGGCCGTGCCGGCGGCGGTGCCCTGGCTAGGAAAAGGACTGCCCCAGTAGGATGAGTGGGTTGGAGGTTCCATCATGACTCACTTGGTAGTCATGCATGTTTGCACTTGTATGGCCCCAAAAAACCCAACGCTGCAGCGAGGGACCCGCCAAGCCTGACAGCTCCAAACAGCATTACGTGGGCGTGTGGAGCTGCTAAATTTACTCTGAAACAAGTGCAGAGAGGAGGAGGAGGAGGAAGGGGTGGAGGTTGTCGCCGTTTATACCATTGAATTACTTAATAGTGACTCAGATTTCACTTTAGCGGTAGTCCTGTGACGAGTGAGAATGTGACGCGGCTCCGGAGCGGTTCACGTGGCAAGGGTGAGTGAAAAGTGAAAGAAACTATTCATGGGCCTTTAACTGTTATTTCAGACACCTCAGCTGATTAGATCAGAGGTTTAAGAGACATGTTACGGACTTAACGGAGCCAAGTTATGGAAATGGTGGGAGTAGGATCTGTTTCCTTATTTGGCTTAGGCTGGAAAATATCATGTAAACACTGTCTTCCTGTTCACTGCCTCCTGAATACAGTTTAGATCTCTTCCATGCCCCTCATCTGTACAGGGGAACTATAGTGAAACCTGGAAAAAAAAGGAAAAAAAAGAGGCCTCCTATTGTTTTCTATCATCCAGGAGCCAGGAACAAATGGGGCTCGAATTGCAGTTCTGAAAGGTAACAGGAAATTGACAAATCGCTAATCCACTCTTAACCATTCAGGGCAACAAAAGGTACATTCCACCAAAAAGGAAAAGAAAAGCACACTGAGTACAGAAGGCCCATTTGGAGGGACGCTTCTTTAAATGCAAACTGCTGACAAACTGGAATAAGGCTGCATGTTAGTCAGTCTTAGAGACAAAACAATCAGATCCTCCCTTCTTGCCAGTGAAGTATTTAAATAACACCTTTTATTCCTCTAAACGAAGGTCCTAGCTAAAGCTAACATCGCCTTTTACCAAACCACTGAGTCCACAGCTCTCAGGCCCGTTGCACCCGCAGCACCTGAGGGCACCGCGGTCACATGTAGCTCATTAGACACACACGGTTGTGTTGTTTTGTCGCCAGTGCGCGGCTCTCCAAACTTAAGCCGCGGTATATTTCCCCCTTTGTCCCGGAGAATTTCCCGGTCACAGTTTGTGTTTCCCCAACTGTTGGCATTTCTGGCTGACCAACCGTCTTTCAAAGTGGTGATCTCATCCCCCGGGGGCCCGGAGGTGGAGAAGTGAGTGGGTGTCAGCGGTGGGGTGGGGGGGCGGTCAGCGGACTTCCCAAGTGATAAATTCACCGACAAAAAAGAGCCGGGCCAAATGGGGGGACCGCGGGTCAGGGTGGGGGCTGGATTGGCCCCTGTCGTTGCCTTTAGTGCAGGAACCACGCCATAAAAGCCCAGCATTGATAGCCCCTGTTTATTATCTTTGAACAGGTGGCCCCAGCTACTCGTAATGGTCGCTCTCATTTCTGAAGGCACACACACACACACACACACACACACACACACACACACACACACACACACACACTCTGGGGTTTGCAATATGGAGACCATTTGGGAGTTTGGGAACATCTCGATCTAGCTGCGTTAAAGCCCAGAGAATAAACTACAGTGCATAGTTTTGTGGTGACTTGTTGGCTGGTGAACGGAGTTGGGGGGTTTAGAAGGAGAGTCCGCTTCCTGCGAGCATAACTCATGGAAACGTGGAGGCTCTGTTGATGCTAGCAGCTTCGGGGCTAATCATGTCAATGACCTGTATTGTTTAGCTTTCAAGGTTACCGAGGAGAATCGCAGCAAAGAAGCCCTCCAAGAATGTAAACAGTAACATTTTCAGCTACAAGCTGTTTCTACTCGTTGCAATTTTTTCTTTTTTTTTTACCAGGAATTCCACACCCAGCATGAACACACACACACATACATGCATACACACATGGAACACTGATTTGCTGTTCAGTCAAACTCAAGAAAACAGACCTGCCTTCGCTTAAAATCAGCCACCAGTCAGATCTTGCATTCCTCAGAGCAGTTACTGCTCCTCAGCAGTTCAATCAAGACACCAGACAGTGCTATTTTTTCATTAATTAATATATTTTCTGCATTAAAGTTAACATAGTTTTCTTTTGTGCCACCCTTTAATTTTTCAGTAAGTATTTGATATTTTTGTTATATTCAGACATGAGTAAATTTAAGACTGTCTCTTGCAATAAATATCATAAAATAATAGAGCTTCACATAATAAATATTTTTTACAACAAAAAAAATGTTTAACAGACATTTTTTTCTTTTAAAAAATAGCCAGAATTCCTCTTATGGATTTTGAGCATACAATTTACACAAAATAAAGAAAAACAAAACAAAACAAAAAAACATGGGAGAATGCCACAGAATGTGTATGAAAAGTTCAGATGGGTGGAAGAAGGAGAGAAACATATCCAAGTGGAGAATACTATGAGATGGATGTGCTTTCGTTAATGCAACATGAGCATAGGAACCACGGTTTTAGTGTGGTAGCAACCAATAAATTCAAACATACCTGCTTGCTATGAATACCAGGTAACAGCTACATAATTGCCCTATAGTAGATCGTCCTTCACAGATTTGGTGAGAGGCAGCCCCCACGGGACGCTGCCTACCTAAAACGGAAGAAAAACTTTTCTCATATATATAAAAAATAGTGTTAATGAGGAGCTGAGGATAGACATAGAAACAGTTAAGGCAAACACTGGTCTGTAAAAACATGGTCCTGATCCAGAGAAAATAAAATAAAAATAATTGAGTGGTTTTCGTTACTCCTTTGCTTAGCTCCTTAGGGTTCCGCAGCGAGAAGGGGAGGTGGGTGGGAGGTGCTTAGAATGTTTGATAAACATTAATTTGTGACTATCATCATCATTATCATTGTCATCATAAGATCCACATCTAGAGTCTCCTGCACCATCGCAAACTCACAGGGAGCGATCAGGAAGGTTTCTCCTGGGTCTGTGGGGCCCAGCTCTCCAGTTTACAATAGACAGTGTTGGAGTTCTTGCAGCGACAGCCAGGCCTGTTGACCCGGTCGTAGCAGTCCTGGCACGCCTTCAGACACCCCTTGACAGGTGGGTAGCATAGCAGGCAGGGGAAGAGTACCGACATTAATCCCATGCACAGGAAACGAGAGCAGCAGTGGGAACGTGACAGTGAGCAGGGGTGGTCAGCACATGAATCGCCCTCATCGTCGTTGGAGCAGTGGTAGAAGATGCCCTTTACCAGGCACATACACGTGCCGTGCTCCAGCGCACTCTCAGCAGAGCACAGGCACTGGCCGTTACAGGCCAGACACGAAGGCAGGCTCCGGGGAGCCGTGCAGTCGCTGCACTTGCACTTCCCACAGCGCTCACAGATGAACTGGTGCCCAGCAGCAGCCACCACCCCGTTGCCAGAGCCAGAAAAGTCCGATTTCCCTTTGCCCTGGGGCTTGAGTGGAGCCTCTAGTGGAGGCTGGTGGAGGTGAGGTCCCTGCTGGGGCTGTAAAAGGGCCTTGGGCTTGGGCTGAGTCCGAACAGGCCGGTCCGCTCGGTGGTGGTGCTGTAAGCTCATGCCGGGCCTGGTGGGGGGTGAACGTGCCAAGAGTCCCTGCTCAGAGGAGGCGCTGCTGTTGCTCCCTGAACTGGCGGCACTTCCTGTGCTGGTGGAGCGGCTGAGCCCCGGGGCCCGGGACCCTCCGTACTGCGGTCCTCCGGCCACAACCACCACGCCGCTCCCAACGTGATGGTGGTGGCCTGATGGCCGGCGCTCATAATTGTTGTTCACATTGACGAGGATGACCTCGTGAGTTCTCTCCTGCTTGTCCTGGGGCCTGGGGGGCATGCGGGGCGCAGGGGGCCTCCGTACCACTGAGGGCCCCTCGGTGTACTCGTTGCTGGAGCGGATGGCCTTGATTTGGTCCAGGGAGAGAATGGCGGCATGCTGGAACTCCCGCTCGTAATCCGACCTCTGCCGGCTCTCCAGGGAAGGCTGCTGGATCACCACTAATGAACCGCCGGGGCCATGTTGACTTTGGAGCTCCATCTGGGGGGATCACCACTTCCGACATTCACCGTGGGCATGCATCGGAAAACCTGTCAGAGGGGGGGACAGGCAGGGGAGAGACAAAGGAGACATCATCAGAGAGAGCCAAAACATGGCATAAGTGGCAAAAACACAGTGTCCAGGAAGAGGGGTGAACACAACTAGCAGGCCTTTTCACATTCTCACTATCATCACTCATAAACTAAAGTGCAGAGCAGCAACAGGAACAGAGCTGAGCAGTGATTATTATTTAAAGCGTATCTGGATATGTGCAGGAGTCTGTGTAGTTAATCCAGACTCTGTTTTCATCCTGTCAACGTGACAATATGTCACTTTTGATCCCGTTAAGTGAGGCAACCCGGGAAAAAAGTTGACTATTAACAAGACTTTTTTGTACCTTCCTCCCCAACAGCACACATCTAAACTTCAGTAGGCCCTACAAATACTTCCCCTCCTCATTTACATTTGTATGACTAGTTAACATTTAAATGCACCGCGGCGACGAAATGAGGACACGATCCAAGGGAACTAAATGAGCTGCCTCACTTAGTATTCTATTACTACACCAAAAAGGATTTCAGGGAAATGGGGACAAAAGTAGAGCTAAAAAACTAAGGTCAGAGCGAGTTCCGACAAAATACAGACAAACCGAGTGCGTCAAAGTTGTCGGGATGAAAACGTCGCCTCACGTTCACAGCAAGGCACCATTTTTCCCCAAGTTCATCCGAAGCAAACGGTTTGTGCAATACGCGTGTTTATACCATAAATACTGTCAGGAATTTGGGCTCCAGGCTTCGGGGATGTTATGAAGCAGAGCCGAGCTGCTGGAGGCCAAAACCTACAATACAGTTTACAAAAACAGAGAAGTCTGGCTGCGCAAGTGAACGCACCAAACAGTCGATTTTTATGTCGCTGTTTTAGCAAACAAACAAACTTTCTTCATTCTTTTGTTTATAAATAGGCTGAGCGTCAAAGAGCGCACCAGAAATGGAGATTAGAGGCGCAGGACGCGTTCAAAGGAGGAGACGTCGTGTGCAGTAATAAAAAAAAGCAGGATCCTATAAAACCCGCAGAGCCAGAGATCAACAGACATTAGAGGACGCATCCAAATAGACGGGGAAAACTTATGAATGAAAACAACCGCCGTGGGGGGAGGGGTGTTTGTTACGGCAACAGCCACGGAGCGACGCAGGCGTGGAAACCCATCAACTTCCATCAACTAAATCGCGGCGAATTCAGCCCCACTGCGGGTGTTTTCTGTTCCCAAAGTGACACGGAAAGCCTCGGGTTTCTGTGCAAGGAGGGGAACCACACATTTAAACATCGCTGCAGCGGCGCAAACCCCGGGTCGCTACGCACGCTACTGCCGCGCCGCAAAAAGCTGCAGTAAAATGCGTAAAAACAAGTGTGAAATAAAAGTGAGGAGGTGCGTACCTATATGCGAGCATCCATAACGTCGAATCCATCAACCAAATTAGTCTAGCAAAACTCCATCCAAAAAGGAAAGGGCAATGTCCAAGCGGAGACTGTACGCGCTAATGCATAACATTCAGTCCCTTAATCCAAGTGCGAGTGTATCCCTTTTGCGTTATTCCCTTTTCTCGGTATGGCTTGGAAAGAAGTCCGGAGAGTGTTACGCATGCATTTGTCCCAACACGGAGCAAAGTAAATCCACGGCGGAGCTCTGGTGCGGCAGGCAGGCAGGGAGGGAAGTCACCCGGAGAGCTGCTGCGCACTTGGGAGGCCGATCTTTAGGCAGGACGACCCAGTTCGAGAAGTCCCGGAGAAATAGCTGCGGATAAAAAAAATGCAATAATAAGAAGATCGAACACGAGCGAGCTTATATCCAAGAGTTCCCCCCTCTTCGGGTAGTCTGCTGAGAGTCCGCTCTGAGTTGTGGCTGTTACTTATTGTTGCGGGGAATCTGCGCTCTTGTGCAGAAAAAAAAAGAAGCGTCGTGGGCTCGCAGACAGCGGTGCGCTCTCTCCAGCTCTGCGGGCCTGTTCAGCACTGAATGAATGGGGACGCAGGGCTTAGTGTTTGCTCGACAAGCCAACTCCCATTGGCCATTCACTCCACTGAAAAAGGATACATCGCATCCGCTCCTGATTCATTGGGCAGATGTGGAAGGCCGGGCGGTAGAGATGTGTGCACTGCTTAAGGTGGAACGGCTTTTTTTGAGTTTGCATTTTGCGTTGGCTCAACGAGGGGGCTCAGAGAGGAAAAAACACTCTGGTTTCCGTTCTTGTGGGTTATGAATAATGATGTGAATAAGGTTGATGTGACTAACGGTGATGTAATAAACGCCCCGTTTATTTATAGTCCTGCTGAATTGCCATTTTTGGTACGGAGACCCTACATAGACAGGAAAAAACACTCATTTATTTAGATTTAGACTTTTGAACAGTTGTTGCTTTGCTTCAATATGAATATATATAAGAGATAAACTATTTACAGTTTTAAAAAAAGTTACAACTGCTTATACACTACTAAAATCTTGATGGTATTTAATATTCCTGTGTTTCATACAAGTAAGTGTTATAATTAATCTTAGAAACTCAAAACTTACTGAAGTTTGTCATTTGGAAATTAATGAAATACACAATTAAGAACTCAATTATACAAAGTTGGACAAAAGATTTTGTTGTATAAAGAAAGAAAGAATGTAAACACGACTAAAATGATTAAACTATCTCAAAAACTGACAACTTATTAAAGCATAAGATTTAAAAATGAAGTAAATGCACAAAATATGATAAATTAGACTTTTTTATATAGTGAAAAACCTAAAATATCCAGATTTTTTGGATATATAAAGAGAAAGAAAACAAGAAATTAGTGATAGACTGATTAAAAATGGCTTCTAAACATGATTTTTCAGGATCAGATACTGTAATTCAAAGATAATGATCTCTGTAATAGATAACAGCAGAAAACTGACATTCTCACACATTCGGTGATTTTTAGAACTTGAAAAAAGTTTATCAGATTGAACTTGGAGGCCAGCCACAGTCTGTACAGTCTGTACAGCCAGCTGTGGGATCTTACAGACAATCCGGGGAGGAAACACCAACAGGATGTCTTCTGTCCTCTTTGGAATGTTCCCATTACGCATCCATTGGGAGAAATAAGATTCTTTGATATGGGAATTACGCATCATCATCATCATCGCCACAGTTGATTCTGGATGTGGTGGAGGTGGTGGGGGGTGACGGTTATTTCCCCAGACCACCTTAAGAAAAAAGCAGCCCTGCAGCCAGAGGGGGGAAAGACTCCCCTCCTCCCCTCTCGCCCCCCTGCCTCCCCCCTCCTCTCTGTTCCTGACTGTCTGGTTTGATTGGTGTCGCGGATGCGCTACATCCGGATCCATGAGAAAAGGAAGTTCAATACAAAGTCAATTTATCCCATTCAAATGGAAAGATCAATAGATGAATGACCCCCAGTGCCATTTCGGGTCAGCAAATGCTTTAAAAAAAAAAAAAAGAAAGAATAAGAGCGCAACAGAAAGACTTACAAGAGTTATCGGAGTGTCAGAGCGGCTCTGTGGCGCAGTAATGACTCAGAAGTTTTTTAGGCTGCATGTTAAAAAAAAAAAAAAAAGAGAAGTCAGCTCCTCGGTGATAAAGCAAATCCTGGTAGACCGACAGATGGCCGCCTGGATCCCTGCTCTTAGTGGTCGGAAGTGCGGACGGAAATCTCACGATTACAGCAATTAGCTGATTTTCCATGGATGGATGTGATGAATATACCAGCCGTGGCTGTTTTTCTCCCCGTGGATATGCAGCAGCGGTTCACCAAACTAGGGGTTTAGGAGCCATCAGGGGTCCTTGAAGGGGGTCCAGAAAGTCCCCAGATAAATGTCTAATCCCTCTATTTAATTCCATAGATGTTAGTGTGGGGAGCAGAGCCTGTATAATACTCTGATTAGAGGGCTCCTGCTCTCCACTCACTGTATAATCAGCTACAAAACGTTTTGACCAACATGGGTTTTATTGCAGCTTCATCAAACATGATCCTGAAGTCTGAACCTTCCTGAGACTTTTAGAAAGTATGAACCTCACAGAGAAGATGCTTTATGAAGAGCTGGGAATGTTTCAAGTGGCACTGAAAACACATAAAAGAAACCAACAGGTGAAAGATGAGCTAACATAGATAACAAGGAAAGAAAATGCCTTTCACATAACATCAGCTGAGATATTTTCTTTACACATTTTCCCAGCATGTATATTCTGCTGTAAACTCAGTATTAGACCTCATTAAAGTATCACTAATACTTACTGACTTGTGATTTTTCTTCTTTCTTGCAATGCTCGTTTACTATTAAAAAAGACAAGACAACAAATACATAAACAATGCATTTAATACATTACTAAGATTTTCTATAATCAAACATGATGCCACAGCAGATTCTTCTAACTGAAAAGTAAAACAGAGTGTTCAGAACATCTGTGGCGTGAAGGTTTCCAGATTGAAAACAGAATTTGTTTTCTAGTTGAAACATGAACAACAGTCGGTATAGTTACTACACAGGCCAGCATCAGACTGCTATGGTTGAAAAGTTATACTTTTACAATAACAAAAAATTACAAAGCACAGAGTCTTTGTTTTGACTTTTTCCACCCCTGCGTGGTCAGAAGAAGCACAGGCCGCTGTGCTGCTGCTGATAGCTGATATACGACTGGATGAGAGAGTCGGGGATCCGGGGCTTCACAGTGTTCAGGGCACTTTCAAAGTGTCTGGCCTCGATGTGCTGAGCTTTGATGTCCTCTTGCAGGGCCAGGAGGGCAGCCTCTCTGCATACTGCTGTTATCTGGGACAGGAAACAGACAGAGATATTCAGCAGTCAGGCACAGCGCTCCGTCCACTGAACACCACCGAGTCATGCGAGAAGCTGGTCGACCTGTAGGGGCGTTTTGGTGAAGGAGCAGCGATTTATTTATCTAAAGAGAACTGCCTTTGTGTCATAAACATCAAAAGCCGCACAGAAGAGAGGGACAAATCAAACTGTATTTACTGCCATTTACATCTGCAGTAAACAGACACTGATGTAATCTGCCGTCTGTATTATAAACACTGCCATTCAAAAGTTTGGGTTTACTTAGAAATGTCCTTATTTTTCAAAGAAAGACATTTTTTCCCCCAATGAAGATCATATTAAATTAATCAGAAGCACAGTCTAGACATTGTTAATGTGGTAAATGACTATTCTAGCTGGAAACAGCTGATTTTTATCGGAATATCTCCATAGGGGTACAGAGGAACATTTCCAGCAACCATCACTCCTGTGTGCTAATGCTACATTGTGTTAGCTAATGGTGTTTAAAGGCTCATTGATGATTAGAAAACCCTTGTGCAGTTATGAATAAAAGTGTGAGTTTTCATGGAAAACATGAAATTGTCTGAGTGACTCCAAACCTTTGAATGATAGTGTATGTGTACAGCATTATGTTAAGATGAGCAAAATGAAGAGGTTCAGAGGTGCAGAACTTATATTCCTTGAGCCTTCTAAACATAGTAAAAAATAATAAGTGATGAAAACTAAAGCTAAAGTGTTTTTGTTTAGGTGTAAGACAGGAGAGCTGCACACTAAGGAAAAGACAATCCGCTAAATGACTGAGATACAGCATGTAATTATTGAAATCACAGAATATGTTCAGGTGCATCACATAAAAATAGATAAAACTAAGTTAAAGGAGGACTTAAAAATGAACATTATCATATAAAATGTGACTGTAAAATAGAGTCAAGAAAAACGAATCAAACTCTCAGGCAGTTTAAGTGGAATTGTAGTTGTGCAAACATTTTGCAGATGCTCAGTAAACTAAATATACAGTCCCTGTTACTTATGATTTACCTAACTCGCAAGCCAACAAGAAACTTTAGAGCACATATAAATAAAAGTTACACAAGCTTGACCGCATGTTGTGAGTAAATCTTCGGTTTTTGATGTTTGCCGTTTCCTCCTCCTCTGTTTCTGCAATCTGCGATGAAACAATGCTTTTGTTTAACCGGCAGTTCTGATCAGTCATGTCTAAAATGTAAATACAGTAGTTCTCCTGCAGCCTTTTAACTACACCACTGGTGGAATTATGCAATGGCTGCCATGGAGGAGTGCTGCAGTCAGCGCCGGTGACCTTTGGGAAAGATTCTGCACACGCCAGAGGAGTGACTCACTTCCGAATTGGTGGCGATGGCTGATGAAGGCCAGGCACCTTTCCCAGCAGTGCCACCCTCCTCCCTTTCTAGAAGCCCAGCTTTGTTCTGAGCCAGGGCGGCTTACACAACTCCAGGCACGCAGGAAGCTATTCGCCTGTACAATCGCTGATAACATGTAGCGGGAGGTTAGTGGGACACGTAGTCATGTGATGGGAGTATTGAACGGTAGGCATGTAGAGCAGTGGGTGTCCATCTGAATTGCTCACTGGAGCGAAGAGCTGCTGGTCGCTGCCCTTCCCACTACAGCTGCACTGTGTGGCATGCAGGCTGTTAGCTAACCCTCCGAACGCTAAGCTGTTTCTGGGCTTTTAATTTGCTCAGAGTGGGATCACTTTTCACCGCAATATAAAGTCCTGCATCTCTATGGAAACAACACAACCACGGATAGATGTAGAGAGAACTCAAAAATGCCCTCTGTGCAGTATGACATAGCTACAATGCCATAAATCATAAAACAGTACTGATGTCCAGGCATTATTTTATCGGTTTTCATGATAGGCAAAAAAAAAACGATATCGATATTGACCAATATTACATTTTTATGCCAATATCGGGCCGATAATATCGATGGGCTGATATTATCGGACATTCCTATAAAAAACTAAAGTACAATTATTTTACATAAAAAAGAGGAATACACAGGTACAACAGTTTTTCAAGTGGTGCCTCTCTATACTGTTGATGCTTTTCTGAAAGGTGGGCCATAAGTTTCCATACACAGGAAAATGTATAATGTGTATTTTTTATGTTTCAGATACCCTAGAAGATGTGTTTGACGATTTAGGGGCACTTGAAGGCCATTGTGTGTCAGGTGAAGATACGAGACATAAATCATCTCAAGGAACGTATCACCAACACCATTACAAGCAGAACTTCAGCTGTGCTAATGCAAGTTCATTAACAGGGGAAAACACGTATTAATATGTGTTTTCAACACAATGGTAATCATATAAAGCACATTATATAAATAAAAACGATTCTCCAACATAAATGTATATTTTTCCTACATATGGAAACTTATGGCCCATCCTGTATTTATATTTTTCATTTGTTTACACTCTTTGCTTGGTGGAAACACAGTCTGCAGTTCAGCCAAAAAGACCCTGAATTTTTGCCATGCGACTGTTATCCACGGCTAAGCCGTCCATAGCTTCACAATCACGCCAAAGAACAAAGTATATTTTAAGAAATTATTATTATTGCATTTTTTTTTACAGAATCTAGCATAAAAGGGTAGCATAATTAAGTCAAATTGATGAAATACCGTGTATTTCAGCTTGTTTTTGGATAATGTTTCTAACAGAAATCAAAGTCACACATAATAAGTTTAATGACTGATGCATAGTTGAAAATCTGAAGCGTCTCTCTGTTGTTAAAGTTTCAGGCTCTGATAAATGCTGTCATTTAGACAATTATTTAAACATAACATGCTTCTCAAACCTGCCAGCAGGTTTTGGGGTTCAAAGGGTTAATATTCACGTGTACAGAGCAGATGCAGTTTGTTTTTTATCAACAATATTAATCACACAATGTGTAAAACATGCAAAACTACATCATTAATAAAAGCACCATCAGACTGACAAACTGCATTTGCAATACCAGATAAGGGTTCAGTATGGAAGGCTGTGCTTACAGCTGCTTTCGGTTTGAATGTGTGGAATATTCCTAAACAGGATTTCAAACCGCCGCCGTGAATAAAAGTATTAAAAACATGACGTCACGCTAAACAGACACAATGCATAGACTTGATGGAAACAGGAAAAAACACAGCAGAGGTTGTCAACTGTAAAAGCATATGACGGTCATGGTGTTTTTCAAGGCCGGAGAGCAAAATGAGGGGAGATGGCTGCTTGAATGTGCTCTGGCCCCGCTAGCATGCACGGCTCGGGACAGGTGCTTTGCAGATGTCAGGATGTGAGGCCTATTTCCCCCGTCTTCTGTTTCAAGCCAATGAGCAACATGATTTAGGCAGGGTAAACACACGGGGCTGGGTTAATTCTGTATGAGGGTTTCTCATCATTCAAGTCATTTAGGCCTGTCAGTAATAATGATGCAAAACAATGAGGCCATGCATCCCAGTGGCCTGTTTACAAATGGAGAGGGGGAGAGCGAGCAAGGCGGAGGGCGAAAGAGAGAGAGAGCGAGAGAGATGCCACATGTTGAACAATGTGATTTAGCGCTATTTCCAAGCAACCTCCATAAACAGGAACGGACAAACACTGCGGCACAATCAAACCGTAATTTCTTATTTACGTTGAAGCTTCGACTTACAGGACATGTTAGCCCTCTTGTGCCTCAATCTCATGAGTCAACGGTTAATAATTATTTGGTTGTTTACTTCCATAACACCCTTTAGGTTTATTAAAAAAAAGAAAAAAAAACGTCCTCTGAAGTACACAAACGAGGCGGGCGCGCACACTCACAGGCCCTCGCATTCATACTGGCCCAGTTTATGAGCTGTTCTGTGAGGCCGATCAACAAGCCAGTGTTTCCCGCTGTGTGTTTGCCTGTACGGGGCCTTGAAAAAAAAATAAAGCCACAAAGGCAAACAGGGCGAGCGAAAGAGCCAGTTTGTTTGTAAATGTGAAGGCATTCCGAGAGCGGAGCCAAACGTCCAGCGCCGACTCCCCCTCCAGCACCACCTTGATACCCCTAAAACCCCCCCACCCTCTAAAAAGGCAACCTACCACCCCCTAAAGATGGGCCCCCGCACTCCTGAGAGGGAAAACAGGAGGAAGGAGAAAACTGCAAATACACAGAAATGAGATTTGCAGCAGGGGGGGTTGGCAGCGAAGAGTGCTGACTTGTGGCAGGCCAAATAAATTATAGATCTTTTTCTCTCTCTTTTTTTTAATGTTATTGCAATGCAGACTTTATTTTTCATTCCCTTCATAAATTATGTCAGCAATCACTTAAATATATGGAGGGGACTAAGCTGATGCATTGCACTGGCTGCTCTCTGGTGATGTGGGCGAGCTCAGAGATCCTGGCGGTGGCGTGTAGCCAGTCGTAAAGGCACAGCAAACGAAAAGGGGGGAAAAAAAGCAATCATCAAGAGCCTCTCAGTGTGCAGACGGGATAAAACTTGCTGACTCAAAATGACCCAAAAGCCTGCCTAATGGTGAGTCTGAGAGTTCTGATGATGAAGCAGAAGCTGCGTGAAGTAGCAGATTGTGCAGCGAGCGCCTCCATCTTCTCAGAGGTCCAGGTTAAACAGTGACAAACTTAAACAAAATTGTCACGAAAGTGCGTTCATTTACAGACGATAAGACAACCCACCCCTTGTATTGCAAGACAAGACGGGTCTATGTGGTAGCTGGTATCTCAGATAAGAACTCAGTCAGAGCAGAGCCAAATTACATTCAGTCTAATCAAGTCTGCTGGAGTCTGTGCTTCAATAATTGTAATATATTCAAGAAGAAAGCTTGAATCATGTACATCAGGGTTAATTGTGACTTGCAAAATCTCTATCTACTAACTTTCAAAATTAAATGAACTTTAAACTTCCAAATATGTTCCAATATAAAGTCAACAATCTCGTTCAAACTTCAAAATAAAATCTAACCAGCAACTTCAGACAACTGAAATGAAATGTAATCAACGATTTCCAAATAAAAATATAACAGATAAATGTGTTTCTTGAAGTGACAGTGAAAACGGCAAAGTTCTGTAAAAATTAAATATTACTGCATTTTTTAATTTGGCTGTGTGTTACTGGAGGAGCTTCATTCTGCTGGCAGCATTGGTTTCTTTGGGATCACTTTTGGATTCGATCCAAGATGCTAGACCATAAAACCTCCACTTTACACATTTAGAACTGAGCGACAGACGTAATAACCACTCCTGAACCGGTGAAGATGTAATGAAGAAGCATCATCTCTAGTCACTGACTGTATAAAAAGATGGATGGATCCTTCATGATGTCACCCAGAGGCTATCTGAACAGCACTTTCAGAACATAAACGAGGAAATTACCTATAGAGACCAAAGCTGCTTTTTGTACCAGGCTGTAAATAGGTTTATTTCTGCTGTAAAGTTGGACATTTTAACATGGGAGGTCTTTGGGGATTGACTCACTTTGAAGGCAGTCTCAAGTGGCCATTCAAGGAACTGCAGTGGTTCTTCAACAATGACTTCAATTACAATTTCACCAAGATATAATCAACATGTCTTTATGGCTTACCTGAGATTCCAATTTTGCTTTCCTGACTGAAAGACCTCTGTTTAACCCACTGCACCAGTTTGTTGCCATTCATACTATCTCACCTGCTCTGGTTGAAAAGCCCTGTGATTGGCAAAAATCTCTCATTTCTAAAGTGAGCCACAAAGAGATTTCTTCTCAGAACAGTTGAATTACAACATGCTGAAAGGTTAGCATATAATTTTTGCCCAAAAAAGGCCAAAAAATACTGCTTACCCGAGCTTTATATATCACTGCCACCACCAGTAGAAATCCTTAAATCTGTCATTCCACCTTAATAAAATGTAAGCATCGTCTCTTAAGCCGCAGAGCTTTAAAATGGGTCGCTGGAAAACTGATAGATGCTCAGCTGGAGCGCCTGCCACATCCTTGTTTCCACATATTCCTCTAATGACAAGTTTCCCCTCGTGGTTCTCAAACCTCTCTGAAAACCAGGGGTCACACGAGCGTATAAACACATACATATATTCTCACACACTGCAATGTATGCAAGGATGTATATGAGTTGCACTGAAGAAAAAAAATAACACAGGGAATTTATCATGGCTCTTCAGAATTGCTGTCAATGAGGCAAATGCAGTGGTGAGAGTGGTGAGAGGATCAGACTACCATAATGACATCCCTCGTGAAGGCTGGTAGTCACATCTACCCCCGCTGTCTGATGGTCATTTCATACAGAAAGGAAAAGTGATTACATCTGCTTTTGATGTTCCAGTGAGCTGAACACTAGCCTGTGAAAAAAAGACAAATCTTTGGCTGAGATTAGTAAGAAAGTGCCAAATGTGTAAACTGTATTTCACTCAAACTGAACATCCTCCTCGTCCAACATCACCTTCAGGGGACAAACTAGTGCAGACCGGAACAGCATAAACGGCTAGAAGAAGAAAACGTCTGGAACAGATGAAAGGTTGGAATACCTCTTGAAAGAACAGCGGGCGAGTCAAAGGGTTGGAAAAAAACAACAGGGCCAAATAGTTGGTCAGGTTTTGTCTTTGATGGTGGTCCATCCTATGTGAAATATGGAACTGTTTCACTTGCAAATGCAAGAAAGATGGACACGACGGATCAAAACCATTGTATTCTCTCGAACCCTTAAATCTAGCAAGGATTGGGAACATAAATAAACCAAGTCGGTGATTCATATGAAACCACAGCAGTTACTCTTTTTTCTGCTGAATATGAAGTTTAAGCCAATAACAGTGATGATGAATTACCTGCTCTTTACCTTGGCCACGCTTGGAAGGTTTCAGCTGTCTGTCTTGGTTTTATATCATTATTAAATGCTTAAAGACAATAGCTATGAATATTATACGACTTCCTTTTATATTAATAAGCCACCATAGGACTTTTTGGATTGCCTTTGACCACTTATTTATTAATGTTTACAACTACAGACAACATGGATTACTGTAACAGCAAAATATATTTTATGACTTTATTGATAACTTAACACCAATTGTGGTCCCTCCATCAGTCGCTAGTATCTGCCTTTTAGGAAGTATAAAAGCCTTGATGACTATTGATTTGATCGACATTTGAGGCTACAGAATTAATTCATCATTAGAAAAGTTAAAACAAGCATCTTTTAGTAAAGATAAAGCTAATTCTAACTGCAAAAGCTTTGTGGTTGATCAGAAAGTGGCAATAAAGGTCAAGGTTTATTCCCCAATATGGAAATTGCTTGTTACAGATATATAAAAAAAACTGTGGTGAACTTATTAACAATAATCAAAGCTATTAGTTCCAACATACAAAGCTCTGTCTGTATTATGCCCTATTAGAGAGCGTTACCAAGCTTCATATTAGTGTCAGACTCTAAAATCTTGCATTGTGACAGATGAAGGCAGAGGACTGTGATCAGTGAAGTCACTTTAATGGGGGTTATGGAATGACGATGGGCACTTTGAGGGCTGAATTTTGCTCAGGGCTGCAGGCTGTCGCTGGCCAGCCATTAGGGTGCCACAACATAAAACCCTGGATACAACAGCAGCCTTTATGCTCCACTGGTCACTGTACTGTAACCTCCCTCTGTAGCCACAACTACACCCTTTATAATGCTGCTTCAGTGCACACAGCTATACCATGATGCATGTATATACTGCATGCAGAGCGATATACTACAGCACATGCAGCTCTGCATGTGAGGTCCTGTTGTCCTGGTCAGACAAAACAAAACTTTATTGACTCCAGCGAGGAAATCAGACTTGGTAGCAAGATACAGCGAAGAATAACCGAATATAAATAAGAACATAGCAAAGAGGGGGTTAAATAAACACACGTGACACTTTTTTTTTAAGCACTACAACACTGCTGGAAAGATATATGAGTGGAATATAAAGTTTAACATTTACATGGTGATACTAGAAAGGAACAGTAACAATCTGAAACCATAATGTGGTCGTGAAATAACTGCAGCTAAAAATGTCCGGCATAAAAAATGCACACGCAAGTACAAAACCTAAGAAATAAAGGGGTAAAAGAAGGTGAAAATAGCACTTGTATTCACACGAACTGGTCTACAGAGGACCATAATTTAAGTACAGCGACTGCATGTGTACAGGTTCATTGTAAAACAGTATCGCCAACGTCTACTGTATTTAAAATAAATATTTCAGAAATCCAAACAAAAAACTTAATGTAAATTGGCATTTAAGTACTAAACTCCACATGTTCAAGTGTGCAAGCCACAAACACACTGTACACATACAAATCTAAGCATGTCCACTCCTGCAAAACCACTAAAGTCCACTCAAACATTTACATGCATCCTACGCAGCAAAATAAGTATGCAAATCTATATTTTTCCCCTCAGTACTTCCCTGGAGGAGGAGAGAAGGGACGTGTGCCATGAGACAACCTGTTCAGCACGACGAAAATAAACCCTTCTTGAGGTGGAGAGGGAGGGAAAAAAAAAAGCTTGTGACTGCTGGCAGCGCATACCAACGTTCTCAGGTCAAATCTGTCTGGTGTACTTTTCGCTTCCTACTTCAACAAAGGCGCTCAGTGAGTGTATCAGACGGCCTTAATGAAGGGCTTGTTAGCCGGGCTACCGGCAGCAGATCCACTAGACCCGGAGTGTGTGTTTACTATCAATCCGCCCTTGTGTCTACAGCGGGCTACATCCAGTCCTCCCCCCCCACCTCCCTGCTGCCTCACCCCCTCCCTCACACACAAACGGCCACATTTACAGGAGCGAGCCCTGACGACTCCCCCTCCACCCCGCCTCCCACAAAACCTCTCCTCCATCACTCCACAAGTCCTGCACACATACTCCACAGTGCAAAGACACACACGCTCGCGTCACACACCCTCCTTGAACACGCTGCACTTGCTCGCATAGTGCATAATACATCGAGCAGACACACACAGATATGATTTAAAGGCCACTGCATAGACGCACATGCTAAACAAGCTACAGTTTTATGTAACCAAACTTACATGCATCAATATAAATGCATGTACACATACACACAGCTACCACCACAGCACATATACATTTATGCCTGAATGCAAAGCCTTACATTCTTGGGAAGTGTTGCGTAGAGCAAACACATATAAGTTTGCTCAACAAACAGTAAAACACTCATTTAACCTTCAGAAGTTGCAGCTAGCAGAAAGAGCTTATTCTCTTATTTGTATGATTTACTTATCAGGCAGAAACTGTAAAAGAAGACAACAAAACTTGCCTCAAGTGCAAATTCTTACCAGTTAGTCCCATGAATATAATATTTAACTCTGTGGGGGTCGATGAAATGCAGAAAAGCAAATATTATTACTTGAAATTTCATTTTGAATCCGCAGAGTGCTGCATTTATGATTAAGCTACCAGTCGTTTACTTGATTCATCATTCGATCATCAGGTCAGCAAAAAACAGAAATAAATCCCCATAATAGTTGTCATGGTGAAATTTTCTAGCATTTTTTTGTGAGTCCAATTGTCCAAGTAATACCCAATGTACTGGGCTGTACAATAAATATGAACAGCATTCAGCAGGACTGAGAACTATCTAAAGAACTGCATTTTTTGCATGAAAATTTAATTAACCAGTAACTGATAATAGCTGCAGATTAACTTCCTCACAACTAGCAGAAATCATTAATCTGCAAATTGTTCCAGCTCTACCATGCAGAAAAAGCAAATATGTAAACGTTGAACTTGTTATTCACAAACAGGAAAGACATATTTTCAAGTGGGAAGCAAACATCAACCCCAAAGAGATGCAAATGTACAAAAAAATGCTCCATTTACTTTAACTGAACACACAGATGTATCACACCCAAGCTAAAAAAGAAGGAAAAAAAGAGTTTAAAAAGCTGACATCTAATGCCAGAGATTATAATGGTAGTAGGAAGAGCAAATGCAAAATGAAAAACACTAACAACCTCCCCTAAGATCTTCCACAACCACACCACAATATCAGCACCAACCCCTACGCTAGAAAAAAAAAGAGCCATGCTGCATCCAATTTTCAGAGAGGAAATTAAATAATACATAAATCAAACGATGCTGGGGGTGCAGAGCCCAGACTCTCGACCAGAAATAAAACATTTCATCCTCCAAAAAGGCGAAGAGGAAGTGTCTGCAGTGACATGCCTCCGCCAAGAGAAACAAGGCCTGACCACAACTCCATGTGAAACCTATTTAAGATTACAAGGCGAGAGCGAGAGAGAGTGAGGGAGAAGGTTAAAGAGAGGGAGGTGAGGTTAAGCACGGAAAGAGGAGAGTCACGTGGGGAGAGAAGAGGGGGGGAGAACGGAAACATGGCACATGATCATAAATAGCAGAGCGGAGTGTGTGAGCCGTGGATGAACGTGCACATGCTTGTGCTCTCGGTAGAGGAATTCAGACTCCACAGAAAACTCTGATGATGAAATTGAGATCTTTGCAGGCTTTCCTCGCCGTGTGTTCCAGCTGAGACAATAGAGGCGAAGGGAAGATATTACACCAGTATTCCAGCAGGCAATTAATAGAATGATATTATACTGTAAGTTTACAATGT
Source organism: Acanthochromis polyacanthus (assembly GCF_021347895.1). Classification (NCBI taxonomy): domain Eukaryota; kingdom Metazoa; phylum Chordata; class Actinopteri; family Pomacentridae; genus Acanthochromis; species Acanthochromis polyacanthus. The sequence continues at coordinate 7,182,345 of NC_067122.1, forward strand.
ATTTTACTTTTTAGCATAAAGGACATTTGGATGCATTTACTGTCTCCCAGTAACATTTAGCAGCTTGTGGCACTGGAGATGTGCGAGTTTAGAATTAGCTTACTGTGAACATTTATGGGCATAGAGGGATGTATTTTAAAAAAAATGCTGCTTTTAACTGAAGCCAACTTTGAGCTTTAATATTCCAGCTGTGCAGAAGTGAGAAGGGTGATCTTATTATCTTTTGTCAGCTGTTTGTGGCATTTTTTTCGGAGCAGATCAATGCATCACTATTAATGTTTCCTTTTAGACATTGTCAGAGAAAATGTGCATTTATCTCAGCTTTTTTAAACAATCCTGCATCTATGACGGCCGGCATTTTGCTCTGATTTCCGGCGTCTTTGATTTCTGACCGGGTTTGAAAGAAACAACATGGAAGAATTGGTAGAGGTTAAAAGTATATGTTTTAGATTTAAAGCACCTTTAGTCTGTGCTTCAACAACAATTGTGAGGAAGTAGCAGGTGTAAGTCATTAACTGCTGTCATGGAAAGATGGTAGAGATTAAAGCCAGGAAGTGTCTTTTTAAAATATTTACATTGCTTTACGTTTGTGATTACTGCGTCATGCATGCTCAGTATTGTGCTACAGAGTTATCGCAAAGTGGAAGAGACGGTGTTTTGTCAGCTGAGATGGGATTTTGTGCTGGTTGGCTAGTAATCGAAACCGGTCAGGCTGGTGTTACATGCGAGGATCCAAACTGCGCCATCTAACCGAGCGAGCAAAAGTCTGTGAGAGCCATCACCATGTCTGTGAGGACGATCCACGTAAAGACAGCGGATAAAGAAAACAATCTATCTCGACATTTCCGCTAGAGTTTCCTTTCTGTTTCCATGAATGAATGATTCACTTAGTTGTGTCACACTGTCCATAAAGATGGCACGACTGAACAAAGTCACTGTTGCCTGACTCACTGCGAATGTTAGTAATGGAAACCTCCTACAAAAGCTACCAAAGACCTTCTGTGTCAGTGTTGGTGTATTAGACCTTCACTCATTCTATGTTTTGGAAAGACCCGTGTGGGATAGCACCTGTGTTGGGGATACACAGAGTTAAGGTGTGTGTGTGTATGTATGTGTGTGTGTGTGTGTGTGTGTGTGTGTGTGTGTATGTATGTGTGTGTGTGTGTGTGTGTGTGTGTGTGTGTGTGTGTGTGTGTGTGTGTGTGTGTGTGTGTGTGTGTGTGTGTAGAGGGGGTAGAGCTGGGCCTCGCCTTTAAGGGCATATTTGTCCTCGCCCCTTAATCAGTCGAATGAAAGCTCCACATTCTCCTTGGACTTGGGAAGGCAGGGATGGCATATTTACCAAACACGCCCACACTGAAGTGACCTGGAGACAGCTCTATGTGTGTGTGTGTGTGTGTGTGTGTGTGTGTGTGTGTGTGTGTGTGTGTGTGTATGCTCGTTTTGGTAATGTCAGGGTAGGTGAAACTCCACCTGTGTCATGAGCTCCTCCAAAAATGTATTTTTCCTATTTGCTCCATCTTTCGCAGGACTCTCAGTGCCTGCATATCCACACTGAACGTTCATCTATATATGTGTGTGTATGTATATTAGCAATGTAACAGAATGCATTTACAATATAAAGCAAAGATTGTTTCAGCTGTTGCAGTATCGGTTAAATCTTTGAAACAGAATTTGCCAGATTTCCTTGAGACCTGAGCCACAATCTGCACGACAATCTGCGCGACAACATCTAAAAAGTCTAATGGCCTTCACTCTACAGGATACCCTGTAAATTTGTTGAATGCCTTCCAATCTGACTAAAAAATGACCAAGTGGTGTTTCATAAAAACAGCCACAATAGCCACCAACCACAATAATATATGTTGCACAGATTTCACTGCTTGTAGCTGTCATTGTACATTACGGGAAAGACGATATTAGTTCACTTACAGAGAATTAGATTCTCATGTTTGTACGTAAAATACGAAGATACCATGAGGACCTGGGTAATTTAGCTAAGCACAAGGAGAAAGAAGCTGGTGCGGCTGTGTCAAAATGCAACAAAATCTGCCCGACGGTGTAAAAACAAGTTCTGCTTTACGGAGGGTTAAGTGCCGGATTATTTCTCGGTCCTGACCATTTGCCAGACAAGCAGACTCCACAGACAGAGACTCCAGGAGCTAAAACTGAATTAACGATGTCCTTGTGACTGTGCATTTCCTTCTTACTCCCATTGTCCTTTCCTAGTTTTATTAGCTGCTCTCAGGTTGGTCTTCTGTGCCACTCCTCTCTTCTTTTTCCCCATAATTTGGCCGCTTTCTCTTCAAACCTCTCCTCTGTCCCTTCCTGCATTTCTAGCTTTGCTCTCTTGCTCAATTTCTTTCTTTTTTGGCTTTTGCTACCCACGTTGTGTCTTGCTGCCCGGCCAAAGGAAACAGCATGTCGGGTACGCTCGAGGGCTCATATTTCCCAGGAAAAGTTCAATTGGTGCTCACCATGTACTCGCACATAAACCACAGCGAAGGCTTTATATATAAAATGTAAAATTAGGGCCAATTGGAGCCATTCCCCTCTCTGTGATAGCTGGCCCTTTGCAGGCCATGACAGCCAGCTGGCTGAAGCGGTGAGAGACATGTTTCCTTTGTTAACCTTTATTTAACCTGCAGTGTCAACTAAAAACAACAAATTCACAATGTCAAGAGGCAAAAAGCTTGCCGGGGAGGAAGTGAGGCGAGGTGTTTCACAGTCACACAGAGCTACAGAGGTGTGAAGGGCTTTTTCCTAAGTCTTTGTTGAGCTGTTGACTGTGCTTTCCATTTCATCTGTGTCTTCTAAGTGTCAGCGTGACTGCGTCGGTGGTCAGCCACACAGAAAATAAAAGACACACACACGGGACAAGAGGTTAAACCATATTTTGGAAAATCGCTGCCAGCTTCAGACCTCGTCCGACACGCATTCCACCAAAGCTGACATGTTTATTTGATGATGATTACAGAGCTCTTTTTCTTCGAGAGTCCAGGATTGACGGCGTGAATCGGCTTCGCACATTGTGTAATGTCACTGTTATTCAAACAGCAACACGTTCTGTTGATGCATTTTTTTGCGCCTGTGTCCTTGGTGATAAAAATCTTTGCAACAACAAATACCGGGCCATAAATCAGACCGACGCACAGAGCCAGAGGAGGAACAGCCACAACCACAACAGGTGTTAAGAGGAAACCATTTGTCTTCCTGTGAGGGTGGTTTCACTCTGTGTGTGTGCGTGTGTGTCATTATACAAGGCCTTATTCATGATCAAACTCTTTCTATGGTTTTTAATCGTCACAAACAAGCTTCTGCAAACTCAACATGTCTGCTCAGGTTTCTATTTTAAAATGTGGGGTTTAACAAAAAAACCTAATCACCATTCCAAAGCTGCTTTTATATCCTTTAACTGATGCAAAATGCACCACTTTCTTCTTCAAATTGTTGACGGGGAGCTGCGGAGGGGCTCAGTAATGTGGTAAAGGGGAATATCAAGCATTGCAGGCGGCACATTGACGTCAAGACAGACTGTTGATCTGCCTGATTTGTACGTCCTGCGTTGGAACAGACTCGCTCTTGCCAGTGTGAAAAAAAAAGAGTTAAGAAAACAATTGCGCCAGTGAGTTTGAATGGATGTCAGCCAAGCGTCTCAGACACCTGGGCTCGGACCAAACAGCTCTCCCCCTGTTGGAGGGAAAAGACCCACCGCTATGGAGGTCGCAGCCGGTCAAAGGCATCTGTGACTGAACACAAAGATATACTGATATGGCTGAACGCTGCAGCTTGAGGTTTTATTAAAATGCCTTTACAACCATCCCCCTCTTCTTTGGGGATGGATGTTACAAAACTGCGAGATCTCCAGGGATGGCAAAGTGCAGAGATGGTGCTGCCTGTCAGATGTCGCCACCTCTTACATGGTCTGCATCCCAACAGCAGCTTAAAGATCTGGCTTTGCTGTGATCATGTGGAGAAATCCTTTCTTCTTTTTATTTATTTTTTTTTGCCTGCCAAGTGCTCATTCGTGTGGTGTTTTTGCACTCCACTTCATGGAGGTCACTTGTCAATCAAGCACCACAGGGAGGTCCGTGACGTCCTCTGTTAATGAAGTCAGTTTCTGGAAGTTGTGACTGTCATTACTCCTTTTAATGACTCAGTTCCTTTCCTGTTTATTCCAAACAAACCGTACAGAGGAAAACATATCAATCCTGCGCATCTGAGGATGTTTCCAAGTAAAGAAGACCTAACAGCACACAGAATTTTTCCCAGATGTGTTCTCTCAGCAAAAGACAGCAGCAAAACATTTATTTAAAATAAAAATATTGGAATACAACGTGGTGGAAAGGTCTTTTTAAGCCGATTAAATATCTGTTTTCACTTGTTTCAAAAAGTAAAACTCTAAAAATCGCGACTAAAGTTGTGGGAATCCAAATATCTGTCAGAGAACCTGCTTTTCTAGTTTGGTAACCACTCTGAATTAATGTTTTGTTTTACTTCATTATGCTTTCTATCATGGTAGCTGTTCCTGGTCTGAAATAGGCTTACTGGACACTTAACAATCACTAACCAGTGCTCTATCCCACCTAGTGCTGTTGCTTTCAGTAAGTAGTGTTTGGCAGGAGGAGTTTTTCAAGTAATTTAAAAAATATATTTGTTCTCTTTGCAAACTGACTTACAACAACTGTACACAAGATTCCATCTCCATTCCTATTCGCCTCGCCTTCAAAGCTGTGTTTGGCTCAGCTGTCTGCTTGTGAAACAGTGTGGGAAACACGACTACAACTAAATACACTGCTGTACACCGATATGTAAGCAGCAAGATTTTTCTGTAGTAAAAAGAATCAAACACATCACAACCCAAACACCACCTTTTTGTCTTCTAGTCTTATGTTTTGCTAGCCTAGCCGCACTGGACCCATGCTCTGAAGACGCAAGGGTCTAGGCACGCTCGACAGGGAGGGAAGTGGGCTAAAAGGTTGTCTATCAAATCACTCTGCAGCAATTGGGTAGGTATACAACCAATCAGCGCAACGAATAGGCTCCTAGAGCGCCGGAAATCAGAGGATGTGGTAGTTCGGTGAAGCCTTATTTATACAGTCAATGGGTGAAGCTCAAGTATAATACAGACATGTTAACAGAAAGATTATTCAGAGTCGGTGCTAATGGAGCTCAACAACTGTTGTCGTTTTTGTTGTCGACCCTGGCAGAGAATTAAATTCGTTGCCGTGGGTTGTCTAGCGCGGCTAGGCTAGTTGTTTCCGGTTGTTTCTGTCAGAATCGTCGCGCCTCTGTCGTCACTGAGTTATGCCCGCCTTCTGACTCTACACTTCATGGTGATTCGTCGGCCAGTTTTAGGAGCATCCAACCTTGAGCCTTATGGAGGGTAACTAGACCCACCCTGGCAGAGAATTAAATTCGTTGCCGTGGGTTGTCTAGCACGGCTAGGCTAATGTTTTTCATCTTTTCCTGCAGTTTGACTCAACACTATTTGAAGTCTTTTTATCGGTTGTTTAATCATTCGTATGGTTTTTGAAGTTACATATTGTACGTGGTGTATTTTTAAATCTTGTGTTATCAAGCTTCATATTTAATTAGTCATTAAACAAAGTGGACTTAGGCTTCGTCCACATTAAAAGGTTTTAAAATGCATAATTCTGCTACGTTTACACCTAGCATCCAGGCTAGTCTGCTATTTCAAGACTCCAAGAAAGATGACTTTTGGAAACCCTGCTGACGTCATTTTAGTTTGAAAATTCTGATAAACAAGGAGTTTTGGAAATGATGAGGCAGCACCCATGTTCACTTATAGCTCATTCTTTAGTGCATTTACCTAAAGCCTCATCCTAACAAGATCTTGATATATGCAAGTATTGCAAATAACAGCATCCACAAAGACAGTATATCAAAATGACAAAATGCATGCCTTGTCATTAGCCGTTTAACTTTTGACGAACATCACTAAAAATATTCTTGTAGTCAGAAGTGATATCTTGATTAAATACTATTTCTGTTGAAAGCACTTCTGGGATCATATGTCTGCTCTGATTTTTACTAAATTAAAAACATTCCTGCCTCGACAGCAGCAACCCTCACTCTGGAATGAAATCTCTTGATATATAACATTCAAAAAGCATCGCATTGAAATCTGATAGGGCTTCAGTTTTCTAACAAGGCTACAAACAACGCCTGGAACTGACTTGGTGCATCTGACAGAGTGCAATAAATCCTCCAGGTCTTTTCCTGTCAGGACTTGATCATAAAAAGAAAAAAAAGAAAAGAGAGAAGTGGAGTAGCATCACACCTTCTTTCAGGAGCACGTTAAGCCCTTCTTCTCCTTCTCCTTCTTCTTCGTGACAACACTGTGATTACAGTATCAAATGTTGCTTCTGTTTGAGAAGTGATGGCAGAGGTGAAGAAGGAGAGCCAGAAGCAATTTTTCTGGGCTCAGAGCGAGTTAAAGGTGTGTTGTGGGTGGAGGGTTTGGTGGGAAGGCGAGGGTTGGGAAACCAGATGTCACTCCAGGCAGGTAGGAAGACAGGTGATTTTAACAAGCTTCTTGCCGACAACAACCACGTCCTCCTGAGTGACCCCCCACCACCTCCTCCTCTTGACCCTGCCTCCCTCTCCTTGCTAACAAGTCCGCAATCCCAAGAATGTAATTAAATTCAGAGCTTCAGGTAGTCAGACTGCCAAGACTGAGGACTGAATTGTGCTGAATGCGACCATTTGTGCATCGTTTCTGTAGTGATGTGCACCGAGCAACAAACTCCTTCATCCTAATGGGACGAATTATTACAGCACTGGAAAATAAACAATTACAGAATAAAGTGTAATGCATTTACTATACAATCCTTCTTGTCTTTTCGCTGCTACATTTTGAAGAACCACACATGGCCTATCTTAAGAACTTATAATCCATAAATTGTAATAAAGGGTATTTCCAGACTAGCTCACACATTGGACAGAATACCTAATAACAATATTTTTTTTAAAATGTAGTCGCTTTAAGCTAGTATTATAACAGACACTTCAATTAAGACCAGAAAACTAAAGAACAGAGTGTGTTCTTATAGTCAGAGTGGAAAGTCGTTAGCCACCAGGAACTATTTGGCTTCAGTCATGAGCTAATTTGAATACTTTAAAGCTAAAAGTGCCAGAATTTTCATGTTGCCTTGTCCACTACTGCTAATAAAGTTTCACCTTGTCAACAATACCATGTGACTGAAGGTAGGCTACTAGGCAGTGAGGTAGGTTCAAATTGTACACAGGAGAACGAGGCATTGCAATATATGAATAAAGAAAAGAAAATTATAATTAAAGTGGATTTTTACAAGAATTTGAACAAAGCGAGGTTCCCCAATGTTATAACTGTTGGAGACACCAGCTGCATTCGACACATTTGTCACACAAATCTGCAAAGCCTCCATACGACGAGTCGACAGACAGATGGAGAGATGAGAATGCAGTCTGAGGACGTGAGAACATTAATAGGAGAGAGAAGGAGCGAGACAGCGACATGCGTATGACACGGAAACTGAAACTAGACTCTGTTTAGCAGCCTCCAGCTTTAATAAGGATCTCGCTGTTGATTTACGAGGCCCCACCTTGTCCAGCTTGGTCCCTGGCAGCGTGGGCTTGACGCATGGCTGACCGATGCTGCGGTTCACCCAGCTGTCTACTGCATTACCAGTTAGCATACCAAGTCAAATATAATGGCTCACTGCTCAGTCACACAGGGATGGAGAGGCAAGGCTGGCCTCAATGCAGTTATATAACTTTTTATAAGTTTGCCAGAAGATATGAGGTAGGTTTTTGTGGTACTGATAAAAATATGTAATAATATGTAATGCACAAATATACACTAAGCATGATTGACAAGAACAAAGATATATATATATATATATATATATATGCTTTTTGTAAGCTCCACTGACTATTATTTTAAGTAACAGTCATTGTTCGGCATCATATTGAATCCTAATTAGCTATCTTTAAAGAACAATCACAGAAATTACACCATTTACCAAAAAGTCATGAGACTCAGCTGCAATCTGGCAAAAATTCTGGCTGAACGACAGGCTGCACTTACATAGAGCAACGAGGAGATACGAATGGAAACAAATTAGAGAGGCTGAGAGGGAAATGAAACTTACTTAATCAATAAATCAACAAAAAGAATGCAGCATGGCTCAAAATTGGTACGCAGAGGAAGAAGTGCTCAGGAAATTGTTGGAAGATACACTCAGCATGGTGAAACATCTTTCCAGAGTTGATGTGCAGAGTGGTGTGAATAACTCTCAGTTTCTAGAGGTCATAAAAAAGCAAATAGGCCTATTCAAAGAGCCTATCTATAGTATGTGGAGCTCCCACTTTTCCAGAATTAGTAACACCTGTCTGCATTTGTAAAAATGTTGTACTTGCTGATTTCAAGTTTTTCACATTTTTGCAAAATAATTAAGCAAAGATATTTGATATTTGTTCTGTCTTTTTTTTTTTAAATTTATAGCATTATAACTGAGTTATACTGCACAGAAGACATATCTCTACTTCTAGCCATGTTTATGCTGTTTTCTATTGAGGTGCAGCACTTTATACTGCAGTGAGAAATGAGAACAGAGACAGTAAAAATGTGACCGGAGGAAAAAATTCTCAGAAACAGCTTGTGAATCAGAGGGTTTAAATATCAAATCTCTCAGAAAGGTCATGTGCAAAACAAGACACTTTGTTGAGAAATGAATTGCATTCAATGCTTCAGGTCCAAAATTTGTCAGAAATACTATTTTTTATGTGACACAGATAAAAAGATAACAGATAAATTATAGTTTCAGCGTCACATTTATCGCTGTCATACTTTTATTTCTATTTTAACAGATACAAACACGTTTCAGTGTTGACATTTTTCAAATTATATTACAAATGGATTGTTTCATTTTGTTTTATTTTTAAGTTTGATTTTTAAATTCAGATTTATACATGTACACATACATTGGTAGGCCCGTTGCTCTCAGCTTCAAGACAGCAAAGGGAAACGTCTTCTGTGTATGAAGCACATTTTTAAAAACTCAGCATTAAATGTTAAAAATACAAAAATACAAACGAAACCTGTATTTAAAAAACCTCTATCTGCACAAACCTTTTATTGCTTAACGTTTTACTTTTGCTTTTTAGCCAGAGGAACTGAGGATTAGGAGCTGATGTGGATGATTTCAGTCTATTACAGCAAACATTCGCCGAGTGTTCAACACTGCAAGAAGGTCTAATTTACTGTAAACTGTGGTGACTGGTGTCTTCCTGCAGCAGGAAACACAAACACTTTGGGATTTGTGGGGGGATAACATCCAGGCGAAAAAGCAATCTTGCTCCTTTTACAGTAATCTCAGCCTTTCACTAAAAAATGATCGAGAAAAAAAATGGAGATTCTTTCAAAAGCAAACTGCTCCTGCTTTTCGCTTCAACATAGTAACTACTACATTGCCATGGCACAAATACAAAGGCCTTGATGTTGTAAATCCTAATTTCAAGTTGAAAAAACAGCTGGTCAAGATCTCAAAATCAACAGCAGTGTGTTTGGACATTGATTTGTTTGTTTACTTGCTGATTTGTTGTATTTGTCCCTTGGAGCTCATTTCTGGTAAACACAGCATTATCTCCAGCGCTGTGTTGCTCTGTTATCTACATCCTGTTTTTTCCCAAAATTCCCCTCAGTGATCAGGGGAGTTTAAAGTTTCATCTAATCTAATTTGATCTATAGTGTTGATATGTACAATATAATACACACACAGGTGAGACCCAGCTTTTTTTTTTTTTTCTCCACGTATGGACTCTTATCAGCTTGACTGGCATGCAATGCAATGCAATGCCTCTAAATTTTTGTGGGGTTTGAAGAACTCAACGGCAAGTGACTGCAAACCTCCATTCCACAGATGAGACACAATACCAGAAACCCCGATGTCAAACACAACACCTGATAGTGGGGGATTGGTTTCTTACTGCATACCTCCTCCAGGTGTACGCCTGCTTTAGGCTGATTTTTAGGTGGGGGCTGCCAAGTCAGGAAACATAGAGAGTGTACTTTCAGGATATGAAGAGGCCCCACAGATAACCCCAAACTGCCCTCAAGAAAATCGGAATGTCAAAAGAGACGACAGAAACAGCTTAACACTTCACTGTCCTGATCCGACTTGACTGTACAACTAATTAACAGTTTTCTAAGCTGCTGAAACAGAGGTTGGTGTGCACCTTTTCATGCGTATTTATGGTAAATCATGTGAAAATATGGTCTTAAATCTTGAGTAATTCTATGTAATGTGAAATATTTGTTGTTACATATGTTGTAATCAATGTTTAAGTTAGAAAAAAAGATCATCTTTGGTCACACATTAATAAAATAATCAGCTAATCTGCTTTAGGCTCGGTATGAAATGCTTATTACTGATAGACAGTAGAGTCTTCCTGCAACACAGGCAATGACGTGCTCCATTTACAAATAGTACAGTTTTGTTCCTGTTCTGACTAATTCAACACCACATCATAAAATGTCGTCTTCAACTGACACTCCAAAAACGGAAGATATTCTATTAGAAGTAATACAAAGTGAAGAAAACTGAGACAAACCTAATGATATTGATACATTTTCTACCCTTAATCTCATCTATTTTATCATACAGCTAACAACTCTTAACAGCTGCCTTTCCTCCAGTCTTACACAAAGTGCAACTGAAAAGTTCTAAGTCCGTGCCTGTAAACATCAGAAGTTCCAAAAATACAACCAACATGCTTTTAAAGAAGAATCTTGTTCAGCAAAACACTGGTAACGATTCTGCTTGGAAGTCCTGTACTGTAATCACGTCAAGACTCATCTGCGAAATGGCCACTATTCAACTTATGTTTTATTTTGGTAAAGAGAGAAAGTCACAAGGGAGACAAATCTGGTGACTAGTTTGGGTTGAGAGCGACAGGCTGCTTCTGGGGGGACAAACACACATTGGTTACCCCATTAACAAGATGTTTCAACGATGATCTTCGACGTGAAGGGTCAGTTTGATGAAAAATTTGGAGTTTGCTCGAGTTTGAGGTCTAAGGGAAAATCACAGATGTGCACATGTTGATGGTCAGAACCAGAGTTCCAGAGTTTGTTCCTGAAGTGGCAAGAACTTTAGAAGCAGTGTACAAAAGGGCTGCTTTGAAGAAAATAGTGGCAATCCCTGAACTTCTTGATCAAAAGCTGGCATCACCTTTTCGCTCCTGAAACTAGAGGTCTTGGTCCTTCAAGATCATAGTCCTAGAATGTAGAGTCAATTCCAATTGGGCCTTAGGTTTTTGTGGTAAAAAAGTCTCATACAATATCAGTGGGTCTGAACACAATCAGCTCAGACTAACGGATGGGTTATGCTCGAGCAGAACTGCTTTAAATGACGCACGACTGAAATCAAAGTGTTTGCAGTTGTTCCACACGGCCACACAGACAAGAAGAATGCATTCATTGTTTAAATGTGGTGAAAATAAAGCACGTTTTAATGCAGTTACACTTTGCTGTTCACGTGTATTGGCAAGTTATGGTCTGAAGTGGGAGTGAATGCGACATTGTTGGTCTCAAAGATTTACAGAAAAGATCGGACACAATCTGATACCAATCTGGCAACAGAAACACGGCAGAAGAAGACGCTCCTGAAACTGTCCAACAATTCGGAATGAAGCACAGTGGCAAAGTGAGTCACGCCTTGCAATCACTGAAGAAGAAAAATGTGTGCTTTTTTTAAAGCAACATGGAGAGCTGTCCTTCGGTAAAAGAACAAACAATTCTGTATTATGTACAATGCATTTTAGAGACACTGGATTCATGGCAGCACTTACCAGGAAAACCACTCTAAAATGTTGGCCCCTTTAAGATTTCTACTTCAAATCTATGAGAAGAGCCCTCCAAAATGTTTCTATAACCAGTATTTATTTGACTACAGTGGATAAAAGATTCAAATTTCAAAACTTTGGTTTCTTTAGGTCCTTTGAGAAGATTTCTGTGTTTACATCGAACCTCATTTGGCTCCTGCACTACATCAAATGAAAGAAAGAACACAGATTTTTTGCACACAGCGGTACTTACAAACATGTCACACAGAAAGTACGACTGTGACAACAATAAAATCTGTGTTTTCACAGCATGCCAAGGCACGCTAGCGTTTGAGTCGCTTATAAATGGTTGTTTTCCAAGCTTGTCAGAAGACCAGCATGACATTTCTATAGTGTCCATAACCCTTGAAGTCTAAATATACAGCGGGGATTTACATTCAGTGGAAAAGATATACTGTACATCTTACAGGAATGCTTTTTTCTGTCAAACTGTGTATGAACTATGGGTCAATTTATAGGTCATGGGCAAGCATAACCAGACCCTGTACAGAAAACTCTTACAATTTCTTAGGTATTTTTGTCCCAGAGAACAGTAGCAGTTTCTCTGCTTAACACAATGTGAATCACGCGGCAGACAAACGTAGGGAGACAAATCTGTCACACAAAGGAGTGTTTGTACGATTACTCCCAGTCCACTGTGAGATCACGAAGTCAGTGACACAGCACAGACACGACACAGACATCATGGAAAAGCACAGTAACATCTCCCTGCAATGCAGCCGACAGTCACAGTTATTTATTTGGCAGTCGGAAATTGTGAAAAAGTCAGCTTAAGAATGCAGAATATAAGATTGAATCCTTGGAAACAAGTTTCATTGCATTACTAAACATGACATTAAGTATGATACTGAATCTATTTTTCAGCTTGAACTGGCAAAAAAACTAGTATGAATAGTTGACTGCCTCAATCTGTTGAGAGAACACTAGGTGCCTTTACTTATTTTAACAATCAGATGAAATCTTAAAGCTTTGCAAAACAAAAAAAAACATTTTTTTTCCAACATTGTGTTTCTGCAAGTGTGATAAACTGTCATTTATATACGTTTTTTTTTACTTGTCTGAAGAAAAAGTCTAATTTTCACTTCTTGTCTTTATAGTGTAGTGGTTTGTAGTGGTGTAGTTTAAACAAAAACGATGTGGTGTCTCTGTGCAACAAACGAAATCGTTATTGGCTTTCGATCTTAGTTCTACTCCAGCCTGTGAATTCATCAGATGTAAACTGAAGTCCTCACAGTGGAACCTTTCTTCTTTCATTTTGAACTCTTTCTAAATTTACAATACAAAGTAATAAAACATACACAAATGTAGCTCACCTCTGCTCCAGAATACTTATTGGTTCGAGTCACCAAATCACCAAGAGACACTGTTTCTGCCACTGGCATGTTACGGAACTGGAGAGAAAATATTTCCAGCCGGGTTGGAGCATCTGGAAGAGGTACATAGACGATTCGGTCAAGGCGACCTGGACGCATCAGAGCCTGTGGGACAGATGAAGAGAGAGTGCATTTATTTTAAAGTCATACTTCACAAAGTGTCATGCTCAAGTGAAATGCAACTCTTTGATTCAAAGTTTACTATAACTTTCCAGCTCTTTCTTTTACATAATCACTTTGGCGACACAATGATACTGTCAGGATACTGAGACTTGACACCTTTGACCTCCTAACTGCTGGCTCGTTATGAACTGAAACTTGTTCCATTCCAGCATTGATTGTACGCGTCTTTAGACACGACCATGAACCAAATGCCTGAGCTAGAAACTGTGAAATTTAAGTTTTCCAATTCTGGCAGTCAGCGTGGAGACAATGTTGACGTTATCTGATAAACCCTCCACTTCCTACAGATCACATCTCCGTGACCCCAAAACAGTCCTTGAGTACCCAAAGCTGCCGCTGTCTCGCTTGTCAGACGTCATTAAGTGGCAGGCGCCTCTCAAACACAGACAGGCAGACGGACGGACAAATATGCCTTGTCTCCATCTGCTGTCCTGAGCCAGGCCGTGACAAGCTGCGGTGTGGTACACCGTTTGACGAGCCAACCAGCCCAAAGAACGGTGGGTTTGGAAAATAACTGAACACATTTCACTCAGCGTGGACTAGCATTTAATGTCAGCAACGGAATGAAGGATCAACAGAAAAACAAACATCAGCTGGAACTCAGTTTCATTGTTGTTCCTCTCCCAAGACTCAGTGAGTCCTTGTTGTTAGGACAGTGGAGCCCCTGGCTCGGGGCCAGAGAGGCCCCAGCGGAGCCAAACCCTGGCCAGCAGAGACGAGGCCGGAGATACATGCAGACACAAGCCATGCAGGAGGTCACGTCAGGAATGATCAGTGAAGGTTGGAGGGACTCGACCAGCAGCCTTTGAACTCTTGTTTACATATCACTCCTCTATTCCTGCTACTCTACATGCACCGTGTCCTGGGCAAGCCCGACAGTCTCCTTGTTTCTTTTATATACATGAATTATGAACGTCTACAATCTGTCATTCTGTTTGTTTTCACATGCAGACCAGGACAATCTGCACAAGTTTGGAGCTCAGCTAACTCATAGGAAAAACTCAAATATCTACTCTTTGCAGAGGCAATCTGTGTGCTTTGGTCAAACTTTGATAATGCTGCTAATTTCGATTACTTATTAATCATTAAAAAACTCATCAAGCAGAAATGGCAAATATTTGCTAGTGCCAGCTTTCCAAAATTAAATATTAAGAAACTAGAGGCATAAAGTTTGAGGTAGATCTGCTTCCCTCTGTGTTATACTACATTATTCGTTAGGCAACACCGGCAATTTAATGATTTCAAAGATGTCAACTTGGGCTATGAGAAAATTCAGCAATTTGTTTTCTCACATTTTCTTTACCAAATCGTTAACTAATTGCTTGAACATTTATCAACATATACAGTGTTCAGAAAAGAAGTTAATTTAAACATCTATAGTTCCACCACAGTTGAGTTTTAAAAAGGAACTATGATAGAGGTTCAGTGACTAAACTGGCCTATAGGAGACAGAAACCACCAAATGGTCTTTGCCATGCTGCATTTTAAGTCCATCTGCGTGAAGTGTCCTAGAGGAAATTGCAAGATTTTTGTTTTATTGCTTTCTTTTATTTCCCCTCTGGATAACTAATTCCAGTTTACTAGGGTGATGGTCAGTTTCCCTGCCTTTTATCTGTTGCTTTTCCTGTGTATGTGTACGGCGCATGAGAGGACGGAAACTGGAGACAAACACTAGTATCTACCCTTAGGTAACCACAACAGAGACACGGCTGACAAAGGAGCAATGGATCATGAGAGGAAATGTTTTTCAGGTCTCTGGATTCTTCCACTGGTTTATGGAGAGGTGTGTGGCTTTGAATGACAAACTATCGTCATAAAACGGATAGAAAGGAATAACGTCACCATCTTTCAAAGAGGGGAAAGGGTTGCTATTGGGGGGAACCTGCTGGGAGATGGATTGATGGCAGGTTGGAGGGCTGTAGCATTAAATTAAAGAGACCATATTATGCCTTTTGGGTTTCCCCCTATTCTTTTAGTGTGTCTTATAGCTTTTATGCATGAAACAGGTCTGCAAAATTAGAAAGACCAAGCCTACCTGAGAGGAAGTTACCTCTTGTTCTCCTGTTACCTCAGTAAACACTACCCTAATAAGTGTATTATCTCAATTGCTAGTTTCAAGGCTTGTTGAGATTCAGCATGATGTTCAGTTTGTAAATCATGATCCCATTTAGAGTAAAATAGACAATAAAACAGAGCATGTTTTAGGGTGTGACTACTTTATATGTAATGTGATGTCCTCAAGTTTTCAGTCAAATCCACCCTTTGATCATTTCATCCAGTTTCGATAAAACCAAGATTGCCAAATTCCAAACTCATAGCTTCAAAATGGACTCGACAACTGTAGCTATGTCCATTGTTTCTATATATTTTATAGATTGGAGCATGACACGAGAAAGACTTTAGTTAGTGGAATCACCATGTCGGGAAGGGCCTCTTTTCTTTAGAGTGAATGACAAGGACAAAAGACACGAAATTAGTGATTAAATTTTGATTTTTACCACTATTTCTCAGCATTACAATGTCAACCTTCTATTGTGTTTCCTACATTTTGTTGAGACTGCTTCTTAAACAGGGAACAGTTCAGTTCTGGATTTTGGAAATAGTTACTCCTGAAAGATGGGACAGTTCCCATTTTGTTTGGGAAATCTGGAGATACAACCTTTAAATGTAGTTGTGGATTTGTCATGTCTTAAAGAAACAAGACAGCAATTTCGAGGTATTCAAGTGCTGAGTTGTTGGATGCAACTAAAGTGGAGACAGACTGGGCAGCAAAACAATCAGAGCAGAATGGGCTTTACAGGAGATGGGTGTTAAAGAGTCAGGAGCTAAAACTATTCAGACAGCAAAAAAAAGGATCTGTTTTCGAACATTAAAGCACGTTAACATAGTACGGTAGCCCCCAAACACTAAAATTATGAACCAGTAAAGGCTTGAGACTTGTTAAGGTACATCTGGCAGAGCAATTATGAAACAAGACCTGTGGGATTAAGCTTGTTGTTATGGTTCTGCCGGCGGATTAATGGATATTGTAGGTACAAACCAGCGTGCAGGAGGTGAGATGGGTGTAGTGGGGACTTTAGTCTGTGGTTGTTTGTCACAGCAGGTTGAGCCAGTTGCTGCACAGCATATTGCATTATGCAGAGGACGTGCCAGGGACACTTCCTGAGTTGCTCTCCCTGGAAGTATTGGACGGCTGTGTGCCAACACAAACCTGGTGACCCCCGGCTAAATAACTCACACAGACAGTCGCTCCCACGCATGCTGACAAACACATTCACATACGTGAGCATGCGGTTAAGCACATATAAATCCGGTAAACACTCCTTGGATTGATCTTCTTAAGTTGGGATCAATTTTTTCAAGGAAAAAATGTCACTTGCTACTTTATCAGCCATTAATTCTCCCCACACACATAATGCAGAAGTTCCTGTGGCTTCTAGGCGCTCAGGCACCAAGGGTTCCAAGGCGCTCCCAAAAAGCAGAGCCGACCCTCAGCTTTGAGACTGCTAAACTCATCTGACTGCCCTGGAGGGAAAGAAAGGCTTTTTTTTCTTTCCTCTCAGCAAGAGCAGGGGGCCCATCCATCACTTAACAAGATACACTTCCTGTTCTCAAGGATCCGGGGGAGGTGGTGGCGGGGTGGAGTAAGAGGAGGAGGAGGAGGAGGTAAGAGGGGACCCAAAAAGACAAATACTTGGCTTGGCATGTTGGGCAAGCGTTGACGGGCTCCTTTCGTAACAGCATCATTCCACCTGAAGTCTTGGCTCGACTGGCAGAAGGCAAGAAAAGAAAGAGTGAGGGAAGGAGCTAAGAGCGGGGAGGACAAAAACAGCTAGACCAAGAAACCCAGACAACCCACTTGAAAGGATTGCAGGACCTAAACCCTACAAACAAACACAGATAAGTGGCGTGGGAGACAGCAAGCCACCACAGTTGGGTAAATTCTCTGTTGTTCTAACACAAGTCTGCATGACGAATTGCATCCACCTTGTTGCACCACTGACATGATAGGCATCATTACACATGAGCCATTAGTAATTAGAAATGCCCCTAGGTAAGAAATACCAACTCGTTTTAAGTCAACACTGACGCATTTATACACCACTAAATCTGGGTGAATGTGCACCATGAACAACAAACTGTGCAGTGCAATGAGGAGAAAACATGAGGGACCTACAACGGATCGGTCAAGCTGATCAAAACACACAAAGAGAGAAAACAGAGACAGAAAAGGAAAAAAAACCTCATCCGTGCTCTCTGCGCCAAGTTTCACTGCCGATAACAACAGTAATCATTCCAGGCATTGCAACCCTCCTCAAGAAGTGATTACCCCCTAATGACAGACGACTTCCTATCTGTGAAGGCCGGTACCTCTCCTTAACCACTGAGGAATGCTGGGAATCCTCTCCTTGGAGCATTGCTCATAAGCACATTCTTGGCCAGCTTCAATCTGACCTACTATGAGCTATGTCTACAAACTGTTTACAATCGGACACCCCCGCAATTCAGGTGTTTTATTCTTAGATGGAGGCTTAGACGTGGCGTGGCTAAATCAAGATCAGATCTGCTTTGTTACTCACGCTGCTTTCAGATCAAATGAAGAATAAAGTAAAACACGAGGTTCCTGATGCTGAACATGATAACGAAGTTCTTCCCTGCACATTTGGTGAAACCTCTCTTGCCTTAATAAGGCTTTTTGCTGGTGCTTTTTTTATTGTATAGCATGATAGAAAGCTGTCTGGCTGAATAAGTGGCTTGCCTGAGGAGACATGAGTTGACTTTGTTCCCTGCCCGGAGGCATTTGCTGTTCGTGGTTTCCTAACCTGTCAGTCCGCAATCCTCAGAAGCCTTGGTGAGTCACACTGACTCGGAGATGGGCCACCCTGGATTTTTGCAGAGCACACACCACACAAAAAATGCAGAGAGCATGATGGGAACCAAAAGCTCACAGAGAGGTCACAGAGGTCTATGTCTGGAGCTCAGATTTGGACATTTTTAACAGTGCACTGACTAAATACTAGGGAATGTTGGTTAATGTCAGATTAACAACAATATTTTAGGCAACACTGTTATTTTGAAAACCTGGTTTGCTAGCAGTGAAACCAGCTGCTAAAATTCGGGATGTGGAAAAGTCAAGGTTGAGGTTGTGCCCTTATGGACATCTCGTCCTCTGTAGGGAGTAGCTCAGTTTCAAAGACAAAGGGTCAAAGAGTCAGTGAATCTACATCCAGTTTGCTTTTTCTACAGTTTGGGAGGGACATTGTTTTCATAGAGGCGAGCTCTCCCAAACCTTAAATTAATTGTGCAACATGCGTCTATTACAAAACCATATAGCATCAATGTCACTTCTGTGAAATGCACTGTTTACTGCATCTTCCATTACATAAAAGATGCCAATTATTACTCAGCCCGCATTAGCTTTCACTTGCTATCATACCGAAAGTAAGGTAATTCAGCCGCAAATGGGTGTGTGGCATGCCATGTATTGTTGATCAGACATCTCACCGGTGTTTTGTGTAATGCTCCATGTGCACAACTTCGAACCACAAAGACCAGGCACTCATGACCTGACATTATAGCAATGATTACTCTACATGTCCATTTTTATTATGGGCACATTTGGTTATTCAGCTTGTTGTAAGAGGAACTATTGATTTTCACATATTTTGGGGTCAACCAGAATTGGATTTAGTAAACCACATCTGGATTCGACAGTTCCCTTTACCAAACTCTTTGCCTCATTGCAGGAAAAACAAAAACCTCTCAAAGTGTGTCACAAAACTGTTGAGCTTCATTTCTCCACACTGCTGCATGTCACAGCACAAAACAAGCTATCAGCGTGCTCTGTTTTTCACTTCTGTCAAATCCTGTCTGTTAGATTTACGATATCTATTGAAGACTTTGCACACCACATCACTCCGCAAAGATGACATAATTTTGGACGAGGCCACGCTGTCTTCAGAGGAACACTGGACCTGCTTTATGTCAGTCTTGATTTTGATGTGGGAGAGGATCAGAGGAGGAACAGACTTGAGAGAAAGAGAGAGTAAATCAGAGAGGGAGGGGAAGGGATAGCAGAGGGATGAGAGTGACAGGGGGGAGAGAGTAGGAGAGCACTGAGCAGCAGAGAGAGAGAGCAGAGTTGGCAACCAGTCAAAAACATGAGAGGCTTTCACTCTGGATTTTGCCCTTGAGTCAAACTTGCATCCGGCAGGCGAGGCCACCGTGTCCAAGAACCAAATAACTCTGGCGCTGTTAACCCCCTACTGTCCCACATACCCTGCACAGCCAGGAGGAAGTCAAGATTTGTAGCTTTTAAAATGACACACAAACCACTTGAAAAGGTGACGTTTTCTTTTAGAAGATGACAGTTTTGACACAAAAAAGAACTGCTGCTAAATTATTTCAAGTGTTTTGTGCACAATAATTTCACACTGCCATGACCTTTCATAAAACAAATATGTCTAGTTTTTGGAAGACCATCTTGAAATTTAAATTCAAACATCCTCTCTGATGAAAATCAAGGTTTCTTTTGTGTATGTTTGCCTTGTTAACGTGTCCACATGGTGTTTCTTATACGCTGGATGACACATGACGAGCAGAATAAGCATGGAGGAGCATTTACACCAAACTCAGTGGACTTCATACGTAGTACAACAAAGGGACCGATCCTGTCAGCTTGCAGGGTGCGGCTATCTGTATCATAATTATTCAGAACTGGTTTCCAGTTTGAACATGTATGGCTGAATTCAGTTAAATTCTACTGAAGCTCCTACGATGACTTTAAATTATATTTAAAACACTCATTTATAAAAGGTTTGCAGTAACGTGAATAGAAACATTTTCAGCAGGGGGCTTAACAAAACTCTATCCAAAAACCTAAACAAGAGAATATTCACAATTCATTGCACTTAGATGTCCATGGTTCGGCAATCATTTGTATTAGAGCAGAAACTTCTTTAAATCACTGAATTTGCATGAAATCATACGTTGCTCAAGTGTACAAACTCTGACAATTTTTTTTTCTCCCAAATTTGACTTCTTACTAATTTAGGGCCTTAAATTTTCATGAAACCCACTGCTTCTTTTAGGCAACGCTGCTGTGTTCCCAGATTTCACCAATTAAATTAGTCAGTCTGTTGCTATTATTGCAAAAAAAGGACCTATGCTGTAATAAACCAGAGTTTTTCTTTAATACAGAAACAGTTTGGTGTTTAAGTCCTAGACTGTCATGAATTCACACATTTTATTTTTTAAAATGTGCCGCCCCAGCAGGAGTCAGACTCCAGGCCCAGAAAGACCACAGTTGTGTGTGTGTGTGTGTGTGTGTGTGTGTGTGTAGGTGTGTGTGTATGAGAGTGTGTGTATGCATGGTGCAGCTACAGTCATTACAGAATTAGATGTCACACCTCTTTTACCTTTTATGGCGTGTGTGTGTGTGTGTGTGTGTGTGTGTGTGTGTGTGTGTGTGTGTGTGTGTGTGTACGTGCATGTGCATGTGCATGTGCATGTGCATGTGCATGTGCATGTGCATGTGCATGTGGATGCTTTTGAGGGTCGCAATCATATGGAGACCAGGTGAAGGAGCTGAGATGAGGGGAGCCGGGGGGGACGAAGTAGCAGCAGCAGCTGTGTTGCTGCTCCTTTTGAGTCTGGGGTGGAGGGTGAGGACGGGGGAGGCGTGGGCCTCACACCCCTACAGCTGCCCTGGAGGCTGCAATAAAGTTGCAGAATCTGTCAAAACAACACGGAATGGCTGGCCCTCACACCTCCACGAAAATAAAAATGGCCACCGCCAAAAAAGAAGTCTTATTTTGATACGAGTAGGTGGGCAATGTATGTGTATGTGTGTGTGCATGTGTGTGTGTTTGCATGTGGGAAGAGTTGTCCACCAGAAAAAAAAGGTGAAGAAAAGCAGAGGAAATTAGACCGAGGCCATGTTGAAATGTCGATTCATTGGAGCCCAAAATAAAAACGCAGTAAAGCGGCTGCCATAAAATACATGTATGTTTGCTTTACAAAGAGGCGTTTCCTGTGAGCTGTCCGCAGTTCGCAGTTTAATTCTACGGGGCCTTGCGTTCGGTGTAAACTCGCCGGGTCTGGTTTCCATAATCTGCCCCCGAGCCTGTGGGCACCCTCACACACTGGTCGAACTGCTGCCTCAAACAAATCGGCAGCAGTAACCAGTGACTGAACGTTTTTCCTGCAGCAGTTCTCCTGACTCTGTTCATTTGCCTCACTCACCACTCAGAGGTTTCAGTGCTACTGTCACCCTCATTATGTATCCCTGTGGTACAGTATACACACGCATGTATTCTTATGGTGCATATGTGCTTATGTGTGCAAGCGCATATGTTGAGGAAATATAAAACGGCTGACTTTCACTTATAAGCAAAGACCAACAGCACAAATCTAAGCCAACCTTACAGGAAAAGAACGGTGACATCAGACTCATATATTAGTGTCACCAGTACCTCAATATATCTAGATATTGGGCGATTACATAGGTTGAAATGACAATATATTCTGATAAAAGTAGGAGTTGTGTCTTGGTGCAAAAATTAGGGTTTCTTAATAAGACAGAGCTTACAATCTGATGGAGGGACTTACCCACTCACTGCTACTTATTCCTAATTAAGATGCAAATAAAGATATGCAGAACTATAATGGGATCTTGATTTTGACACCTCCAGTATGATGTATGTTGCATGCCAGTGTCCCACACTTTTGATGAGTTCAACTACAAAATCCACACAGAATACTGGCTTTCAGCAGCCTACATATCATTCCATGTTGAATTGCTTAAGCATATATTTGGTACTACAAGCTAATGGAAACTGGAATGGAGGATTTTCATTTAAAAGTGAAGTACAGTGAATAGTTTCTGTTTCTCTAAGCAATCATCACACTACTCTGATTAACATATGTTAACCTTCCTAACAGTTTTTTATCACTGTTTTGCTCCTGGCACATTTTTACTCACTGAGGGCTCATTTCTTCAGTCGGATTTTTAAATAAAAATGAAAAAGAAAACTGAAATCTATCTGTACATTTTCCATGTGCCCACAGGTGTTACCAATGATGGAAAAAATTGTGATTCTACATACCACAGTTATTTAACTATTCACATTTTTACAAACTCGATAACCAAACATTAAACACATCTTCCAACAACTCACTGACAACTTGCTCCTCTGTGTATGGTTTTTGAGCCAGGCTGCAATCATTTTATTAATCAAGTATGCTTAATTTTCCTCTTAGTCTCATTTTTGCCTCTCTTCTCTGTTCACTGTAAACACCGCCTGCAGTTCACTTGAGTAGTTTTTTTCTCAAATGACTGTAAGACATAGCATAAAGTGATTTTCAAACAAATTTTTGGTTATTCTTTACTGATGGACACATTATTAGTTACAGGCTGTCGCAATGTTGAACGATTGACAATTCTTTCCTTTTTTACAGTTTCAAACTCCGATCAGAGGTGGAATTTTTAAAGATAAAAACTACCTTTACACTCGACAGCTGGTTTTGAGGTTCAGAAGGGTTAAAGTCCTGGTAGGGGACAGTGATATCCTAACTGCACCCACTGCATAGATATACACATGTACAAACTCATATGCATATACAAAGAATCTATTTGCAGCATCAAGAAACACTCCACACACATCTTTTCCCTGCACAGAGAGGCCTCACTTCCCCTCAGAGACAGACTGCAGGTGCCAGGCCCACCTCGGGGTCCCTGCCGAGCTCTCGTTAGGCCTGGTGCCATTCAGGCGGCTCCGAACACGCAACCCTGAGTGCTTTGTGTTTCTCTGACAGGCCTTGTTGTCCTCTGCATGTATGTAGGAAAAAAAAAATCAAGAAAAGAAGAGGACTTCAGGGACCATTGTTCTGAAGAATCTGACTGGCTGGGACTCACCTTATGGCAATTTTAAAGGTCTCTGCTCATGTTTTTGGACATTGCAGCTCATTGGAAACAAATAAAACAAGCTTAAGGCCCCATCCACATGAAGACTAAACGCTGAACAGTTTCAAAAATAGGGCTGCGACTAACGACGCGTCGACGAATCGTCTGAGCACGATACGTCATCAAAAGCGGACGTGAACGCGCAATGCAACAGAAATCTCCGTCCCATCGGAGCGCGGAACACGGACGGACGTCAGCGCTGCATCGTGCATATATTACGCGGATGTCCGCGTTTAGATACAGCTGTATAGTAAACGCATACATCCACGCTTATGATAGATCGCGGATGTCTGCGCTGCATCATGCATACATAATATATAGCGCCGATGTCCGTCCGTGTTCCGTGCTCCGGTCGGACGGAGATTTCTGTTGCATTGCGCGTTCACTTCCGCTTTTGATGATGTATCGTGCTCAGACGATTCGTCGACGCGCCGTTAGTCGCAGCCCTATTTTTGAAACTGTTCAGCGTTTCGTCTTCGTGTGGACGGGGCCTTAGGCTTGTTTTATTCGTTTCCAATGAGCTGCAATGTCCAAAAACATGAGCAGAGACCTTTAAAATTGCCATAAGGTGAGTCCCAGCCAGTCAGATTCTTCAAAACAATGGTCCCTGAAGTCCTCTTCTTTTCTTGATTTTTTTTTCCACATATGTGCAGAGGACGACAAGAGCCATGTTTATTCATTCTACTCACAAAGACTTAGAGTTGCCTAAGATAAGACGTTCCATCACAATAAAAATCATGGCTACAGTTATTGCATCACTTCTCTTAAGACTTTTCAAATCAGACAGATGTTTCACTGTGATAGATTACTTCAAACAAGTCCCAGCAAATGTACTTGTTTACTATGGGGAAGTCAGTGAATTAATCAATCACTCGCATAAAACACTGTTAGACACATTGGAAAAAAGACAATATTTTGAGAGAGAGTTCACTACCGTGGAGAAAACAGACTGACAGGATTTTAAGTTACAGGTAGCCTTAAGATCAAAATTCAGGTCTAGATTGTGACTCATGATTGCAGCAGGGTGCGGTTACGGCACTAAAGAGGCTTTCAAGATCACCCCCACCAGCATCACCAGCTTCACCATCAATTCCACAATCACGGTTATCTACACCTACATCATCTCTTTGGACACCGTCGTCAACATCATCGTCCCAAGGCGCTGAGGGCTTTACTACGAAGGAAGTTTGAAATAGCAGTGCTTCATTTCTGTAAGTCAGCTCAACAAAAACTAAAGCCTCAGCCAGAGTTAACGGGTATCAGGAAGGTGGTTTTTAAATTCCTCTGTTACTTCAGGATTTCTGCTTCCAACTCTGTGCGTGTTCACATAAAAGTGGTACGATCAACAAAACGAAACAATCGTGTGCAGCTGCTTCAGTCAACTGGTTGTTTTAATGGAGAACAATGAGAAATTTTTAAAAATTAGAACGGAAACAGCGCTGCTAGTACTGAAAATGATACAAGACAGGAATGCTGGCAGAAAACTGTTAGAAATGTGCATAATATGTTTATTTTACCCATCAATGCTATATTCAAATACGTTATTGTATCATGTAGGTCTGACAACATCCTGTAATGCATAACATCACTTTAACTTTTGGCCAAATGAAAGTGAAACTAATGTTATTGACTGAATATTCTCTGTAATAAATAGCAGTAGAAAAATCAATGTTTTCTATCAGCTGCAGTACCAACAGTGCAGATGGGCATATTATTGTGATTTCTGCATTGCAAACAAATTGTATGTTGGGTTTCCATGGCAACGTGATGCATACAGTGTGCGATACTGTAACTACGCAGTTTTATTTAGTGGTTTTAGTAACATACAACTTAAATTGTGTGCAGATAAAACATTTTCCCTCAGAATCTGTATCGCTCATAAATAGACATCAGGAAATGCTTTGGCTAAAGGGAGACGCTTCTTCCAGCCGATTTAAATCTTAAACTCTGAACATAACCTGCTCCAGAGCAGGTTAGCTACACAGCACATATTACCATAGAGATCCAATCAGGAAAAAAAGAGAGCCACCTTTGTGACACTGAAAACTCTGACTTTAAGCTCAACGTACCTGCTAACCCTCTAACCTTGCTCTGCAGTACAGCACTCTGGTCTGTGTCAGCCGAGGGCATCACTACTCCCACAACAACCTGTTTGCACCTTCCCTCTGTGCCCATACACAAAGGCTTTATACTGACGCATGTGCGCCATCACACACCCTAACAAAAACACACACACACAAAGAGCTGAATGCTCACATATGCCGCCACTTGCAGATACTTACTGAAGAGAAAAACATAAACAGGCACATTGCTGAGTGACAGGGCCGACTCGGCCAGATCAGTTTCCACTTCCGTGAAATCTAAACATTAGCTTGTTTACCCTCATCCTGAGATGAGGCCGGGCCCGAGTGAGAGAGGAGAGCATGTGTCTCTACGTCTGGGTGTGTGAGTGTAAGTCCAGAGAGACAGATAATAGGGGACATGTTAATAAAGTGAGACAATACCCAAAGATGGAGTAAGTTGCCCAATCACTCTATTACTACATCAGCCATGACACCTTTTGCACACCTGGCACATTATGAGAATGCATAATGCACAGTATGGAAATGTCACTTTATTATCTCTTAGTTGAAAGGTTTGGAAGCACAGTAGTCCAACACACTTTCTGTAGTCTTTGTGAAAAATGAGTTCAAAGTTTTGTGTTTTCAAGGATGGTCTAACATTCAAAGCACCACTTTAATGCTATACTTTGGGCTGTGGGTTAGACCGCATTGCCGCTAAAATCTAGACCATAAAATCTTACAGAAATTATATAAAACTCAGGTCAGATTTTTTTGTGGGGTAGACCACTCTGCTTCTAACCCCCTCATTTGAAAAATGTGGATAAGCATGAACTACTGCAGTTGGAAGCCCAAATCAAAAAACCTCCTATTGACAAAATCCCAAAGTTCAGATGGAAAATCAACTGACACTGTATTTTTACCAGTCTTAGCAACATTTCTTGTCACCAATACACCTATCACAGCCATGACAACCTTTGTTATATTCTCATGTTAATATTCTAGCGACAGCATACACATACCAACCTTTACAGATTTGTTTTCCTTAACTGCTTTCACAGCAATTTCACTAGGTTTCATAGTGTCATCAGAACACCATAGTATAGGCGACAATATGCATGACAGACAAAGTAGAAGGAGCTGGAAACAAAGCTTGTTGTTTGCTAACAACTAAAAAAACTAACGGAAGAAAAAGAAGAAACAACAACGCCGATGGAAAAATGAAGAGGAGTCTGGTACCCACCATGTTTCATGTTGTCTGGAGGTGAAAAACAACAGAAGTGGAAACAGCGAAACAGCTAAATGTTTGCTACCTCTGAACTTATCTCAAAAAGTTTCTTTCCATCTCCCATGAATCTCATTAACTCACTCTTTTATAGAAAGGCAAATACCTCCACATTTCTTGAATTTGGTCATTTCCTTCAGCTTTCTGTATGTGCATCAAAAATACGAATGCTAGTTTCAATCCTACGTGTGTTTCATGGTAATACCAACAACACAATTCTGTCTGTGCACCTAACATTAGTTATCATATAGCATTTAAAGAGCACACAAAATGCTGTGACAGGCATATTGGAAGCTCCTGAACAACAGATTAACTTAACAGAACTAAGCATTCTTTGTCAATATAAACCAAATCATTTCACCCTTTCAAATTCTGTCCAGCTCTATAATTGGATAGTCCACTTGCCAGCTAACCATCAGTATCCTGTTGTGAAAACATTTAAGTCAAATGTTTACCAATGACAGTGCCTTGTACAAAAAATGTTGCTGTCAGCTACTCCGAGTTATTTGTTGATTGGCTTTGCTGAATTAGCTTGTACAAAGCACAAAGCCGACAGCCAAGTTGTTTATCATTATGGGTCAGCTAGACTAGCAAGCCTTCCCAGCCTATGGGCTTCATCCATAAAACTTTAAAGAAGATGGTAGTACCCACTGAATAAGGGTGAGTCACAAGACACCTTGTTTCACCATGCATTTTTATGTTACTCATGTATCTTTTAAAAATCTGAACAGAATTTTGCAAAAGTTTTGTGCTCCAAAAATGAAATGAAGATGTTTGAAAAACTGATGCCATGAATTGTTTTTATCACTTCAAGTGCAGCAAACAAACAAAACCCTAAATCAAATTAATATTCATTGTGACTACAGTTTTCCCTTACAACAGTACCACTTTTCCTCAGTACACTTGTGCACAATTTTCCAGTGAAGTTTGCAGGAAGGCCTTTCTGTCTTCTTTGTCACAGCTGTTCTGTGGATTTATTGCCGTCACTGTGTGTTTTCTGTCTCTATCTGATCAGATTGACTAAGTGATCAATCAATCAATCAATCAATCAATCAATCAATCAAAGTTTATTTCTATAGCACTTTTCATACAAAAAGTAACACAAAGTGCTTAACAAGTTAAAAACAAACAATAAAAAACAATAAAAAGACAATGCCCCACATCCCTCCCAAATCCTGCCCCACATCATACTTCCTATGAACACACACACAGCCACGCACACACACACACACACACACACACACACACACACACACACACACACACACACACACACACACACACACACACACACACACACACACACACACACACACACACACACACACACACACACACACACACAATAGTGTCTGTTGGCTGAGAGCATGTTGAGATCAAGGCTCTGTTGTTCTTAAAGATAGTAGTTTATGACTCTGGCTGTATGTTTGTGGCCACTGTGATGCTAGGAAACGAAATCAGGAGTGAGAGCTTCCCTGGTGATACTGTGTGATGGATAGGAATCTAAATATCTACAGTGGCAAAAACATTGGCTCAATATCTAAATCAATTGTTGGAGGCAACCCTTCGACTGACTGACCTGATGGCACTATTATGGTCCACAATTAATGTCATAAATCCTATATATGCATAGCTTGATATGTATATTGTTATTGAGCTGTAATTCATTCAAACATGTAGCTAACTCATACATGGACATTTCTGATTTTTTTCTGGTCTTTGTCATTTTAAAATTAAACATGTAGGAAGAGATTTGTGTTTCATAACTGAAGCGTGAGACGATGAAAATACCATGAAATTCAAAGTGAACAGAAAATGTGTAAAGTTTTCAGTAAAAGTTATGTTTATATAAAGTTCACAAAGTTGGTGAAACGTGAGTGTAAACTAAATGACGTCTTGAGTCACACTTGCTGAAGGGAGCTGCTGAATTGAATGTTGGTAGTGCGTTTGTGGTTGATGTTTCACTTATTTGCTAACAAAACATAAAAATCCTCCCATTGTTGTCCAGATGCAAATTTACATTATTTTGCTCTCTCTTTCTACCACAATTGGGCTACTCTGTTCAGTATACTCAAGATAATTTGCCTAATTCCTCCAAATTGTATGGCTTTCTCAAAGAACTTATCAGTGTTTGACTCCAAAAACCTCGAGTACAGTTCAGCCATATCTGCTTTTACGTATAACTGCACTCCACACAATAAGAACTGCACGCTAAATGTAATCTACAACATCAGAGCAATTAGCCACCTACTGCAGGAGATAACAAGACAGAGAAAGAGAGGGGGAGGGAGAAAGAGGAAAAAATCCCCCACCCAGCATGTGAAAACCTGTGTCAGATTTCGCCACAGACAAGGTCACCCTCTCTTGGTCTCGCCTCAATGCCCTGGCTTGGTAACCAGATCCCGCACAGGATGGCGACAAACCTGTTTTTGTCATAGGAGAGGTGCCCAGTTGGTTTACAGGCTCATTGTGTTTACAACACCTCCACATTTTTTATTTTTTCCTCTTGTTTTCTTTCACCACGAGCCTTTAATTTACCTGTGAAGGGATCCAAGGAGTTGTGTGTAACTATGCACAGCTGTGAACAGCTCTTCAAACAGTCCACACACACGCGTGCATACAAACATCAAAAAAAAAAGGCCTGTCCCAATTCCAGAGCCAAAGCATCATCATTGGTGTTATGCTACACAGCCAAGCTAACACTTGGTATGTTTGTAATTGTGCTGCCTATGAAACTGCACAGTAATCCCTTCCAGCTGCCTCCCTCACTCACCCATCCACCTTCCTCTTCCCCTCCTCTCCTCCCTTACAGAGAAACTGTAGCTGCAGCTCTGAGTGTGTTTTCCATGGGCCCTGGTGGATTCATCCTGTTGACAGCGCCAAGCCTTTTATGCATCGAAAACACAGTATTCCCTTTCAGGTGGAGAGACGATGGAAGGGAGAAGGGGAGCGGAGTTGTGGGAGGTGGTGGTGGGGGGAGAGCCAAGGACGGTCCCTGCTACAGACTTCAAACTTCAAAATCTTGGTCCTCATCTCTTCACAAAAAAAGAGAGTGAGAGACAGACAGTGGGAAGGGAGGGGATGAGGGATCAAGAGAAGAAGAAGGGGAGGCAGGAGAGGAGGAGGGAAGGAAGAGAAAAAACAACGGCACAAAGGAGTGCGTAATTAAGACAGGAAATGGGAGAAGAGAGGAGGGCTCTGGGGGCTTTCAGAAAGAGGCTGGCTGGGGTCGCTTTTCCAGAGAACGGAGGAGTGGGGCCGATACCCGAGCCGTCTGAATGGAAATCAGATAATCTGTTAACACAAGGCATGGCCCAGATCCTGCCTGCAGACTGACATGGATAGGCCAGTTCCTGTTCCAATCCGCTGCTGTGGCACAAAGTGTTGCCAAGGCAACCAGCTGTTCCAGCCAAACTTTGCCTCTCTCTCTGAGCCGGCGGCAAAAACGACAGGTGGGGCTGCAAGGCGGGTAGAAGCAGCACTGAGGCGCTTGTGAAAACATAAAGCTGGCTCAGTGGTGAGAAGACACAGGGGTAGGAACTTAACACCAGCGCCACCATGCAGATAAAATGCTGCTGAACTCTGGCACTGACCAATAAGCTGGTACCTTCCTTCAACAGTCTTCAGGAAGAAAAACATTCACAGACACACCTTTTGCCTATTGGCCAGGTGTAACAGGGAGTCAAATGCAACATAACCAAACATTTTTTCATACTCTCCCATTTTCCCACAGCTCCAGTGGTGTGGATGCACAGCTTTACTGTTTCTTGCTCAAGCATTTTACAGGTGGAATTTCACTTTCCACCAAAGAAAAAAGCCTTGTGAAAACTGCTGACAATGTGCACTGTGGACTGCAATAACAATATTTACAAGAGGGACAGTACTTCTGGAGAAATTTTTAGTGTTTTGAGCAAAACTAATAAAAGCCCCATTTGGCCTCGTTTTATTGGGATATTTATTTACTGGATCTAATATTTGGCCATAATGTAACTGATCCATGGTCACAGTACAACTTTATAAAAATTATTTGTTGTTGCCAGTAGTTACATTTATGCAGTCAGAACAAGCTGCCAGGTCAGCGTTTAGCGGCACAGCAGTACTTGGTCTCATGTTACCTTAGATGCAATTATTCCAGCAGGTAAAGAGAGATGTGTTACAAACTGTAGAAAATAAACAAAATCACTCAATTTTCAACTTTTAGACGGTCCTTGAATGCATCATGTGTAATAAGGTGTTCAGTCAAGAATAATGACCTAACTTAAGCGTAGTAATGACTTTTTTATTCTACACAACTCCATTAAGGATTTCCATCCTCTATACACCGCTTTATCCTCATTAGGGTCGCGGGGGGTGCTGGAGCCTATCCCAGCTGACTCGGGCGAGAAATTGATTAAAAATGAACCAGATTTTGTAAAAAAAAAAAAAAAAACTACACTCCTCAGCGTAACACAGAAGCCATTTATGACAAATTCAGGTACTATTTGGCTATGCGATAAGCTTGGAAACAATTAAAATTTAAAATGCAAGAAAAAATACACACAGTATGCAGAGACACCATTTTTATAGTACTGATAACATCTGAGGGCACTTGGAATAATGTACATTTTTTTTATTTTTAAAAACATAAATGTAAAAAATGTAACTTGCTTTTTTTCTCATTTGTTTTGATTGAAAGCATTATAACTGTCAAACTGCAAAGAAGACATTTTTTAGTTCTGTCTACTTGAGCAGTGGTTTGCTGTTTCCATAGCAGTAAAAAAATGAGCTCACAGTGAGTAAAAATGTGACAAGAGCAAAAAAAAAAAAAGTCCAGAAACAGCTTAGGCTTCTGGTATGATACTATGATAAGATACTGGGATTATCAGGGGGAGAAGAAAAAAACAGCTGTATCTGTACATATTTGCCGTGGAGCATTCAAACCAGTAGAAACATGTTGGCTTGTTGCCCCTCAATGATCAACTGATCAATGCATGCTGCTATTGTTGCTAACTAGCCACATTACCACATCTGGTTAAGAGATCACATTTTTAGCATGTCTTCTATGATCTAACTCAAACACGTTCTACATTTACACGGCCCGAAACACTACAGACAGCTCCCTTGGCCAAATTCAACAGTCTCCCTTTTCCACACTTTCCCAAATAGCAGATTTTACAACTTCATGCTCATTTACATTTTTGTGTGCTTTGTCACAGTATCATTTGCTGCTGCTCTGAAAAAGGGCTAAAACCGACTGATCTACCTAACAGTGATGTTGGTCCCAATGAGGTGTTAGGATCAAACTCTCCCCACAGTACCATAAAAGAGTTATTTACAATGGTTTGAACAACTTTATAGATTCCCCTGGAGGTGAACAGGAGGCCACGGCTCTAAATCAAAGCTGGTTAAAGGTAGCTATTTCAACCCTTTTTCAATCTGAACTGTGTTCATATTTTAAGTGTGGCGACTTAACAACAAGAAGGAACAAATCTCTGGCAATAAAGCACCACCACCAGACCCACGTTGTTTCCCCGGCCTCCTCTTTGATTATCAAATATCTGAGCTGGAGGAGATGAGGGGGGGAAGAAAGGAAAAAAACACACACATACACACACCTCCTACAGGACCTCCACCTCTACTCCCACTTCAAGAGCAAGGCGGTGCGACATGCAGTGGCGTACCACAGCTCAAACTTCCCCTTCCTCTTGAGGGGAAGCCATTTTATTGTGTTCCACTGAGATAATTGCCAATCCTTTAAATGAAAGGGTTTTCTCAGTGCTCTGGTAATTACTAGATACGCAGCAAGGGTCTGGTGAAGGAGGGGGGAGGTAGAGGAAAAAAGAGAAGAAAACATGACAGGCAGGTATTAAAATTCAATGGGTGGGGCAGGAAGGAAGTCGAGAGAGGGATGTGTTGAAACAGAGAGAATGAGGGAGGGCTAGAGGGAGGGAGGCACGCTGAGCTGCTGTAGCCTCCGTTTTGGGGTTGAGGAAGGACATGTTTATGGTCTGAGGGTTGGGCTTCTTTTTTTTTTTTTTTTCAAATCCGGTAGAGCAATCCTGTGCCAAGTGCCAAAGAGACATCTGCTTCTGGGCAATCTATTGCCATGGTAAGGTGATTTATGTGGTGATCACTGACCTCTTTTCCGAAATCACTGATCTTTTTTTAGGAACTTCCCATCAAATTTGGAGCAGCTGAGCAGAGCTGAATAATTCTTTCAGACAGCACAAATTACATACTGCGCTTCCTCCTCAGTGTGTTGAGGAATGTCTCTTAGTGATGATGGAGAGATTGAAAACCAAAGCAAACCGTAACTGCACATGCAGTTATATACCTCAAAGGTTTCTGGAGTACTGGCACAGTTTCACAGCACAGCTCGATGAATCACCTCAGGTAAACACACACACAGGCCAGCGAAATAATTGTCGGGTGCAGTTGTTGGGGATTACGTACTTATTAATTATTGCTGTTTTGCAGTTTGTTGAAAATAGATAAGTTAGCTCCTCCTTCGCACAGAAAAATGTTTACTGAACACCAATCGGACATTGGAAATAGTTCATCAAGTGTTGTATGTTTTCCCCCATTAAGATATTCTATTTTGACATGAAGTGGCACTACCAAACACAAAAGAAAGTCAGGATGTGTATGAAATGAGCAGATTTCGATTAATGACTATTCAAGAGTTGCATTAGCAGTTTAAATATTAGAGCCTGACTGATATATCAGTGGGTCGATATTATCAGTCGATATTGGTCTTTAACAGATAAAACGGTGCTGGCATATACTGTATGTTGTTCAATTTATGCTTATACATCATATAATACAGAAAAGGACGCCTGGAGTGATTTCAAGATATTGTCATCACATAATTTGTCCAGTTGAGCAGTTTAAATTCCCTTGTTTACAACACTCTGCAGCACATGTAGCAGAGTACACATCACAGCTGAGCAGACAGTGGTGCGGAGTCAAGTGTTGTCATCATGGTAAGTTGTTAACTAGCTTGTGAAAGTTTGCTAGACAGTTAATAAACAATGATCCCATAATTATCCTTTGTAGAAAATAACTAACATATATATAAATGATATTGCCCTTTGACCAACCAGTGGATGGTCACCTGGTAAAAGTGGTTAACTGCCATGTGGGCTCACCCTAATTTTATGTTAATTTACACTAGTTGAGTGAAACATCTACAGACGTAGGCCTTGGAATATTAGCTAATGTGGCGGCCTAGTCTTACATAGGACAACTCATCTGTAAAGTGCACATCAGCCATTGTCCAGGTTAATTAAGCTCCTACAGTGGACTTGTCCTGTGGTGTTGACAGGTATGTCTGCCTATCAAATGATCTATTTACATGCCATCAGGTATCATTTACACACTTTCCCCTGTGGTCCCTGACCCTGGAGAATGGCCCTTCAGATGCCCAGAGAGGGCCCCAGGCTTGTCAAAGGATTGCCTGTTGAGGGCCTGCTGGCCTGGTGGAAAAAGGTGTGCTCTTAGCTTGTTATGTGACACGGAGGGGAGACAGACCAGAGGAAGGTGAGGGGAGGAGTGTGGGGGGTGTGGTGGTGGTGGGGTCAAGGCACACAACAATGGCCCCTCTCAAGTCAGGAGGGCCCATCAGTTAAGTGTGTTTTCCTGCAATTTGAGAAAGTGGAATCTGGTCAAATTGGTGTCCTCTTGAGTTCCGATCGCTTGAGTTATGTGACTGGGGGGGAGGGTGGGGGACGACGGAGGGAGGCATGAGGTGAGGTGGTGTACGAGGGGGCTTGTACTGCCTTAATTGATACTTTCAGCTCTTCCGAAAGAGGAGTGAAACCCGCAGTAGTGCTGAACAGCGGCATTCCAGGTCAGACTGGCTGTCTCCATGGCGACGACTGGCGGGGCGGAGTGGGGGGAGGCGAGGGGGGAGCTCTGCCATTCGTGGATGAGATTGGATGCTGGAAATGGATATGGAGTGACAGATCAGCGCCATGAGCCACATAACACACTGCAACCACAAGGTCACCGGACTTAGGCATCTTTCAGAGGGGCGAGGAGATTTGATAGGGGGGTTTATCCACAGGGTCAAGGGCCATCACAGCATCACAGCTATGGATATACAGCAAATACTGAAAGCCAACACAGTCAACAGTTATAGTTAATCAATGCTGCCGAGCTTGCAGTTGGCTCAGACAACCGATAGCCCAACTCAATTGAACATTCCCAACAATTATCTATGAAAAATGACTTGTGCACTTGTCCTGAAGGTCTTTGCACTAGTAATTAGATTATTCTAGGAATACTGGTGACTTTTAACCAACATCCATTCAGTATGAGTTAAATCCAAGCCAGTTGAAGACAGCTATGGAAAATTTTCTTGGAGAAAAAATCCTAAATATGCAACTTCAACACAAAGAAATAAGTTTTTAGGGGTTAAAGTATATAAGTTTTCACAAGATGTACAGTTTTTTATATTCGCTCCAAATCTCAGCTATGACACTGTCACTACAATAAAATAATATGAATAATATCTAGCTTGTGCACCAAGTAATATAGCCTTAAATACAAATGCAGCCAGTGTTCATGTGGAACAAGACAGTGGAACAAGATAACACTTGTTCTATCTGTACAACGGTGTACTTTGTCTGCTACCAGAGACTCTTAAGGCTTATGTGGGCTGACCACCTCACGATGCGAACAAAAAAAAACAATCAGTCAAACAGATCGGACCCAGCCACAGGAGGCATTCAGAGATCCCAAAGTAATAATTGCATTATATGCAGTCCTGTCTATTCAGTCAACTCAGCAACGCCCTGTTTGCAGAGACATACATCCTTCCTTTTACAAGGGGATATTATTTTACAGTCTCCTGACCTTGGGTATACGGACTGAAACACAACACCGCCCACCAGTCTATTTCTGTATTTGTCTTACAGTAAGCTGCCGGTAATTGAATCATGCTCTCCAGGACTAGTAGACATGAATGGTGGTGCGGACACATTCAGACTTAGTCACAGTGGTTAAGAATAAGGCGTATTCTTAAGGCTACTATGCTTAGGTCGTGTGACTCTAATTTTGTTTGTTTTTCCTTCAGTTTGTTTTTATTGCTTGAACTGCAAGGCTTTACATGCCAAGTAAAGTTCTTTGACACTGGAAATTAGGTGATCCATACTAAGACTTTGTCTTGGGATGTTTTTGCACCCAATTCATAAATAAGCTCTTTCAAACGTGTTCTTTATACTCATAATCCTGCAAGATAACCTTTATATACTGTAGAACTTTAACAGCAGCAGAATCACGATGGATCCTTAAAAACATCACTGAAGAGACAAAGTCCATGTTTGCAAGTCTATTTGGCATCAAGGTATATTTTCATGACTCATATCTTTAGTACGCATTGTCTTCTGGCAGATTCCACCCAAGAGTTATGATGCTATGGAAGAAAAGAGACAGCCAAAAAGTGAGCTATCATACAACAAAAGCAATGCTTTTCAGTTCATCAAACTGATACAAAAGAAGTTGATGAATACAGAAAAAAAACTCCCTCAACTTCTTTCATTCTGCTCTGTAAGAAATCTATAAACTAAACCGCACCTCTGATTGTGTAACAACTCCGGATCTAGGTGATTCCCTTTGGCAAGAAAACAACAACCCTCAGTTTCTAAAGATAGATAAACTGGTCTATTCGCATGCTGTCAGCTGCTTAATCTCAAAACTAACAAACCACAAACTGAAAGTCACTGGCTTTCCAACAACAAGCCTCTGCTCCTCCACCTAAGGTCACATTTGGAGGCACTAATTCACCCAAGTGTGTGTTCCAAATAACTTATGAACAGACCATCTGTGCTGCACTGGCATGAAAAAGAAAGTGATCGTTTACTAGGAATGATGATGGGCTGGCAAATAAAATTAGACTGTAGCATTTATCAAGAATCTAAAAACACATCCATGGAATTTGTTGGGGAAAGGGGACATCTGGTTCAGGATTTTGGCTGTGGGAAAGCAGGTTGGGCTGCCACATTAAATATCAAAAATGTGTTCTATAAAGGGAAGAAATCTCCCAAGTTAAGTGAGCTTCAGGCATTATTTTGGAGACCTTTGAGGACCCCCAATTTGGACAGTACAATTCCCCTATTATTGCAACTACCCAGCATTACTGTTACAAGACTGCACCAATAATTCCTCTTCTGGCTGGTGAGAACAAAGCACAGTGTATCAATCACAATAAAACTTCTTTGCTGCCTGCCATCTGCTTGCAGTTTCAAGTAAAATTCATTCTAAGGGCAAAAGTCCTCGGAGATAAGCATCTTTTGGGCAAAACTTTCTCAGATGAGGGTCCCTGGTCTAATTTGTCTCCATTATCTGCATTTATGTCCGCCGTAGTGTAGTTAAGTAGTTTGTGTAAAACCTGTCCGGCAATCGCATTTACAGTAATACATAAATTCAGAGTTGACTTGACTTGGGGGGTCCTCGGGATTTGAAGGACTGAAAAGCGGCGCTATCGCGAAGCCGGTGTGGGTTCAGGTTTAGCCGGCTGTTGCAGTCCGGGTTGCGATCGTGGGTTCTGATAAGGCATTGTTGATGGGCTGTGGAAAAGCGTTTTATCACTGGAGCATAATGGCGTGCATAAAAGCCATGAACCTGCGCTGAATAAATAAGAGGCAGCACACACCCACAGAAAGACAAATGTGAGTGCACGCAGGCACATGCACGCACGCACGCACACACACACACACACACACACACACACACACACACACACACACACACACACACACACACACCTCGTCTCTGCAGCACCTTTCCTGCAGGTTATCTCTGTGAAAGAATGGCGGGATCTGTGGGGCTTTTTTCCCCCCTCCCTGCCTCTCTAGAAGTGTGTGTTGTACCTCCATGCCTCCAACACACACTCTCTCTCTCGTCTTTCCCTCCTCTCTCCTATCTCTTCCCACCTTTTCTTCTGCTGTATTCCTCCCTGTGTGTCTCTCTCCGTTTCGCTCTCCATGCCTGAGTGCAAGGTGAGAATCACAAAAGGAACACCTGGCAAACACGGATGTGGTCCTCATTGTCACACCGCCCTCCCCGCCCTCCCCCCTCCTCCCCCGTCCTGCTCCTCCTCCGTCCCCCCCTTCCTCCCCTCCGTTGACTCCCTTTTCAGAGAGGCACTCACAAGAATGGCAAACAAGGCTTTCAGCGGTAGGAGGAAGGAGGAAGAGGAGGAGGAGGAGGAGGCAACCCCCCCATACCACCTCCACCACTCACTCCCTTCATCCCTCTCTTCCCTCCCCAGCTCGCCTTTCACACGCCAGGAAGTGCTATTCAGACCAGGAGCTGCATGTACATGTCCCTCTCACCCAGTAACACCTCGCTTCTGTCTCTTTCTCTCCCTTCTGTCTCTGTGTCTTTCATAATGTATTTGTAGGCGCATTTCCAATCAGAATAAGTTAATGGAAAAATGTTTTGCATATAAGCTTTTACACTTGCTTGAGGTAGTTTTTGACTTATAGCTACTGTCTGCTGCTAGTTGCTAACAGTGTTTATACAAGGCCTGATGCACCAGCTGACACTTACATTAGATATTTTCACAACAGGACAGTGACCATTACCTGAATGTACAGAATTTAAAGTAGCAAATTGTCAAAATCAGTTCCTTTAGGCAGGAAATGATCTAAATTATTCAGGTTCATCTACATAATTAACAAAACAGTAGGGTTGCAGCCCTAATACTCACATTAGAATAGAATAGAAGGACTTTATTGATCCCCGAAGAGAAATTCAATAGTTAGGTTAAGCTTCGTAATTAAATATGAAGAAGAGTCTTGTCTATATTATTACATTAGTTGGGTTAATCTCCATAACTAACACTCAACCTTAATATGTATTATCGTCAGGTAAAGTCACACTTTATAGAATTCTTGTAGAGTTTTAATGCTTAATATTTAAATTGCTCAATTAAAAATCATACCTATAACACTGTGGGTTCTTCATCTTTCTAGTTAAACTTGTTAGGTTAGT
Source organism: Acanthochromis polyacanthus (assembly GCF_021347895.1). Classification (NCBI taxonomy): domain Eukaryota; kingdom Metazoa; phylum Chordata; class Actinopteri; family Pomacentridae; genus Acanthochromis; species Acanthochromis polyacanthus. Next base: position 7,221,096 of record NC_067122.1, read on the forward strand.
TCATGATGCCAATAATAATCATTATTACTGAAAAGAACTTTGGCACAATGGCTGCTGTTTTACATGTTTTATATAATGAACAGTGACACCAGACAGCAGAGGACATTTTCTTCTGCCCTTTTTCCAAAAAAATTGGGTGTAGTGAAGATGACTGATCAGCTATTTCCTCCTCTTTTGACATCATGAAACAAGTCCAATAATAGTGGACATGTGAGAATAATTACAACTTTCCTGATTGAAAGCAATTCCTTAAGACGTCACGCTATTTTTTACTCGTAAGTGGACAAAGTTCTGTTTGTTTCTTCAAGGTTTTTTAGCACCTGGCAAACAGCTGGCTTTGTTTCCGTTTTCTTTTATTATATTGACTGCAGCCACGCTTAAAGTAGCCTATACCACTACCGCCCGACGACAATAGACAGCCTAGTAAATTTGCTTTAAAGCAGGTAATGGATTTGCATTTTTTGTTGTTTTCTGCAACATTTTAAAAGCTCAATCCAAATTTGGTTGACAATTACATGAAAACGTGGCTCAAGAATAAGAGTAGAAAGGGAAGAATATGGAGACAAAAGCAAAATGAGGAGAAGTGAGTAAGAAACCTGAAAAAAATAGAGCTTGTAGTGTATTTTCACTCCATCAGGCAATCAAACTTCAGCACAAGTTAGAACGTTTTGTTCAAAATGTCAGATAAAACTCGATAAACCACTTGCCCCATATGGAACTTAACAAATGTTCAACTTGAAACATTATTGGACATTTACAAGAAAACCTTTCACGTTCTCAGAGGCCACAACTTGCTTAACACAAGCAGAGGCAGGAAAACTTTCCACTGAGATAAATTCAATTTAAAAGCAACACAAAAGATTGAATTATGAGGCTTTCACTTCTATCTCTGCTGTGGCCTGACAGTTTAATGGCTTAACAAACACAAAAATGTTCACCTTGAATCCACTGTGCACTGCCATCAGCCTGGCTGAGCCGCTATATATCTTATTATGACTGTCTTATATCTGATTAAACAAAAGAAACTAAACAAAACAAACAAAAAAAAAACACGCACACTTTTATGTGCACACACACACATGCGTGAATCCCAGGAATTAACTTTACATTCTTCAAATACTGCTTTGTCTCTCGGTTGGGCGGCGCACAGTCTTGGGATTAAACCTTGGGATTTACTACACACTGTGCAGGGTCATGTAAATATTACATTAAGTAAACTAATGACAAACAGAAGACCTAGCTTCCATCTTGGTTTGGGCCTGATATTTTAGATGTTTCAATAACAGACAGACTTGGTTTCAGCATTTGACTGATACTTTGTTATGGCTTTCAGTCATCGTAGTGATAAAACATGAGAGGCGCTTTGGCCGTCGTACAAAGTCCTCATTGTTTGATTTTAAAACAAGTCCTAATCAAGCATTTAGGTGCATTCCCATGTTTGGGTTTCTGGTCTTTCAAAATAAATACTCAGGAAGCTAATGTGTGACTTTTTGCAAAATAATGATGGCTCAATGCCGATATTATAATGAATCCTGACATTTGTCCGGCTGCTGATGCTTCCACACGGGAAACATTTTTATTCGACATTAACTTTAGGAGGACTGGAAATACATATATTTGTTTAAAGTTTGCTTTTCTGAAATTGCTTCAGCTCAAGTAAATGAGCTTATGAGTTACGAGCAACCCAAGACAAAAGTATACTAATAACTCTCTATCTGAGGCTGAGTCTAAAGACTTAAGTGTTAAAAGCTGTTCCAAGCAGCCACACGAAGGGCTGAAATGTGATAAATTAGGAAAGTGAAGACAATGGTGGACAGTTTTTGGTAGTGAACCGACCCCAGTCACTTGATTGTACACATACCAAATGACTGAGTAATTGTGTGCAGACTGACAAGATTAAGTTCAAATCTTGCCTATTTTTTTCAACTTCACACACCTGGGCAATTCCTATGTGAAGTGGGTGTGCTCGACAGATTGGCAATTTCACAAAACTGGAGAGAATTGGGAATGTTGGAGAGGTGTCGGGGGAGGGTGTCTCAGCACTCTGACACACATCAAGTATGATGACACCCTGAAGCTTTAGGTTTTTGCCTCTTATTTGGATGGAACAAAAAGTATGAAGATATCAGCTTTATTCTTCCTCGTATGTCCAAATTTCTCAAATACCATCAGAAACACAAAGTCTTCTACTTGTAGTGTTCTTTGGTGGTAAAATTAGACCTTTCGTGCTTTTTTAGACACATTTTCAAAGAAGGTGGCGATGACAAACTACAAAAAAAAAGAGAAATATTTCATGTAGGGTCATTCCTTTCATGGAAAACTTCACAAAGCCACCAACAGGATGACATAGAGCCGTCAGGAGGGTGGCCCCTCGTCGGCACCTTTTCTCCTGTCCTGTCACCTTTTGTAAAATCATAATAAAAGAACAGAAGAGGGCACTTGGGAGAAAAAGGCTTTTGTTCCTGAGGTTTCAAAGAAATGAGGGTCTGAACATTAGCGGCACAGTGAGCAGCTCCTGATATGATTAAGCTCCTTTCACACTTCAGTACTGGTACCAGTATGTTATAGGTTTGAAAAACAGGCCTTTCCCTCTCTGAGACTCATTGTTTGGATCAGGATGATGTTGTAAGTCCACCCCCCTCTCACACCGAAGATATTAAAGCTATCACAGGGAACCATCAGCAGCAGACAGCCTGCATGTGCTGTGCAGAGGGCCATGCAGGCCGCCTGTGTGCGAGTGTGTCAGGTAGTGGGAGTGGTTATGATGGATTGTGTGTGTGTGTGTCTTTCTGTGTATGTGTTTACATATGTCTTGTATAGTTGACGGTGGAGTGAGCCCACATGCACCAGGACGAGGCACACCAAGTTCATCTGCTCACGACTTTCACTCTAATAGCAGTAAAAAACAAAACAAACAAAAAAAAAACGCTCTAAAACACGGTTCAGATGAATTTTATAACGGATGATTTCTTGTTTGTTTTCCTGTCGTGTGACGGCCGGAACAAATCAGTGTCAGCATTCTAGAAGAGTTATGTTCTAAAGAATTTTTAATATGCCATCTGCATCGAATTTCTCACTCATACACTGAACTTCAAAAGTTTGGGGTCACAAAGGCAATTTCATGTTTTCCATGAAATCTCACACTTGTATTTATATGCTAACATAATAGCACAATGTAGCATTAGAACACAGGAGTGATGGCTGCTGGAAATGTTCCCCTATGCAGATATTCCATCAAAAGTTAGTTTCCAGTTAGAATAGTCAATTACCACATTAACAATGTCCAGGCTGCATTTCGGATTAATTTAATGTTATCTTAATTTTAAAAAAAAATGCTATTCTTTAAAAAAATAAGGACATTTTTAAGTGACCCCAAACCCTTGAATGGTTGTTTATGAAACTACTCTTCTCATCATAATTATATTAGATGCTTTATTTATTTATGGGAGATATCTCCTGTGCAAATTCTTCCATCCAGCAGTTATTGTGTGATGGTGAGGAACAATCATCATTGGCTTTTTTTTTTTTTTTTACTTCTATCAGACCCACAACATTTTTATAGCAAGGCAGTTTGTTCACTTTTTTGGAGAGTTGAATACTTACATATTATAGTGAAATTTACTCACTACTGTGCAGCTATCCCCATAATGTGCATCATGTCAAACTTGAATCTTAATTGTGTCTAACCTGACAGCACGTAATGCGGCACATGTAGGACAATAAACATCAGGACAAGTAAGATTCTAAAATGCACATTTCATTTATAAACAAATATGCAAGAGTCTGTACGGGGCTCTTGTAAAAGCTACAGTGCTGATTAAAGAAACCTTTGACCTTCATCTGCAGCATAAACCTCAACAAGCTATTGCAGTAGCTCCAGATCAGACCCATACAAATGTTCAGGAGACGTTTTGAACAACTTCTCTTTATTCAATGATGTCTTGTATGTGTGGCTCTCCAAGCACCTCTGTTGGGTTACAGTCTGAGCTCTTACTGGCCACACCAAAAGGCTGACTTGAGGATGATGCATTCATGTTCGAGCCCTTTTTATAACCCAGGTTTTGCGGCTCGTACTTACTGAACAACTCAAAGCTAGTGTCAGCAGACCAGAAAACATTGTTCGGCTGTTATTTTGTGGCTCTCTTTTCCCAACTTTTGCACTTCTTAGCTGGTCAACAACTTCTTGTAGGACGACCCACACTATTAAACCTTCTCCATTTACAGCCAATTAGTCTAACAAAGACTGATTCTTTGACATTAGCATGTAAATGTCTCCAGCTTCATGCAAATCAACACATCTTTATTGTTTTCTTTTTGTGAGATGTGGTTACCACTAGCAGATACTTCTTGTGAAGTATTCTAATTCTGAAAAGCAACTCTACACTGCACCTCCAATCTTTTCCACACAGATTAGGCTCCATGCTCGCTAACTGCTATTAGCATTTGTTGATGTCACGTACAGTCTCCAAGCTACACTGTGAATGTTTGATCGGTGTATTCAATTTAAAATAGAAGGTTTTACCTGTAACTTAGATTAAGATGGGGCCATATTTTGAGACAAACGTACGTAGATGCAGACAGCTACAAAGGTTTCACTTGAGTGTGTTCCTACGTGAGTGCATGCTTGCTTCAGGAAGACCGTGACAGCTTTACTGCACTGTCAAGTATTTATAACCTCCAACCTTTTTAGAGCCCCTAACCCAGGGCCAGTCTGCCTCTCCTCACCTGAGGCCCTCACCACAACGGGTCTCCACTGCACTGTAACTTCGCAGCACTTTGGGCCCTGTAAATCTCCCAGTGAGTGGACTACGATATGTGCGTCTGTGTGTCTATGAGGTTCCAATTCCTGCTATGACAACAGATGAGGCATCACAGTCTAAAGAGTGGCTATTTGCCTGTCACACCTAATCCTGACTCGCAGTTTGACTGGAGGTGGCTTTTACTGTCTGTCAAGAAAGAGAGAAAGAAAGAAAAACGGAGCGGAGCGGATATTTCAGGGGTGGAAAGTGGTGCATACCATAAATAGCTTGACTTTCACAGCTAGGAATCCCATTTTCAGTGGGAGGCATGTTTTTTTTCTTTTTCGGTCTGTGTGCGGAAATGACTATTTATGTACCAAACACTGTGATGTGTAATTTGGGAGATCTTGTTTCCAGCCTTGCGTTCTTGCAATTTAGATAATATAATACTTATTGTCCCATATCCTGTGGGTTGTTTAGTTTCATTGACACCCCCAAACACACCATTAGGTTTTTTTTTTTTAAACCCTCCCTACTTCTTTCCCCAAGGGCCACAAAACCACTTGTGTTCATGAAAACATTTTTGCTCTGTAATGTCAGCAAGGCGAACATATTTAATGTAATACTCTGAATTCTGTTTCATTCTATTACCTCCTTTTACAATGACTGTGCACATGAAACTGTATTTCTTCAGCAGAATGTCCTTTACTCAAATGACGGCTAAGTGCTGTTTAAGACATTTTCTTCTATATCTATGTAGCAGATTTGAAGTTAACATTTTTCCTCCATCGCCTCCGTCCACACACAGGCCCCACAGCAAAAATAACTTATTACTTTTTTTTGTTGTTCTATGGCAAAAAAAAAGTCCTCAGTCAAAGGTGTGTAAAAAGGAGCATGCAAACTGCTTTTCCAGTTAGCTTCTGCATCTCTGTGCTCCTCAGAGGGGCTGCTTTACAGTAATTCATCCACACTGACAGCCATATGGTATACTGCTCTGCTCCACAAACACTCCTGAAAGCAGAGCCACCAACCAGGGAAGAAGAGGAAAAAAGAAAACACATCTCCTCACGGGGCCTCTTTCCTGCTATCTCAATAAGAATGCAAATATTTTCAGACATGCTGGCAAGGACACATGCGTCAATATTAAATCCCCGCCTAAAATACAGCCTCACAGATGTTTCCCTTGAAAACTGAAAGTGGTCTATGCATCTATAATTTGGCCATACGTCTATAATTTGTACCTATCGAGTAACATTTGTTTATCTAACCATCGTTCCGACTGTGTTTGGGCATATAGGGACGGTAATTGCACCGTTGGTTAAGTGACTGTTTCAGGGAAGTGGAGCAGCATGTGCCACCACTGACGGAGGTAGAACGCAGAGTACATATTTGCCAGTTGAAATAACTGTAATATAGCAAGGGGGGAGCTCAGTCAATCAAATTACTGAGTTTAGTCAGGGAGAGAAGACAGACAAAAGAAGTAGTGCTTTAATTCAATCTGGATGGCATGCCGCCTCAATGGGCTGCATGGCAAAAAAAATGTTCTATAGGACTCTGGATGACTTGGGTAGAATTGACCACATTTCACAGAGGAGCTATCAAATGTGCAGAACTTCTGAAACCAGTAAGAGTAACCTGCCAAGGATCTATCCACATTAATAGGGATCTTGGTTTCCTGAAAACCAAATTTGAGTATGCTGCAAAAACTCTCCTTATCAAGTCTGTAGTGGAGTCTTAAAAACTGTTTTCTTAATAAAGTGGAACAATCTGCCACGGCTGTGAGAGTATCTGAAAGCGTTTTCATAAAACATAAAACTCAACTTAATTCTGTGTTTTCAAAAAGTGGCTGTCTGTGTCATAAAACAGCTGTCTGCATCAGTCCACAAGATATGTATGATTTTTACCAACAAAAAAACCTAGCAAAAAAAGGCTATAAAACTGTGAGATGCTTATGTTTTTTAGGAGCTAATCTTGTGAACTTATCAATCTAGTAATCTAGAGCTTTTTTACATTTTACATTTACACAGGTGTAATTTAACCCAAATCAGGATCTTTTCAAAACCTATCAAAGTAGTTTTGTTGCTTAATCTAAAGAAAGTAACTGTATAGACTGATGCAAACACACTGAAAAGATGTGTAAAAACAGAATGAAGAACGAGGTGCAACTCCTCTGTTTAATTCCACCCAAAGTCCGCATGCCGACTTTGTTAATCTTGCTTTGAATAGAAAAAATAGGTCAAAAATGCAGACATGTCATAAATTTACAGCCTTTTTTTTGTGAAACACAGAATAATGATGTGTGCAAAGACGATGTTTCTGGGCAATAAAATTTAATATGTAATAACTTTTTGCTTGTTCATAATGAAAAAACAACTGCCGGTATTCAGCCCCTTTAACTACATGCTGTTGTCATAGCTCTACTGATTCAGAAATACCAATTTACATCGCATGGACGTCTTTTTTTTCTGCATTGCAAAATTGCTTGTAAAAGTAGCTGTTGTTCAGTATTTGTTAGCTTCAACTCCAACATGGTCTCCTAATCTGCTATTGTTAGTTACACAAAGAATCTCAAAGCAGTGGAATGGAAAACCCCACCTTGCAGACACACCAACACACAAGCGTAAATGCTCACAACAGTTGCTACAATGAAGGCTCTACTTCGATTCATGGCAGGAGGAAAGATTGAACCCGAGTATGATCAGCTGTCTCAACTTTCCAGAGGCCTTATTCATCTGTGTCTAATATACTCTGCTGCACACTACTGACAGTGTCACAGCGTTTCTGCTCCAACGTCCCTAAATCCTACACATTTACACCACCCGGCAGTCCGAGTGATTTTGAGTAGAGCTCTGCTAAATGTTGAGTTTTCACATGCTTCGCAGATTCAGTGGTTTCTACCTCAAGGTCATGGGAGTGTCACGTGTCAAAATTAGTGCTTCCTGAGGTTAGCCATGTGCATACGAGTCCATGTCACCTTTTACTCAAACATCATTAAATGCCAAAATGCATTCCTCTGCACACTCAGAGGAGGTGGAATGAATATAAACCCAAATATAACAGTACTGGATGTTCTAGTCATTTAGCTGAGTCTCTCAGATATAACATTACAAGCAGGAGGTATTGTGTCAGCAACTTGACAACAGGAGCACCAAACACCTTTTTTTCTTCATCTCTATGGTGACTGTGTATTTATACATAAGTGGAAAAGAGAAAAAAGCCGTTTTAAAAAAAAGGTTTAAACCCAAAGATTATTCACACTTGGGGAATTTCTTGTTTAAAGCAACTGCAAAAGCCTGACAGGTACTTAACTATTAAATATGTGGTTTGAGTTGATCATAAACGCACGTAATTAGGAGTGTTATTTGCAGATCAAGATTTCCTGTCCCGAGGCTATGATGTAGACAGTTTGCACGACTCAATCTGCAGATTGAACCGCAGATATTTGTATGACTCTGTTTGAGGCAAAACTACCAATAATAGCATGTTCAAAACTGAAAAATGGAAAGGAAAATTACCATGGATATTCACTGTGGCAAGAAAAGGATGTGTCAGTTCATGTCGCTTTTCCAGCAGATCATATTTTACAAGCAACATGTGTTTGCACCACAGAGGAAGGTTTCACTGTCACTAAGAAGAAACAGAACTGTACTCAAAATGCAATAATTAAATATTTTCAGATATTCCTGTTAAAGTCTTTTCTTTTTTAAAGTAATGAAAGATCTAACTCTCACTGTTACAGCTTACAAAAAATTGTGCTGCAGGACACATCGAACCATAGCTTGTCCTCTAAAAACAAAGGTTTAGGCTAAAAAAAACCAACAAAAAATGCTTTAGGTTAGGACAAGTTATAATGAAATTATGCTCAATCCATGAACTATATTGAGTACATATTAGTTATACAGTGTTGATACGCTGTAATGATAAGTATAAGAAAGAAATTTAGAAGAAAAAAATACATGACATAGGAGAGGTAATTTAATTCCACGTAAATAGACACACTTAACTCAGAAAACTGCACAGTATCTTAAAAAAATGTGAATTTGGTTCAAAACGCGTTCAAAATCAAACCCATGGCTATTAATTAGTAGTGGCCAACTTGTTTGTAGAACCAAATTGGAGCGACTTTCACAGCCGAATGCAATGTCGATGCTCATCCTTTTCCTCATGCATGGGAATGCAAATTATTTATTTATTTGTTGGTCTTCCACGCACATCCCCTCGACTCTAACCTCCCCTCCTACTATTGCAGAATCCCGGCTCTTTCTCCGACAGCCCACTGGCATTAGATAGACGCAGGGGGTGGGAGTAGCTGTGCAGTTGCAAGGCCTGGTCCTAGAGCCCATAGAGATCTAATTGGTGCCCCCACCCACCACCACTACTACCCCCGAAAAACCCCAGCCCCTCCTCCCCATCTCCTCCATGGTGTTTATCCACTAATTGGGCCACTTCCTGAGACAGAGGCCAAACAGGGAAGGGAGGAATGCATGGCAAAAGGCCACTCAGACAAGCTAGCGTCAGGGTTAGAGGGGGGGGTGGTGATGGGAAAGGGGGAGGAGGGGTGGGAAGGGGTGTGCAGTGATATATGGGGGCAAAAGATAGAGAATAAAACAGATAGACAGATGTTTTCTTTATTCTCTTTTCTGTAGGGGGTCGGCGGCAAGCCCCTGTGCATGACATAACATTTCATATTCCGCATGAGCACTTTGCGGCACAGCAGAACCGGCAGCTAATGCAGCGTGCGACGTGTGCCGGCAGCGCTCACTGTAAACTGTAAAGCATGCGAGCCTTTGCGTTTGACCGCCACCCCTGTGCTCTTTCGACAAAACGCTCGTATTAATGGGAAGAAAATGCACATAAGTCACTGGACTGACAAATGGAGGAGGAGGAGGGGGCTCATGCTTGTTTTTATCCCGGCTGACCATCTCTGCGCTCGGTTTCGTTTGATGTGCTGGTCCTTTGAAGTTGGCCTACAGGGTCTATTGGTGTTTTCCTGGGGTTAGAAGTTGAGCCCCCACAGCATTTAGGACTTTTCAGGGCAGTTAAGGGATGCCAGATGAGTATCCCACAGTACCATGACACCACTGAGTTTTTTTTTCTTGTATAATATGCGAGAAAGCACCAGAGCAACCAGAGTGTACAGTATCAACCCTCGTGTCGTGTCGTCCTGCGGTGTCAAACTGACCCGTTTAAAAGTTTCAAATATGGAAAAAAAATATATTTCCACAGTGAAACCTCTGATGTCCACATTTTCAACATTTTTGGGAAATTTTTTAACATTTTTTGGTAGAACAAAAGAATTGTTAAAAAAAGTTTCTAAAGAGCATTTGCAAAAAAATAATTTGTGAATGTTCTTAAAGAAAATATTAGAAGTTTTACTGATATATATGTAATCACTGTAGATATTTTTAGGATTTTTTGAAGATTTTAACCCATTTTTAGAAAATATTTACAAAAATGTTCTTGCCAAATTTGGGGAATATTTTTAAATAAAACTTTTAATAACGTTTATTAGTGACGGTAGAACTGACTATTGATAAAAACATTCAGATCAAACAGAAACTGCTTATGTTTCTCATCGACTGATTGATTTCCGCCAGGCGGTTTTAGTTTCATAATTTATAATCAGCTGAAGAAAACTTTTTAAGAGAAACTTGTAAGGACTTATTGGAATTTTCTTCCTGAAGGTTTTGCAAATTTTCAGAAATTTGGAGAATTTTTTTGCTGAATTTTGAGATTTTTTTTTTCAGAAAAGGAAACAAGATTTTTTGGTGCCTATAAATGAAGACAACAGGAGGGCTTGAGAAAGAAATAAAACTAAAACAAAATATATATATTGTGATTTGCAGTAAAAAAACAAACAAGCAAAGACATTAACGGTAAACAGTTCAGAAAATATTTTTGAAAAATGCCCCTATATAATCTACAAAAAAATGCACGTTCATCATCCTCTTGCTTGAAATCGCTGCAATCACAATGTTCTGAAAATCCAAAAGAATGATCAAGTCAAGAAAAATCCTGCTGATAGTGCGTAGGCTGAAGAAAGGTCACAGGGTGGCCATTTGGACAGGGACGACTAAAACGCAGCTGGACTGGTGAGAATGACTCTGAATAAACAGACCAGGCCACTCTGTGGGGGTGGAGGGTGGTCGGGGGGGTCGAGACAGACACAAAACTTTTCCTGTTGTCCTAAATAGCAACAATCACAGGAGCCCTATCTGCACCAAACTTCCTGCCATATCAGCTCCTGGGGACTCTGAGAACGGGGAGAGCCAGCTGGTCAGAGATAGAACACGGAGCTCCAGCATCAGAGGTCACCGACAAGATGCTAAATAATGATGGAAGATGCATATTTTGGTTACCGAATCATGAGACGTGAATAGGGACATTTTCTTAAGGGAATAAGGCAAGATGTGGGTAAGTGTCAGACAGATAAATATTGTGAGCAGCTTTTCATTTCAACTCAAGAAGGAATCACCTGCACTGAATTTCTCAGAGCATAAAGCACAAAATATGTTATGGCAGACATTTCTGGTCATGTCCTCTCTTTCCAGCCAACTCTCTTTTTAAGGACTGATTCTATTTTACCGATTTCAAAGACACATTCCTTCAAAATGATATAATGCTCTTCAAAGAGAAATATACGGCCGGTCCAAAATTAGAGAAATAAGGTGAAGGGAGAAGAAAAAGGGGCGCATAGAGGAAAGTTTTGGTGTTGAGTGTTTGGAATTTAAGGTTTGGGTTGTGTTCAAGTTTTATCTACAGCTTGTTTATGCAGTAGTGATTAAATTGTGATATGAAAATTATAAATAATGAGACAAAGAGACGTCGTTATGAGCCCAACAGCAGGAGGTGTGTGACGTTTGGCTGCTGTCTCCAGTCTATTGGCAGATGTGATCCTACAGTCTGCAGGTGGCGAGCTACAGCCCCTGCGTTGGCCAATGGCACTCCAAAACAGGATGTCTGAAACTCCCCAGGCTTGGGACTTCCTCTCCCGGAGCGCCACGGCCCAGAGTTCAGCCAGCTCCCAGCTCAGAAGAACGCATTACAGATCTGGCACGTGAAACAGTCTGCTGCTCACAACTGAACACCAGCCCCCTCCCTTTCTCTGGCCCAATCCTCTCTTTAACAATTTAAAACTACAGAAATAGTCCCCCTGGTGCTTTTCCAGAGGAAAGAGCTCTTTTTCTACTTGCTCAGTTTGCGTCAGTGAGGGCATCAAGAGTGCACCCTCCACACTGTTAACGAAACAAGGCCTCGGCAGACAACGTGCCAAATTGAATTCAACGTGCTTTTCCAAAATAGCAGAAAAAGAGAGGCCCAACCTTGACATGAACTACGAAAGACCATAAAGTTTACATACAGGATGTGCGTATCTTTCAAGACTTAAAAGGACAGACAGAGCTCCCCAAACACAAACACGCTGATGATTCACATTTATCCGCATTACAAAGTGTTCCCAGTCACAAAAAGATACTTTGTGCACATGGTATTAGCATCTTACCATGCGGTCACAACTTCCTGTTTGTTAACAGATAACACATACTTTGCAGTATCACTGGGCTTGTAAACTGCAAATATTTGGCATCAGTTAGAAAGACATAACTACCCCTCCCTGTTCTGACAAAAAAAGTGTCATGCTAGCACTTCTCTGAGATTGTTAAAGACCTTGCAGCTATGGAGTCTGTGTTCACAAGAATGAGCTGTGTTAATATCATCAGCAAAGATAGATGAAAGATGCACTTTCCTTTGAAGGAGTGGATGAAGCAGGATGGAGGGGAATCAAGAATAAAAGTTACCACATTAGAGCAAAGCAGAAGCCTACTGGGGGCTAAAGGGCAGGCTGGGGGGGGCAGCAGTATCGTCTGGCCTTTTACAAGCAGGCTTGCTTCCTCAAATCATCCCCCTCCATACCACCCACCCATTTGGATCACAGTGACTTCATTAAGATGGCACGTTGTTTGCCAATGTGGTTCCAATCGGGCCCAAACTGTACACAAACCCCGCAGGAAATGCAGCTGGGTGACAGACTGTCCAAAAATAAAGAGAGAGGCAGAGAAATAAGGAGTGAGGGTGTGTATGTGGGGTAAGGGCTCAGGAAAATAAAACACATGTGAGGCGACGCAGAAGGGGCGGGGGCATGATTAACGACGCCGACACTTTGAAGACAGGAAGACACCTGGCGACCATCTTGTCTCTGTGGGCCCTGGACAGACGGTAATGCTTTAGTGTGTAGGAATTGGGCCCTACTCATCTCCCAGCTTTAGCACGGAACCACTGGCCAGATGGGGACTAAGCCAGGGGGATTGCAGAGGACTCAACGAATGAGACACTACTCAACCAACTGCAGCGGAGTCTCTGTTGATTTGGCAGCATACTTAGGGAATGATGGATCGTACGCTAGTCTGTAAGGTAGTTCACTTCCCTTATTGACTATGATGGTGTTAAATCCCTCCCATACAACCGCAATAGGGAAGACTAATGAAGTGACTGGGCTATGTGTATTTTCCAGAAAGGATACTGTACACTTCCTGCCTTTGCCGATGCACAAACAGCCATTGTTTTATGGTGCTTTGCAAACAATAAATATCAGGCGCCTGAAAAGTCTCCTGTCTGCATGACCCTAAATTTACAAGCGCAAAAACCCAGACTGGTGCACGACATTCTGACAGCTAATACAAGTTTGGCAGTAAACATCCTTGTTTAACCGCCTTGTCGTTTCAGGAAAACATAAATAGAATGTTTAAGTATCCTTAACGGAAGCATTTTCCATCTGAGAGCTACTGCCTTTCCCTTGAGCTTGTCTCTTTGAGCTTTACAGGATACATACAATGATTTCCTCCCATTTTTCTCCCATGAAAAACAGAAAAAGACCCTGAAAACTATGTTTATTATATCCTCCACACCAATAAACACATTGTAAGTGTGAGTTAAGGACGGCAATAAGCTTGGACAGGAAAAGTGGCGACACAAAGCTAGATCTGGAGCTGAGAATGGCTTCTGGGCTTCAGCCAACTGTGGATCAGGGTTTAAGTTAGAGCTATTAGACCAAACGGGTGGGTGGATGTGAGGTAGCTGGAATTGTTCCTGTGGCAGCAGCATCGAGTGTCTCTTCCTGAGGTTGTCTTTGTAAGTAATTGGTCGAGTAGTTAGCCACAGTTAAGCATCTCTACAGCAAACCCCGAGGGCTAAACCGCCAGCAACGTTGTCATTACCAGACTCCCTTTGAAGATGCCAAAGTTGGAGTCTGACCGTTGGTTATGCTCTTTAGGCTGTTTCTGGAGAAGTCCAGTATTGCTGCTGGTGACAAACCTCTAATAATGACTGCTCTGGTGTGCTTGATGGATGACTTTAACTTGGAGCAGTTTGTCTTACTTCGCTTGCCTGACTAAAACAAAATAATCTTATTTTAGTTGGACCACATCCTGAATGAGAAATATCAAAATTGCAAATAAACAGATACACTCTAATTAGTATGCAGTCAGGAAAAACCCTGACAAATTAATCCACAAAGAACAGGAGCTTAAAGTGATGGAAAGTACAGACATATGAGAAAAGAAAGATAAAACAAGTAAAAACAGGCCTGTATAAATGTCTTTGAAATTAAGTTAAAAGCAAATTTAGACAAAAGGGATCACTAAAAGGCTGTGGAAAAGCAAGGAAAAACTCTAAGGACATACACAGTATGAAGCTATAGAAATACCTTAAATGTGATCCTTTAAATTTATAGCTAAGCTGTCGCAAACAGTTTAAATGATTACTGCAACAAGGGTGTCCTGGAATTTAGTGGGAAATTTATAGTATTCCAAGTTCCTGTGTGTTTAAATAATGATACATCTGCATTAAAAGTAGTTAAAGGTGTACAGTTGGGTCTCTGAATGAGGTAGGTTAATGAGATTTAATGGATATTGCTTTACTGGATTCTTTAGAGTTCCTGTCTACTTGCCCAGTGTAGTTAGTAGCCAGATCTGCTACAAAGAATCCTCTCTTTGCTTGAAATTTAGCAAGACATTTGTACAGGTTTCCTGACAAATTCAGTTAATAAGGTTCAACACCCTGAAAATGAATTATGCTACATTAAAATGTCTACGCTGACACATAGAAAAACATTCAGCTTTGGCAACTGGCTGAAGAAAGAACTTAAGAAAGAACAAGTAGTCCATGTACATGTGTCATGACCCGGTCTCTATAAATATACACATGGTGGGCCAATACCCACAAAACATGCCACAAGAAAGAATGGTCCTTTGCAGCGGGTGCAGCGGAGAAGGCAGCAGCCCTGGAGCTGTGCTTCCAGCAGGTCTCAAATCAGCGCTTGGGGAGAGCAAAACATATGTTAGCTATGTTATGGTTAGAATTAGCATCTCTGGTTTTCAACGGATGTGGGTTTGATCCCTTTGGCCTCTAGGCTCAATCAAATCAATCTAAAATTAGTGGGCTGCCTCTTTTTTCCGGAAGACAGATAATTCCCCCTTGATTGTGGAGAAGGAAAAACATTGGGAAAAGCAAACATGGTAAGGAACGTGGAGAGTGGGCGAGTCCAGAGTATGAACGCTGCACAGTTATGGTGTCGCCGAAAATAGTGACAGGTGTAGTGACCAGCTGCTGCCAATAAACACATTCATACTAAAAATACACTGAGGACAGGAATGGGAAAGCTTTGTGTCAGCTTTAAAGCTGTAAGCATTTATCGCTGCGGGCATACTGTTTGTAAAACTAGATTATATCAATGACTCACTTTGTAAATGGCAAAAATGGAGTGCTACTCTTCCAAGGGCACTTCCAGTGTGTGCCGCGGAGTGGAAGCTGCCAAAAATTGATCTTGAACTGGGCAGCTCATCAATGAGCTACTGTGGCTATGACCAGGGAGAAAGGACACAGTCAACTGTGTGTCTATATCTTTCAGAGGTGCCCCTTCTCTGAACAATGTAGCAAAGCCCATACTGGCCTGAAAGGCAAATAAGGCCTTCTGGCCACTAATTACAGAGGGGCTCAGGGACCGTTAGCTCTGACTGTTTCAAAATGCAAATCACATCCAAACTGGTGGCAGTTGGCTCCCGAGGACACAACTGTAATACAAGGCCTGTTTACTTGCTTTGAATCTGTTTGTGCCCTTGCTTTGTAAAAATGGTACAAGGGTTAACACCCAACAATTGTCATGAACACATCAATTAAATAAATGCAAAGCATTAACTTACTAGTTTGCACTGACTTTGCAAAAAGATTTGGTTGAAAAAAGAAAGAATAGAAGACATTTGGGTATTGCTGAACAATCATATCATGAAAAGCTAGACTAAGACCTGGATACCATGCAGACAAGACTACAGAGGAAAACAACAAAAAAAGGAAAAACACTGCAGCCTTGGCTGCTGATGTCATTGGATTCTCAAGTGTTTTTTGTCTTTCAAAAAAAGGAACACTGACACAAGAAATATGTTGTGCTGTGCTATCCTGTTTTGTACATTTCCTGAAATCCAAGGTGTAGGGTACAGGAAAAATCCAGTTCGAGAGGGAAGGTCAGCCTTCAGCATCTGAGGTCTGGAAAAACCATTAGGTGGAATGGAAGGAAAGACACAAGGTCTAAGTTATTTCCTCTCTTTTTTTCTTTTCACTCCATCATTTAAGAAAAGAGGTTGTGGTAGGGGTGCTTTATCCTCCTTGGAGTGTCACTGTGTTTAATGCTAGGAAGGAAGCAACGACAAGAGGATTCAGGGCCCACTTGTGCATTGCGACAATATGGGGCAACTGGTCATGCAGCAACTGCTGGAGCCCCGATGTCACAGGGTCATGCAAAAATGTTTTTGTGTTGAGTGTTTGTTTGCTGGTGTGCTTCCTTGATGTGGAGTCTTGGGGATCACAAAAACTAACGTAAATTTAATTATTTCCCAGAATAGATCTTATCAAGCATGTGTGTGTGTGTGTGTGTGTGTGTGTGTGTGCGCGCGTGTGTTTGGTTATCATGACAGTTCATGTACTCTGGTTATACAACAGCCTGAGGTGAAAAGCTGCCAAGAGGTGTTAGGTAAGCACCTGTAAAACAATGAGCGAGAAATAGAAACAGGAAGGTGAGCTTTATATAAAACAGGCAAGAGTGCTTATTGTCAGTCTCTGCTGATAAGAGTGTTACATATTATTTTTTCATTCAGCAGCAATAATGAAACCATTCAAGTTCTTCATGCTGAAAACAAATATGTACACACATCTGTTTTTATCGTACTGCTACATTGTCGAGGAAATATTTTGAAGAGGTTTGTGATTCTTTGGCTCACTGGGTTACCTATTTCTGGTCTGCTTGACCACAAAAGAACAAAAAATACCTAGCACAGTGACAAGTGCTCTGGGTCACTCTGCCAAAAGAACACCATTACTCTGGAATACGGGCCCCAGCCTTTTGTGAGCCCACTGTTCAAACCAGCCCTGTGGCTTTCCTCAGGTGCTCAACGTTTCCCTGCAGCCTTCCAAGGCAAGCGCATTGGTTAACCACCCAAACCACTCGAGCATAATGCAATCTCCGATTCACAACACACAAAATGTATTGGCAGTATTCCACGGAACCTAATCCAGGAAGTGGAAACATTTCTGCAAACAGACTCTTGTTGAAAACTTTTAATGAATGGTTTCTCGTCTATTCTGAATGATGCGAAGTCTCCAGGATTTTTCCAAATTTCCCCAGTTTGTGCTTTTTTGTTTTCCTCATTCCGAACTACCAACAAGGGCGAGGGATAGACAGACAGTGCAGCCTCTGTGCACAAGGACTTTCCAAACACAGAAGGCAGCTGTCCTGGAATGTGCACTGGCGTACAAGCAAGCTTTGAAATTATGGCCCTGGCCATTGCTAAAGAAAATAAAATTGATGCAATCTGTAGAGCATGCAGCTTTTAATTAGTGGCTTCCGTCTCCTAATTGGTTTCTCTCCGTTCCCCTCCGCCTTAATTCGGGATTGGACCAATTGGCCGTGCTGCATTTAGTGTGCTGTGTTTGTCTTGAGAGAAACCATACACCGTAATCAAGGCACAAAATGAGCATTTTCAAGGGCAGTAGAGGCAAGTGGGTGCAGAAAGCAGTCAACCTCATTCTTTTTTTAGGCTTCATTCTTTTTTTAAGGGAATAAATTTGTACAGATTGTCAGACAAACCGGAGAAAAGGTCTTGTATTGTAAGTACTTGCATGCTTGTATTTGTATGCATAAATTGCTTAAAGGAAAAAAAACTGCACTTACTTAAACATTTTTTCAGTGTCAGTGAGACAAGCTTTCTTGATTCCCAATGTAACTAGGAACCAGGGGTGTGAGGTCAAACACCAGAAGCAAATAATAACATAAGAACATACAAGATATTTCACTCAAAGCATATATTACAGCCTCCTAAGTGCCTAATTCCGAATCTGCCTATACTTCAATCTTATCCTAATACAACTAAAATACATAAATTATCCAGCACATGTGTTTAACACCGGTGAAAGAATAAATATGACCCATTCACGTAAAACCTGAGTCTTTGCCAATGCAATAAGTGCTCTTCATAATGGCTTGAGGAAAGTGCATTATCTCAATGCAAATGTTTACCCATGACCTAACAACTGAGTCATGTTTATTGCATGCAACAAAAGCTAACTGTGAGTGAAAACGCAGAGGAGATCACAAAGCTGAAGCTTACTGTGGCATGTTTATAGCCGGGTAGGTGTTCTTTTAATGGTTTTGTGTCAGAGCGCAGACGAGCAAACACTCCCACGTAGCTTTCCATTCAAGGTGTGCGAGTATGGGACTCAGTGGTGGACATCTTTCAGTTGTCATACATACTGACTTGTCTTTAAACGAGAAAGGTGCAACTGCGAAACTGTTGAAGCAGACCAGACGGCACGGACTGCTGGTTCCAAAACATGCTCAGCTTGATAACACCAATGAAATCTTTTCCCAAATAACTGCTGCTGGACTTTGAGAATGCTGAGGAGATAAGTGTGGGAAAGGAAAAGAAAAGAAAAAAAACAAAATCTGAAAATGAGGACAGAGGAAAAGGGAGGTAAAAGCAGGGAAAAGAGCAACTGTTTGGCTGCTGACGGCTTACAGCTGGGCTTCGGGGAGCAATCACTAGAGGTCAGGGACAGGTCTGGTTGCCTGGCACTACTGGATTCTCGCTCACACACACATTCCCTGTGTCATCCTCTCTTATGTTTACTGTTTCCGCCAGCCAACAAACACATTTCCTTGTTACTGGGGCAACTTGAGGAAATTCAGTCCTGCACAGAAATCACATTCTCCACGCAGCAGTATAGAGGCCAGGACTGAAGTGGTGTCCAAACTTAAAACTGATACATTACATTAAAAAAAGAAAAAAGAAATTGGTTGGTTTTGTATTTCTGGCATTTTAGGCGGAACTTCAGAGCTACTCTGTTTAGCATTAAAAAGTGTTTTTCCTCAGTTTCTGTTGCTTGGATACTCCCGTTCGCTCCTTAGTATGTTACAAAATAAAGGCAGGTTGCAGGAAACAACACAATCACACTTTGTAGCTGTACTTTAAATTGCTCTACACAACTTATTGCATGTAAAACAATTTGTGTAAATTCCTTGAAATATCTAAATTTCTTTTCCACCTGCTTACATTCTCATGCAGTTTAATCACTGAATAGAAATACCAGCCTGGTACCTAAAACCTGAGTGTCACTGTTGTTTTGACAATATTTATTAGCAGATTAACACAAAGTGGACAAATAAGCAAAACAACCTCACATTAACCAAAAGGGCATCAACTCTGTGTCAGCTTGATTCTGATAAAACTGGTGGATTTGGAAATCTGTATTTGTTTCACTGTGTGCATGTATTCCTTCTGGCGCTAGAATAGATGCAAAATGCAATATGTGACTCCATTTCTGGAAAGCACAACAACATAGCAGGCGTGTAGCGAGCGTGTAACATAAATCCAAGCAACATTTAGCGGTGAAACGAGACACAGATTGCCCGTGAATGTAAGTACTGCTTGAATTATGAGGGGCAAAAACTAAGGGGGAGGAGAAGCAGGAAAGATCGGAGGGAGCAGCGGGGCAAGGGGAGGTTGCACAACCCGGATAAGTTATAAAGATGACAGAGGCATGAGAGGGAGAGAAAAAGAGGAGAGGGAGACAGTGACGAAGGAGTTCAAGAAAGAGACAGAGTTGAGAGCTGCTCCATTCTGCTTTCCGTCTGAAACCAGTAGGTTTCATGCGCGAACGTCCCTCTCTCCCTCTCTCCCTCTCTCCCTCTCTCCCTCTCTCTCTTCTGTCTGTTTACAATTACCGTGCCGCGAATGAATCTTCCACGAATGACCGCTCAACTGGCAGCCCTGACTAGCCAGGAACAAGGGAGCTATTAGTGGAGGAACTGAGGAAGGAAGGAAGAGGGGAAAGCCAAAGGGAAGGCAGTCCAGCTCAGAGGCCCAGGGAGGGAGAGGAGGGGAAGGGAAGGAGGGAGGAAGGGAGGGAGGGAACAAGGGGTAAGGCTTAGAGGAGAGAGGGAGGGAAGCAGTGCAGAGGGATCAGCGGAGTTCTACAGCAAAGAGGGAAGGGTGACAGTGAAGAAAGGCTCATCCACATCTCCCTGAGGCAAAGATCCCAAAGAGGGAGGAAGAGCACGAGAAGGTGGAAGTGACTGTAGCATCCCCTCATTCACCCATCTCCACCCTTTACCCCCCCGAGCAAGCTAGAAGAGGAGATGAAAGAGATTAGTTCTGGGCTCTGGCCCGGAGGACAGTGGACAACCTCTGAAATTCTTTCATTTCTCAGGCAACAGGATTTAGGATGGGACCTCCCTGTGGCCCTTTGACACAAGAAATACATGAGAGCACTTCATGGGTGTGACATTCCCTCAACCCGCTCCTCCTCCCCTCCAATCCGACCCGAGTCAAGGCTTTTTCGGGCATGAGAGCGCTTCTGGGGACTTCCTGACAACCATAAATTACTTTGACTTCAGAGATGACAAGTCAGAAAAAAAGAAACGCTCTCTTTTTCTTTTTTTCTTTTTGCAGCACCTTCACACACACACACACACTAAGGTGCAATCCCAAACTTAAGGAACAACCAGCCTTTCACACAGTCATTCATCAAGCAGAGCCTGTGAAAGAGGAAATGAGGTGACATCCTGCAGTCATCCTCTTTCCGATGCATCTGCCAACTCCTTGCAGCAGGGGACACAAGGCCTCAAAGACATCAGACGTGTTTCACTTTTTTGCTATATCTTGCTGTCTGACCTGTTGGGTTAGGTGTGTTTTAAGAGCGTCTCCAAAAATTATTAACGGATTCATTTTTAGTTCACAAAGAAGACAGACTGGCCTACACTTATTTTAATACTGCGTTGTGGAAGGTAAAAGCCAAACATGATAGGGTAGCAGACGCACAAGATGGAAGGATTCAGCAGACCTGAATCTTTTGCTGAAACCTTTGGTTGCTGTTCTCATATATAGTGCTTGCAATTTACCACAAACAGTGGATAAACATCTCTGCAATTATCACCACATTGCTTACACTTGGGGAGGCCAACATGCATAGTTGCCAAATAAAGCTGAACCTGCACACATGGAGTGGCTATTAAGACTTTTACATTTCACATATCCTCCTAACGAGTGCTGACATGATTAGTCAACAGGACATTGAACAAGAACAACAATAATCTGTGCAACCGGTCAAATGCTCCGGTAATCAAGTAAAATGTCAAACATTTGTTCGCTTCTCAAATCTGAGGGTTTTATGCTTTTCAGAGTTTTTTTTTAGTACCATTTACTCTTTATAATGATAATAGCAATATAAAGGCATCACCATAGGCTTTCAAGAATTCATGAGCAGTCTTTGTTCATTCAGTTATTACTTCGCTAAAGAATGCACCAGTCATGTGACGTTCGGCGTTGGTTTGTCTGTCCGTCTGTCAGTCTGTTAGCAACATTAAAACAGACAAACGGATTTGGATGGAATTTTCAGGGAAGGTCAGAAATCACACAAGAACCAATTGATTAGATTTTGGCAGTGATGTGGCTTTTAGTCAAGGTCCTCGGATTTGTTAAACATTTCTGTATCACTACAAGATCGGCGAAATGGCATCACTATAACTATTACTACAAGTGAACACTACGTCAGATGCCTGCTGACCATCACATGATTGTAATCCTACTACAAATCGACTTCATCTGTCGGAAATAATACAATGACTGAGCAGCCTTGGCAGAGTGCTGGACTCTGAGTGCTTTTCTTGTTTGACTTGGGCTAATAATACATAAAAAGAGTTTAGACGATGATCATTAGCTGCTGTCTTAACTCAGTGAACCTCAAAAAATGAAGGTGTACTTGAAAGGCATCTAAAAAAAAATCTAAAAAAAAACCCCAAAAAGATGAAATTATACTATTTAGCCAGAAACTGTAAAAATGGAAGAATTGTTGTACTTTGCCATGTGCTATTCTGTCATGTAAGTAATGTAAGCAGTAAAATATCTAGTATGTAGCTTTTTTCCGGGAATTGGTAACACCTGTGGCCATACGGAAAAATGTTATTTATGCTGATTCCAGGTCTTTTTAAATTGTTAAAAATTACATATAGAAATTCAACTTTGTTTTTGTGATGTATGACATGAATGTGCAATACTACAAAGATATATTTTTTTAACTCCTCTGACTGCCTGGGGTTTCAAGGCTTAATCTTCATGTTACCTATTCCTCTTCAACACACAACAGCTGCTGAGTGCTTAATAATATCCAAATTATGCAACCAGAGGCTTAACCAGCCTTGATATATACATATATATACACACACACATAAAGCTCCAGCACAAGGAAACACAACTCCTGCTCCGACAGCCAAATGGTCGTCCTCACAGAAGGGCCTGATGGGATTGATTTCATTTCAGCTACAATGGGTAACTTAATCTTGATGAAGACGACTGAAGCCGGCAGAGGATATACATTGGGATACCATTACTCCCTTGGCCTGTCCAGTGTGCCCCTGAAATAACTGCAGAAAATAATAGCCCATTTGTTTAGCCATTCTCCAAATATGGCACCGGATATGTGGAGGTGAACAGAAAAGAGAACACAAACCTGCTTTTTATCACAGGAGTCAAAAAAAAAAAAAAAAGGAGACACACTGTAGCTCCTTCTGCGACATTAACCGAACCCCCTCCTGCTCCAGTCTTACACCTTATCCACTTGTAAGCAGCTCTTAATGTGGTGTTGGGATCCCCAGAGCAGAGAGCCAGGCTCAGGGGGCTTCAGCAGGGGATATTTGGAACATACAAAGGGGGTATTATTTGTTGCAACCCCCAGTTGGCCCCCTACCAGCTTCTATTTTGTAAGTGGGTCTGAGTGTATCCCGATGGTGGTGAATGATGACTCCTTCCTACGCCGTAATTTTTACACAGATGAGAGTACGACCAGGCAGACGGGCTAATCTCCTTCCAGCTGGCACACATATTCACCTACTAATCAGATTGTCTCACGTCTAAATGCACTACCTGTGGTGTGTCTGTGTTTCAAAGATTAAATAATATTGACGTCAGCATATTGTATTTCATGTTTCTCAACATTTGGACGCAATTTCCCTTAAACCTCAAGGTCTCCCCCTCTGTGTATTTTGTTGGTGCGCTAAGGTGTGGGCGTTTTGTTGCAGGTATCTGCGAGACATGAAATACAATCCAGGAAGACTAGCTTCAGCACAGAGTAGACCTATTAGGTTTATCAGACGCCAAAACAGTGCAGAGTGCTTTATAATACACCGAGGTGGGATTTTACAGCCGTTACAGGAGAGAGATGCTGAATAGAAATCTACAGGAGACAGATTTTTATGGCGTGTTGCTACTCCCCTCAAAAAGCCAATTGTCTGCTTTGTAACAGCCAAACCACTAAACATCCAGCCACTAATTCATGCAGGGTGTCGTGAAAGTGTGCGCATATGTTGTGAAAGTGTAACCTGTGGAAGAAAAGTGCTTTATAAAACCTATCACCAATTTATTTGGCATGTAATTGATTTGCCAATGCACAATGTCGTCTCCCAAAAACTACGTTCCTGTACGACAAACCTGCATTTTCATTTATGTTTTTTAAGCACATTTTCTCCCTGAAAGGTAAGACTTTGATGTAGTAGGAAAGTCTTCCAGGCTAGAAGAGCCACAGAGTCTTTGTATGGAGGCAGGATGGTGGAAAAAGTCTGCAAAAGGACTTTCAACCAGGAGGCTGGTGTTCGTGAGCATTGTTCTTAGACTTTAGTTTTGTTTTTACTCGCCATTTGTTAGATTTAAGCACCAAAACTACATGGTAAGGTTTGGGAAAACATCATGATTTGGGTTCTAATAAGACTCTTTCAGAATATGTTGGAAGGTTCACCTCCATTTTCGAGTCCCATCTCACCTAATATATGGTTGGTTGGCTAATAAATGTTAAAGATATGTTGATCTGAAGAACATATTCCAGCAGAAAACACGTCCCTTACAATTGTAACTGAGAATGCAGTTTAGTTGTAGGAGCACAGGTTTTGGGAGACATAGCTGAACCATCATCCCTGAACTAACATACTAAATATCACATTTACCTGGAGTGAGTGTTATCATTGAGACATACCATTGTTTTGGTAAAGTTTTTGTAAAATTCAGCAGCGAGCACTAGGAAAAATTGAAACATGCAGAATACGGACAGGCAAGTTAATGACTGACTAGATAGTAGACACAACTGTGTTTGTGAGGTGTGAATAACACGGATAGAACATAATAGAATATGTGGTAGCATCTCAGTTCCAACCACTCGTGTCTAAAGAGCAGCCACCTCCGTATAAACGGCATGAAACAATCTTTGAAATGTGACCAAAACTCAAACAAAGAGGACAAAAAAGAAATTCAAAGAAAGACAGCACAATAAAGACAGACGCAGCGAGATGAAAAAAAGAGGAAAAATATACAACCTCCCCAGCAGTATTGCAGGAGGGGGGTTAGGAGAAGCATTTATGAGAATAAACGAGATTTCCTGAACTGAGAGCATTCCAAGGGCGCCGGTGGTCTCGGCTTGCCAAGAGGCAAGACGACACATGCTGGAGATGTCTGCCAGGTAGCAGAGCACAAAGAGCCCTCATTTCCTCCCTATCCCTCCCTCCCTTTCTCCCTCCCTCCTCTCCACCTCCTGACACACACACACACCTACACACACACCCACACACACACACACACCTCTCTCTCATCCTCATGTCTTTCCTGCTCTTGCTCACCAAAACAGAGGGGCAGCTGATGGATGTGCAGAATGCCTGTTGTAGAAAAAAGAATTAAAAACACACATGTAGCTCGGCTACAAGCACTAACATGAAAAACACAAGCAGTCTCTTACCGTGTTGAATTTTTGGTTAAGTGGCACTTCTGACTTTGTACTGAAGTATTTTCCCAGAAAAGAAACTTTAATGTCGTATAAAGCTCTGCCTTAGTTAAGCCGTTTGTGGCTAAATGACCAAAGTCTGGCCATGCAGGTTTTTTTCTGTGTCTGGTTGGATTGGAGGCTTTTTGCGGTGGTATTCTTGGATGCACACATGTGTAAGCTGACACTAATACGGCCCTTGAAGTTTGATACTTGCCTGGGGATCCTGCTCCCTCAGTGCTCACACACACACATGCAGCTTCCCAGAGCTCATCCATCCCTAGGTAGTATCCCATTACTTGCTTGCAAAGACACACACAGACACACACTATTTTTTTGGTTGTTTTTTTTTGCCAATGTAGCTTCACCAAGCCACAAGCCAGAACTCTCACTCTGCCTTCTAATTAATGGAACTTCGAAACATAACCAGGACAGGAAATACTTAAAATACTGGACATTGATGGAATAGTGTTTAAGCAAAGTGGCATAATAACGAGGCTGAAAACTCAACTATGGATGAAAACTGCTTTTAAGCGGAGAGACACGAATAGCTGGAGTGTGGATAATATGGACAGCTCAGCCCAGCTTCAGTAGGACACCCTGCACTGTGGCAGCGGGGCCCTATTCAGAACTGTGCAGTCAGGAAAAAACAGTGAATAAGCTCTAATCCTTTAAGACAGCACCAATAGAGATTCCATCATGCTTGGCTCGTCACGAGAGGAGAGCAAAGCTTGGGAGATGATAACGTCAGTCCAACACAAAATAAAATATGGCCTGTTTTGACTGGCCGGCTTACTTCGCTCTTTTAGCTAAGGGTAGTTTCCTGTTGAGTGGAGGAATGGCTCAGGTGCAGGTTTCTGCTAAAGAAAGGGCAAAACAAAAAGCATTCACGGAGAAAAACTCTCCTCCGATGGCCACTTGTGAGGCCACGTAACAAAGACTGAAATGTTTTGCGTGTTCAAGAGAGGCTTTCTACACTTAACCGAAGAAAGCCTTAATGTACAGTCTTTATGGAAGCTGGAATTAAGAGGTATTAATGTGAGCCGGCACGTACAAACAGAAGCACAGCCTATTTTAGATATGCATATTTTTATGGTTTGCTTTAGGTTACTTTGGAGTCAGACAGATTTCCCACTAATACTAAAATGATTAGCCCATTAATTACATGACTGACAGAAAATTAATTAGCAACAATTTGGATGTCAGTGGCTGTTAAGGCCAAGAATCAAATGGATGTAACCATGTTTACTTCTAGAGTTTTAAAACAAGTTTGGTTAACCAAAGTGCTGTGCGTCTTATAAGACAGACCACATGACACTAAACAGGATAAAACTTGCAAACCAATAAATGTAAAATGATATAAAAACAAGATAATGAGGCCAACAACTTGTAAGATCAATTCCTAAGATAAAATAAGTGGAAAATACTAAAATATTAAAACAACTAAGAGCAACCAAAGGCAATTAAAATGTGTTCATCTTGAGAAGAATATTCCAAAGCTTTCATGCCTGCGATTGGGAAGGCACCTGAGCAGCTAGCTTATAGGATAACATGAACATGTTAAGAAAGATGAAACATTAAACATCTACAATTCGATGACGAGTCAGCAAACTTCTGCTGAGCGAGACCTGGCAATCATATCTTATGGACGATTTTTATCGGCCTTTCAGAGGAATCGTACGGATTGTGTCAATAAATATAAGTAACAGTCCTGTCCAAATTTTCCCAGTTCACCCGAAGTCAGCTAAAACATTGATTAATTGTACGTAATACAAAGTGACGCACATTGGATGGACTATGTATCTTGGAGGTGTTACTTATTTAGGTGACAGCGTGGCGGACGAATAATTGCGGTAAACAAGCAGCATCCTAAAAGACGCACTCTGGTGAATCCTTCTGTTGCTGTCCATACTCGTTATCCAGCGGGTCTTACAGGGTGGAAACTCAGCAAGCATCAAAGTGGCTGAGATACAAATCACCACTTGCGGTATAGATCTTTAGGAATAAAATCTGTCCAAACAGGATGCAGGGATTTGTGAGTTTGGCTTTGAGTTGAAGGGGCGGGCTTTGTTTCCAGGCAGCCATGTGTGTAACTAATCGTGTAAACACATCAGTTCTACTAAATCTGGTGGAGAATTCTGATTCAGATTGTGGTTCGTAAGTATACTCCCCCAAAAAAGACATTATATGAGCTTTTGGATGGATCGCTGACCGCTAATGAAACCAATGACAACTATAGTAAAGCTACAGAATGCACCATAAGTTGAACAACAACCAAAAAAAAAAACTAAAAACATTGTAATTAAAGATTAATAGATAGTAGTAATAGAAAATACATTTTAATCATTTTATTTCAGCAATATATATGTTACTTTGGGCTCTGGTGATCGATTATTTTCTGGCATTTAATCGATCGAATGAAAATGTCAAAAACACCCCAACCACTTTACTACCCTGATTACCCAAAGGACACAACAATGCCTTTCAATCTCAGAGGAGAAAATTCTCTATTTTTTCATATTTTCAGATGATTTCCAAGTTGTATCAACAGACATGAAGACCCTACCGTTCTGGTTCACAAGGCAGGTGATAAAAAAAAAGCATAAATCGTTTGCTAAACACCACTGATTAGGATCTGGGACACTGGCATGCAAGCCTACATGAATGGAAAGCCTCAGACGTAATGCACACACAGAGGCCCTGACGTGAGCTCTGAGTGCAAAAGACAGAGAAGGGGGAGGGGGGGGGGGGGGGGGGGAAATCAAAGCTACACTTAGCTAATGCCTGAATATTTAACAAGTGGCCCACTAATTACAGTCTGGTGGAATTTGACTGTGATTACAATTAGCAACATCCAGACTGGCTGGGAAAACACTGGCAGATGTTCAGGCAGCTCAAACTGGCCTGATGTCAGATATTTACTTTGTATGACTCCTGTTAAAGCCCAGTAGGCCACAGACAGACTCCATGAAAGGATTTTCACCAACATGTAAAAGTGCATGGGCCAGGTGTACACCAGGTATCAGCACAAAATGCAAATATAGCAAAGAAGAAGTAGTTTTGATCTACTTACAAGATAAAAATACAGAATTTTGATTGCAAAGGACTAGTAATTCTTCAAAAATGTGAATAAAATACAATTATAAATGCTGCACAATCATGAGGTCATGTACGTTTGGACGGAAAATCACAACCATGGAGGTCATTGAAGCTTGTCACAATCCTACTTCTCTGTGTTTCAGTGCCATACAGCATGTGGAAGACAGAAAACATTGCAGAAAACACAGAACACAACAACCAAAGCGAAGCTGAATTTAGAGACGGCATGAAAATATGAAGATGCAACACAATGTGTGCTGCACAAAATAATAACTACATGGTGTAAACTGTTCAATAATAAACCATGCATAGCGTTTTCAGGCACAAGTCAGCTTTCTTGGCTTGCTTTTATGTGGTAAAAATGTATTTAGTGTGACATGTTTTCTGCTGTTGCCAACCACAATGAGAATTCTACTGCAGAGATTTCCTACACAGGCCAGTGAACAACACAAAGGCAGGTTTAAGTAATGTTTTTCTAAGCATCTGTATTTATTCTGGAAAGTCTGTGATATGTAGGAATGGCCAATTTTGAAAATAAGTGTCAAAAGAACTGATCCATGTCAAGTCTGGCACCATCTCCTGTTCAGAAGCCACACTACAGTGCAAGCTGGAGATTTTCAGAGGGAGGAGGCTGTAAACATGAGAGGATAACTAACACACAACACCAGTGGGTAGACAACACCAGACATCGGGACCTACTGGGCAACAAGTTGCATTGTCGGAAAATGACACAGCAAAAAAACAAAACAAAACTGGGTGACAAATAAATGCTATAATCTTTGTTTAACTTGATTTAAACAGCCTATATGCACTGCTATTGTTTTTGTTTGATTTTATGATTTTCCACTCTGTTGCTCTGTTTGCACTGACTTGAAATCTGAACACGTATAATAGCAAATCTAAATTTAGTGCTTTCTGGCACGGGTAATTGTTACAAACATTTATTTGTTGTCATTGTTCCAACATGGTAACACACCCCAGGAGCTGTTAAGTGACTCAAACTTCACTTTGGCACAGTTTTACCCACAACAAGGCGAGGAAAACAGGAAGGTAAAACTAGTGCAAGAGATAATTTCTAAGTGGGTGGGCAACTGTACTCAGACCTGCAAGGACATGATCTGTCAGTACAATTATAGTTAAAAAAAAAATAGTTTAATATATGAAACACAATTAAAAGCATTGTAATGTATTGAGAAATCTGAAAATTAGAGCAAATTTGTCAATTCCCAGTGAATTAATTACGGTTGTTTAAATGTACCTATAGACAACTTGGTGGAGAGGATGAGGTTAGTTGAGATACACTTTTCAACAAAAGTAGTGGTATAGTATGAAAGCTAGTTGTCAACTAAGTGATTTAAAACAAAAAGAGAAAGTGGTCTGGTTTGCATCAAGCCCCAACAGTGCTTAACAAGTTCATTATTTAATTAGGCAACCATCAAAAAAGTAAAGAACAATACTTTTCTGTCTGAAGTTTCTTTCATTTTTTTTAAAGTGAGTTTTCCGCTTCTCTCAGTTGTTTTTTCAGACAAATAATCTGCGAAAATAACTGCGTTAGACATCATTATCATTATTTCTAAAGCTACACGCACTGAAAAATGAGAATTGTTGGACTATCTTAAACAAACTGCATCAACTGATGATTCCTTTTCTCTACTCTGTAATCCTACTTGAAGAAAACGGTGGCTCAACTGCAGCACAAAAAATGAAGAAACGTGGATGTCTTGACATCAAGCATGAAATGCTAAAGGAGCAGAAGACTTCATTTTTGTACTCTCGTTGAAACTAAAATACCAGTTTAAAGGGACAAAGTGCTATTTTTAAGCTAGTAGAATCCATAAACGCAAACTGCCATCACCAAGCAGAAGAGATAAATGAGATTAATTTGAAACATTACTTCAAAATAGTCAGCCACCCTTGTTGTAAAGCACATTTACTGTTATATTTACTCATAAATAGACAGTACCATGTCATTACACTGTCACATGTAGACGACAAAATCATCCATTTAGACTAGTTGAAATGCAGCCACTGTAGCTGCATCTACAGTATAGACTTTCAGGACAGACATGCTGTCCTTTCAACTCCAGTCCTATTGTCTCTGTTTTGCTCTGGCCCCTCTATCTGATAAGAGCCCAGTTGGTAACTTCTGGTCACAAACAAAGGCCCATCTGCTAGTAATCTTCTCCACTGTAAGTAGTCCTGCCTCCTGATAGCACGGATAAAGCCCAGCACACATTAGGGTAAACAAATAAGCTTTTCAGTGAAACAACAAACCCACGCTATCTTTCTAAGGAATAAACTTGCTATGAATTCACAACGGCAACAAAGTGGAAGAGGAAAAACATTGTCAAAAGGTGGTTTTGAACAAACTGGAAGGGGCGAAAGGGTCATCTTGCTCGAGTGTGTGTTTGTGCGTACGATCGATGGGCAGCTGCTCGGCAAACAGAGTGACAGCGGCTCTTCCCGCTGCACAGGCTGGATAAATATTCCTGGCGGTGCTAATCAATCACCACAACTCGGTCATGGTGGGTCAGAGGTGGGCCAGGGTGATTGGCGCAATACAAAGGAAAGAGGAAGTGTAAGAGTTTTTTTAAGCTTCAGGGGGGCAGTAGGGGGTGTTTGGTGGCATGTCATCATGTAGAGCAAAAAACAAACCTACTTACATTGACCACAGCGTCTTCCTAGTGACATTTTTCAGATCTGTAGCAACCCAGGATGCTGTGCAAATTTAAAGGGACAGTGTGTTTTTGTTTGGTACAAGAATAGACTGTCCCTGTGTGTCTACAGCTGTGACAAAGCAATTATGTGCATTCAATCTGTCACTGTTGTGATACAAAGAAGCGGAAGTAGCTACAGCATGCTCATGTGAAAACTATATTTATGTTTTGTTATCCAATTGTTAGGATGGGATTCAGCTGCATTTGTATGCTGCTGCATACCTCACTGACAGCACAAAGACTGGAGGAAGTTGTAGGACTTGGTGCATGTGCAAAAGGACAAAATGTCTTTGTTACGCAAGTTGAAAGACATAAAAACTGTAGGCCTCTTTGACTCATATTCTAAAAAGTTCAACAGACTCAAAATCTGCATAGCGAAAAAGCTATGCAACATGCTATTTTTAAACTCTGGAACAAACAATGTCAGGCAATTTGTAGCAGATAAATGTATAGATTTATGGGCATTGAAATAAAGAAAAACAATCAAAAAAATCTGAGTCCATGGTCAGAAAATCAGCACAACAAAGAGCTCCATTGTTGGGTAACACTCATTCCATTTAGAACTGGAGTACCAGTAGGGTTGAAAAATAGTATCAGTGAGACTATAGCTTCATACTAAATTTAAAATACACATACTGTAGACATTTTACTACTTACATTTTGAATTCATTTCCAGGCATGATTCCTGTCTGATCTGTGTAAACACTGACTTCAGTCCTAGTTCATCCAAAAAGTCCTTGAACTTTTATCAAGAGACTATTGGTTGCAGCTAGTTAAAAGAACTAATGGTTTCAGGGTTGGTCTGAGGAGTGCAGAATTTTTTGTTTTTTGAATAATCTGGTTGGAATAATCTGTTTATTTTAGGCAAAGCTTAAATGAGACATGTACAATAAAGTGACTGTGGTGAAATACAATATCGTAAGCTTAGATGATTAAAGTTTCCTGTCAGAACAGATCAGTAGGAGTGCCGGAAAGTTGATAAAGTGATGATTTTTTTTTTTTTTTTGACAGTTTCTAGCTCTGATAAACTGTAATATTGGCAATATTATAAAAACAGCATGTCTTTTAAACCTGCCAGCTGGCGTTGGGTTTCAGAGGTACAACTTCATGGAATATATTACATAAAAATGTATTCCGACATTGGTGCCATTTGGGAAACCTTATTCTGACACAGAGACAAAAACTTGATAAGAAATGGAAATCTGCACTGTTGCATAGCAGCATTTGAGAGATGGACAACAGGCCTGCTCCTTTCTATCTAAAGTAAACACCACTTTCTCCCCTCTCTTCCTCTGTCCATCCCACCCACTCTGTCCATCAAACAGCTGAGGCCCCCAGGAGCCTCCTCTACACCACTAGCAGCCGACAATGACTTCATTGACACCCAAGCGTCCCATTAATCTTCATTTGTCCTATCATACCCTGCCATTGGCAAGGAAATGTCTGCTCATCTCCGGTGTGAACTGACACACAGTGTTGGTGGTGGCGAAGGGGCGCTAAAGGAGGGCAGGGTGCTAAAATCATAGGGGGTGAATGTGGGGTGTCTATCTGCCCATTTGGCAGCTTCCGTTTGCAGTGTAGCTCATTGGTCCCTCATTCAAATGACCTACTAAACACACACACACACAGTAGGGGGTGTGAGCAGGAGGAGGTAATCTGATTTCTCAGCTGCACGGGAGACCACTTCCTGAGAGGGAGGCCAGCTTGTGGAAGGATGCCTGGGGTTTCCCATCTGTCTACCCAAGGGCCTGACCCCCTGCCTACTGTTAAAAGAGTTTCTTTCTCGTTCTTTTTTATGCATTTATCTTCCTCTCAGATACACATATACATTCAACTATACACTTGGGCTGTTTCTTAGCTGCCGTACCACTAATGGAGTTTGAAATGAGATAGCAACCAATTGTGAAGGTGCAGGAAGTTGCTGTCATTCCCATACCACAGCTCTAGATCGGTTCTCCACAAGTGGGCTAGAAATGTGGTTGGGGTGTTTGAGGAGGGGGTCAACGAAGATTTGCATGTGGCACAGTTGTATTGATGGATCTGCAGTGAGCAGTTGCCAGTTTACAGAGAACAGCAGCAGACGTGCCACATCTTGGTGCTGTTTTCTTAGTTGAGATATGTGAATATTAAATATTAAAAAATCATGCATTGATAGTTCAAGTGTTGGGTGAGAAACAACAGCGCTGAAAAATTCCAGCAACTTCTCTTTAAGTAATTTCCTGAAAAACATTGACTGAAGTTAGTGTCTTTGATTAGTGGATATGCTATTTTAGAATAATACCACATCTTTTTAGAATGAGTGGCATGAATGTATTTTTAACAAAGGAGGAAACCCAAAGACCAAAAAGTGGAATAAAAGCAGAGACAGACGGCGGCCTGAGCAGGAGCTTAAAGAGCGGCGCGACATTCTCCTTTCCTGTGTCCTTTTTTGACAAGGCACAGACTCCGTCTTTGATCAGCACTCAGGAAATTTCATTAAGACGGAGATGGGTGGATAAGAGACCAAAGAAAGCTTTTGTGGATGGGAAGAGGAAGAGAAGGAGATAAAAGGCTAGAAAAATAGAAACTGTAAGGAGGCAAAAGAAGAAAAAGACCTATAGTAGAATCTTTTTTCTAAAAGTCACAGAAGGGAGGAAGCAAGGAAGAAAAGACCATTGTTTTACCTTTAGTGAGTTTTAAATTAACCAAATCAGAGTATAAATGGTTGATGTGCATTGGTTTGAGTCTAATTAATGTTCTCAAAGTGTGGTTAGGATGTGAAATTGAAATAAACAGCAACAAATAAAACATATTTATCAAATTAATGTGATATATTCAAGAACAGGTGCTGTGCGTGTGTTTTACAACTTGTTTGTGCTTTTTGCTCCTATCACTGGATGCCCTGATGCATTACCAGTAAGCAGCTATGCTCTGAATGCTGAATTAGTATGTATGAAGATTCACCTGTATTTGGGTCAGTGGTGCTGCAAATGGAAACTTAGCTAATTTTACCTCAACATTTTGTACATTTCTCTTGCTAGAAAACAATACAAAGAGTTACAGCAATGCTTTGAGGTAAATGCAAAGGTCAACTTGGCTAACATATTCACGGTACTAATGCTAACAAGCTACTAATATATGATGTTAACCATGATCACCCTCTTGGTAAACATTTCCAAACTTGCGCTAAACATGAAGTACAGCTTTACTTTACTGAAATAGCTGCACACTGAAACTTTGACATCATTATGGTGGTGAAGAAGAGGTCAGCTGATCATCAAAGTCATGAGGACTGTCATCTTATGGTTACCTTGAATGCCTGTACAGAATGTAATGACAACCTATTCTCTAGTTGTTAAAGTACATGTAAAGGAAATCCAGAGATTTGCTTCTCAGCACAGCAAACAGGTCAGAACATGAAGATGAAAAGAAGTAACTATGTACTGTAGCTGTGGAGTTAGATCATTCAAGTGTTTTTCATCATTTTTGTGTTCATGATCCAATAACACATTGACTTAGCATGACCCCTCTATCTCAACACTAGTTTGTATTAGCATGGGTGGTTCTCCCACTTGACTGCAAGTTACATTTACTGCAACCAACGGTCTACTAGCCAGCTATGTCTTTGTCACAAATGCATTTTCCCTGCATGTCAGAGTTCACAAGACAGACTAGTCTCCTTATTTAAATGTCCTAAGATTGATGAGATGAAGAGGGGGATTGATTTTGTGTGGAACCACAATGATGGAAAGCATGGAGCACTACGAGCACCAGACTCTATAGAGACCATTTCACACCAGGTAGTTTTATAAACTTTCACGAGAAAAAGTTGGATTCAAGGATAATCTGTAACTGGTGAGTAGGGTCAACCCAACTATTTCCTGTCCCATTTTCATCTTCCCATTCTGCTGACATCTGGTGACATGACCACCAATGCACGTGGAAGTTGCGTTATGTGGTTTAGTTAATCATTGTAGGTAACTTAGTTTACTGCAGTGCAGCAAAGCGGTATTCTGTCTTTAAAGAGTGCATTTGTGATTTCACATCTCACCTGTTTTGTTTGGTCAAAACAAACTCAGGTCTGTTTGTGCAGTTAGTATAGTTCACTTGGGCTGCTGTGAAAGCTGTCAGTCAGTGTCTGCAGAGACCACACTTCCAGCAGCATTTCAGAAGAGGGAACACAGATTTTGAACCCTGATTTTTTTTTAATCGTTCAAATGTGGCTGGGTGAGTAATAGCAATTGTGTTTCGTATATCCAACTCAGGACACCGTTTTCGCAGGTTCAAAAAGACTGAGATATTTCCATCTGGACAAAAGCAGCGCATTGACAAACAGACATTTTGAACCTTACGGCATTTGCTAGCATGACTACATGGGATGGAGGAAACATATACGGCTTGAAAAGGGATTTGATGGTGTGGTATTCTGGAAACTGGAACAAGATCCAAAATGGAAGCAACTATAGAAATACAAACCTTGTTGAAAGGATGTGAAGGCAACAACAAATAAGAGCAATTTCATTTGAGCCTCTGTGAGAACAATGAGCTTATTTGTACAAAATGTAAACAGCTATATTTTCATAACCACAAACCTTTAGTATTGTATAGTGAAGTTATTTCCATATGCTTTTAAGTAATGATGAGCCACATATTTGGCTTCTTGAAAGAGAACAGAAAAGTCTTTGGCGCCATTTAGTCAAACAAACTAAATGATTATAAGCTCGAAGGCAGATTAAGTCACTCTAAACAGTATAAGGCAACCAAAACCAAACAAAGAGTAAAAATCTTCTGGTGTCTGATTCAACCAGACAACACAGCACCACCGTCCAAAGAACAATTCAGTGAAGACAGACTGGAGGAAGCGACCTTTAACCTTATCAATCATGTACAACAGAGTAAGGAAGGCAGAGAAGGAGACATGAGGGACACACACAACATCTCCTCAACCTTATCAATCACACACCAAAGAGGAGCAAGAAGAGATGAAGACAGAGAGTCGGCGTCTGTTTACCTTATCGATCATGTCGGGCCGGTTAGTGGCGGCCAGCACGGTGAC
Source organism: Acanthochromis polyacanthus (assembly GCF_021347895.1). Lineage (NCBI taxonomy): Eukaryota > Metazoa > Chordata > Actinopteri > Pomacentridae > Acanthochromis > Acanthochromis polyacanthus. Next base: position 7,257,026 of record NC_067122.1, read on the forward strand.
GTCTCGGAGCTGCTCAATGCCGTCCATCTCTGTCAGGAGCTGAGCCAGGACCCGGTCGCCTACACCGCCGGAACCCGAGGAGCTAAAGGGATGAGAACATAAGATGCATGAATGGAAGGAACGGAAGAGAGACGTGAGAGTGATGGGTGGATGGAAGAAGGGACACAAAGATGGATGAGAGAGCTGGAAAGCCACGGAGGCAAATTAGCCTCAAACTGGTGGAAAAGTAGATTATCGACTGAATTATTGTGTGTAATGTGATAAAATATAGCCAGATGATGGCGGAAAGGGAGGAAGAACAGCATGTGCTATGAAGGAATGAAGGTAGAAAAAGAAGTGAACTATAGAAAAGAACTGAATGGAACAATGACGAAAAATATGGAGACCATAGTGCTGAAAATGTGATGGATATTTCAAAGGGTAGATAAAACTGTGACATCCTGCTCTTTGGAGCAAAAGCAAAAACTGCTTAAAACCTTTTCATGATTCTTTGCAGCATTATATAATCAATGATTGTTTCCAGGTTTTGAATATTGCAGGGTTCACTGTCATTCTATTTGCATCCATTTTCATGACAATAATCGCTCTTCTTTCCAAAAAAAAAAAAATGGCCGCAATCCTTACCAAAAACAAGCTATTCCTCAAAAATAAAGCAGCTCTTCTTTAGAAGTTAGAAATAAGTAAGCACAGTGTCTCATATGAACTCAGCGTTGCGTGGAAAAAGTCAGCACATCATTTCAAATAATTCAAAGGTAATTCACATTAGTGAGTTGCTCTTATCTTAAAGTGTGCCAGAGAAGAATGCTCTTTCATTTTTTAAAGAAACAATCCAAAAACAGAAAAGGCTAAGCCATTTTGACCCAAAATAAATGAAGTGCTCGTGTTCTTAGTAATGAACGCACGTCACCCAGTGCAACGATGTGGATCTTTGATGTGATTTGAAGAGTTTTTGGAAAAACACGGAGCTCTTTGACACAGACAGACTGAATAATAGAATATCAACAGCCTCATCCTTAAAAAAAACCTCATCAGTGCGTTAGTCACTGCATTACAAGGTGGTTATTTTCCATAGCACAGTGCAGACAGCCATCCTTCCCAGCTCAAACACACACACACAGTCTCTGTTGACAGGATCAGCGGAAGTGCCAGACGTCATTAGCACAGACAAGGCTGCAGAGGAACACAAAAGAGCTCTGTCACTGAGATATGAGGGGAGACAGAGGGGGACAGAGAGAAAGAGAAAGAGAGGGAAAGTTTGGGTGAGAGGGAGATAGCAGGGAAGACAGGATGCAGGGAATTAGGATTAGAGAGAAAAATATGGTCAAGTGAGAAAAGAGAAAAGGTGCAAAAGAAAAAAATTATGAAGAGAAAAATACAGAGAGAGAAAGGTGCGGTGATAGGGAAAAGGATGTGAGAAAAACAGCAAAAAAGAAAAATATCAGATAGGAAAAGGAAAGTAGAGGCTGCACAGAGACAAAGAAAGAAAGAGAGAAAGAAAGAAAGAAACTAATAGAAAGAAAGAAAGAACAAAACTAAAAGAAAGGAAGAAACTAACCGAAAGTAAAAAAGAAAGAAACAAACTAAAAGAAACTAAGAAACAAAAAGAAAAACTAATCAAAAGAAAGAAAGAAAGAAACTAATAGAAAGAAAGAAAGAACAAAACTAAAAGAAAGGAAGAAACTAACCGAAAGTAAAAAAGAAAGAAACAAACTAAAAGAAACTAAGAAACAAAAAGAAAAACTAATCAAAAGAAAGAAAGAACAAAACTAAAAGAAAGGAAGAAACTAACCGAAATTAAAAAAGAAAGAAACAAACTAAAAGAAACTAAGAAACAAAAAGAAAAACTAATCAAAAGAAAGAAAGAAAGAAAGAAAGAAAGAAAGAAAGAAAGAAAGAAAGAAACAAACAAACAAACAAACAAACAAACAAACTAAAAGATAGAAATACTCATATAGAAATAAATCACAAACATTTCTCACGTTTAAATTCATTGGCTTCAAATCCTATATTTTATATTTTTTTTACATTCTCTATCACAACAGCAGTCAGTTTACTTTCACTTCAGTCAGTCCTGGTCATTGTTGTCTTTTCTCATTTCTGCCTCTATCTAACATTCATAGTTTGTTTTTGTCTCCCCTGTTTTGCCTCTCTTCCTGTCTTCTTCATTTCATTCCACCAGTTTGGACTCGTGGCGGGTAGGCTGACAGATTTACAGGTGCTTCTCATCTCCTGCCTCAAGAAGGAAAGACACACACACACACACATACACACACACACACGCACACGCACACACACACACACACACAGAGAGCAGAGCTGTCTGGTTGTGTCAACAGTTTTGAATTCTTGCCGGCGTGCATGAGCCACTTCATTGATTAAACATGGCAGGAAGTGAGGACCAATAAATAACCTTTACAGATCAGCACTAAGTGCATTTTTAAAATGGTGAGTGGCCTCGAGGCACAGGTCCAGCCCCACGTCTATCGCAGCGAGCTGACAAACTAAGTCAGACTCGGCTCTCACTGAGTACATACGCAAAATTGAACATCAAGATAAGGAGAGGAAAGCTCAATCATACTGTAAAAGCAGAGGGAACTTGTCATTCCCACCGGCAAATAAATGACTGATGAAGACAAGCTGCAATAGAGTTGTATCCTGTACCCTGGAAATGAGCCAAGACTGCATTAAATGTCATGGTGCAAAACTCTGTTCCAGGTTCTTGCAGAAAATGCATACTCTAGAGCACAACCTAATGGAAGGCATAGCACATCAAGTCTGGTGGAGGTCAAATGAAAAGAAATAAAGATGGTGGAGAAAAGGGCTGCTGCTCTTCAAAACCTCCTGCCTATCTCTATCCAGTTAGAAATGAGACCAAGCATGGAAAAGCTGGTTCTTGTTCCATAAATCACTATCTTACCAACACTTCAGTTTGAAGTCCATTTGATTTAACTCCGAAAAATTAATCTGTGTGTCAAAGTTCCACATTCAGAAGCAGCTGGCTCTCTCTTCCTGCCTTAAAATGGCTTAGATGAAGCTCGAGCACACCAGCCCACAATATATCAACGCTACAAATTAATTACTTAACCCCTGGCTGGTACCATATATTATTATTATTATTATAAATAAACCATATATTTCTGTTTAGAAAACCAGCTCTCATAATTGAATGAAAGCTGGGATTCTAGTATAAAATGATGGGATGGTATAGCACAGAAAAGTTAGACAAATTCGCATATCCAATCAGATTTTTCCTTAGCACCAAAGGTTAAGGGAATTTTAGATTTTAGGGACAAACACAGAGATTTGAAAATATGATATGTCTTCGACGTAGTACAGAATTTGATACTTTGACCAAGGGTTCACTTATAAAAAGTTTCAACGACGGCTGTTTGGCCTCACTGTGCTCCTTCCTACAACATTTAGTTTCATCGACTGGTTTACCAGGAAGCATGCTGCATATTTGGCCTTCTCCATCTGCTGTGGAAGGGCACAATGAAGTGTTTGTGCGCCTCCGGTCTGTGTCCTCTGTCTGCCCCCCTCCCTCGTCCTCCTTCCTTTAAGCCACAGATGTTCCCAGTGCCATCCCACTAAAGCGCCTCCGGACAAGACTGTGTTCTGTGTTTGCCGGTAGTGAAAAGCCACAAAAGACTGAGAAGACACCATGGGAACTGAGTGGCTGGCTTTGATAGCGCAGTCATGCAAACTTTTTGGGATGTTTGCTCCATCGATTACACATGAATCATTGCGAGATTTGTGTGGACAGAGACTACGGCCGCTAAATTAAAGCAGACCGCAACGATGACAGCGCATTTGTCATCGCTGGACAATGAGTGACCACAGTTCTGAAAATAGTAAACGCTGGACACCAGCAGCAAACAAACAGTGAACAATTATCCATGGAAGTTTGAGGGAGGAAATGCAAAATTATCACGTGGGAGGGAGTCGTCCTTGAGGGCAGTGTCTTGGCATCTTTTTCCTAATTGAGGCCTCTTTCAACAGCATTAAGAAAACTAACAAATTGTACCTTCCTCTTTCGCTGGCAAGGGCATCAATCTCGTCGAAGAAGACGATAGAGGGAGCGACAGCCCTCGCCTTCCGAAACACCTGCGAGCGGAGTCAGCAACAATAGAAGGCAAGAAAACAGGACAAATCTTTTACAGGACCAATGAATCATCCTCAACCAGAAGCGTGCACAAACACACAGAGGAAATACAGCACTCATTACTGCCATAAATTGCATGTCAGGTCATCCTTTCATTACATAAACAACTAGGAGCATTCAGGGAAGCACAATTTTAACACTTTAGCTTGGCAAGGATAAAGTGACCAAGAAAGAATGTCAGTATACATAACTATCCGCTGACATAATTACAATATTTTTAAAAGACCATTATAAATGATTCATTATAATAATCAGGTATATGAAAGTCAAACACACATACCTCTCTCACGGCCCTTTCAGACTCCCCAACATACTTGCTCAGTAATTCTGGCCCCTGAAAGTACAAAAAGCATAAATAGTACTTAAGCTGTAAGATTTGGTCGATAATGCAGCATGCTCAAATCATTGGAATAACTGGAAGCGTTGGGTTTCCCTCTGTAATATAATAGGGTTTTGGCCTTATTATGTGAAATGCCCTCCGATGATTTATGTTGCAAATTGACACTATATAAACAAAATTTACTTGAATTAAGTAATATGCTTTGACTCATTGCAAAAAGAACCGTAAATTAAAGGATCTTACATGAGGAGAGCAGAGGTTGAGCATTGATTCCCATCGTTATCGAGACTCTTATTACTAATAATTCCCTGTTTTTATTTTAATATCATTATTGGTTTTTGTTAAGCTTCACCTGGCATGTTCTGTTTGTGTAGCTGTTTAAACTCGGAGGCAACAATCTCCAAGACCACAAAAACAGCTGCTTCTTTGGAGATTATAAAGAGGAACATGGTGAAACACAGTGATAACGCAGGGTGAGAACATCGTGAAGGACAGTAGGGTGTGTGTGTGTGTGTGTCGTTCCAAAATACTGTTTGACCCTTCACTGTACATTGCATACAGTCTAGCTTGTACAACAGTGCTACAAGTACTGCAACCACTACTCCTGCTATGACTATGGCTGGCACTATTACAAATCAAATCAAATCTAATTTAAGCAGAAGGCTTGTGACCAAAACTAAGCATAACATCAGCAACAATGTGTGCAAGACTGGCAACAAAATTTGTCACGTTTTTTCCATCGCCTTGTTGATGATATCAAGTGAGTGCATCGTTTCTATTCAGCTGCAATTCCTACCAACTGCAGGACACTAACTACTCCTGACCACACACAGGTCAAGAAACGTACTGCTTTTAGTTTGAAAGGATATTTTTCCCTCGCCAAAAAAAAAGGATTTTTGAGAATGGTTCCTTGATGTTCTGAAGTATTTTCACTTAATTTGACTCATGAAATCAGGGCTTCTATAGATATATGAGGTAGACCAAACAGACTTGACTGAATGTGGCCTAGCAGTAAAGTTACCGATACTGCTGATGACTTATATTAAATATTACTATGTAGTGTTCAGCCACAACATTGAAACCACCAGCCCAATACTGTGTAGATTCCAGTATTGCAGTCGAAAAGCTGTGACCCATTGGGGCATGAATGCGGGACCTCTGTGGGTGTCCTGTGGAGTCTGGCACTAGGATGTTACGTATGGATCATTTGTGTAATTTGGGTTGGGGGATGGAGCCTCTGTGGATTCGGTTCGTTACAGAACATTCCACAGGTGCTCAATCGGATTGGGATCTGGGAGTTTGGAGGCTGGGTCAACATCCTAGGCTCTTTGTAGGGTTCCTCAAATGATTCATGAGCAGTTTTACAGCACGGCATTGCCGACTGACCTGCTGGGAGAGGTCGCTGTTGAAAGGGAGTGCTGTTGCCATAATTGATGTGCAAAATTTGGCGCACATTTAGGTGTAGGTTGGTGGTACATGCCCAAGTAGTATCCACATGAAATGCCAGCGAAACATTGCACTAATGTCGTGGCAGATCATCGTATATTACATTCATTTTGGTTTGTTCATCCAACCATTTGCTGTATAGAAGGATTTACTGTTTGCCAACAAGAAGTGGACAACAGAGAAATGATAAAGCAGGTTTTAATTGTTTAAGCATTTCAGTGTGAATAGGCAACTTGTGTTTTCGTTTCCTAACTGCATTTGCCAGATTTATCCAGTTTCGTGTGGACAGTGTGTCTACAAATACTCCTGCATAAACCTCTGCTTCTCCTCCTCCACCTAATACTACTGACACCGCCATCGCCACTAATTTTACTCCTAACCAAACCCCTCATACCCTCTCTTCTTCTTTTAACTTTCTAGTCCTTTCCTCCCTCATCTCTCCCTCGCTCAGAGCAGATAAACATCCACTCAACCCTCAGAAGAACTTCCTCCACCGCAATCCACCCTTTCAACACCTCGGCGCTGACGGAGGAGACGACACTTAACTTCCAGCCCTTTTGTCTCCTGCAGTAAGTGTGGAGGTTGACTCATTAATTCCGGGTTCCTCTCTCTGTGGCAGAACCGAGGGCTGGACATGGTGAGTTTTAAAACCACTGACACTGAGGAGATACGAGCTGTGTGTGTGTGTGTGTTTGTGTGCACGTATGCATCTGCGGATGTGAGTGTGTTTGAGTGGCTGCAGTGGGAGGAAACTGAAATTGACAAGATGATAATAGGGCTTTTTCACACAGAGGAAACAGGCTGAGCCTTAAAGTATCCACATTTAAATCTGGATAACGTATCTATGTCAAAGCAACCGCTGCACTGGAAAAACCTGATACTGTTATTGCAGATGGTGGAGAGTGACTTTTTAGCAGGAGGGACAGGATGTTTTTTACCCTTTTCATAGAGCACAATCTCTTTGGGATGACTGAAAACTTGCCGCACAAGATTATGATACAACTTTTTTTCTTTTATCAACCTTTACATCAAACACTACACAGACCCTCCAAGATAAGAGAAAAAGAGTGAAAACATTTTGAAATCCAGCTACTAAATGTGCATGTCTTGTTAGGATCCATTCAAAAACAAGATGATACCTGAAAAAGAGTCTATTCTCTGAACAGTAAACCAACTAATTTGTTGACTCTGGATCCTATATGTAGACTAATTGATTAAACCTGGAAAAATTGGGCATGTATTGTGGGGTATTACACATTTTACTTGTTTACCTATTAAGGCGGACAGAACATTAAAGGTGATTCTAAAGTTGTCTGACATTTAACTTTAAAGCAAAGTGTACATATAATCTGGAATTGAAGAAATAAAGTTTCGAAGCATTCTAAGAAATTCTCCTCACTCTCTGTGAACTACACTCACTACATATTGTGCTAGTGAATATTGAAGAAACAAGTTGGAATTCACACCAACACTTCACGCTGGCTTAATGACACCAGCTGAGAGCTTCTGTCTTGGCTTCCTGTCTTGCATGGCAACGTTTTCTTTGTTTTCCAAACATTCACTGATCAACAGTTCAACAAGCTAATCAATCAATTTCCGTCAACCAGGCCTGGATGGGGGGGACGTAAGGGTGACAGTGGGGGGTGGCAGGGAAGATGGGGTGATGAATGAGAGGGGACAAACACAGGGTCAAAGGCCAGTCAAGGAAGCTCTGTGTAGAGGAAGCTGGACAGCCACACCGCCTTCAGGTCAACAGGGAAACATCGCCTCCACGACTCAAACACTCCTGATATCTAACAACTGCTTGTGGGTGAAGCCTAAGTCACTCCTCTTGTTAGGGCAAATGTACGACAGTGGTCACTGCAATAGCCTCTGTAATTTGTGGATGAATTTAATTTGCATCTCATATGCGTATAAAATCCTAGATGTACACTAACCTCTTAAATCCCATTGGTCAGCCAGTCATTACACAACCCACAGAGCATTATTCTAAATCAGTGATCTCACAGGTTCCAAAGACGCCAAAATTTGCAGAATTTTGGGGAAAATGTGTAAAAAAAATACAAACTGACATATGTGATTGTCTATCTGACTTAAAGTAGAAAACTGAATGCTAGGGGCTGTCAGCAGTCCAACCTTTCAACCATTTCAAGGTATTATACACAACATTTTATCTTCTACTGTGATTTATATGGACATGAGAGACGTGTGTTTTACATCAAGCCAACATCACTTTAACAACTTCCTTTAGCTGGTTATTAGTTAATTCTGGGGGAAACTGCAATGCAATTTGCATAAACAATGTTGAGTTACAAAGGTTGAGCTACACTGAGATGAGATTGAATCAACAAATCACCATTCATCAAACTAATGGCTGAGTCATACGCGGTGCTTTGGCAGGGCACAAGAATATGATATGAAGAGACACATCTGTAAAACATTATTTGTTCATATTTATGCATGAACATTACATTTCTGCCCAGTGCCTTCTTTGATTTTACCTTATCTTTCACTGTACACAAGGGAAAGTGGTATTATTGTTCCAAATCTTCTCTACACAAAGACAACAAAGGACATTTCTCTGTAAAAAAAAAAAAAGAAAAGAAAAGAAAATTATGCTCAATGATGAAAACTCACTTTAATAGCCAGAAAGTTGAGTCCACTTTCATTAGCCAGAGCCTTGGCTATCATGGTCTTGGAGCAGCCTGGCGGCCCATAGAGCAGAACTCCTTTAGGCGGCTGGATCCCCATGCGGGTGAAGGCCTCGGGGTGCCTCAGAGGCCACTCCACAGCCTGCTTCAGTTTTAGCTTCACCTCCTCCATTCCACCCACATCTGACCAGCGGACCTGGAAGGCGGGTTAAAACAATCAATAATTGTTCTTTGTTAAAAAAAAAAAAAAAGAAAATCTGGATCTAGGTTTACATTGTAGTTTACATTGGACATCTGTGGTAAGCTACCCACTGTATGTCACAACACAAGACATGAAAGAGACGTCCTTTGTTTTTCAAATACTTTCATCTTTGGCATTTCATGTAACACAACCGTATCAGGGTTCTACAACTCAGCCAAAATCCGGGTATCTGCTGCAAAAGAAAATGACAAGTGTTCCCCAAAGTAATTTATCACGATTTGTTTTGCTTTGAAATGGAATATTGACCTTGATGCATACAGAAACACTGGTTAAACATATCCGTGGATAATAATAATAAAAGACAAAAATACATGAGAAGTTGAAACAGAAGGAGTGGAAGTAGAGAAGCAGATGAAAACTTTTCTTTTTTTTTACAGTTTAACTCAAACTGTACTGTTATTTTCCAGATTTTCCTGGCTGTGTCAAATTAAAAAGAACTAGTTTTTAAATCAGCTTAAAACATCAACATTTTGCAGATATCCTCAGTTATATTCACTGCTTGTGCAACTTTCTTAACCATTACAATATTCCACTGTTTTTTTAATTTGCTTCCAGCTTTTCCACAACTTTATCAAACTTTTATTTATTTTTTTTTTTTTACAGTGCATAAAGTAGCAGAAGATGTGTTCCTTAAAAAGTACTAGTTGTTAAAGCACTGAAATACAAGAGGAAGAAGTAGCCGAAGAAGAAAACTGAAAGATGTAGTATTAGCAGAAGCAGATGTTGAAATGTGCAGCCCTGTCTGGAATCCAATCAAAATGCTGTATTAAATTGCATCAGGTTTAGTCCTATAAATCATTCACACAATAACATGCAATCAAGCAAAGTGCATATGTATTATACTGGAAGTGGACAACAATGAGTGGCCAAGCTCTAATAAATAATCACCCTCCGTCCAATACACTTGGTTCTTCTCAAGTATCATGCAGTTTCAATCTGTGGCAGCTCAAACACAAACACATCGCCAACAATAAATGCAACAGGCCAAACAAACTGATTGCACGCTGATGTCACTGATGTTCTCGTGTAACCTGTAGGAGGACCTCTTTCACTTTCTCACCACAAGAGTAAATCCCAAACACTGTCAAGTTCCTCCAGACTGATGACAAGGGGTCGAGTGGAGAGGACAGAAGTGAAATATAAAAGCATATTTGGAAGGCGATGGAGGAACGGAGGGATTGGGTTGAATCAGGGAGACTCTGGACTGCGAGTGAACAACAACAGAGAGTCTGCCAACAGCTGTCTGTCTGACAGATGGAAGGAGGGAGGAAGGGAGGGAGAAAGTCCGGCAGTGAACAACCGGAGGAGATAAAGCAGATAAGGAGGAGAAGCCCTCATCCAAAACCTTCTAAAGCCCCTTTTTTTTCATCCTTCCCGTCTCTTTCTTCATTACCCATTCCCTCTTTCTTCCCTTCCTTACTTTCCAGCTCTGCTCCAGTCATCTCTTCTTTTTATCTCCACTACATCTCCCCAGTCTTGCCCTCTCTCCTTCTCTATCTCCTTCCTGATCTACTTTCATACCCTCTCAATCCCCCTTGTTATCCGTCTTATCTCTACCTACTGCACCGCTTTTCTGTCCTCCCACACTTGGCTTTCTCTTATTACATTCACAAAAGGGAGGAATCAGGTTTTGCAGGAAGTCTTACAATGTGTTTATATGCCCTGTAGTAGCCTGGTTACTGTAAAATCCGTACTCACATGTGGCAGGTCAGTAATCAGATTTCGCTCCTGACCTTGTTTTCTTGGCTTAGAATGATGATTTTATAATAGAAGATGGTACTTTCTAAAATTTTCTTTGTTCCTTGCAGGCACACTGGACTGACAACACAGAGGAAATGATACTTTAACAGTCTGAAGTTTTAATCACATGCACATAAAAAAATTTCTTTAGGAACCTTATTCCATGCAAATTGGCAAAGTATTTTTTTTGTCTTTAGGGAATTTAGCTTGGGAAAACCATACTTCTCCAGTGTTCTAAAAACTTGAACTATACGACATCTAGGAGTTCAGGTACAGTGTTCAATCAACCGTCCAATTATTCAGTTAAATGAACAGTACACTGAAAACAATTCTGATACTAAATATCAATTGCAGAAGATGCCAAGCAGAAATGTCACATATTTCACACCCGCTCCAAATGTCAGAATATGCTTGTTTCTTAATAGATATATGGTAGCACCAGACAAGTTTTTTATGCATAGATATTAATTTTCTGTTGTCATTGAACAATATTCAGAAAAAGGTGCTTGGGCTAATTTAAAACTTTGCCATCATATAGTTTGCCCAGCAGAGCGGCAATAGTTTCCAATACTCAGCAAAGTCTGCAGTACATGCAGCAGAGTACGTTTCACAGCTGAGCAGACGGTGAAGCAAAGTCATTTGGTGTCTTCAACTGACCTTTTAAGGAAACTCATTGCTGGAATGTCATTGAACAATAACCCCATCATCGTCCTTTTGAATAGAATGCCAGCATACCAAAACAAAGATGAAATAAATACTGCAAATGTACACAAACATGCCAGCTTTTATAGCCTAGCCGCGCTAGACCCATGTTCTGAAGGCACAAGGGTCTAGGGCCGCTCGACAGGGAGGGAGGCGGGCTAAAAGGTTGTCTATCAAATCACTCTGCAGCAATTGGGTAGGTATACAACCAATCAGTGCAACGAATAGGCTGACGTAGTTCCTAGAGCACCGGCGGAGTGTGGCTAAGTACCATTAGCTTCCCAACCAGCAGAGCCAACCGGTATATTAAGGATTTGCCATATCCCGTCGGCATAAGTCCAAATACGTCTTTCTTCTCAATGAAACACTTCAGTGCCGTCCTTTGTTTATCTTTCAAGTTGAATTTTAGCTTCAAATCTTTAAGGGCTGTGGCCAAAGCAGAGTCGAAAGATAACTGTTTATTGTTTCCGGTTGTTTCTGTCGGAATCGTCGCGCCTCTGTCGTCACTTAGTTACGCCCACCTTCTGACTCTACACTTCATGGTGATTTGTCCGGCCAGTTTTAGGAGAATCCAGCCTCGAGCCTTATGGAGGGTAACTAGACCCACCCTGGCAGAGAATTAAATTTGTTGCCGTGGGTTGTCTAGCTAGGCTACAGCTTTTACTGATTTGCTGAAAATGTCTGAATAGTTCACCTGTGGGTGTCAGTGCAACCACAATTAAAATTGTTGATGGTGCTAGGCTAACTCTCTGTAAGAGGTCTGCTGTGTAACATAACATTTAATGTTTCTATGCACATATTCAGCTACAGTAATGCTTATTATTGAAGAAGCTGAGTAATGAATGGCAGGTAAATAAAGTTTACTGTATATTTTTATTACCAACAACTGGTATCATCCCTGAAATATATTCTAATATATTGATATCAGTATTTTTTATTCCCTAAAAACCACTACCCTTCCCAAATTTCAGAATCCAGTACAAATGTGGATGTTTTGGATTGCTAGATCAGATGAACAATCATCACATCTGGTGTTGTGTACTGCTCATCATTCATTTTGACATTTTATAGCCTAAATTCTTAATCAGTCAACAAACAATTACAATCAAGAGAGTAATCAACAATTAAATCAGGTTACTGAGGAAAGACAACAGCAAGTCTATGACTTTCTACGCGTGCAAAACTGTCTACCTTCCTATGTTCTCTTCTCCATCTTTCTCTTTCATTGTCTTATCTCTACTGAAGTTTCTTTCTTTCGTCACTTGAGCCTCTCGCTATCACCCCATCTCCTGCTCTCTGCCTTAAATGCTGTTGCTTTCCCCCCCTCTCCCTTCCCCTCTTTTTGACTTCCTCCTCACATGCTGATTCTCCCCCCTCACCCTCCCCCGACTCTCCATCCAGAGGTAACACATCCCAGGCCACCGGCGCCGTCTCCGGGGAACGAAGCACCTAATGGAAACCTGGCGTCTGGCCACATACTGTAAATACCGAACAATTTATGGACAGCACTGAGTGAGAGAGAGAGGCACGGACGAATGGAGGGGAGAGAGGAGAGGGCTGCAGAGATGAGGAGATAGGCCGGAAGCAGGCGAGCGAACGAAAACGCTCATTTGAAGGCCTAGAGAGGAATGAAATGAAATAAAGAGGAGAGGGAGATAAAAGCAGCTATAAAACCAGCTAATAGAGAAATAGAGCAAACAGGTGACCAGGATATAGATGAGTAAAAGGGAGGAAAAAAGGAGCGGAAGATGTGGCACAAAAAGAGTTGTAATGAACATACCTACAGTTACAAACATTTTGTAGAAGGTGACATGTACAAAGCTGATTCCTTATGAACGTAGAGGAAAGTAATGGCAAACAAAGCAGCTCTGGAATGATACAACAAATGACTCAACTTTTGTTTTGTAGTGTTGCTGAAGTCAGTGCATTCAGACTGAAACAACATCATTAGTTGGTGATATATTGCGATGCTTAAAAGGTATGTTGTGTTACGAATACTGGACTGCAAGGGATAAATCTCAAGTATAAATCAACGGGATATCAGATGTGGTGAGAAAGACAAAAAGGGCAGGGAGGCCCAAACATTTGTGATCGCTTTATTGGCTGAGCTTGTTATTTACATCTACGAGTTCAGCATTAGGTCGCCAGTGAAGATTTAATGTTTTCTAGTAAGTAGCAATTTTCCAGGAAGTTTGAGATCCTATTTTATGAGGGCTCCGAAGGAGTGCACTGATCCTTACACAGCCTCACGCATATCGAGCTTAACGGTTCGTGACCTCGGAAGCATCAGCTGACATGACATTCACAGCTCCGTGTAGATAAAGTTACGCCAACATGATTTGGGATTTCTGAAAGCACACTGAAAGTTAAATGCTTGAGCATTTATTGCTCAACTGGTCCAGTTCATGCTGCTGTTAAACCTCTGATAGGATCAAAAGTACTGGGATAAGTAAGCACCTCTTAAGGTCAGATTGTTTGTCATGGGCTACATACACGTTATGGTCAATTTCTGCTATGTCCAAATATACAGTATTACAAGTTTTTAGAATGCACTCACGATTTAGGTTAATTCAGTGGTGAACATTTAAATCTCAGACATTTCCACAAGTGCACAAAAAGCAAAGAACAAAAATGTTCTCCTGCATTAGCGTAACAAATCAAAGTTTTGATTTGTAACATTACAGCTTACCCAGTATTTTATGAATTGTTTTTATGTGTGATGTAAAAGTGGAAGATGTACAAGGTGCAATGAAAAGTTTAAAGACTGACTCTGGTACATGCATATGGAGCACTCTTTTTTCTATTTGCCGTGTCTGCTCTGTTTGAGTCTTTGTACTTCCCGTGACACTTTACAGTCATGCACATAACACAAGTGCAAGCAGTACCTGTCAGTGACATTGCATGAGTAAAAGCGGAATCAATTGCACGGGTTTTTGTGATCACTAGCGGGTGTACATTTTTACAGTGGAAGAACTCGGAACTCCAAAGACCACAAGAGGTGCATCAGGTCAAGAGCATGCATAGTAGGGAAGTGTGAAATCAGGGGGGGGAGGCATTCAAGTTGAGGCGGTGGCTGCACAGTGGTTCGGTGGTTAGCACTGTCACCTCACAGGTAAAAGATCGTCGGCTGGCATTCCGGCCTGAAGCTGGGATCTTTCTGTGTGGAGTTTGCATGTTCTCCCTGTGCATGTATGGAATTTCTCCAGGTACTCCAGCTTCCTCCCACAGTCCACAAACATGCTGAGGTTAATTGGTAAGTCTAAATTCTCTGCAGGTGTTTGTCTCCCTGTGTAGCCCTGCAATAGACTGGTGACCTGTCCAAGGTGTCCACTGCCTTTCCTCTAAGTTTGCTGGGATAGGCTCCAAACCCTTCTCCCCTCTTCCCCCCTTTCAACCCTAATGATGATTAAGCGGTGCATAGATAATGGGATGGATGAAGTTGAGGAGTCACCATTTTAACCTGGAGGAGATTCAGCAGCCATCACAGATAGCGCTCGACAGGCTTACATCAGCTCACATAGCTCATTACGATTGGGCTGCAGGAGAAAGAAATGGTCTCACATATTTGTATATCTTCAAACCAATCACAATTTTCTCGGGCGATGTAAAGCCCTGGATGCAGAAATGGTGACCATGCAAGAGACTGATGAGGGAGTTGCTTTGTTGTAATATTTACACAGAGAGAGATGAGAATGTCATTAAATTTGCTAATTCAGGGCACCCCATTAGGTCTGCTGGTTGAGTGGGTGACCCATTAATAAGAACTATAGTCCCCAACGCAGTGGTCATGGGCTCGAGTCCGACCCACAGCCATTTGCTACATGTCTTCTTCTCACGTTTACTGTCTCTCTTTCCACAATCATATATAACAAAGGCCAAAAAATAAATAAATAAAATCTTTACAAAAAAGTCCAATTCATTGGAAAAAAGAAGCAAGGTTGCTTATTGTTGCACTATTCAAATCTTTGCCAAAACTTGAAATTGTCAAGATACAGGCTGCTGCTCGGAGTGTGTTGTTGCCTCACTTAATGAAGGGGATTTTGAAAATGGTAACATGCAGAAGTTCAGGAGGAAGCTGCCTGAAATGCACAACGGAAATGACAGGCTTATACCTGAGGTCTACATTTAGTGAGTTAGACTAAAGTTTACATAACATGCCTTAAAGGGAGGATTCCAAACGTAGCAGGAGCGCTGTATTGCTGACAGGCTTAAAGTGGATAGCGTGAAACTTTTGATAGGTATGGGTTTTGATTTTTATAGGCACAGTCTGAACTTCACATCACAGTAGACACCTGTCTGTTACCTCATCATATAGCCAAACTTTAGCAAGTAAACCCCACCCATCAGGCAGAGTGCGAATGAAGGAAATGCTCAGAATGACCAACACCCAACCCTATAAAAGGCCTCCAGCCTCTGAGTTTATCACTAACATCTTCACACATGCCAATCATCCAAACACAAATCAATCACTCATTTTCCATCAAAAAAGCAGATGTACAACTGTACACTGTCATCTTTCCCCATTTTTGGTTGACTCTACAGACTTAATGGAGTCACTGTGAGAAGAAACAATAAAAGTTACATTAATTGTAAGCTGCCTTTTGTCACGAATGAAGCGTCTGTGGAATTAGAAGGCCATGTTTTGACTCACACCTCGCTGTGCTGTGTTTTTCCCCCTTCTTCCCTCCCTTCCTTTTTGTACGAGACCCAGTTATTATCTTTTACTGTTGTTTTCTGAACTTTACAAGGGGCCTCTCAGGCTCTGGCCCTTTGATGGGGCTGAAAGGAGGGTGTGGGGGACTTCTCAGACAAAAAACTCAAGGGAGACAAGGAGTACATTTAAAAGGAAGAATAAATGGGCTTGTTATCCAGCTGCCAAATAAAAATATGAAAGCCAGACTCCACAGTGAAGGATGATTACTTAAAAAAAAAAGCAATGCAGAGTAAACAGAGAAGATGTCAGTATGAGGAACAGTGTCTTGTCATAAAATAGAGAATGAAAACAAACTTTTGATATATTTACATGTAAATATGGCATAAATCGAGAGGCATAATCTGTAAAAATCAAATCTCTAGATATGTGATCTGAGAAGGTTTCAGAGGAACTCGAGGCATGTATTCATCCGGCACCACTGGAAGTTTCTTATATAAAATGGATTAGAAACAAATGTTTGCACTCATGTGGATATAATCAAGTTCGGGGCTCTGCGGCTGGCCTTTCAGCTGAGCTGTGCAAGGGGGATAGAAAAAAAATCCAAACTCAAACTCACTCCTCTCTTGTTTCCAGGAACCAGCCGCAAGGACTGAATGTCTCTGGGTGAGCTCAGTGCAGAGTGTTGCAGAAAGAGAAGGGGGGAGGCGGGCGGAGGTGAAGGGATAGGAAGGACGTTTCTTCTTCTCTTCTCCTCTCCTTCTCTTTTTTTGGTCGCTGGCAGGAACCATCAGCGACCCGATCTGCTTTCAATTACCGGTGGAGGATGATGTTAGCCCTCTTCCTGTCCGTTATGTCTTGCACATGCAAACTCCAAAACATCCTGGAGTCTCACCACTGTCCTCTCATCCCGCCTTCCCCCTCCCCTCCCCTCCTCTGCGCCCTCTCTCTCCCTCCATCCGCTAAGAGCAAGTGATTCATCTTCATTGCAGCGGAGGGTAAAATGGCCACGGGGTCATTTCCACTCTTCCTCGGCCTGACCCCATCTTTTAAGTGCTGGTGATTCAGTGGTCAGCGGTCCAAAGAGTAGTTAAGGGGTTTTCTAGATGTGCATTAGAGGGAAAAGGAGGCACTGCCGCTGTTGATGAGCTTTTAGCGATTTCTTGTGGCGATATAGGTGGGGACGTTGTTTAGATAATAAATTTTGCTTGTGCTTTAAATGAAGCAAAGACTGGATGATGTAAACTGGCCTGCTTCCTCTTGTGGCCATCACAGAGTTGGACGCAACTGAGACACAACTAATGCTGATTACAAACATGGGATCCAGCACAGACTGTGTCATTAAGAAAGATGCCATAAAACAGGCAGGCGTGTGAAGGGAGGATCTCTGCGATCCACGTGCTGCTTAATGATTTTTTTTTCTTCCTTGCATGACTCTCCCCTCAGTACCATCACAATGTGCTCAGTTCCAGTTGAAAATTAACCCAATGATCTTCATTTTTTCAATCATCTTGTTTTTCTGCAGCCGAGTAACATTTCTCATCACTCGCCACATTTTTGCCAAAGTGGTTGCAAGAGGATATTAAGGCTGCTGGAAAGTTTTATGTTTTACATAACAGAGATGCTGATTTCTTTAGTCTGGCTTCCCATCATATTCAGACATGCAGCTTAAACGTAGTATGATGAGCATACTGCAGAGTAGAGGTTCTCTGATCAGGACTTGTACCTCATTCCAGGCTGGAAACTCCAACCTCATGGTTATGGCTCCTCAACCTTAGACATCCATCCATCCATCCATTCTCTATACACCGCTTAATCCTCACTAGAGTCGCGGGGGGGTGCTGGAGCCTATCCCAGTCGACTCGGGCCAAGGCAGGGGACACCCGGGACAGGTCATCAGCCTACTTTACAGTGACGTTCAGGCTACTGTTTAGCTACATGGTCCATAACTTTAGTGTTCTGGTTCACTCTCACTGCTCTCATAGGGATATTTTCAACTATAGTAATGAGCTGTTTTTTACTCTTACTCACTGAATGCAGATTTTGAGAATAAATCTGTAAATTTCTGCCACATATTTAACATGGTTTTCTCTTCTCCTTCCACTGCCTGCCTGTCAACATTCCCTCTGCCACAGGAAGCAATCTATGCCTTGAAAATGGAAAGTTTGCAGTAGATTTGAATGATGCAATTACGCAGCCATGCTTGGTTCTTCGTCTAAAGTAGCCATTTTAATGTTCTGAATGTCTAACTAAAACAGTTCTCCTGAAAATATTTTGCAGGGGCACCATCACTACATCCCAGGCTTAGCACCACCCCAGATCATTGTAACTGGTTTAAAGGAATACATAGCAACACAGCATTTATTTTTCTCTGACAGCAAACAATAATGAGGTGCAGCCAGACCCTTCTCCTATTAAGTAATGTGTCAGGTGCAGCAGAAAGATGGAGAACATGGTGGAGCCTTTAGCAGCTAAAGAACAAATATTTTTCTCCTAAGTTGGCAGCAATGAAAAACAGGAGAGTGAAAATTGTTGTCAATGTTGTGCTCAGAACATTTTTTCACCTCCATCATGTTGGAAACAAATATTATATAAATTATATTCCAAACATTATATTATTATAGGTTTATTTGGATACACCTCTATAGGTTCATTTCAAAAACAGTTATTTGCACTTTGTTTCATTTTTTTACTTACATATAATTTCGTTGTGCCTGATTTACTGTTGCTTCAGTTATGCTGCACGTTGTGATGTTTGCTAGAAAAATGCCAATACACTTTTCTAACTCATTTCCTTCTTGTGACCAGAAGAATTTTTCATCAAAGGACATATTTTGGCAAGAGTTAGGAGCTATATCATCCATTTTTTGCTGGGCTTGGAGAAGCATTCATTTTTCAGTTGTTCATCTTTTCCTTCTCCCTGATCAGTCCTGCTGCAGTGAACCCTTCATTCACACTGCAGGAATGCGTCCAAGGGACCAGGAACTATGTCAGGAATGAAGAACTTAAGTAGAATTTCTACCAAAGGAACAAGGAACAAAATTAGTTCCTCTGCCATAGATTCTGGTGCCAATAAGATCTCTGGAGGCCCGAGTACTACTGAGTATGCAGATGCTAGAATTGGTCAAACAAACCAAAAAAAATACTGTTGCAGGAACTTGTATATAGCTTAGATGGCTTTCTTCCACAGGAACGTGGAAGAAGGCATGAGGTGGCACGAAAACAACAAACTCTCGTTCTATAAGCACTTAGGAAATAGAAGAATGGAGAATTTGCTGTTATATGGTGAATTTTACATTTATGATGGTGATGCTTGAGAGGAGAAGACTGCTCTACTCAAGGAATACATTGAACATGGAAAACCTGCACTTGCTTTTTGTTGAGATAAACCATTAAACATTTATTTTCCCTGAGTTTATCTCATCAGCACTGAAACTTGCACAGCCGTTTTTCATTGCTGCTCAGAAGTGCCTACCCTGGAGTTGATACTTTTTCCTCTGCTGAGTATGGTCCTGAAAGAGATTCTACTGGTGCATCTTATTGGTCAAACACGCACAAAGGTTTGGGCTGCCCTAAATGCTCTGTACTGCTAATACTACTAGGCACTTTGTAGTAGCCAACAAGTTGAAGGATTCATCGGAAGTTATGTTGCTGGCTGTCCAACAGGTCTTAAAAATAGAAATAAATCTGGTGTGCCAACAGACTAAGAGCATGAGTTAATGATGGAAAAAGAAAGAGAGAACGAAAGGTGACTGTGAGAGGTTGTTGTACCTTGGGGACATCAATAGCAACCTCCCTCATGGCGCTGGGCTTCACAACAGACATGGCCCATTGGAGGTCCTGCAGAGTGACGGTCACCATCCCTTTGAGCTGTTGGTCTGATGCCGCTTGATGGGAGCCTCCCAGTGCTCGTCTCAGTGCATGCAGACCTGCATAGAGAGAATTTACATCTGTTAAATGTCTCATTGGAGGCATGACCAAAAGCTTAGAGGTTTTTACTTATCTTTGTCTAAAATGATGGAAGGATGCTATCACTTTAAACCAAGTTTATGTATTAAAAAAGGTTTTTGCAGATGACATCCAAGCTCATGTATTACAGAAAAGCAGAATCATTTGGAAAATGGAAGGCTGTGTTTTGTGGTATCTAAAAGATCTGAAACTGGTGCCTAAAGAAGCAATGCCAGTGTCGTTGTGGCTTGAGGGTTTTTCATTTCAAACCCATCCTCACCCATTCCAACTTTTAGCTCAAAACAGTCAGGCTTGTACACGCTGTGATGATACACACCTAGCAAATGCCAGCCTCAAAATGAACACTAATTCCCCTTTTGATGGCGAAAATAATTGGGCCTGTATTATTCAGGAGAAAAGAGAGTAGGCCGAGGGGAAGGGAAGTGTAATTGAAGTGCTTAAGGTTTGAATACCTTCAGTCTGCATCTGAATAAAAAGACGACAACAAAATAAACACGGATGTGTCAGTTTCAAGAATGAGCCTTTGTTTCCCCTTGCAAAAGAGGTCAATGCAGCTTAATCTGAAGGAGAAAAGATCTGGGCACAGTCAGCGTTGCAAAATGGTGAGGTGATGATTGATATATAACACATATTTCTAAAGAAAATTTTCTCAAAAAGACCATAATTATTAACTGGAAAGGTTATTAAACACGTCTTTGACCCATAAAAAAGCTTGTTCATTGTTGGATTCCCAGCAGCTGTGGTCAAGTGCCTTGTTTAGTGGAAGCTAAACAGCATACATTGAGAGAACTTCCTTATTATTTTCCAGTTTTTCCACAATCAGAAATGAAGCAATGGAGCCATAGGCATTCTGCTACAACAACCGCAGTTGTTATCTATGCCACAGAGGGAAATGAAGATTGATTAAAGACCTTGTTCTGAAGCACGTTCTCAGCAGAGGGAGTTCTTTCAGTGTTTCATGCTTTGGTTAAGTAAGAGTTTGCGGCTTTCTCCAAAACAGTTTCCAGAAATTATAGCAAGAGCTTGACATACAGGTAATGACAGAAATCTGCACACATTTGTAATGCTGCTATAAGCATCAGTTAAGTGCACAGGGAGCCTGCTTGGTCAAATAGAATTTTAGATTCTCTCCAATTTGGGGATAAGAGGTCTGCAGGTAGGTCTGGTCGCAATATTGCATGCAGTCATTACTAAATAAGTAGAGAGGAATGCGTGAGAAAAGCAGAAAGTAAAACTACGACACCATAGAAAGCACCATGTGTGGATCAGCTTGCATCCAGCTGCACAGATTTAACCCCTACAGGTGGGAGGACAGGTCTTCTCTGAGTTAATTACATGCTAAATGTGGGCAGTGATTAGTAGTTACAAAACCAGTTCACAACCACGTTTCTAACCCCAGAGTTGAGTAATAGTATATTAGAAACACAGCCATTCTCAATGCACATGTGCACACATCACACAGACGCACACACATAAACTCTTGGCTTCCTCTTCTGAGCTAAAAGGGGCTGGGGTGGGTGGGTGGGGTGGGGGGAGTCCGGGTGGGAGATGGAGCTGCGAGGGCTGTAGGGGAACGGACGTGGTCCAGGGCTGGGGGCCAAAGAGCAGACGAGAGGGGATTTACGATCAGACAAGACTGCATCCTGTTTATATTTTCCAGGACCCGTCTGACTAGACAAGGGACAGAGGGACAGAGGGACAGAGGGACAGACAGACAGACAGACTTAATGCAAGCAGGTTTGTCTTCCGTGAGCACTCCAAACTTAGGTCAATGTTTTCCCCAGTCCCGGCTCCCTGGTGTATGATGTCTTTCTCTCGCTCTTTCGCTGTCTATCCACACACACCCACCCTCCCTCCCTCCCGCTCGCTCTCAATCCCCAGAGGTCCAAACATCCCATCATTCCACCTGGCTGCCGCTTCAGCTCTTCATCTGCGTTAATGCTTCGGACTGGCGCTGCTAAGACTGCACAAAAACATCTGGTCCGAGTGGAACAGACGAGGCAAGACAGGATAGGATGTGGAAGGAAGCTGGGGTGAGGAGGGAGATGAGGAGCACCAGCCACAACACCATATGCACTAACCCCAAACCATCAGCTGCCTGCCCTGGGAAGGTGGAGGGCTTCAGAATCTTGAAATAAGGAGAGGATGATGGAAGAGGGAAGAAAACCTCCGAAACGGCCGTGTTTTTATCTGAATGAAGATAAAAGATGCTTTCTGCAGCTGAAGATGACCCCCAAGGGTCGAAATTTCCCCCTACTTTCTGTGACATCCACAAAAACACAAACAGCATGGGCCTAAAACAATCCATGGTTTTATTTCTAAATTTCAATCCCTAATCCAACACCCACATTCAAAATCAAAATGTTCTGCACTAAGCATGGACTTACAGGTAGTTTTAAAGTTTCAGTCTATAGTATGGCTGCATAAAAGCCCCGAAAAATGAAAAGCGCAGCTGACAAATGTTTAGTAAATGTTTCACCAAGAATTATCTGAAAATGTCTGGAGTGAATCGAGCACTTTGCCAGTGGTAATGAAAAGCCTCGCAGAGAAACAGCCTGACCAGAGGGGAAATAGGGTTCATAAGCCGCAGAGCTCCGAGTCAAGCCTGGATGCCCGGGGGGGCGGCGGAAACTTGATTCAATGATGTGACTTTAACATTTTGCTTTAGGGATTCTCTCTCCTAACTGCTCTTGGCTGACTCCGAGCACACATTTGGTTTAGTTATGAAAACATCCGATGGGAAGGGAGGAGGAAAAAAAAAAAAGAAGCAACACAACACAACTTAATCTGAACCTTATGTGGACTCATTTTCCTATTTCTCTCCTATTTTTTTTGCACTGCTGCCTTAGAGAATGCTTCAAATCTGCAGGGAATTGAGAGAAAAACGGGCCCCCTAAATGTACAAGAATGCACATTTGCAAAACATCACACCAGCACCCAAACTAGGTAAGGAAGAGAGGGAAGAACACATTTCGCAGGGTTGGGGTTGGCCAGGGAAAAACAGAGGAGAACGATTATTATTATTTTTTTTTTCCCCCAACAGGCATGGTCTTAATTACATGTGTCCAAAACAGACCTTCCCCCAAATCAAGGCCTTCTCTTCAGGGGTCACCGCCGCTGATGCTCATACCAAATTGGCCGCCTATACGGCAGAATCAAACTTCTGAATACAAAAACTAGTCAGAGATACTTCAACTGTGTATGAGAGCAGAAGGTATTCTCATATTCTTGCAGGCTTTGATTGCAACAGCATTAAGTTTTAACATGATCAATAATCAGCTTCTATCAGGGATCACGACTGGAAGAATCTCGACTGGAAGCTGTGTGTTTGTTTTTCTACAGGAGAATATGTTGTAGTTCTACACAACAGGAACTTATCCCAGTAATTACTGAGTCACTGATATCTTTAAATACCCACATCTAGCCCATCCACATATGAAGTACAGGTAGAACAAATTGCCCAGTGCAATCCAACATCCATCCAAAACTGATCCTCATGACCAGGAACAGGTTCAGGAACAGGCATAAGGCTGCTGTGTTGCTTGATGAACTGTATCAGTTATACCAAGCCTGAAGGATTTAAGATGCTTTTATTTTTTCATTTTGTGCAAATGCTCCTACTGTCAAAAACTGCACAACCGCACAAACACAAAAGAATGCACTGCAGCCAGCAGTTTGAGGGAATGACATCTCAGCATGCATCAGCAAAGATCGGAAGATGAGCTATGTTCAATTAAAATGGTGACAGTAAATCTGTCTGACAAACACTGCTGTGTAAATGTTTCAGGCACTGACATGATAGTTGGGTTGTTTTCGAAAATAAAGCTATGAATAGGCCTTACTCATCAATTAACTCCATATCGGTGCCTCTTTAAGGTGCACCCTGGGGTCACTTGAGGAGGGTTCTGATGACTAGAGGAAAATACAGAACAGAACTCAGCTAAATGACTACGATTTAGGGAAAATAAGCCAACAGCAGTTTGCTGAGGAATCATTCAGTCCTGAATCATTTGTCGTAAAATACAACAAGGCTCTTTTTTTATTAGCTGCTTCCCGATTAAACCCAAAATTTACCAGTGGGTTTGAAAGGCAAATCGTTTAATTCTACGTGTCTCGTTTTAAAAATCTGTTACTTTCACACAAACTAAATTCTGCAAAAATAAATAAATACTTAAATAAAAATTAATTCTGTGCTCCATGGTACAACAGGGAAGCTGTCAGTGATTCATCTACAACCACACGCCCAGAAGGAATAAAAATGGGACAAGGGAAAAAATTAATACATTTTTTAAAATGTTCAAAAACTGCTTGGGGTTCAGAGTCATAATGACAGCTAAAAATTACATCAGTTTACTTGTAGCAGTGGCCATGAAGTTCTGTTCACTTCTTAAGTGCTTCATACAAGGTGCGGTAAATTTATTCACAATAGCAATAAATCAAATCAGTATTTGATGTGACCACATATTGCCCTCTTTCACGGGTTTTCAATGCATTTCATTTATACAACTGAAAATAAACTCAGTGAAATGTCTGAGATTTGCCTTAAACTTTTAGTAAGGGAGAAAAAAAGAGTTAGGTGTGGAGAGGTTAAAAGTCTTCCAGACTTCAAAAGGGAAACCTTACAGAGCTCTGTTGTCACAGACAGCAGATCATCACCCCAGAGTTCAGGAAGGTGTTTTAAAACAAGTCCATCTTCAACAGAGTATTTCACATTTCAACACAGATAACCTGGATTATGTGGCGTGTTGTGTTGCATTGTGTAGCGCTGCATTAAAACACCCACAAGCTTGAGCACAGCACCCCAGCAAAGCCGCCTTCGAATGAATGGTGAAATACTTTGGGCATTACAGCATTACAAAACCGCAGGAACGTCTTCATTACTCGCCGGGGCTTCCGGAGCACTCTTTGCACCTGTATTTACAACACCCAACATCTGTTCCCGGAGCTGAAACACACCAATAATATGTGCTCTTGAAGTGCGCACACACAAACACACAGAGATGACAAAGACAAATACACATGCTCGCACACTCCAAACATGCGGAAAACGTGTGCAGGCATAAACACACACACACACACACACGCGCACGCACATACACACTTACAGTACATGTTACAGAGCGCACACACAGCTGTCACTGGGTAAAGGTAAGCGCCGGGGTTAAGGAGTACAAGCAGCACATTTCCGGATTTTATAAACAGAGGCCTCAAATAAACTTCACATGCTGATCCGACTGATATTTATGTGACCTGTCCTGAAATTCCTTAAGTGTCTTTAAAAGGACAAACGAGTTGGGAAAAGCACTTTATAAGGCAAGGCTGCCGCTGTAAACATCAGCAAGCATTTAGCACTGTTTGGTCCATTTAGTCTTCCACTGCAGAATTTATGTCAAACACACAAAGCTCAGCTCATTTTTGCTGCCGTTTTTCCTCCTCATTTCTACACAGTGGAGTAACCTCTAGTCCCCATTTCCTGCGTCTGTTGACCATGAAGATCAATAGTTTGGGTTAAAAACGCTCAAGTACTCAATATTTAGGTTTAGGGGATTTTCACTAAGCGTGTTGGCCAAATCAATTTGCACATTTGCCGAGTAAATCATTTAGGGTGGTTTAGTCTAAGTCGGAGAAGTTGATGCTAAATATCGAGCCTGATCTTTGGCGTCAAATAACCGGCTAACCAAAAAGCTTTCAGCTGACACGCTGCAGAGTTTTGTGTTTATTATTGCACATAATCAATTTTACTGGTCCTTTTTGTTCCAGTGGGCTTCCCCTGTTTAGAGCCGCTTGTAAACAGTGTGTCCGGATGTGGCACAAACCAAACAAGCACACATAGGCATCGACGCTCGAACAAACATGCACACTCATACACACAATTTGCACTGTTTAGACTGTGGAAATGAGTCATCTGCTAGCACCGGGATCAGTTGAACGCCAACAGGACGACAGAGAGACGCCCAGAGTCTGCGAGGCTCCACAAGACCACATGATAGCTTCCAATACCACACGGAACACCTAGAGGGATTCATTATGAAAAGCTGTTCTGTATAATCTGTGCCGAGCCGGGAACAGAGTCAACGTAACGTTTAGGGAAATAAGATCAGTACAAATCAGTGCCTTTGTGGTTATATTAGAGGAAGTCTTTGTCAGGGATCTTGAGGAAAAAATATAATTACAGCACCCTAGATTGGCTGTCTCTTAACTGTTTGAATCAGCCTCCTTTACGCTTTTCCTCCTTTACTTTCATATACATTATACACAGTGTAACAAGTAAATTAATTCAAAGCTCTTGGCAGTTCTGTGTGTCCTTCAAAAACATTCTTAACTGATCCAAATCTGTAAATTTTTAGCACACTAGCTCCTAACCTTTTAAGCTCATGAATTCCTAAATGGCTGTGTTGCCTACTTATGGCTTCTTATCACAGGCAAAAGTCTCAGTGTTTACATGAGCGATGATAACTGTATCTATGAACTAAAGTGTGATAAATTAGTGGAAAACTGCAAACATGTGGGGAAGAAACATCGTCAATTTTCTCTTCCTTTTATTAACCCTCTGAAAGCACGCCAGCAGGTTTGAATATTATCTTTTGGGGGAAAAGCACCATAATTTTGACATTTATCAGAGCAAGAAACAGAAAAAGCAGACAGAACTGTCAGATTTCAATGAATAATGAGAGATGGGCTGTTCCATGAGGAAAACTAGTCAAATCTAAGCTTAAAATTGTGATATTTTATCAAAATCACTTCATTCTACATCTCTTGTGAACATATTTGATCACTGAAATGAATACAGAATGGCTAAAAAATGGTACACAGAGGAGCAAGTTGTTGGAAGATACAGTCAGCGTGGTGGAAAAACACAAATAGTTTTATATCTAAAGCATGTGGAGCCTTTGTAATCTTTTCCAATATTGGTGGGGACTTGTACATACGAATAGTTTTTTTTCATTTTTTTGGAAAGAGATTTAACTTTCTATTTTTTGTTTTGCTTTTATTATTATGACCTCTGAACTCTGCTATACTGCAGAAAACACATTTTTGAATTCTCTCTACTTGCAACCTAGAAAAACAAGCTCACAGTGAGTTAAAATGTGACAGGAGCAGAAATGTCCAGATATTTCTTTAGGTTTCGAGGGTTAATCTCATGAATCCACAGATTTATCCCAAATTCTGTATGCATTGTAGAAAACCTGGTGTATTTTAAAGACATCGTTTGCCATTTAAGGATGAAGGATGCAAGAACTATGCACTGTATATAAAGGCAGTCAATTACAATGTTGGATCGTCACCCAGCTTTTATGCTGACTTTAAGTCTGCGTTCTTAAAAATCTTCTTATTTAACATACAATATCAATGAAAATATTAAAGTTGATAATGGTGGTTTTCCTATATTTTACAGCATATTAAACTATTTCGTCTCGCTTGTATAGAACTTCAGCTGCTCAGGCGTGGAGCCGCAGAGCAGCAGGTCTGCAGCTAAACTGCAATAAAAACGTGGGATTTCTGTGATGGCTCCATCTATGTCAGCCTGTCCTGTAACTGTGTGCTCGCTGACAAACGTCTGACATAAACCCGAGTCAGAATGACGTGACGAGGAGCTACATCAGATACAACAGGAACGCTGTCAGGAAAATGTTTATAAATAGAGTTCGTGCTGTGCAGGCTGTACATTTTTCTGCTGTGACTAACGCAGTCCAGCAGATCATCTTAATGTGTACATAAATCTGTCAGCTCGCATGAAACTATGATGAAAGCCACGTCCTCTTCAGACAGAAAAAGTTCAGAGGAGGGGGGAGTTTGATCGAAGGTCAGCATCCACAACTGAATAGAAACTAAAGGAGAGAAGAGGTTTAACTCTTGTGGGCTGTTTATGGACTGAAACTGAACATCCTGACTCAATGACTTTTAGGAAAGGAAATATTAAAATAGAGGAAAATATATCCCTTCTAGCAAATGTGGTGAAGACCGTTCAGCAGCTGCTTGTTTACCTTCTCAGAAATATCAAATTTGACCACTAGAGGTCCTCATTTAGGGCCACTGCAGATCAGCTTCAGAAGGGGGAATCTTTTTTCCTGCATGAGTTAGAAGTGAAGCAGTTCTGAAATGTAATTAAACACTTGAATAAAATGTAGAATTTTTGATATACTTGTACTGTAATTCAGCTATTACTTAACTTTTTGTTTGTGATGGAGAAATAGCCCACATATTGTCAGTACTGTTACATGTCACCAGACTCATCCTTTGTTGCTGTCTGCCATATCCCCGTCTTACCTCCTGTTATCCAATTGCCCTTTTGTTCTGTTGTCTTACCCTCGATTGAACTATATGCAAATTAACCACTGTCTACCTTAGTATTTACTTACAACCCCCCAACCCTTCCTCTGAGATGTTCCTTTTGTCTTACCCTCTGTATTTGCATACAGCCCCTCCCTACCCTCTGATCCACCCTCTGGCATCCCTATAAAAAGGGAAATCTCCAAATGTCCTGGATCGGCTTACCTTCACAGGCTCATGCTCTGTGTTGGTAAGCCCACCGTATGACGGAATACCAATAAACACCCCACTACAGCAAACTTTGCAGAAACAAGAGTGAAATTTCCTCAACATTTGTTCCAGAATAAACACTATTTTTTTCTATACAGGTTTACATGATCAAACACTATCAAACCATCAAAAACGACTCCAATTTAAAATTTTAAAGCTATCATGAGCAGTGGGTTCCATGTTGGGGGTTGGTGACTTTGTTAAATCACTTCTACAACACACCTTTCCACGTATGCATCTTTATACTGGCTACACCTAGGCATGTGTGACAAACGATTGTGGCAAAACCAGATGGTAAGCTTTCATTTCGGGGTTACTGCCTTTTTAGTTTTGACCTCAGCGCAGCACTGTGAAACTTCAAAGAGTTTGTGTGCTGTGGGTAAGTTGACAGCTACGGACGAAAATCAACCCTGTAAAGTTGCTAAACAACCCTCAGGTGGTACTTGCAAATAAATGCCGGCAAGGCGATCATGACTCTAAAACTACTTAATGCCAAGTAGTCATGTCCTGTAGTTTAATTTAGAAAATACATTTAATACATACACAGCAAGTTGCATTAACATATTCTGTGCATGCACAATACTGTAGAGCATGCACACTATTGGCCTTTGTAGTGTAGTCATTGCACATACACAAATCAGGGCTGCATGTGAATATCCGTAGAAGGGTCTGGAAAGACTTGATGGAATTTATGTCACGTGGACCCTCGCGTACTTGCAGATGTGGAATGTACAACACAGACCTCACTCTGCTCTCACACCAGATTCACGCTAGTTTCAATGATATAGTGAAAGCATGGTGAGCCAGTCACAGGGCTATGGTACGTGTCCACGGTGGGGGTTTTTAGACACAACAAACTGTGCTGCTTCCCAATGCTGGACAGATTCAATCAAGGGCTGTCAGTTCCCGGATTTTGAACCGGACCAAAACGGTGGTTGGTTTGGAATCTTCCACGTGTTTTGCCAAAGAAGTTACCGGTAATCAAAATGTGTTTCTGTAAACATTTAGGCTGATAAATAAGCCATGCAGTTGTTGAACTGCATTGTAGATCAACAGCTGTGACCTTACCTCAACTTTACGCAAATGAAGAGCATTCGATGCTCTGTAAATACATCGCCACTTTACCAGGATGCTCTGCATGGTCACGTACATAGACAACGAATAAGGAGTGTGGAAATGATCGATCCTGCTGACCCACTGGGAATCTCTGCCAAGTAGCAAAGAAACTCATCTGGAGTTTCCTGGTTGTTTTTGACTTTTATTTGTCACCAAATCTATGTATTTATTGAGAAAAAATACATTATGTCAAATGAGACCTTCATTAGAAATTTGTAATTTTCCTTTATTCAGCTTAGAATGGTAACGAATGGTCATGCTTCTACCCTAAACAGTCAAATAAACATGATGGTGACTTCTTAATACTTAGATACATTCCGGCTTTCTTCTCTCTCCAGGTTTAAAAATCCTTCCTTTCATTAAGGGATCACAGCGTTCAACCTGGATTCCCTCGGTCAGTGCACATGATGTAAAGCAGAGATTTTCTTAATAATTTGTGCACTCAGTGAAGGCTTAAAAGGGATTTGAAGTGACCTCGATGAAGCAGACTTTAACAGATCTGGTATGAGTGTGCTCTTGCATTACATTACATTACATTCGAAACTGGCCGATCCGTGATCAACTGTAATTAAGTGGCGATTATATAACACATCTGTCGTCAAGAAGTTGTTTCTGGGGCCCAGCACAACTCAGACTGGACAAACAAAAACTTCCCTAATGGCATCAAGATTTCCATCAATTCTTGTGCACACACAAACATGCTCACAAAGAAGAAAACGCGCACACAGTCACTTGGCCTTGTCATCCTTCCCTCTGACTTTTCCTCAGATATGAACAATTGATTTAAATAGTCGTATTCTCTGATCTATAAGCAGGCTGGTATTGTGTTCAAGGCAGGATGTGGAACCCAAGCCTCAATGTGCTTCTTGTGTTTGTGTGTGTGTGTGTGTGCACGCATCCAAGACAGATGCCACAACTGTGTGTGTATGTGCATGCCGTCTGCAGCTGTGCAAGGTGGGGATCTTTTGCGTGACCTGAGTGTGTTGCAGTCGCCATGATATGTCCCCTCATTTTTATTTTTCAGGAAGTGGTGCGTCGGAGCGTATGCTTCCCCAGCAGCTTATTGTTACCTGAGCAGCAGAAGGAAACAACTGCAGTTCCGACTCGATGTGTTTTTGTGCCTCTACGGCTTTTGTTCCTTTCAGTAAAAGCAAAAAAGGAAAAAACAGTTATCAACTTGCATGTGCGTGTGCTTTGTGTGGCTGGATATGTCTATTTATGAGTGGTTTGGATCTTTACTCATAACCTTACATAAGACAATAAGAGTCTACAAAGTTGTTTTTTTTAAAACACACAATTTCTTATGTAAAAAACTTAAACACAGTAATGCACTGACAGAATGTTAAAGCAGGGGCCAAGCTTCAAATTTCCAGTGAGAGGGGAGAGAGTTTCTGGTGGCGTTCGATTATCTGACACCATTACATTTTACTCAGAGTTACGTTTAGAGCTTCCATTGTTTCTCAACAAAAACTCCGCAAAGTGAACTGGAAGTGAGAGAACTTACAAAAGTCCAGGTAATAATCAGCTGAACAGTGAGTTCATGTTGGACCCACTACCCCGATATACAGTCATTTACTCCTGCTATGTCCTGCTGTGGTACTTTTGCTGGCTTGATACCTAAGATAGTCAACTAAATGGCTAAGATAGCCGGGAGATCTACTAAATACAGAAGAGTGGCAAATTAAAGGAAAAGCTGAACTCTTAACCTCCACAGAGAGGGGATGATCTGGTTTGGGTTAACTTGGAGGGAGTAGTCACAGCAGATCAATACAGAGTTGTTCTGACTGAATCATATTATCCTAAAATCAAATATTTCTAGCCTAACTGCTGTGGTATCTTGCCCCCATCCATAGAGTATGAGAGTCACTGAATGGTTTGATGGGAGTGAAAATAATATAAAATCATATTTATATTTGTTTCTTGTCATTTAATTAGCATTAGAATTCTCAGAGTGAAGTTAATGTACTAAACAGTGTCCTCACAGACTACAAACATATACTGTTAAAAACTACACTACACCTATCTGTCAGAAATTAAGAAAAGTGATGATGACTGGAATCACTATAAAATTGGCTGCTGAGCTTTTATTATGCATAAAATAGTGAAAGAGTGAAAGACAGAGCAGCATATTTCAGGTAACCCTTGGCTAGCACTACAGGCCAGATGATTTGTCATACAGTGACTAAGCAGTTGCAACTGAATTTGTATTTCATTTCACCTAATTTAACTTGTATTTTATCATAAGGAGCCAACATAAAGAAATAAAGACAGAACAAATCCATTCGTGCTTTTGGCGTTCGTTCTTGTGTGGCATACTTGCAAAAGCACTTTGTTTGTCTAGTGATTTTGGTTTGGAGATTTTAGGGAAAATGAGCAGAGCTGAATGGGGTTGGGGAGGTTGTTGTCTCCCTCCGGGGCGTGAGGAGGTTTCTCAGAAAACACTGCCAGTCACGTCTGGCCCTCTGTGGACAGTAAATCACACTCTTTGCCGGAGTGCTTCCGCACAGCAGCCCCAGCTCCCTCCTCAGCTGGAAAGGCAATACGCCACGTACCCCAGGCGGTGGGACCACCCAGGAGGCATATTGGGTCACACACACACGCACAGAAAAACAAATAAGCATGCGGTCGTACAATCACATATACCCCCACAATCAAGCACATGCAGCGCAGATACACACATATATCAGCCAAGAGGCTTGTCCTCGGGATGTGAGGTGGGATGGTTTGTGGCACAAGGGGTGAGGGGGCACAGGAATTTCACAACAAGTGGTGGTTTTAGTGGTTTCTCTCACTGGGATCTGAATACCACAGAAACTCCCAACTTCCTCCTTTGCAAATATCAAAGGATGGCCTGGCTGACCCTCTGTGTTCAAAGGGTCTGTGGGCAAGTCAAGCACTCCAAGAAAACATCTCAAAAATGGTTAGAAATTAATTAAAAAAAGAAATATTTCACCAGGAACTGAAGTTTGGGAAAAGGATAACAGGCAGAGGTTAGGTCAAGACAAAGAGGGAAAACAAGACGAGGCCCAAAATGTACCTAAAGCTCAATAACAAACTGTCATTCAAATTTATTTGTTGGTTGAATTCTTCAGCCCACGAGGCAAACCAAACTGCTAAAAGATGGTGAGCAATTTTGGGCTCGCTGCCATGTGCAACTGTGTTTTGGTTTCCCAAATTATGTTGTTTTCGGGAAGTGCAAAGAGGAAATCAATGCAAAGTGAAGCAGTGATGTTTCACAACAACTGCTCTGAGCAGTTCTAGATGCTCTCCTTGGTTTCAGTGGCATATTTATAAAGTTGTTTTTATGACTTTATGACTTCTAAGACTTTCGGAAATTATAACTTTAAACTACTCTGGAAAGGTCTGGGCAATTTCCGCCCGAAATTTCTACTGAGATTTACAGAAAGTAAATTGAATGCTGTTCTTGAACTGTTTGGAGTACATGCATGGTTGGGGTCTCATTTGAAAGCTGACAACCTGAATTTTCACCCAGTGCAGTCAGAATTACTCTAGGTGCTACTGGCACAGAGTATTTCATGTTGGCACACACTGAATTAGGATGAATTTTTTTCTCGCCTACATTTTTTCCCTAATAAAACACCTGAAAATCAGTGTGGCAGCACTGTAAGAGCTTGAAAACACAATATTGCAAAAGCCTGGGGTCTTACATAGTTCAGGTCAAAATTTCAGAGCAATACTACAAGAAATGAGTGTTTCACACATGTATTTGTACTGATATGCTCCGCCCCTGTCAATGTTGGATACACTCTTTATACACTGTGCACACTCTGTACAGAATGGTATAAATTCATTTTCACTTCATTTTCACATTATTTTCATTCCAAAAACTCATAAAGAACTCAAAAAATCACTTCAGATAGGCTTCAGTGTCGATCACACAAACAGATTGAGAGGAATACAGAGAAACAGCAGGTGGAGCCCGGAGCTCACGAATGAAATATCATATAAAGCCGCTGGCAGAGGCGGGATTTATATTCAAGCCATTCAGCAAGCTCATTGGCTACCAGGCCTGTCAATCTAACGTTTCCTCCGGCGTGATTTGCTGAGAAACAAGTCAATCAAGTGATGTAATCGATATCTGTCAGACTCGGCCATGGTTGGCTATATCGCCAAAGTAGGCGGAAACGAGTCACCTGATTGGTTGAAGTCCGGGTTGAAGCGGTCGAGAAGCGTTCAGTATCCATTTTGAATCGCGAACAAAGAAAATAGGACCGTGTATGATAAAGTTATAATAGAAAGATGCAGTGAATATGAAACGCACAGCGCCACCACGCGCCGCGTGCACGCGCACGGAGCCGATCGTTTTCTGGATTTTTTACCTATTTCGAGACATGTTTTGGCCAAAGTATTATACTGGATTGTTTCCTCTGGATGGCTAAGCTTGGGTTCTGGCCAGTTTTTGTGGATTATCTTCTTTTATGACCAGAAACGAGCGTCCAAACTGCGTCGACAGGTGAGCTGTGCACGTTTACATGACTTGTTGTTTGTTGGATAAATGTGTTTATATTACCCGCTGTGGTAATCACATCTGAAAGTGGTT
This sequence comes from Acanthochromis polyacanthus, assembly GCF_021347895.1. NCBI lineage: Eukaryota > Metazoa > Chordata > Actinopteri > Pomacentridae > Acanthochromis > Acanthochromis polyacanthus. The sequence continues at coordinate 7,291,167 of NC_067122.1, forward strand.
TATACCGGCGGATTCATGAGAATCTCAGCTTTCTATGTGTGTATAGTGTTTGTATAATCGTGTTTGCAGTGTCCTTCTATTTAAAAAAAAGCGTATACCGATAAAAAAACGGCCCGCCCGCGGGCCGGCATACTTTAACGGGAAATTCTATGCTATGATATTCGATATTACCTTGATGGAAAAGGTTTTGGTGTACTAATTTTAGACAGACATCAGGAGAGAGCGAGAATAGGAGCAAAGTTATGTGAAAAGCATATCAGGCCACATGTGAACCCAGATATTCACTGGGCTCATGGTACCTGCAGGTTTCTACAATTAGTAAACGTGTTTGTTTCTTTCCAAAGCATTTTGACTTTCCACGTGACAGCAGGAGAGTGTTTACTCGCCTGCTTCTTTGCAAACAGCTGCAAGATCTGCTCCAACGTATCCATGTGCGGCGTCCGCCAGCTGCGTCAGCTCCTCTGTGGTTGCACTGCACGGGACAAAACTCAGCTGCTTCTGCAAAATATCTGCACGCTCTGCAGCACCAGGAACTCCCACCTGTCATCATGTAATCAGCAGCACAGAAGACACATTATGGGACAGCAAGTTTAATTTGCAATCAGTGCAAGTAACTGTGACAGAATAGGAGGAACTGTGAGGAGCCACCAAAACTGCAAATGGAAACTTGTGGAGATATTTTCAGAAGTGCGATCATTTTAGTCATCGATCCTACAGACAAACAGCAACTCTCCCCAAACAGATGCGTGCTTAATGAAAACTGTTTGAATGCCCATGTTTGTTACCATGTGTGGTTGTACGAACCTCAAGCTCCTTGTCAAAGCGTCCCGGCCTCCGTAAGGCAGGGTCGAGGGCATGAGGCCGGTTTGTGGCCCCCAAGATTAACAGCTGACCTGAGTGACCTTCCTGGAAGAACAAAAAAGAAAGCAGAGATCTGTTAACTACATAGTAATGTAGCTTATATGTGTTATTATGCTGCTGGTCTGAAGAAACTAGATGGACCTGCAAGATATAACATATGATTGAAAATGTATATACTAATCAGCCACAACATTAAAACCCACCACCTAATATCGTGCAAGTCCCCCTGAAGATCTGACCCGTGAAGGTCTGAACTCCATGAGACCTCTGAAGATGTCCTGTAGCATCACACACCAAAACGTTAATGGAAGATCCTTCAAGTCCTTGATGTTGCAAGGCAGGCCCTTCATGGATCACACTTGTTTTTCTAGCATATCCCTAAATCTGAGTGAGATCTGGAGAATTTGGAGGCCAAGTCAGCACCCTCAAGTCTTTGTCTTGTTCCTTTAGAAATTATCTTAATAGTAAATGACGCACTCCTACCAGGCGGTTCATATGATGTTTATATGCACTGACAATGTTCAGTGCATATAAACATTTGGTTATGTACTATAGCTTACCTGACTTTAATCTCCTCAAAATAAAGTCAGTAACTACATGGTTGCTTTATGAGGCAACAATATTTGACTTTATGTAAGTCCATTTTCTTTTCTGGCTGCTTACAATATCAGATTGGTAAAGGTGACACCAATTATCTCAATATTATTTGTACATTATGCAAAACAGTTACATAATCTGTCAATATTTCAACTATACTCTCGGAAAGATGGTAAATGTAGGACTTTTCAGAAGTCTAATTGTTTAATCAGTCACACAGCTTTGACAATTACGATACTGAAGAGCAGAAATTAACATATAATCGATGTAAACTGCTAAATGCCAAGCTTCTACTGCTAAATCTACTCTACCGGCAAATGCATATGAAACCTAATTTCAAAGTGTGAAGTAAAAATGCTGTGTGTGTGACTTAATGACCTCATTTTGTGGCCATCTGGTGGCCCGCCTGCAAGATGAAAAATATATTTTTTCCACCTTCAAAAACTGCAGGGATAACTGAAACACAAATAGATTACAGTGCAAGCAAGAATGCTGAGGAGCAGGAAACGCTTTCTCCACATTCCACAAAACCAATCAGTACCGATGACCTCTGGAAAACAGTCAGGAGCAGGGAGGGGTAGCTGGTGTATCTGTGTAATATCAGCAATCCACGTGAGGGCTTTCTCTGCCGGGGGACGTTGAGATGTACTTTGTAGGACTGGACCCGAATATCCCGAATATCCGAATATTCATTCACTACGGCACTGTCCGGATATTAATTTTGGTATCCGAATATTGCCCCCCTGTCGTCGGACGTCACCGGGCGGAAAGAATATGCAGCGTTACTGTCTTCCCTCCGCCTTCGGCCCACATCGGCTCATCTCGTCCTGTGATCACATAAACATATGTCTATAATATATACACATATGTCGACATATGTGTATGTCGATGTGATCACTCCCTCCTCCCCCCAGACGAAAATATTCGGAGCTCGTCTCTTCCCTGTGCCTTCAGCTCATTTCGGCTCATCCCGCCGTGTTCTTCGGCTCATTTCGGCTCCTCCATTCGTGTTTGTAAATACCACCCGAATGGCCGGGTGGCTGCCGACTCTGACGTCACGCTTCACTTCGTTGCATAAACACAAGACAAGATGCTGAAGACCGGTGTTTGGGAATTCTTCAGTTTAACTAAAGACTAAACGAGGGCAAAATGTGGACCCGGGAGACCAGACGAATGGATCCGAATATTCGGGCCGTCTCCGCCGCCGCCGCCACCGCCCCCCCCCCCCCCCCCCCCCCCCCCCCCCCCCCCCCCCCCCCCCGGTCGGACGTTACGGGGCGGAACAATCCGGATCCGGATATTCGTCATTAAAAGGGCCCGAATATTCGGAGGTCAGAAACCACTATTCGGGCCAGCCCTAGTACTTTGTTGATAAAGTTATGGCAAATTGGCAGCTTATGGCAACCTTGGGTGATTTCTTTCCCAGGCTCCCATTTGGGGTGTGCAGGAGAATCATCTTTTTTCTCATCAGGCACTAACACAGAGCTCAGAGGACAAACGACACCCCAGAGATGCAACCCACAGTGTCTGAAGGCCGTCCAACGCACAGAGATGGTTTCTGCATGACAATCTGCATTTCAAGTGAGGACATATCTTGACAGACTCACATTCTGCTGCAGAAAGCCATCGCTTAAAGTCATGTGTTTACAGAACAAGCAGCTGCTGGTCAGTGTTATGCTGACTGTCTTGCAATTATCAGTCTGATGCAACACAGACTGTTGTATTGATGAAATAAAGGGAAGTCATGTAAGCATCCCTGTAGAGCTGTATGCTAGCAAAATCCTAAAAGCAGGACACACTGAGGACACACCTTCACCAGTTAGTGAAGCACTTTGTACTGCACTAAACTGTATTAAAAGTGTTGTCAACATCTAATAGACAGCATTGTAGTAGACAGTTAATAACTTACTGAACCAATCCCATCCATAAGAGTCAGGAGAGAAGCTACAACTCGTTTCTCCACTTCATTCTGAGCTCCCTCTCGCTTCGGGCACAAAGCATCAAGTTCATCAATGAAGATTATTGCAGGCTGCCTAGCAAACCAAGTAAAAAGTCAGAAAATTACAATTTGTGCTGCATTTTGTTTGAGGAATATGTATTTTGAAAGATGATTGAAAGAATATTTATTACTTTTTGTACATGTATCTTCTAATCTAAGTAATTTTTAAAAAATATCGTATGATACTCTATAACGACCAAGAAAAGACAATTACAAGACAGATTTATATTGTTTGACACCAGAAAAGGGCATAATACAGTGTTCTGCATGTAAAGAAATAAAATGTAAATGCTATTTGTGCTACTTTTTGAGCACAGCTCGCTGGACTGATTGAATTTACCTCTGAGACGCCTCAGTGAATATTTGTCTCAGCCTTGCTTCTGTTTCACCATAGAATCTGCAAAGACAATAACATTTCCTCTTTAGGTCAATAAAACTACTTCAGTATTTATCATTAGACTTCTCATCATGTGTAAAGTGGTCACCAACGTCACCCATACAGAAATAATTATGCTCATATATTCTACTAGGGGGAAAAAATGCCACATGACCGTACTTGCTCATGATCTCTGGGCCGTTGATGACCGTCATGTGAGCTCCGACCTCATTGGCTATGGCTCGACCAATCATCGTCTTCCCTGTGCCAGGGGGACCATACAGTAGAACTCCTCTTGGAGGTGGGATCCCTGATTAGACAACAGTTAATTGAGTGCAATTAGAGCTTTGATTTTTTTCTAATGCAAGTCAAAGCTTGTAAAAAAAAATCTACACTGTACATCCTACATACTAATGGTCAAATGGTACAGTTTAAACCCTTAAAGTAGACATGAGGGATAATTGTACGACCTGACCTACCAAAATTGGAAAACAGCTCAGGGCGTTTCAGAGGAAGTTCAATCGTCTCTCTGATGACATCCAACTGGCTGCTGAGTCCACCAATCATGCTGTAGGTGACCTTTGACCTTTTATTTTCTGCATCAGGATCTGGTTTCCCTGCTCTGCTTTTAAAACTGACTTTGGTGGAGCATGCGAGGCAGTAGAAGGTGTCAGTACTCAAAGCACCAGCAGAGGGTGCTATGGAGACTTTCTCGGCCTGCTCTAAACTGAGGGAGCTCTCCAAACTGACAGCAGTCTCTGCTGATTCTGCTGAAGGATTCTGGGAGTTGCAGGAAGAGGAATCGGGAGCAAGGGGTGAGGAGAGAGAAAGGAGGGGAGCTGGTCGGCATGGGGTGCTGGCTGTGGGACCGGGTTCTCCAGGCGTGCTTGGGGCCACATCGTTGTTGTCATCCACAGTCAGCATGCTGAGCTGCAGGGAGAGATCAGCTGCCGTGGAGTCCAGCACTGAGTTCATCACAGAGGACTCCTCTGTGTCAGGGCCCATTCCTGGGGGAGGCGCCGGTCTCTGGAGGGTGATGCCATCCTCCCCTCTAATGGTCTCGACCCGGAGACTGCATGACCGGCCAAAATAACTCAAGGAAAGGACATTTCCTGGCAGAATGATGTTCCCAGCTGGTATAAGATAGAAACTCACAGTTGTTATTCCAGCAGAGGAAATGTGTAATCTGTTAAATAAAAATGTTATGAGAAGTGCAATTATGTGCAACTTCACTTTGCTGCAAAATAGCGTTAAAATGTAATTATTAAAGTCTGCAGTGAACAATAACGTACCGTATAGCTGAAAAGGATAATAAATACAATATCTAGTTGCTTCACAAACAAACTGTACATTCAGAAAATGGCTAAAAATCTTATTAAGATATTTAAGGACAGAGTGATGAATAGAAAGTACAAAACTAGACGTGGTAAATGGCATGCACTTGCCACTAATATTTTATAATCTTGCAGAAGTGATATAAAAACGTGACCTCACCCAAAGTCCTCAATAAGAAGTTCTTGAATTCATCTGTGTCTAGTGTGTCATCCTTTGACCTGAGAAAAAAATGCATTGTTATATAATATTTACAGATAATATTTATTGTTTGATTTTAACTGTTCACGGATTGCTGTGCCTTAAAGTGCAATTGAATATTGCAGCCAGCAGATGGCAGTCTTTAACTAAAATACAAAACGAAAAAGTCCAATCTCTTGAGCCAGTGACTTCAAAAAGGAGTGAACTATTATTGAGATACCAGAATTTTATTAGAAAGACTTTATCTCACATGACACCTTCACCCTGTATCTATTTGAATCTGGATTCAAAATTTCAGATGCAGATGATCATGAATGATATTTCTTATTGCAATTCAAATGCTGTTTCATGATCTCACAAACTCAGCACTGCAAACCTCCAGTGTGACAACAGTTGAATGGTCTCCTTTTTCACAAAAACTATATAAAGCCATCATGAATATAGAATTTTTTGCACAACTATTTATTAGACTACATTAGATTTGCTCAGTAATCTGGTAAATATGCGTACAATTACTGTAATGCTGTCTCTTTAAAATGCAAATAGGACATTACTTTGTTGTACTACAATTAGTAATTTCATTGACTGTGCGATTTCAATCATAATTTCATTGACGACCATTCAGTCGACGCAAATCAGGTGAATCTCACCTGTTGGAGAGAACCACCTCTTCAGCCTGAAGCACAGGACCTGTTATCGGGTGCAGCAGCACCTCGTCTCCTGACTTAACTCTCAGGTTGTTCAGGGCACACTTCTGAAGGCCGACTTTTCCACCTGGAAAGGAGGCGACAGGCCACCCCAAACACACCTGACGGTCAGAAGAAACACAGATGATTATTAAAAGGAGCTGCAAATTATTTATAGGCTGCTAAAAGTCTGGAAACTGACATCTTGAGTAGAAGATTCCTTCAATACCTCTTGCTGTCCTGCAGGGCTGGTCAGGAGGACTGGTCTCCCGATGCATACACTGGCTGACTTCATTGAATTAAGGCCAAGTTGAGCTAAAGTTGACCTGCAACTTTTGGGTGTTTTGTCATCAGCTGTGAGATAAATTAACAAAAACATAACGATGAAAGAAAACTAAGGAGAAAGTACTTGCATTAAATAAAAATACCCATCCTGAATGTTTCATGGTAAACATAAAAACCATTCAAATGTTGCAGTTTGTCCTGGTGATGATGGAACATGTGGAGAAGGAGGGGAAAAACTGTTTGCAGTTTGGGACCCAAAGTTCTAGTACAATCTGCTCAAGCATATCAGAACAGTTAAGTCAACAAGCCCTTTTAAGCGTCTTTTGAAAACAGATTTTTATCGAAGAAACTTTACTGAGTTTATTCGAGTTTTAATTTCTTTTGAATGGTCTTTTATTTCTGATCATAATGATTTTTTTTCCCTTTTCGAACACTGTATTTTGCTCTCTTGAGAAGAACTTTGTTTTAATTTGGGCTTTGTAAAATAATCTAGAAACAAAAAAAATATCATTCTTAGTAGCATTACTGTATTGTAATATTAATAACATAGATAGTTATTAACAATATTACTATCAATTACTTAAACACAAAAGTACTAGTAGGTAGAAATGCTTGTTCGTGGATGGACTAGTTTGTTGCACGTAAAACGAAGGACATATTTTCAGAATTTTGCACTTTCTTTCATCTCAAAAGGATAGACTTACATTTTTTCCAAGTTTGCTTCTAAATGCCAGTCAAGTCCCCATGTGAACAATGTTCTCCTGGTATTATAATTTCTTCTTTTCACACTGGACAATATAATAAAATGTACAGAACGAGAAAATTTTACCCGTAAAATATAGTTCTGGAAGATACAACTTTTATTTGTCTCTCACTTTGAATCTAATTTACTTCAGTAAAGAGACAAAACTATGAATACAAGTGCATCAGTGATACAGGTGGAGATGCATCCAAATGCATCAGGAACTACTGCAGATCTTCCATGTTTCTACTGCAGATAGCTGAATTTTCTGAACGCATCTACAACTTATCTTTGTATCGAAGCATGTTAATCGTTTGGGGTTTTGCTTTGAAGCCTTACCTTTTTCAATGAAATCGATGACAGTGAAAGAGTTAGGATTTCTGCAGCGTCCTCCCTCCAGACCAGCTGTTTGCGGGCTTGAAGAGTCATTTGAGCCCTCCTTCAGTACAAGTGAAACGTCCCCTTCACTCGCTTTTTTCGATTTGCTTTTATTTTTCTTTGAAGACATTTTAATTGTAGAAACTTTGCCCACGTGAAAGTGCAAACATGTGTAAACATGGAGCGGCGTTGTAAACTTCCTGGTTAAAGTTTAGTCCCGCCTCCTTTTACCGTAAATCCTGCTTTGTCGGGCAAACATTTTATGGCACACTGAGTTTTATATTTATTGCATCAACAATTAAAAAATGTATTTTTTAAGAGATTTAATTAGTGAAATGTTATTTATAATTGGACAAAAATGTTTTTAATTAAAAAAGTTATCTACAAAGGCGTGAAATTGGAATCTTCTTGAGAGATTTCTACAAACTATTATAGAAAAATCGTTTAATTTAATTTAATAACACAAAATTTGATACATTAAAACATAGTCCGATCACTTTTATGGTGTCCTCTAATATTCGGCATATATTTCAGATGCCAAAATGCTTTATTTTGTCATTTTAAACGCTTTTTTTGGATTCCTTGTTTACTTCTTCGCGACTGCTAACATCTGGACGACGAGCTACATGGAACGGAGTTAGTCCAGTGTAATAAGTAATATTTAGCAACTTTAAACAGGTTAACCGGCGGATATTTGTCGCCGAAATTACCACCATGCCTTACCGGTTCTTTAAAAGTAGAAATAATACCAGAATATTGCCGCTAAATTATTTGCTAGCTAAATTGGCAAATTTGTATAAGGAGTTCGCCACACTACCTCTACAGAGCTAACGATTCTGTGGAGAGCTACTCCTCGAGCCGCTTTACCGGATCATTACGGTATTTATGCAACTTCCAGGCGGACGTTTACGTAACTGTACCCATAGATATCTATGAATGTACCGAACAGCGGACGCATGCCGGCTGCAAACTAAACTTACCCTCCGTTAAACTGACCGTTTGTGGTGCTGCTACGGTAACATGGCCGGCTGTGCCTTTGCGTCCAAACTGTCCCCGCTCGTGAGGGGAAGCTTTTGCGGTAAAGTGTGCTGCCCCGCCGGGCGCACGGCAGCCGTCCGTGCGTTCTCGCGCGCCGTCACCTGTACCCAGCTGCAGCCCGTGCAGGGCACCGGCGCTTTAACGGGGAAAGTGGACCGATTCGGTGGAGTGATGGTTAATCTGGCGGACACCGGTCTACCGGCGGACATCAGCGAGAGTTCATTCAGCGGTTTACTGCGAGGTTTGTGTTTGGTCGCAGGTTCTGTTTACGAAACAGGTTATAAATCATTAACCAAACAGACTGTCAGTGTCAACAACACTGCAGGAAACACGTCATAGCAAAATATTGACTTACTTTTGCTACAAACATTATTGCTTTGGGATAATTTAAATTTAAAAGTACATAAAATGTAATTAAAATAACAAAAATATTGAATTACAAAACTAAAAAATAAGGTATTTACCGGTAAATAATGTCGCCGGAAAAAGAAATATTACTGATATGTAGTAAAATTCAAAGACAAATGCCATCCATCCTCTATACACCGCTGTATCCTCACTAGGGTCGCGGGGGGCGCTGGAGCCCATCCCAGCAGCATTTGTTATATTAATTACTTCCTAAAAGCATATTCACTATGATTTCATTTTCAACATATGTAATAATTTGTGCAATGCCAGTAGAATCAGTAATATCAGTATTTTATTCTGCTCAGAGAAGAATCTGTGGTACTATTGCCTGTACATATAGAATAACAGTATGCAATATTTAAGTGAATCCTTGCAATATCTGAATTTCTGCATATGGGAAGATCTGTACAACAGTGCTTTTATTTATGTCAAATTTTTCTACTGATGTCTCTATGCTATTTTTGTTTTTGTTTTGTTTTGTTTTTTTGGGGGGGTATAACCTTTACTTAAGTAATAAAACAAATTTCCCCGTTGTTGGATTTATAACAACTTTTTACATCTATTTTTTTTAACATTCCAAGTAAATGTTGTTTGTGTTATGTCTATGTTTTTTTGTTTTATGCACCCACTTGGTATTGACTTATAACACTGCTGTCACTGTTTACAGTATTTGCACTAGAACACCAAGTCATAATCCTTGTATCTGAAAACCTACTTGGCAATACACACTTTTCGCCTATAAAAAAACAAACACCACTGATGTCATCCAACCCTACAATATCCAGATATATTATAGATTTATCGGAGCCAAACATCTGAGCTCTGAGAGAACCTCATCAACTGATTTTCCTTCCATTACCGTCCGTCTGCTTTGTGCTTTTTCCCCAAACTCACAGCATATCAGGATCATATTTTGACTGCACATCAATCAGTTTTAATCTCATCTTATAAAATAGATCATAAATGTTTAATGTGATAGTTATAAAGCATTAAATCATAGAAGTCTGTGCAGTATTTTAGACTTTGAACCGACTTTACAAAGAGCAGCATTTAGAAATTCTGGTTCAGTCTCCTTAAAAATACCTCACAGCCTGTCCCTGCAGCCTCTGCTAGTGTGTGATGATTTAGATTAGGAACCATGGCAAACAGGAATTCAAGAAATAGTTCTCTTTGTTAAGGCTGCATTGATTTAATTTGGTGTTTTTCCACTGCATTCCCCTAGGAACCCAATACATTTGTATTTTTTACTTTAAACAAAGGCATTAGGATAAAATGAAATTATTAGAAACAAAATGATTGGCACTGTCATGAAAAGTTGGAATCGTAGAATAAAGCATGTGTGGGATACCATAAAAGGTGTAAGCATAGATCTGTAGTCTGCAGGTACCCCAGTCTGTAGGGTGAGAGTAAACAGTAGGGCAATTGGAGATACAGGTGTATCAGTGAAGTAAAGTCTTGATTGCAACTTTGCATTGCAGGAAAATCACATTTAACATCATGGCCAGGCTGGTGTATTTAAAGGTGGAATTCTGCCCTGAAAATCTATTCTGTATGCTAGTCCGTGTAGAAGCCTGTAAGAATGCTTCAAGGAATGAAAATTGGAAAAACAACTACTTGGAAAATTGTTTCTCAAGTTTGTTTGATTTGTGAAACTGTACAAGACTCCAAGATAAAACGTGGATGGATGTTCTGGAGTCTGTAGTAATAGAGTGGACCATGTCACATATGGGTGCTTGTCACTAGACACCTTCAATATTAGAGCAGTTATTTTAATTGCAGCAACAAACTGTGACTGCACAAGCCAACTGTTAAAATTACATTTAGTGAGTTGTTGGTCTCACCTGGAAACTGTGGGCGTAACTTCCAATTTGGGGCATAACTTTATGCTATAAAGTCTTATATTAGAGTCTGCAAAAACCCAAATGTTTCAAATATTTAGAGAAAAAAAAAAGAAGAGGACTTCTTTGAGCTGCATATGCTGCTCCAGAATATGGACGTCCACAGCTCAGGTGGCAGAAGCAGCCGACTGTAGCTCCATGAACTTTACTGACCCGCCCTGCACCGTTTGACTTCTGTTTCCCAAACTGAAATCCCACCTGTGTAGTTGGCATTTTCAGATTGATGATAAAGTCATGCATGCTGTTGTGACCTTCTTCCATGAAGGGATTGTGAAGATTGGTGGACCAAGTGCACTTAAGTTAGATGAGCCTATGTTGGTGGTGACACTTAGAACTTTTTGAAGCACCCTTGTACTTAGGAAGCAGCAGTATTAAATCAAACATGCTGGTCAGGAGTTTGTATGAGTACTTTAACCACCCAAACTTACCTATTTATTTTAAATATAAATCTATTTGCTAATTAATCCCACCTAGGCCATAGGTTTTCAGAAATTTACAGTTCCATTTAACAGCAATCAATATTTTGCTTAAAGGCAAAATGACAACACTCAGTGAGCAATTTAACATGTTTTCTTTGTGCGTTTTTTCAACTAGGTTCAGGATTCACAGCATCAACCTTCTATGTTTAAAATCCCAATGCATCAAGCCTGCGTCTGCCCAACTGTGTCTGCTGTTTGTCGTGCTCGCTTATCTTTTTAAATGCCTCTCTTTAGAATCCATTTAGGAGGAAATGTCTTTTTCAAGCCTTTCACATCTAATTATGTCATATTTCAGCCATATTTCCTGTTTCTTTGTGGAGTTTATCAGTGAAAAGACAGAGACTTCAAGGACAAATGTAGTTTTAAAAGCTTACTTTTTCAACATTTGACATCTGCACTCCACAGATTCTTTAGTCCAGTGGAAAGCAGACGGGAAGCTAGCGGTGTGGCTTCGAGTTCCCATCTCACTGAGTCGATGTGCTGCGGCGGCTTCAGCTCACGGCTTCACCTTCCATCACGCCAAAAACGATCACACCGTGCTGGCTCTGTGGCTGGGAGAGGGCGAAAGCAGACTGCCGGGTTTCGCAACTCACCAAATTGGAGTGGCAGGTAGAGATTTCTAAGCTAAAAGTCTTATCTTAAGTTCCATTTTAACTGTATATCAGAGTTTTTACAGATATTACAGAAAGAAGGGATAATATGAAGTGGACCTTAAGTTCAGATGATTTTTTCAAACCAGTGTGCTTGTACAGTAATACGGTACTGAGTTATATGTGCAGCAAAACACATGTAAATTGTAGCTAGTAATATGTAAAAAAATGATGACAAGCACTAAGCAACCCTGTTAACTTCCTGGTCCAGTCAAAGCCATGAGAGAAATAAATAATATTTCTCTGCATAATTGATTAATATCCATATCCTTCATGCTAAAAAAATTAATGCACTTTATCTTACATACAGAAACTATGATTGTAACAGCAAATGCAATATGAAAACAAACAAGAAAACAACTGACATGAAAAGTGTACATGCGAAACATTAAATGGAACATTTAACAGTCAAAGCTCAAGCAACAATTGAGCTTTCGGGTTTGGTTACACTCCCTTGCAGACACATATGGACAAAGTATGGACACCTGTAGACTGTGTTCTTCAGCTGAAGGCATTGAAGGATAATTCAAGTTCTTTTCAAAGGAGGAATAAGAAGCTAGAGATAAAACAACTGTAAAAACAGAACATAAAAAGAAGAACAAGAAAGACCAGAATAGGAAGCGCTAAAAAGGAGGCTGCTGAGAGAAAGATGACAGAACAAGAGATGAACCAACTGCAAGATGGAGAGAAAGAACTGAAGGCTTATAAGAAGGTTCTGGATGAAAATATTACAGAACTGAGGGAAGAGAACAAAAGAATGGAAGAGGAAAGAAAATTGCTCCACCAAAGAGCATGAAGATGTCACGTTAAAAATGAAGGAGGCTTTCAGAAAACTGAAGGGAAAAAACGAAGAAGAGGAAGAAAGTCACTGAGGACAACAATCAGAAACTGGAGGAACAGGAAATAGAAATAGAGGCAACAAGTAAAGACCTCCAAGAGGGGAAAAAAGAGAACTGGAGGCAAAGAACAAGGACCTCCAAGGGTGAAAAAATGCCTGGAAAAGAAGAACAAGGACCCCCAGGAGATTGACAAAGAACTGGAAAACAAGGTGAAGGACCTCCAGGATGAAGAAACAGAGGCAAAGTGCAAAGACCTCGAAGAGTGGAAGGACAAAATGGAGGCAAGGCAATGGAGGAGGATTAGATGGGTTTTCTCAAACTTACAGAACAAGTTAGATGCTAAAAATCATTTTGGAAATGTCTGTAAAAATACGCCAAAGAAATAGTAATAAGAGTGCTCCAATTTATATGCATTGTCGTCTCTGAGCTGTGATGGACAGAGCTTCATCTGGTGCTAAACCCAAATCATTATTAGTATAGAAGTAAAATTTACAACAAATCAGTGCTTCAGTTGTTGGAAACGATTATGTAAGTCTGACAGATGTGACAGAAGATTTTAAGCTGTGTTGAAATCTAAAACTTTCCTCTGTTGCCACTTTTACATCATATTTAAACAGCTAAAGCTGGAGTCAAGCGTGACTTAGATTCAGTTATCACAAAAAAAAAAAAAAAAAACGCTGGTGGTTTTCTATCCTTTACAAAGAAATGACTTGTTTGTCTGTTGGGGCTGTTTTGATTTTCACTTGCGTAAATGGAAATTCACTCATCAGGACTGCGTATGTGGAGAGACAAACAACTAAAGGAGGTGCTAAGTTTGTGATGGTCCAGCAGAGGGCAGGATTTATGCCTTCACCAAACAGTAGATGCACTAGAAGCATGTCAGAACATGTCCAGAGCATCTTCGTGTGAGGAGCAAGACCCAGAATCTCCCTTTTCGTTGCCAGGATTGTCCCCATCACGAAGACACTGATAGTTGATGATGAAATGAAGGTTAGGAATCTGAAATGCACTGCTGTTTACATACTTGTTTGCTTGTGTGCATAATGTCCCTGATTCTTGACTCTTTTCACCAAAAATGGAAACAACAAAGGCACTGAACCCAAAAGAATTAGTCTGCATTGATTGGAAAGCAGTCGTCCATTAAACTGACGATGGAATGTGTCACTGATGTCCTGCCAGAGTCACTTTTTAATCAGCAAATGTGGGTTTTCATGACTTGGTTCAAATTTTTTATCAGAATCAGAAATACAGTTGTCGTCATTCAAGGTCAGAAATGTAAACAGTACAAAATATATAGATAGGCATAAGTAGAACAATATGACCTAAAATATAAACCTAAGTGGAAAAGTATGTTCCAAAATATAAACAGAAGTAGAAACAGTACAAGCATACATGTGGAATACTAAGTGCTAAAGATTGGCCTGTGCCGAAACAACACGGTACTCACTGACTACAATGATTGTAGAATTGATGAGGCAAAGAATATAGGAGCTCAAACCATCCAGCATAAAGCTAAATATTAAAACAGTTATTTCAAGGTCAAAATCTTGTTTCACTATTATGACTGCTAAATAACAAGAAGTTAGGAGTGCAAAACAATACAGCCACCTTTCACATCGTAGAGCTGCTTCCAGAATTAATCTAGCTTGGCTTCTAGGATTTAGCCACTAGCCTGGGTTGGCCTGCTTTAGCCACGTAAAGTTCATCCGCTGTCCTGCTATGTAGGAAGAGCATCGGTGACCAACCTGTGCTGTTGACCTTCCCCATCTTCAGGGCTGAATCTGTGCTGGAAACTATCAAAGCTTTCAGATATCAGCCTTATTTTGCTGTTAATAGATCATATCACAGCTGTGTTAAGTCACTGCTCATGTAAACTAAATTTTTTTCTTCCCTTTTTATCTGGAAAAACTGAGAAAATTCCAATTGTTTATCATAGAGTTAGCAGAGCTTCATTACAGCTGCATACCTGTCTATACAGTGCAATGGAAAACCACTTCTAGCAAGTAGAAGTGCAGCAAGTTAAACAATTAGCAGCTATTTTTGGAATTGATTATCTGGTTTTAGTATTTTTAAAGGAAAATAAAGTCTAAATTTAGTGGTTTCAGCTTCCTCAATGTTCACATGTTCTGATATCTTTCCTCTTCTTGGCCAGTAAACTGAATATTTTTAGATTCGGAGCAAAACAAATCATGTTCATACATTGTCTTTGGCTTTGGGAAACCCTGAGTTATCTTTTTCTTTCAATTTTTTTTTATCCAACAACTAGAGATTAATTGTGAAGAAAATATGCAGATTCACTGACAATGACAGTAATTGTTGGTTACAGTCCTAGCAGTAAGTCAGCTCGTCCGTATACAACCATAAAACATGGCCCTGTTCAAGTAGTGTCTGTGGCTTTGAATGCTGATGTTCCCCCAACAAAATGCAGTCAATTTCCTTTGAATTTATAGTTAGCAATCAGAATGTGAAAATAGAAGTTAAAAGGGAGAGGCAAGTTATATATATACATGTGAATAAAACAGCAACAACAGCTGATGTACCGGGTTGTCCTTGATAAATTCCACTCATTACAGAAGGATTTCAGCATCATAACGGCCTCTCAGGACAGCAACAGAAACATAGACCTCAGAGTAAACAAGCAAAATTCCATTTTCCAACCAAGTTTCCCACCTCGGTTGACTAAGCTGGCTTTTTTAAGTGAAGGAAATAAATTTGGCTTATATATGCAAAAAATTAGCGTTAATATTGTGACTCACCAGCAGCGTATTAAAGTTTGCCGCCTCATATAGTGACTCATGGAAACAGTAATAATTGTATTTATCCTCCCGGCTTACATTGGTGCTTGTGTTGCTATTATGTTGATATTAAAAGCTCGTCAGACTACGTCAGAATCACAGATGTTACTATAGGTCTATAATTACTGCCAAGCCAAAACGTAGCATAAGAAACCTACATGAAATATAAAGTAAGGGGAGACATCAAACTTTTCTGTGGCTCAGTCGAACTATAACCTCAAGCGATTAACAGTTTTTTACTACGGAGCCCACAGTCCGCCTCTGATGATTGCTTCTGGGCTTTCTGTCTCACGCTGTAATTCTTTTTTTTTTCTCTCTTGCTCCTCATGAGCATGTTGTTTCCTGGACTGGAGGCTACATAATGATAGCCTCCCTTCGCAGAAACCAGGCCTCCTCCTGCGCCATATGGCACAGGGATCGGGGATGACATCAATTTCCACTTGGAAGTCCAAGTCAAGCCTTTAAGACGACCCATCCCTCTTTACACATCTGTGACATTCATCTCAGGAGGCCCGTCCTGGTCGGTCAGACAGAGCAACCGGAAAAGAAAGTGGCCCATTTTCCCTCCGCCTCCTCCTCCTGAGCTGTCAGTGGCAGCACATCGCTGCCTCTCTTAGTCACTACCTGCTGAAAACAAATCTGCTCAAACAGGAGAAAAAAAATGTTGAAGTGGGACGTCGGCATCATTCTCAAGTACAGCTGAATCACTCAGACTCTGTTTAGCTCTTGAATAGAGAATTTGGCCTTTACACAAAAACACTTTTATTGTAACCCCCTCTTTTCAGGAATTGTTGTGTTCATTCAAGGGATTCAGGTATTACAATCTGTATGTATCACTGGTTTTGACAATAAAAAATGTATACTGACATAAATGATATTTCCTAAATAATAATTTAAATATGATAATATTGTAAATATCCAGCAGCAGAAACTATCTGGTACAGTTAGAGCTGCAGACTGTTCAGTTTGATTAACTTGCCAGAAACAGACACTAATTATTGACATTGGGAATTCTTTTTTCCACAATAATCAAGTAGTGAAAATCTGATATTGTGACAGCCCTAATTATGAATCTACATTTCTAGCAGCAGTTGTAAATATATTAAAGTTGTTTGTAAGGGGAAGCTTGGCCATAATTCCTGTAATTGTGCTGCTGATGTAATCACAGGTGAATAATGTGGCTCATATAAAGATCCCACAGAGAACAAGTCACCATCAGCGCTGTGGAGTTTTATAGCATCTGATAGCTTCAATTTCTAGCCTGGAACTTCTTTTTCAGTATCTTGTAATTCTTTTTTTCTAAGCTGAAAAAGATATGCTGAACATAGTGGAGCATTTAGTAACTAAAGAGATGTGTTTCCTTCAGGTGAAGAAGAAAATAGCTAAAAGGAGGTGAAATATTAAACTTAAGTGTGCAAAACTGCTCATACTAGACATAGTGGTGATCCTCAGCTTTCTATCAGTGTAGCTCTTCACTAAATCAATCCACCTCTTCTTCATTTCATCGTTCTGACCTGTTTTGCAAATTCTGGGATTGGTCACACACGTTCTAAATCCACTACGTCATCGAGCCGTGACTTCTGGCCTACCCAGGAAATCTTCAAATCTCTAACAGACAACAATTCAGTGTATAACTTTCACACTTGTTCACACGTTTCCAACATTTCTTTTCTGACATGTATAGTATCTTTAGAACCAAATCTTAAGCAGCAGAGGTGTGTAGCAAAACATAAAATGGACAAGGCAGCTGTTGTGTTATCTGATAGAGGCTCACCTCCTTGTTTCTCTACGTCATTTCCAGCCAAGTAATTAACTTCAAACTGGGCTGCAAATCGTGGTCCAGCTTTTATACAAAAGCACTCACATAAAGTTTGAAATTAATGTCTGATTGTTTCGTCCAGGTGCCGTTGTTGATGAGTCCAGTGGGAAAGTTCTCGTCGTCCAGGACAAAAACAAGGTAACCTGAAGGTGCACAGAAGCCAAATGAACTCTGTTACATTAAATACACAACATTAGCTAAATTACGAAAGAGGTACTTTTTTTGTTTTCTGTAAATGTGTGTTGGCTGTAACTATGAGGCAATGGAATGAAAGGAATGTCACCAGCTCTCTCCTGGACACTGTTCTCTCTATCTTTGGTTAATAATTGAATCGGTGAAGCATCGGTTACCATGTCGCTGCTAAAAATGTCGGTGATGAGCTTTGTTTATTTAGGCCCGTTGTGCATTGCCTCTGTTGACCCAAAGGTGGCTGGAAACATCTCAGACCTGCAGCTCCTCTCACACTTAACATAACTCCGCACAACATCAACTGACCTCAAGCAAACACGGTGTTTACACGAGCTGAATGCTCTCAAACAGCCGTGTGTTGGCGTGGGCTCTCACAGAGCGCCACTGTAGCCCTCACGTTGTTCGGAGGTTGGCTCACAACAGGCCTCCTTTGAAAGCTTTACTGCACATCTTTGTTTGCATGTTCAGCCAGGGCCAAATGCCACCAATTTAGAAAAGCGATTGCAAAGTGTCGCTGAAGTTTGGCGACCAATTATGTTTTTAGGGATATGAGCAAACCTAATCTGATATAAATGAGGCCGTGAATAAAGGCCCATTCAAACAAACCGCCTGGACTACAAGCAAATAAACGTCTCATCAGAGAGTTTGGGCATGAACATGACGCCAGTGCAGACTTTATGAGCAGTTCAAATGTTCACACATGAACCCTTAATAACAAGACATCAATAAAAACTGAAGTGAAAACCTAATAAGATTTCATGGATCATATGGGTGTTGATAAAGGTTGGACTTCTATGCTACGTAAGTTCTGATTGTACAAGCAATAGTTATGAATGAATTACTTCTATACAAGCAAGTTTTATTTTAAAAAGTATCACAAAAATGATCAACAGCTAGTTTAGTTTGTTTTCCTTTTGAAAACTGTATTGACTGGTCATGAAACATTTCATGTATATGCCTTTTTTTGTTCGCTGTGCTTCAACACAACAATAAGTTACAAAAAACAGTGTACAACAGCAAGAGTTTAGTGTACTTTTTCCTATGTCTGCTGACAAATTCACCTCATCTTTGTGGGCGATAGAATAAATATTCTGACTAAAAGTTCCAGGCGTTTTGCGTGGAAATGTGACTGCTGTGTTGTATTGCAGTTTTGTCAGACATATTAAATAGACAATGGACTTGAAAGTAATTATTTGTCACGATTCAGAGTTAAAGATGCTTTGCTCCATTTTAGATCACGGAAATTTAAATAATTTGGCTTTTGTTGGTCTGACAGCATCAGCAAGATGAATATATTTTGACACCTTCACTGCCTCTTTAACACAATTTAAGCTATTAAAGTTCTAATGCCAGAGTTTCGATATGTTTACACAAGATCAGGATGTAGTACACTAGTGGTTATTGATTCACCTGCGTTGTCTTTAGATAATGAGATGGAAAAAGCCAACAAACCTTTGTGTGTGTATTCTCAAATACATCCTGTTTTGTTCTCATTTTCCATGTCTAATCTACAATAGAGTTCTCTCTGATAGAACATGATTTACTCTAATTGAAGCTTTCAAGGTGTTTCGTTTATTTTACTCTCAAGACTCAGAGTTTGTTGATGTGTCGGCTCCACGTGTGCACAGCAAAATTAGCGAGGAATATTTTGTTGCACAAAGAAATGCAGCATCAGTTGTAAGGAAATATTTCAGCTACAGAGGATGACGCTGACAAAAAACAGCTACGTCACTAGCAGTGTCTTGGACTACACAAAGAAACACAAGCAATTAGTCTGACCATTTCAATCAGCAGCACAGACCTCTGTATGACAACAGCAAAGCCAGATCTGAATGTCATCCATAGCAAGAATCTACTTTAGATGTCTTTGACACTCCATGTTTTCATCATTTTAATTTCAGAAAACTTTTTAACATAGATCGCAGAAAAACTAAATATTGCAGTGTCAGTTTTTTCCACTTTCACGCAGATCTCAAAGCAGTTCCAGTGAAGAAGATGACAAATATAGTTTGCATTATAACTGACACAATGTAAGTGGCCTCGTTTGCTGGCCTTTAATTGTACCCAGCATGTTAACATGTGTCCCAGCCAGGAAATTTGAGAGCGTATAATGTATCTTGATGGCTTTTGTCCAGAGGCAGAGGGAAACAGTTAGTGGGCTGTAAGTGTGGGAGTGTTTTATCTCTTCCTCCTTTCCTCCTCCTCCTCCTCCTCCCGTCGAGCTGTTTACTGGAAATGTGCTTTATAACAGTCTGCCTTTGGCAGTAGAGAGTCTCTGACAGACCGAGCCAGTTCAGAGCTCACTAAGGGTTATGAACTCCCTCAACAAAAGACAACTGACAGATTGCCAGTGATCTGAAGGTAATTTCATCCATCAGGGAATTGAATGATGTCATGGGTAAGAGTGTTTCATTTACCCATCGTTCATCGACACATACACATCATTTCCCAGGAAATTTGGTGTGAAGAGTTTACGTACGGTCGGCGATCCTCCAGAAAGTTTTTGGGATCATAATTTTACACTGAGCTCCAACAGCTCCTGTGGGGAAGAGACTTTTTTACCCTAAACACCCACAACAATTAGAGTTACACAAAATCAGCTTTTATTTCTTTCTACCAGCACATTTTAGCTCCAAAAAATATAGCATTTTGTTGACAATACATGAAAATAAATGCCGTAGTGCATTTGTATTCCTCACAAAGAGAGGATCTGCAAGAAACAACCCAAAAAAATCTAAGATAAAATAGCATTTCTGTCTGACAAAAAAAAAAGAAAAAGCGAGGCATACAACATTCTTTAAGTGACTACAAAAATATATATACACACACACACTGACATCATAACTTAACCAGCAGCATACTGTTATTAAATATCAATGATAAGTGGTGAAACAGTTTTGGAAGACACACTTCACCGCAGCAACAGTCTCCGTAGTGAGGCACTAAAATCTAAAGCCTAAAATGAAAGGATGTTCAGATCAGACCCTCAAGCATTTTCTCTTCCTGTGTAATTATTAAGTCAGACACACGACGACATTCCCCCCAAGCCTGATCAGCGACTGACTTGTTTTCTTAAAGAGGGAAAAGAAACTATTTATTTAGCTCCCTTTTTTAAAGAAACAAGTGACGTTTGATTGTTAAACGAGAGCAAACAGATGTGGTGTACGTGTTGATACTCCTCTAACACACTTCTACAGCAGTGCCGTCTGCCACAGCTGACTTTGTCTTTGCTCTGGAATTTCAGACAAAGAATGCTTGGAAGTTCCCCGGTGGTTTGTCCGATCCAGGAGAAAATATTGGTGAGTGTCACGCTCAGCAGAGCAAGAAAAAAAACTGTTACAGTACATCTAGCTAAATCTTTTACAGCTTAGTATTATAGTTAAAGGTGATACATTCATTTGAACTGTACACAATAATGATGCACAGTGAAGCCCCCAACTATTCACACCGAATGGATGACTTTAATAGTGAATTTTTACCTGATCAACAGGCTTCTTCTGCCTGGAAAAACAAAAGACAGCAAGACATGATGTTAGAGATGTCAATTAACATTTTTATGAAAATTGTCATGTCCAAAATTATTCATGAAATGACTGTGGGATCCTGCACCTTTCCTAACAGTCCTAGTAATTTCTACCATGTTCTACAGCTTTGTAATGCACAGAAAAATGCAGACATTTTCTATTCAGTTAGTAGTCAAGTGATGGTTAAACAGCTGGTGTTGTCAGGAAAAGGCTACAAAGCCATGTCCAGTCGCTTTTAGTGCCAGTAGCCACAGTGCAAAACATTGTCGGCCAGGAATAGAAGTGAAAGCAGCCAAGAAGAATCCAAGAATCACCACCAAGACCTTCCTAATGAATCTGCCAGCATCTCAATGAGACTCCAGCAGACACTAAGCAAGACAAAAAAAGCTCACCTGAACAAAGGACAAGGAAAGCTTTTGGTTCTGTGGCCAGATGAGACGAAAATGGAGTCGCTTGACCACAGCGATGTGGCTTCGGTTTGGTGAGAGAAAGCATTTAACCAACAACACCCTACATCCCTACAGTGGTGGTGGAAACGTGATGCTTTAGGGGTGTGTTCAGCCGATGGTCCAGGCAGCCTCGTCAAAGTAAACGGCATCACGAGAGAAGGGGATGGCGTTAAGATTCTGGAGAAAAACTTCTGAAACATACAGCTAAAGTGATCAAGAAATGGCTAACAGAAAACAGGAGCATTTTGGAGTGGCAACCAAAAGACCACTGCCAATCCATGGAAGATCTGAAGGCCAGAGCGATGGTGAAGAAGACCTGGAGATCCTCACAAAGAAGAGTGGAGCAGAATCCCAGTGGAGACAGAAAGATTGTTAGCAATTACAAGAACTTTTTGATCGTTATTGTGGTAAATAAAGTCCTTATCATTAAAAACTGAATAATTTTGGACATGGCTTTTGTTTAATAGAAATGTAGAAAGAATGGTTTAAGAAAGGAAAAACTAGTTTAAATCTGTCATTAGCTTCTCTAACACAATATCTCACAGTTTTTTGTTAATTCTTTGTCAATTTAAGTCAGAAGAAACCTATTGATCAAACAAAAACTACCTCCATATTAAAATTTGGTATTGATATGAATAATTTGGGGCTTAACTGTGCATGTAGATTCTGTCTCTCCAAATTCACCTTTTTTCTGATTTTAAAGCAGCTTTAAAATTATATACAAGAACCAAGTCAAAAAGCAGCGTCATGTTTTTCTTTACAAAAAATAAAATACGTAATTTCCCTTTTTTCTCCCATCCTATAAAGCAGTCTGCAAAGTAATGCTGACAGGGGAACACAAACTCATTCCTTGTTGTCAGGATCTCCTAAATGCCTGCACATATAAATGTTACATGGATCTTTCTCAGGTGCCACCGCCGTTCGAGAAGTGTTTGAGGAAACCGGCGTCCGCTCAGAGTTCAGATCTCTGCTCAGCATCCGGCAGCAGCACAACCACCCCGGCGCCTTCGGCATGTCGGACATGTACATCATCTGCCGACTGAGTCCGCTCACCTACGAGATCAACTTCTGCACTCAGGAGTGTCTGCGCTGCGAGTGGCTGGACCTCGGCGAGCTGGCCAAAACCAACGACACCACGCCCATCACCGCTCGCATAGCCAGACTCCTGCTTCACGGCCTGGAGCACGGCTTCGACAGGGTCGACCTCACCATGGAGGAGCTCCCTGCCGTCTACTCGGGGATGTTTTACCAGCTGTACCACAGACAGCTTCCTACACCGCTGAAATCATAGGACGCCATCGAATCAGCATGTTATGATTTGCTATGCTGAAACATGGCTGTCAGTATTACTCATATTTAAAGTGTATTTATGACTGGACTGTTACTGTAGAGGAAGTATGGTGCAATAGGTTTTCAACTACAAACATACTGACTTGGTGGTTTTTTTTTTTACTACCACTTGGGTACTTGCAATTACTGCAGTTTCATACGGTTTATTGAACACTTTTTGGTGTCCAGAAGGACTGCAAGCAGCTGATTTGAATTTTTTTTAAGATAATTGTTCTGAATCTGCTGTATTACTGATTGGGAACAAAAGATGTCACCATCATTTTAGCTTGTTAGCCAACTAACCACCAGTCTTAACTCTAGCAGCTAGTATATAAATATAGTATTATCAATTATGCTGGCTGCCTTGCTAAATTAGCCCACTGGCTAGTTAAAAAATAGTCAAAACCATTCACTGAATATTATATAATTAACTTATTAATCTAGAGTGAATACTGAATAGTACAAGAAAGATTTTTAAATCTCGTGTGGACATTTTTCATTTTGCCAAATTAAATTTTATACTACAAGATCCAAGACGATTAAATACAATTACAGTAATGTAGGCTCCCTCTCATCGAGGAGACATTATTTAACAGAACACCGCAGTTAAATTAGGCTATACTGTCATAAACTAAAGGTTAGAAAGCAGACTTTTGCTGTGAGGGAGGTTCTACAGATAAAAAAAAAAATTAAATTGTGCTTTGATGCCGTTCAACTGAGGTGCACTTGAGCGAGGCGCCTGGCTCCAGTTGCTGCAGTGTTGACAGTAAAATTCTGGTTTTACAGCTAGGTATAAATGTGTTGCAAAGTAAAGCTGGATAATAGCAGACGTGTTCAGGATTTCTTAAAAAAAAAAAAAAAGAACTGTTAGGATTTAACAGTCAAGCATCACAGCTATTTTGGGCAATGTTGATGGAACACTGTCTTCATTGCCGTCACATCTTCTCCTTCGTCGTTTCCACTAAGACTTCAGTATCTCTCCGTCAGCTCCCACATTAGCACTTGGCAGACATGGGAAGAAACAGAATGGCCTTCTGACCCGGTCCAGTTTTGCTTCCAGACTTGTACTGGCCAGTCCGCTTCAGCGCCACGTACATGTTGGGGTACTTCCTGGAGCGGTAGGTGTTGTAGTTGTTGCTCTCAAGTCGCTCCAAGAAGTAGCATTCATCTGTCGCTCGTCTCTGGAGACGGAAACACAGGAGGATATTTATTCAGACATTCAACGCACTGGTTTTTACCTCCACTTATTGAGGAAAACTGTGGATGAAATGTAACTGTGATGCTAATCTGTATTACTGAGTGGAATACCATGTTTGTTTAAACACAAAGTCACACCAATCTCCTGTTTTTGTATCTGATTTCCATATAAAGCCAACATAAGGGACACATGGAACTTGAAGTGACATTTCATCAAATTGTTTGGATCAATTCTAGTTGAATTTATTTAATATGTTCTGTTTGAAACTTGAGAAATTTGTAATGCTGTGATTTTATGACATTAAATGACCTCATAAAACACCTTTTGTTTAACTTTTTTTTGCCTTTATTTAAAGGAGACAGTTTGTTTTTGAAGAATTTCTCCTTATGTTTGAGGTATATAATTACAATGTGGTTTTTGTCTCAGCTCAATATCGCTGATTTATGATTAAAGTTGAACAAAAACAAACCAAAATGCCCATGAAAGACAAACTAAACTTACCAGGAATCTCACAATATAATTTTAAACAAGGCAGACTAAACGATAGGCCTTCTTGCTTTGTCATAATGTTGACCGTCTATTTTTAGCGCTCACGCAAACCCTTCTCTTAACCTTGTCCTGTGCAGAAAACATTAATTACTGAACGTCTGGCCAAAATCTCACTGTCGGTGGGCGTTGACTGCCCTACACCCTGTCCAACAAGAGGCTTTTGTTTTAGTTTCTGTTTTTGGTCGGCTGTGGCGGCGTAGCAATGAAGCTGTTAGTCACAAGACACTTTCTTTCAGCTACAACAACTTGGTTTAATTTGTTATTCAAAAGCTTCGAACAAACACTATTCCTGTTTTGGTGCTGAAAATGTAGAACTGGAGATGATGGGTTGAGGTGAAATGTGTGTATTCCTGGATGTCCGTTGCTCACCAGTATGATATACAAAATGATGTAAAGCTTGATTGGGGGGAAATTAAATTATAATTTCATTAACAATATTACTTATAAGTTTTAGATATGAATATATAATGAAAACATGTCAAAACTTGTACAAATTTTGCTCAAAGAATCAAAAATAGAAATGACTTAGAAATGTCCTTTTTTTTTGAAAGGAGAGCATTTTTTCCCAACATAGATAACATTAAATGAATCAGAAATCCAGTCTAGACATTGTTAATGTGGTAAATGACTGTTCCAGCTGGAAACGGATGATTTTTAATGGAATATCTCCATAGGGGTACAGAGGAACATTTCCAGCAACCATCACTCCTGTGTTCTAATGCTACATTGTGTTAGCTAATGCTGTTGAAAGGCTAACTGATGATTAGAAAACCCTTGTGCAGTTATGTTAGCACATGGATAAAAGTGTGAGTTTTCATGGAAAGCATGAAATTGTCTGGGTGACCCCAAACTTTTGAACGGTTGTTCTTCAATTTATGAACCAAAATATATCAGTCAGGATCTAATACCTGTTTCTAAATTATCATATGCAAGACCAGACTTGAAACCATCCCAGCTGAGTTGCCAAATCACAGAAAATAAATACAAACAAATGGTCATCTTAATATCTGTTAGCATGCTAGCTTTTTTTGGTAACAAATTGTAGTCTGGAGAGAATTAATGTTGTGGTTTTTTTATGATTCTCTACACACAAGCAGAAGCAGAGCGGAGTGATGCCTTGGGTGGCACCTCGCAGCTCTAGCTTCTCATTACCAGGAAATGCTTGGTGCCAAATACACGGACTTTAGACGAGCCTTCGCAACCACCAAACCACATCAGTCAGCAGCGCTTCACACTTCCACTGTGAGCAACAACACTGCGGCAGCAGGCCGGCACTGGTGCCAGACTGGTGTGGACTAATTCACACGAGCGTTCAGGATATCCTTTCAGATAGGTTTAATGTGAGAAGGCACAGTGTGATAAATACAAAAGGCAGAGTATCTTAACCTGTATAAGGTAACAGATTTTTTTTGTCTTTCTGCTCATGTGCAACTTTTGATCATTTATCTAATAAAAACAGCCACTACTGCAAAATTAGTTTGTCTGAAAGTCAGATATTCTGTTAATGTTTAGAATCCTCTTTAATTGGCCATGTATTTACACAGCATAGAAGGAATTTGTTTTCGTCTGCTGCTGTCACTCCAGGAATAAGGACCGTCCAAAGGTACATCTTGTTTTCTATGAAAACTCACACTTTTGTTCATGTGCTAACATAATTGCACAATAGTTTTCTAATCATCAGTTAGCCTTTCAACACCATTAGCTAACACAATGTAGCATTAGAACACAGGAGTGATGGTTGCTGGAAATGTTCCTCTGTACCCCTATGGAGATATTCCATTAAAAATCAGCCGTTTCCAGCTGTTTTTGTCCACTACTAGCATCAAATCTCCTGCAGAAATCCTGTTCTGCCTTGGCATACATATCCTCGTGGATATGTTAATGTGGTAACGCAGTCGTTTATATTTGCTACTGCATTATATAGTCAAATGAGGTGCATCTGCTCACACTGAGTTTTTGTTTCTATGTCTGAAATCAAACCCCAAGTTAACAGATTTGGGTTTAAGAATTCAACTCCAAATCACATTACAAGTAGCTCAGCTGAGGAGATTTTAAGAATCGAGGTTGGAAATAAAGATAGGTGGTTGAAGTGACTGGATTTGTGGGAGATGCCTCACTAGGACCCAAACAAACAGAAGATGTGTGGAAACATATCAGGTTTTTGCTGTTGCTCATCCATGTGCTTTAAGTTTATACTGCTTGTTAATTACAACATGTGGCCAAGACGTTAACAGTATTAGGATTCATTTTGACACGGATCTGTCTAATTGGACTCTCTTGTTTTAGTCTGAATGTTCTGACAAGTCCAGTCCGAGAGGTGTCGACCAAATTATTTTTAGTCAGAAAGGATTTCTTGTCAGGGTACTGGTAAATATTTGGTTTCCAAAACACTGCGGCCTAAACGCTGCTTGTGGCAGAACTGTGTGGTAAATTCAGTCTCTTTTAGTACAGATTCATGAGAACTTTCTTAGCCTGTTACTACAGTTTACAAATATATTCTATACATATTTATATGCTATCATTTTACAGAAGTAAACTAACTTTCCTTAACATAAAGACAAAGATCCAAGTCACTCACCGCTCCAAACAGCCGTCCGTCTCTGTTCATTGCCAGATATCGGTTTGCGCAAACTCCTTTGATGACCACCTCTCCCACCGAGGTCGCCTGGAGTTGAAGTTTTACTGAGGATGGAGACAAAAGTTTGTTTGAGATCAGTAAGGACAACACATTTGTAGTCTGAAAGATGTTTAAAGGAGACAAACTATTTGTGGACACTTGGATAGAAAGCACTACATGCATTTCAACATTTAAGACATCACAGAGATAAGCGCGGCCATCTGGATGGAGAAGAAATGAAAGGAACAATTTGTTGATTTGTTTCGTTATACAAATCAGGAAAAGGAGCAAACAGACCTTAGGTAATCCAAAGATAGTGATTTACCGGTGTTTAAAGCTGCGTTCACCAAATTCCGACCACCAGGGGGCACACCTCCCAAACAAGCAGACAGAGTCCACACCATTATCACTGGTTTGTAAAGTCATTACGCCAAAAATGATCCACTTACACATCTGCATTCATATATACAATTTTTCTAAAACAATCTTCAGCTGGCAGATGTGTCAATCTCCTAACTTAAAGGCTGGTCATTTGTTGGTTATTAGAGGAGATTTTTAAGCGTTTGTTTGCCAAAAAGAGCAACATGTTACTGATGAAAACAACATTGTGGATCTGAGCGCAAAACCATGCTGCATCTTCACACACCCAGTTTTTGCTACTATGCCAGTTAGAAGTAGTGCTTTCATTCCAGATTAATCTGCCGATTACAACCTTGATCAATCGAATCAATTTTTGGTATACAAAATGTAAGAAAATGGTGGGAAATGACAACCAGTGTTTCCCAAAAGCCCAAGATAATTTCCTCAAGAATCATTTTGTCCACAACCTAAAGAAGATTTGGACACTTTTGAGTTCATTTTCGTTAAAAAAAAAACAACCTGTAAATAAAATCAATCAGTTCTCAAAATAGGTGGCAAATCATTTAATAGTTGACAACTAATGAATTAATCTCTGCAGCTCAGGTACAAAATCAACAGTGCATGATTTGGAAAGGTCTATAAAGTGAGCTGCAAAGTCAGTACAACCATCTGAGTGGCCAATTTTTGTACCAAATGGTTATTTTATGTAGTACTGTAGAGGAAAATCCAGGTAAAAGTAAATAAAATGATGGCCATAAACCTGCTGTAAGTAGATAAACTAGTATCGGCTTATGTTCCCTAGACTGCAGACAATGGATTTGTTGTGATTTCCTCCATGTGTAGTCCAACATAAGCTGCATTTTATTGTCAGTAAGTGAATGAAACACCAACAATAAGTTCCTTCACATCAGCCAGCAAACAGTAGCAATGCATAACCCAGAGTACCTGCTGGCTGTGTGACGGCCTCCTCAAAGATGCATCAAAATCCTCTCTGCATCAGAGACACTGCTGCTCGCCAGCAGAGCATACTTTGCATGAAGCCAAACCACGATAAAGGAAGCAGAGGCCCCTCGTAAGGTAATTTAGGGGATCTGTCCAGAATTACTCCACATTAAGACCTCGGAAAGACACGCAGCTGTCTGTCATTAAGCTGGCTGCCTGGGAGATTCAAGTCACAGATCAAAGAGGTGTTCTTCCCTGAAAAATAAATGTGGAATTGGTCTCAATGTGCTACGGTGTGTTGATGATCATTTGGCATATTATGTCCCACAGCTTTTGTGAGTACAGAAAAGCTAATCTCTGGCTAGAGTTTGCTGTTATCGGTAACTGTCATGGAGTGAATCATGCCAGGGCAGCAATTTGTGGCAATGCGAGTGTCCTGGGAAAGTTTAGGGATTGGAAGTGCATTACAAAGAACACAAACGGCCATCTATACTGGCACAAAATTCCCACCTGAGAAACCTTTGTAACATTTTTCACCAACATTTCCAATTCTAACTGGCAGGTATGTGTGTAGAAGCTGGCACGTCTGTCCTAGCCTCAACAAAAGCACCATTGATGAAACACAGCTCGGGTTATAATAGCTGTAAGAAAGCATTTTGGTAAAAAATCTGATTGATTAATTCTGTTTTATGACTCACGGAGGATAGATTTCTTCTGGACTAAAAAAGGCCTCTTTGATACCCAGAACTAATTCCACATAAAACAATCTCTCAGGATATTTTACAAACAGTGAATGTCACTTCACTATTCTAAAAATAGCTCCTTGAACTGCTCCCATCGGGCATTTGTTGGGCACACATACCTTGAAATGTTACACTGTACTGTATCTTGGGGAATACACTTCCAAACGTGTTTTCTGAGGAAAAAATCCAAATTCATGCCTCCTCTTGTCCCCTCCTACTTACTGATGAAACATAGGAGACATACTTTAAAGTAATCAGTGACAGTGAGGCACTGAGGGGTATCACAGTTGTCCATTCCAAAGGCGCATGTTAATGTTTCCACTAAGTCCACTGTGGACAAATAAAGGTCTACAGCTACTTTCTTAATAGATACTGGCATACTGTGGGTACAGATGAGTGGTTGGGGTATTTTATCATTTGTAATGTGATCATTCTACGAGCCCAAAAGACCGTAGATGACCTTTAAATGAGGAACTCCCTAATTCTGGCTTTTAACTCCTTGTTATGCAGATCTGTGTGACGTAAACCACACAGCGAGCAGTGTGAGTGGCTGTGACTCAGCATGGTGATCTTCATTTACTAAAAACATCATGCATATTCCATCAGAGTTCCCACTGATTTAAGAACATCTGAGGTAGAAGTAGAGTCGTTATACTTTCCAGAAGTTAACCTACACACATTTTGGTCTTCGTGTTAATAAGTGGAGAATAAACCTCAGTAAGGCTGGAAAATTCACATCGTTCCACTGTGATGCTTTTTTTTTCTTTTTACTTCACTCTTGCTTCCCTGCTGCATATTAAAAAGAGCATAAAGAAGCTTTGTGTGCTGTGCAAAGCAAGAAGACTATGGAAGGACTTACTGTGGGGGTCGTTTTTCTCCCGGATTCCGTCCACTCCCCCATCAGACTTAATCCTCAAGAAGAAGCCGCCGTTTTTACAGTACAACCTTTTGGGCTCCTTGAAGCTCCCGGGAGGAAATCCGCCGCTGCCGCCGTCTTCAGATGCAGAGGGAAGTGTTGTGATTTCTCCAGTGGCCATCTCCTCCTCTTTCCCAGCTTCCTGGCAACTGCTTCGTCTCCTTCTTGAGAAGAGCAGGAGCCCCACCGTGGCCTCCCACCTCCCACTGACTGCTGCCTGTTCCCTCCTCCTCTCAACAGACCTTCACACAAACTGATTTTCCTTCACCTCAGGGGTCAGTTTGCTTCAATAGCCCCCTCTCAGGGCAGCAAGTGCCCTTTAAGTCCTGAGAACCTGAAGCAGAGAGACTCCTAACTAAGAGCAAACCCTACAATCTGTAGCTTCTGGCTTGCCTTCCTCGCCTGTGTCCTTTGAGCAGACTGTTAGGGGGGATGCATGCAGGTTCCCGCTCTCTGCTGCTCTTCTTGTGTTTAAAGCAGGGCAGCTGGCTTAGATCTTGATGTGGAAGGCTTTCCCCTTTGGGCCTCAGTTCGCATGCGCCCTAGGAGCACCAGCACACACACACACACGCCCACTAATGCTTACTGATTTAACCAGCCAACCCAGCAGAAGTCGGGAGGAGGGCACGGAAGAGGGACGTGCAGCTTTGGACTGTGTTTCTGAGACCCTTCGTAGAGCCAAGAGCAGCAGCAGCAGCAGCCATGTGAACAGAGAGTGTTTTCATTCAGCCAGTCTATTCAAGAGAAGCAGACGAGAAACACAACTTGTTCGTGATTCACTCAGAGCTAGTCGTACATGAAACACAACAGCGTGAAGCAGAAATGCCAGCAGATGAAAAAGCAAGCATCATGAGTGAGTGAGTGGTTGTAATTGCTATTCTCAACCTCCTCCAGACCAGCTGAGAGGAGGCTCAGTGATGGGAGTTATTCGTGCAATCGTTTCTTTTTTGATTCTTTGACCTAACAAGGCCACACATTTGTCAAAATAGGCCCTCGCTGGTCTGGGCTTCTGGGCAGATGTTACCACATCTGAAACTTGAAGCTGGATCAAGCCAGCTGTGCTCTTTGGTTGACGTCGACTTGATGACCCCCGGAAAACTGGTCAGTGAAACATCTGACATCCAACCAGGCCACTTGAGTGACATTTTGAGGAGTCCAGCCGCCGAGAGCTGTCATGCAAACGCTAGAAAAATGTTAATTCACAAAGACCAAGTGTCATCCAGAGCTATTTATGGCAAAGAATAATGCATAGGAGTCTCATACTGGCATTAGACAAGAGCCAAAGGTATAAAGTTACACTCCATCTTATAGGGAAGAAACTGGGTGTCAGTCCTTCTAAATTTTGCCTTAATGTTAGAGCTTTGTAAACTAGCGAGGTAACCCTTTATTTTACCAACCTATTTGTGTGGGCCCATCTTTCTTTTATCCACTCTGAAACCAGAACCTCTGATTTACATTTGGAAGATGTGCACTCCAAGGCAAGACAAACCTTCACATGAGAGATCAGACAGTTAAGATATGAAATACAGAAAAGAAGAACCTAATATGAACAATAAATCATTCATTCAACCTTTATTGTTAGGCAGAGTAACCTGAGGTATACAGACCTCATTTACAATCTAGCCGAGTAAGAAAATTCAGTAATATAGGCACACAAATAATAAAATTGGATAAGCAATAACCAAAAAAAATATAAAAGTTAAAAAGAAAAAAGCATTAATTAGAGCATTTAAGTTTGAAAACTAAGAAATAAACTAGAACAAGAACAGAGGATATAAAGAACGTGAATTGCCCTAATAAATAAGTTAACTCTTTTCTGTACTGTATCAAAATCTCCAAAAGGACAGGACAGTTTTATCATCACATAAATAGCATAGAAAATGTTTCATTTCTGATCTTCACCTGTACAGATTTGTACAAACACAAGAATGCTCCATATTGGAGAGCATTGTAACAGGAAGCCAAATGTTTCGTGAAACTTCCAGTCAAGCTTCACTTTTTAATTACTAAGCTAGTCTTTGTGCATTCACGTTATCTTTATTTGTGCTACTTGCCAATACTCCAACTAACTCTTCCATCATGAGAATGCTTGTCAAGAAGTGAGTCTCTACAGAGACAAAATAGTTACTGGACTAAAAAGAGAGCCTGAGATATCAATCATGGATCTTTTCAATTAGAGTTAGACTGAAATTAACCCGCCACATTCCACACAAGCGCGAATGAATTTTAAAATGAGTATTACAGGAGTAAGTGATGTCAGTGTCTGCGATTCTAAACACTCCTTTAAAAACCTTAGTATCTTGATAAAGTAAATTTACGGGTGAAAACACAACCTAATTCATTTAGGATTATTTGCATATATTATTGCATATTATACGGAATGATTATTGCAGGGCTATAGTCAGCAGTTTACTATAACATATATGTAAAATAATGTGAAAAAATATACTCATCTTACCTCTGAAAGGTCCAGTAAACGCAGTGCAAGCGTTGCAGTACAGCATCATTCTCGACTCATCTCTCGACCTTGTTGCCCCATCCATGTTGTGTGTTTTTTTTAACGATGAACACATGAGCTAAATTAGCATTTGCATTGAGCATTTCCACTTTGAATCCAAAGTGTGAAAAACATGGATTCAGACTTCTGGGGTTTCATACATAACAAACCAAAATAACCAATCCTAAAATCTTTCAGGGGGGGATCTTCTTTATCACTATTCTTCGAACATGTATGGCTCACCATTGACTTTTCTAGTATAGCATTAGCATGTTTTGAAGTTTTGAGGTGAGCTGGTGTGCTTGTAGCAACTATAGAGTGGTGATTGAGAAAGAGGTGGGGACTCAATGCATCTACACATTGTAGAGTGTAGAGTTACATGTACCGTAAAACGGGGCTATAAGGGACAGCGGGGTAATAAGGGACATTTTTCCGGAAAATGTTTTAAATGTAATTCTGCGGTTTTTATGTTGAGCAGGATGCGGTTTTATGTTGTTTTTATCAATTATCCATGAATTCTTAAAGAAATCTAGGTAAAAACTGCAGAATTACATTTAAAACATTTTCCGGAAAAATGTCCCTTATTACCCCGCTGTCCCTTATAGCCCCGTTTTACAGTAAGCAATTTAACGGCAGGAACTTTGATGCACAATGATAAGTTTTCACAGCAGAAATGAACGACCGGAGAGTTGTTTTTATTTTCAGACAGTCAAACATGGACTCAGCCTGAACTCTCAGATGTGTCACCAACTTTGCCATTCCAATTTCCCCCTCCCCATTGTGCTTGTCATGTTATGTCACACCCTGTCCGCTCGCCGCCACGCCACCGCTGACGGATGGCTGAGTCAAGATGGTTATGGCTCCGCTGCAAAACCCAAGCAGCACCTTTATTTCACCCAACTATTTTTAGAATGTGACAAGAAGCGCCCTCTCTGATCACACAGGAAATGGAAGGTCTCACGTGTCACTGCAACCAACACCTCTGAAACACAATATGCACGGGAAGGAAAGTGCTGAACGCAACCTTTAGTTACGTGTGAACCGTCGCTGTTGAAGGGTTAATTTTTCCAAGTAGTCATTCTTGGTGTTGAACAGGCTAAAGAAAGGTATACAGGACAAACCAAATATATAAATCCGGTGCTGAGGAGTGCATGGCTTGGTAAAATTCATGTGACCTTTCAATGACCACGTAGGAGGAAATACTAGCAAATGATTTCTAGAAGTCAAATAACTGAAACAACTTCCTGAAGCTGGACAATTATTTAAAAGGACAGGAGCTAATGAGACTTAACCAAAAACATTTACTCTGCCTGGAGGCATTCCTTCTCCATGAAACATCCCCCAATATGACAGAGACAGTCATAAAACCACCACCGTTGGCATGGAAGCAGTCTGAGAGTCCACTGTGAACCCTGCTGTCCAAACCGTAGACACTAATGACCCAAAGGCAAATACCATTAAGGAAGTGTACCAAGACTATGAGACATACTGACACAACAGAATACCTCTTATGCTCAACGACAGCAAAAATCTAATTGCGGTTTTGGACCTGCAGTAGTTGTTTTCTCTGCCCAAACTGTGCACAAGGTGAGCGTGAGGTTAATGTCATACGAGTCAGGGTTGGTTTATGGTTAAAATAAATGGACATTTTAAGAAATTTTTCATGGGAACTGTGCACCTTCAAGACAAAAATCACAAGTTAATAAACAAAATAGATGTTAAAAATTTTTTAAAAGCTTTCTCTGAAGGTTTTTTAAGGCACTAGTCTCATGTGTTGCATCTTAACAATGCATATGTCTCCCCCATGTGGTAGAAACTAGGTAGCATAGTACTCAAATGAAGACAAGCAAACTCAGAAAATAAAAAGACTTTATTGTACTTTGTACAAATTATATACAAAAAAAAATTCCAAAAAAGAGTCACAGTCAAAATAAACATTTTCTCCTATCAGTAATTAAAGTTGTGTACAGTCAAGTAGGTCTTAGAGATGATGCCTAAAGATCATAACAGGGTCACATTTTCCAGTGCAGCATCAGTTTTTTGGCCCACACCTGTGATGACCTCTGCATCAGTCTGTAAAACCAGGAAAACGAGATCTAAGGCCTTCCTCCATGCTTCTTGCTTTACGCTCAGATTATCATAAATTTCCACTGCTTCGACAGGTTTCATTTCTGAGAAAACTGCACTATCCTCTCCGTCATCCTCCAAGAAAAGCTGTGAGAAGTTTTCAGAAATACCTAAATGTTTGTTACAGTTCTGCAGTTGTCGGCTCAGCACCATCCTGGCTTTGACTTTTGAAAACCTCCCTGTGTTAACCATTACAGTGGATATGTAATCTATTAAACCTTCTGCCATTAGGTGCAACACTACACCCCTGTAGTGGTTAGCTGCCGTCCCTCTTGTGGTTTGTTGGCTGTGATTCGTCTCTCTGCTGCACTCCACTAGTTGTTTTAGGTGATGAATACAAAGCATTTCTGTCCGTCCAGCACCAGGTAGAAGGGCTCTGTCTTTCAGCGCATGGTGTAAACGATACGCACAGGCCCAAAACTGATCCTCCAGCGCCTGCAGCTTGCCGTGTACGCAGCTTGTAAGGACCACCGTCACCAGTTCGCTGCTCATACCGGCGGAAACATTCACAGCTGTTGCAGATTTGCTGTCATGGCTGCCGAGGTCCCTCCATATCTTCACCCCCGCCCCGCTGCCAACACAGTGTTTACTCAACTGCGTGGCATAAGTCACCGGAATGGCTCCAGTTGAATCTGCAAAAGTCTTCAAAACTGAAACCTTCACTTTCTCCACCACAAGTACATGATGTGTACAACAGCGCTGGATCACTTTCTCACTAGCAAGCCCACTGACTAGTATCAGCTTCACTTCCAGATTTAACAGAAGTCCAACTACCTTTGCCAACCATTCATCCTCTCTGCTCGAAGCTGACAACTGGTCACTCACACGCTGTACACCTTTCAGCCTTTTAAAGCCAAGGTGTCGATAGGTGTCTGATAAATCTCCATTGATGAGAACAACCTTCAGGTGTTGTTCATTTAAGTGATGGGCAACCAGAGTTTGTTCAGCAGAGAGAAGAACAACACAGCCTGGAACAACGCAAGCATGCTGCTCTGGTAAACCAGGCAACACACATGTGACCACTTTAGATATGTCAAACATGAACTGACTGGTGTCTTGCTGATTTGTTTTTAAGAGCCTCTGAAAAGCTTCGACTACTAGTGTCATTGTGTCGTCACAACCGTGGCTCAATCCCTCAGCAATGTGTGTAATGTCAGGAAGCTGAGGTTGAGGCTTGGTCTCACAAAAATGCCTGCTGAGCTTTATTTTTCTCTGTTCACTGATGTTTAGAGTCTTGTGATTAACGTTTGATACCCGTGAGGCATTCGTGGTTAGTTTCTCTGCCAGCTGAAGTTGTAAACCACTGGATGTCGCAGTGTCTCTCTTCACAGCAAGACCCTCAGTTGAAATGGTGCATTTCCTGCAGACATCCATGCATACATCCATCCCTTCAGACATAGCCGAGATTATGTGTGCCACTGAAATTCCTCTCTGAAGACAGTCCAGGGCAGCACGGCTCCAAGCTCCAGCGAGAAACAGCAAGCATCCCGACCCTGTATGGTAGACGTTCTGGTGGGCTTGAATGGTCTCGTGAACTAGCTGACCGACTGCACAGGTCAACTCTAGGCTCTCAATAATACGAAAACACGAACACGCAAGAGCTGATTCCCCACACACGTCATCTTGGATGAACTTGTACTTTTTATTAGGACCCAAACAGGAATGTGAGACTCCTGCCAGCGCTGAGAGTTTTTGCAGTCCAACATGCTGTCGATGGTTTAGAATTGTACTTTCCAGCATTGTTTGAGGTGCCTAAATTGTAAAAGAAAAGTTTTGAGTTTGGTCACTTTTTATCAAGTAAAATCTCTACAAATATTTTCTTTCATTTTCGTAAAACTGATTAACATATTTGTGTAAAATCTTAATCACAGTAACGAACAATGGTTCCTCAAAGTCCCTACTGGACCTCAAATCTAAGCTGGCTATTCTCTGTTACACTTAATGTTTTACTTCAATATATTTCAGATGAAAATATTGCACTTACTCTACAGATGCTGACTTTATATACAAAAACGTGTGATCAAGACATGCACTGGTATATATTAAAAGATGCAACAGTAACTAAAGGTCGTAAAAGTAGCTCCACTCTGTCTAACTGCAACATTTTAAAGCTGCTTAAAACCTAAGACATTAATGGCACTAAAACTTCGTTTAGTTCCTTTCACACATGCACTCCTTTCGAATAATCTGTTGGCATCAGAGTTTTTCGGTTTCATGTCTAAAGTGAGCACTCTGGCCACTGTTCCAAAGCAGCTGCAACGGCAAAGTTTCCACATCACTTTCAACATGGCACAAGCCTGAAGTACGTGACACTACATTAACGGATAAGCTCACACAACGCTCACAACTGAAGTTTTGTGTGAGTGTGTTTTGGAGAGGCTTTTTCCACCTTTCAGCGACAATACTGTCTCAAAAAACATGAATGATAGCACAACAGATACAGTTTCCCTGACTAAGTCACAAAACACCTTTCTCATTTACTTCATGCTACAGTTTCACAGCTATTAACTTAAATGTACCACAAAAAAAACTTCTTTGCAATGAAAACTATAAATTGACCATACACTGAAACTGGATCAGAATCAAAGTCTTGCCAGAATCAGAATCACTGTATTCATCCCCAAAGGGAAATTCAGTAATGCCATGCATTTTACTTTAGAACACACAGCTCAGCTGCCACATTAGGAATTAGTTTGTCAGCTGCAGTTAAATCATTTGTTAAATAGCAGCTGTTCTCAGGTTGAATCCTTACTTCCCTCATAGCTATCGGGACATTGTTATTTTACTGTTAGAGAGTAGTAGTTTGTCATTATCAAGCATAGACAGTTAGAGAGTTTTCAGTGTTTAAGAAATCATGAATAAGCTAGGCTTGTCTCGGTGGACACTTTGTTAAGTCGTCCATGAGTTTAGATTCCCTCTTTTGTTTACTAGTGGAGTATTATGTGTTATACATCACTTAATGTACTGATCAGTCTCACGTGTATGACAAATAATGCACACATGATCTCCTTAAACAGTGTTCATTTTTGACAGTTTGGTCAATATTTGTGCAATACTTCTGTCACTGAAATGGGAAATGCTCTTTTACATTTATTTTTTTGCATTGTTATTTTTGTAATGTTGAATACATTTTTTAAAAATTTCCCCTATGTTTGTTGTCTGAAGGAAACAATGAGAAACAATGTCAACGTCATCTATGTTTGAATGACAAAATAATGTCAGTTAATGGATTAATGGAGCCAGCAATGTTGCATATCCCATGTCTGAAAATGATTGATGGCTCTGACAAAGTCCTTTCTGCATAATGAAAACTTCTGCTTTTGATATGTTGAGTACATCTACCTGATAATACTGATACACTCTTAGTTAAGTCAAATTTGAAATCCAGGACTATACTTGAATAAAGTGCATATTGTGTTGCTCCATTGCAACTTTGAATTACTGGTAAGTCTGGTTAAAAAAACTGAAGCAGCTGCACCTATATCTGTAATATTTTTATTTTGTATTTTAATTAACAGTGTGCAACACGGCAACCCCACAGGTGCAAACACATTGAGATAAAGCTCAAAAGACAGAGAGTCCAATAAGCCTGTTCATTTTAATAGCTTGCAAGCTAAGCTAACAGGCTAAAGATAAATCAACTTATAAATTCAGCCTCTCTGCAAGGACGCCAAAGTAAAGTAAAATGCAGAAATGTTTTCAAATGACAGGAAAGCTGCAACAAAACCTACAACTATCCACAAACTCAGAGTGTTACCTTAGTATAACATACGACGCGTGAATGATGCGATCCAACTTTTCAGCTTTCCTGGCTCATATTATTAAGTACTGCGCATGCGTTGTGTTTCCTGGTTGCTTGGCGACAAAAAAGTAGTTGAACGATTGGCTGACACGTATATAACCCGCCTATTTCTCTTTGTAATTGGCTAACATGTCCGCGTCACCGAGTTTTCATGGTTTCTATTGGCTACCTGTGACAGAAAATTTACAACCGTTGTTGTCTGCTTTGTTGACATCCGATCACCAAACACGACTGGGAAGTTTTACTGACTGAATCATTAATTTAAATGGTATATCTTTACTTTAATGTCTCGTTTGAAATCTTTGCTTGATCATCTTTAATGAAGTTGCGTGAATACCCGTTAAAATGCGTTTATTTTAGCCTGAAAACCTGTTTCTGTTTGGTCTCGTGTTGCAGCAAGCTAACTAGCATGATACTAACTCTTGGGTAACAAGCTAGACCAGGGGGTCTCTGTGCTAACCTGCTAATTGGGTCCAGTAGCTTCTGTAAAATAGCATTTCTGTCCTAATATTTCCTTTTTTCAGGCCTCGGCTTATCGGAAACCAGCAACCTCGGCTAGCCAAAAGAAAAAGCCACCTCCCAAAGTCGAACTGACTGAGGAGCAAAAGCAAGAAATTAAGGAGGCTTTTGACCTTTTTGACACAGACGGAACAGGAACCATAGACGTGAAAGAGCTAAAGGTTAGTTTCTGAATTAGTATGGCTTAGATTAAATATAATCCAGTGATTGCAAACTAACAAATACCGCGATTACTGTGACCCCACAGCAGCCTCAGCTTCCTTTGCCTGTCATTTGCTGCAGGTTGCCATGAGAGCTCTTGGGTTTGAGCCAAAGAAAGAAGAAATCAAGAAGATGGTTGCAGACATCGATAAAGAAGGCTCTGGAACTATTGACTTTGGAGACTTTCTCAATATAATGACACAGAAAATGGTGAGAAGCATCCAGGAAGCCTCCCACAAGTTCAAAGTAGTGCTTTCATACCAGAGAAAAACTGAGATGCTGTGAAAATCATATTAGTCACAGAAACTATTTTGCTCCAAGAATGTGATGTAGCTTCATCGTGGTCAACTGTATTATTGTTTATATGCAGCCCTAGATAATGCAGTGGATTTTAGTATAAAGTTAATAAAGTAATTAGGCAAGGCAATTTTATTTGTATTGCACATTTCATGTAACAGTGACAGCCCAATGTGCATTACAGTAAAGGCATATATACATTCAAAAACAAAATAAAAACAAATCGATAAAAGTTACATTAAAACAGATTAAAATACAGTTAAATAATTCAATTTCCATAAACACTAGAGAATAAAAAAGTTTTCAGTTTAGACTTAAAAATTGCCAAAGTTGAATTAATCATAATAATAGCTTAACATGCTTTTATTTTGGTTGCCAAAGAGTTACACAAACAGTGTGACATAAGTTAGTTATTACGAGCTAAATAGCACTGTAGACAACAACATAACACACAGAAAGTTCTAATATTTTCAAAATAAGCATTAAACATTTGAGCAAAGAAGAGCAGTGTGTTTTGAAGCGGTTTCTATAATGCTCTAATTGTTATGTGTGTCTTGGTCCATGCTAACAGGGTGAAAAGGACTCCAAGGAAGAGATAATGAAGGCTTTTCGGCTGTTCGATGATGACTGCACAGGGAAAATCTCATTCAAAAATCTCAAGAGAGTCGCCAAAGAGCTGGGTGAAAACCTCACAGATGATGAGCTGCAGGTATTGTGACCCTTGATTACCCCAGACTCTGTAGAATATAGGTTTGAGGATCCACCCTCATATCTTTGAATTTATCTTGAAAGAGATTTGTACTTTTTTGGTGCATTGATTGATTGATTTTTATTTTTCTCAAACAAGCACATGCATAAAAACAAACATTATATGTAATTGAAAAAAAAAAAAGGCACACTATGACAAAGTGCAAGTTCGAGAAGGGGCTAAAGGAAGCAAAGCTTATCAAGTTCAGCCCCCTCTTACACCATCATATAATTTCAAGATACATGATACATAATTCATAAATGCATTCATGTATGCATACTCATATCTCTTAGTAGGTGTGTATCCCTGCTGTTTCCTAACAGATTATCGGTAGACGACCACAAATACATTCTCAAAACATTGAATTTTTTATTGGATTTGTTACAGTGGTTTAATTAGGTTTACTTCCTCAAATTGCATTTGAAGTTTAATGATTGATACTGAGATAATGCTGTTGGGGTTGTATTCATAGGCAGGTTTTAGGTCGACATACTGAGCTGACAGTACGTCTTTGCCAAATTTGCAACTAACAAAGCACACGTTACATACATTAACTTCTCTTCTCTTCTGTCCCAGTTCCTCTGACGTTATGTTCTTACACGTGACATAAGTAGCCATTTACATTGCTGGTTTAGGGTTGGTTTTTTTGTGCGTGTGTGTGAGTAACTTCTGCAATGAGAGGCCATTTATGAGACACGGTGTCAGAGTTTTTCCAGTCGGTCGCTTCATTCGTCACCGTTTCTGTTTAATCGCATCATGTTTCTTATCCTTTTAGGAAATGATTGACGAAGCAGACCGCGACGGAGATGGCGAGGTGAACGAGCAGGAGTTCTTGCGGATCATGAAGAAGACCAACCTTTACTGAAACCTCCGAGTGCATTTCAGTCAGAACTGGGACCTTTCCAGATTCATGTTTGATCCTGTCGGTTTATACAGTAGCTTTGCTTTTTATTGGGCTTTGGCTGTGTAGTTCCTTTTGTAAATAAGTATTTTAACATTCTGTATCTTTGCACAGATTTTTCTACAATGGAAGACAAATAAATATATTTCATCATAGCCTATTTGTCTGTCATTACTTTTACATAAACCTTAAAAATGTCATTTAAATTACATAGAATTAGTGAATGTTAAAATTGCAGGAGTAACGCTTCACCGAAAATCGGTGTTTCACTTTTTTTCTTCAAACCGTGAGCTGTTTGTGTGCAGAAACAGAGACACTATGGTTTTGAAAATGTTTGAAGGTATTTTCAGTACAGTGCGAACGCTGCAGTGCATCCTGCAAAGCTCAACATGCCAATAACAGTCCACCAGACAGTGAAAGTCATATGACTAAGCCGCTGTTGACTAACATGCATTATGTTACTGTAGACAGAAATGACAAGTATGAAGTTGAGATGAGTAACTCAATAAGAGTCACTCTCACTTCATGCTTTGTTACTGAACCATCTACAGACAACAGCGCGTTTTATTTAAATACTCTGATCATCTTATAGGAAAGATGCCACTGGTGATTAATTGTAATATACAGCGGAAGTCTGGTTTTGGCCAAAACACAGAACCTTGTTAAAATAAACAGGATACTGTAGTGACGTGTTTTTCCGAACAGTCAGACCGCCGTCTATTATTTTGAGGATGCTTGCCACTGATTGTGAAAGTTGTGATAACCTGCTCGAGACAGCGAGAGAACATCAGGTGGAAAATGTGAAAAGTTTTCTCCCAAGAGAGGAGTTTTTTTTTTTGCTAAAAATATTCCACATAAGAAATGTCTGAAAGAACTTTGACCTGCTTGTTCCTCCAGGTTTTGATCGTTGATATAATAATATATTTAATTC
Source organism: Acanthochromis polyacanthus (assembly GCF_021347895.1). NCBI lineage: Eukaryota > Metazoa > Chordata > Actinopteri > Pomacentridae > Acanthochromis > Acanthochromis polyacanthus. The sequence goes on from NC_067122.1 coordinate 7,333,389, forward strand.
TTCTCACTTTGTGCTACATTAAAATGCCAGAATGTGGAATTTCTCTAGAGTCCTTTAAATTTGTTCAGCTGTTGAGCTGAAACTTGGAAATGATAAAGATGAGCCAAATCAAAAGGCCGGCATTTCAGAGGTTCGCCTCATGTGAACCCCTTCTGACTCAAATCCGTCCACCTTCTTGGAGTTCAAAGCACAGCAGACACCAGGTGAGAGCTGAAATACAGAACCGAAGCTCACTCTGAGTGGACGCAAACAGTTAAATATGGCCATCATGAATTATGTCCTGATGGTATAGATGCTTTATTTATCCCCATGTGGAAATTTAAAGATGGAATGGAGGACTGCTCTTCTTTAACAGGTTCACGATTCTTGTTGTTAAATAAATACCTCTTTATTCAGTGTACCAGCAATAACACCACAAAGAAACACTCTGACTACGGCTTACATCTAACATTTCGATTTTGGTTCAACATCTCAATTGTTTCAAAGTTGTTATCTTAATTAGGAATGATTTTCTTTTGGTAAACTTTATTCAGAATAAATGACTGACAACTTTTGCCTCCATGAAGAATTCAACAGTTTCAAGGATATTCTTCTAAAAAGATTTACTCAAGAAGCAAACAAAATCAAAACAGTAATGGCTCTACTGTCAATGTCTTTCAGGATACTGTGGGATCAAAAACCTTTATTGTAATTTTATACGTAAACCACAAATGAGAAGCCCTGCTTTGACCCTTTGGGTCAGTTGGTGCAACTGACTGACTGAAAATTGGAGTTCGTTCAGGCACCAGTTTCACAAAGACAGACTTTGACTGAGAATTAGATAAAACAAACAGACAGACCTCGAAATCCATCTGTGGCACAAAGCAGCTTCATTACTGATCATCTCCAGTAGGATTACGATATCATGAATTGTGGGTAAATTAAGACTTTTTTCAACAAAAACATGCACCTCCTTTCAGATTTAACAGCCAGAGATATTTCTTTTTGGGAAAATGCATTCAAAATAATACAGTACTGTGACTCGAAAATCTTTTCCTCTCTTTGCTTGCTTCATACTTTAATCTGCATTTTTGTTGTTTTCTAATCAGGTGGTGCCACTGAATGTTACCATGGAAACACAGGTCTTCGATTGGAGGAAGTCCAGCAGTCGGTTTCTCCCAGACACTGTGGACTGCTCTACTATGTCAAACTACGCTAAAATTTGGTCTTCTAGTATAATACAAGCTGTACAGATTCACAAACACAAACTTTTTGTTTCAAGCCTAAAAACAAACCACCTGACCTTCAGGCTAACTTTGTTAACGCTCAGCGGCACCACCCGACAAAGAAATGGAGAAAACAAGGCTCAGAGTTCAGACTTCTGATAATATTGTCGAGCGAGTGATGAGAACTGTTGACCGCTGAGTTCTCCCGGGGGTTTGAGCAGTTTGATGCAGATGGTACCCATAAATTCATAGCAAATTAGTCAGATAGCAAAGTGCTAAACAACTATGTGGAACAACTTAATTCAATGTCCAACTGAAGTTTGATTATTAACCAGATCTAAGCTGTAGTCAAAGTCTAACTTTGTGTAACTGACCCCAAACCTGAGATTTTTGTGAGACATGTAACCTAGATTGGCTGTTAAATGCAATCCAACTTTGAATTCAAACATGTTTCTATGTCTTCAACCGCCACGAAGTTTGAAGAGCAAAGTCAAGTGCATCCACTCAAAAATCACAGCCAGTCTAATGGCTTTATTAGCGACACCGGAGGCGGCGGGTGCTTTCACACAAGGAGCAACCTACTTTGGAAGAGTAGGTGTTGTTCAAACGGTGGATGTCTGGTTTTACAGCGAAACTTTCCAATTGGAGCCTGATGTTTTTGTACAGTGGCGGTTCCACGGCCTTTAATATGTTCACGGCCCCTCAGCTGAGTGTTATTCCCCTTCTGTGGTTTAACAGCATTCTCATGACACGTCCTGCTCAGTACTCCCACTGCGCCGCTTCATGTTGCCGTTTTCCCAGAAAATGATCAATTTCCAAAACAAGTGAGCGCAGCGAGTCTGGTTGTTGATGGTAAAAAGACGGTTAGATTATTAACCCTTAAAGGTCAACAATGTGTCACCATTATGTAGGCAAGCTATTTCACGAGCCCCTTTGAGTAAGACGAGTTGCAGACAAACTAATAACCGTCATTGTGCCTCGAAGAAGCAAAGAGTGATGCATCAGTGGTATGTCTGCTTTTTATGTATGTTAATATATGTATATAGATTTATAGAATTTCTAGATAATTAGACATTCCGTCTTTTAAACTTGACAGTGTGATCTAACATTTCTAAAATTTCCATTTGAGGTCATTGCTGTTCTGCGTTATCTGAAGATCTAATCAGTTGTTCCCACATTTCCTACAACTGCCTTGCAATGACACATTGAAGTAATTTGAATTTTATGCATTTTTTATGTGCCAAAAATCTTTAGAACCACAGATAAAGCCAGAATGACAGGCGTTGCTTTCAGTATCAAGTCTTTGCCTCGTATTTGTTTAATCCTTGTGTCTATAAGCCTTTTACTCTGATGCGTTACTGAGTTACTGGTCGACACCTAGCTGAGTTACATGCGACACATTCTGACCTGTACAGGGAGAAGTGTTTCCATTCCTCAACCAATCACCTTTAAATGGTAGTCAGGTGTGCACAGCAGTGGAAAAGAAAGTTTGGTCGAGTGGGTTCAGCTGCCTTGCATCACTATCGTATCTCCACTAAGAAACGTCCTTTCAGTTTTGGTACTAGAAGCCACATTTGATGATATATATAAGGAACCCGATGACAAAATAGCTATTATGCTGTTTAAAATATGCTGTATTTAAAACCTGTTCAGCTATTTGTAATGTTGTCGATTGTCTTACTACCTGTCAAACCACTACATATTTTGAAATGTCTAAATGCTGTATATTGAATTTTAAAACATTTAGCATTCTACAGATTTTAAAATGAGAAGTGTTTTTATAATACTGTACAGCAAGCTTTTAGAGTTTATACTAAACTTAATGTTAATGTGGTTACTAACCTGCCTGTTCTGTTTTTTTGTTTTGTTTGTTGTTGTATGTCAACTGCTGAATATTTGAAATTCCCTCAGGATTAAAAAAGTATCCATCTATGTATCTAATTCAGGAGTTTAAATGTAAATAAAAGGCAGAAGTTGTGGACACAATAGCTCAGATTCTTTGTGCGGATCTGGATTTCAATTATTGGTTTTCTGCTTCAGTGTAAACAGTCTTTCTATTCTTTAATTCACTTTATTTAGGGAAACAGCTGAAGTTACTGAATGTCAGTCCTCTCCTGAGTAAATTATTGTGCATTTAACAGTTAATTTCCACTTGATAGTCATCCACAGAGCAACTTCATTCATTAATTAGAAAAAAATAAATTCCTGTCATTATTTAACACAGATGAAAGTTTATTTTTTAATAATCCAGAAAAAAAGAGGGAAAAAATGTTTTTAATTAAAGAATCGAGTCAAAAATGGATCATTTCAGATCATTTCCAGCAGCCCTCATGAGATGGTGTTTAATTTCAGCCATTATTTAGTTGGTCGGCTGCCGACATGTTATTGCTTTGCAAAATTTGCAGACTTGAAATTTCAAGTGATTATTTCTGACAAAAGCGAACCAGCTAAATAAGCAGGTTGTGTGCTCAAGTGACTTCTTTTTATAATGTGTGATCAGACCTAATAAACCAGTGCAACAAGATTAAACTTTATTTAGATAAGGAAACTGTGGGCGAGGTCACACCCAGATGGCAAATTAAATATGAGCTATTATTCCTCTGAGGAGTTTTATCAGATCGGGTGGGTAAGTCACTGAACAATAACAGACATCACTTCATCAGCGTGGTTGCAATCAATTATACATTCATGTCGTATTTGGAAAGACTAAATCATGAAGAAAATTAAAGTAGCTTCTTCAACGGGTAGTCATGCCTTTTGGAATGAAATCATCACCTTTACAACCTCCAAGAAACAATCACACTGCATAAATAAAGGTGATTCAGCAGCATTTAACTGCAGAGTCAACCGTTTTTATCTTAATTGTGTTTATTCAAGTTGGTTTTTAATAATGTCAAAAGGAGCTGGATGCTACGTTTTGATTTTAAACTGCTAGTTAGATCTTTGTATTCCATAACGACGGCTGTGAAAAACTAAGCAATCATCACAAACAAGCCGTGTCATCCCTCCTGTCATACCGGTGAACAGGACCAAGAGAGGCGATCCCCCACCCACGTCCTCTGTGCTCTTCCTGTACACTTACGGTAATATCGAGCACGCTCGCTTTTCTCAGTCTCACACAATCACCTTCATGTGTCCTTGCATCTCTGTAAATACTGCTAAAATAACACAGGATTCTTACAGTTTGGTACAAGGAGTATGATTTTGTTCAAAAGTAGGCAGTTATTTGCAAAATACCGTCATGTGTACAGCTGCTGCATGCAGAGTTTCAGCTTCGCGCCCACTTGCTCCGCAACCTGGAAATGCAAACTGTTGACAAAGGGGAGACCGCAGGTGGAAATCATACTACTGTGAGGGGGAGTAGGAAGTAAACTACATTATTAAGATGAAGTAAACAAATCTGCATGGCAGTGAAATAGTTTAAAACACAAACTCTTAGGTTGATCATGGTGAGTTCATGTACTTGAAAGTACTGAATTTTCATTTAAATCAAACTGTCAGATAAGAAACATGACTAATGTTTCTGTTCACTCACCCACACACACGCCACAAATGGACAAATTTCACAGCAACGCTGCACTTGGCAAATTTTTTTAAACATATTTTATTTAAATCAATCTGTGCAAAGGCAAAGTAGTGACAACAAAAAAACAAAACAAACACAAACAAAAACTGACATAAGTACAGTATGACCAAGTGAGAACATCAAGTCAAAACAAAACAACATGATGATGAGCAACAACTGTGGCTGAGACATCTGCACTGATAGCAGACGCTACGTAATAGTGAAATACTGTACAGTGGAAAGCTAAATGACAAGTATGGAGTTAAATTGTTCTGCAGGAGAAAGAAAAATTAAATATTGTTCATTATAAACAAGGAAAGCTGCAGGTGAGAAGTGTTGCTCGGTTTAAAAGCCTACTGCAGACAAACATGGAAGCAAAAGATCTGATGAGGACCTTCAGTGAACAGACTTAAAGAAGACATTCAGGATAACAACTACACAGCAGCTGGTGTTTGAATCAAGGCTTTTTGTCCTCTCTCCTGTCTCTATTCACTATCACTCTTAAAAAAAAAAAAAAGGAAAAAATGATGTTTCAAAAATTAAAAATGATCTCCTGAAGCCTGTTTTTTGTAGTTCCACCTGCCTGCAGCTGTCAGATCACATAGCTCTTCTTTCTCCTTTGCTTTTATTGGTCTTTTTTAATCATTTTGAGTAAAATAATGACTTAAGGAAAAAAGCATACTACAGTTTGGTAACTCACACTAATATGATGCATGACGATTTTTTTATTTAACCAGGTAAAAGACCCATTGAGATCGAGACCTCTTTCACAAGGGTGACCTGGCCAAGAGAGGCAGCAGCAAACGTCCAAGTAAAGAAAACAGACAGATAACAACAAACATTAAAATATTAAATACAAGTAATTAGATACATAAAATACAGGAGTCATATTTACAATAGCAATGTAAGAACACAGGCACTGTTCAAAGGATTTACGTTGACAATACCTTAAAATAGAGTTGAAAGCCTCCAATGAAACAAATTTTGACAACTTCAATTTCCAAGCAGAGGGAGCAGAGTAACAAAGCTTTTTTTTTTTACCCATTTCAGTTCGAACACAATGAACAGAGAGATGTAAAATGTCATAAGATCTTAGGGCATAACAGCTTCTAGTTCTCTGAAGAAGGGTGCATAAATAAGTGGGACCCATGCCAAGAAGTGCTCTGTAAACCAGAGTCATCCAGTGTGTATATCGTCTCACGTTCAAGGAAGGCATGCCAGCTTTAGCGTACAATTCACAGTGGTGGGTGAGGCGGCTACAGCCAGTGACAAACCTCAGAGCACAGTGGTAGACCGGAGTCAAGGACTGTAGGCAGCTGGTTGAATCACACATATACACAACATCACCATCATCAAGTATCGGCAGAAAAGTAGCTGACATCAGAAGCTTCCGAGCTCTGAGGGAAAAACAAGACTTGTTTCTATAGTAGTAACCGAGCTTCACCTTTAATTTAGAGATCAAGTTTTTGATATGGACTTTAAAGGAAAGGTCCTCATCAATAGTTAATCCCAGGTACTTGTAGCTGGTGACCAACTCTAAAAGTTTACAGTGGGCAGTTCTAATTGTGGGGATACCTTCAGAGCGAACAGAAGAATTTGAAAAAAAAGCATCAGTTTGGATTTTTGTGCACTTAAAACCATTTTCAATTTCTCCGGACGAAACTGCACGGCATCAAAGGCAGACTGCAAGAATTCAAATGCCTGTGCAATTGTATGTGAACAGCAGTAAATTACAGAATCATCCGCATAAAGATATGAGACATTTGACAAGTTTGCACACAGATCATTAATGTAGACTGTAAACAGAATGGGTCCTAAGACTGAGCCTTGAGGTACACCTTTTGTGACCTCAAGAAAGGTAGAACATGACAACTGCAAATCTGTGTCAGAATCACCGAGGGAAAGTAGTTAAAAATGAGCAATAACTGTAAACTCTCTCACTCAGTCTCATCATCGACAGCAAAAAGAGCAAATTCAAACTTCTCATTGTACGATGGAGACGTGTTCCTAACAATCTAACTTCTTTAAGTGGAGACAAAAATTTAAAACCAAGAGTTTTTTGTTTTTTTTACACTGTCTTTACAGCAGCTTGTGTTCCAGCCCCAGGCTTTTTGTCCACTCCTCTGTCTCTATTCACTGTCATTATGAAAAAAAAAGGTAAAAAATCATGTTGGAAAAAGTTAAGAAACAACCTCCTGGAGCCTATTTTTTGTAATTCCACCTGCCTGCAGCCATCAGATGCTGTAGCTCTCCTTTCTCTTTTTCTTTAAAGGTCCGTTGGAGGCACTTAGTAAATTAGTGGCTCAAAAAATAAGTGTTGTTTGGTAACTCACACTAATACTGGCCTTTTGTGAACACGATAATAGCAAATCTGTGACAAAATCAACATGGGATAGTAGATAAAAATAAGCAGAAACTAAACTCTCTCAGTCCATCTCACCGTCCACAGCAAAACTAGTAAATAATAACTTCTCATTGTACAATGGAGAAGTGTTCCTAACTGTAACTGCAAAAAGAATCTCATTTAGTCTTTATTCTTCAACCGGAAATTTAAAACCACTCTTTATTTTTACAATCCGTTTACTTCTAAAGTTAATAAAAACCTAAATGTTTACCTCAGTCGCAGTCCTAACTCTTCTTGTTTCTTTCTCAGAGAAAAATGGAGGGAAAACGCATACATTGTATTTGATAAAAGGTGCTGTAGAAACTAGAAACTAGAAACGGCATGTGAAAGGCTTGTTTCCCTATACAAGTTGGCAGTTTCGCTGCTTAAACGACTATCATCAAATCTCATCAGAAGGTTTCGTCTCACTTCATTTGTGCTTCATTGGTACTAAAATCAGTCGGACGAATAAAAATCAGCCCTAAAAGATTCACCTCGTGTTGTGCTTTTTCTCCACAGTTATTCTGTTCCGTGTTGCAGCGGTTGACACGAGAACATATTTGCCGTCGCTGGTTGACCTCCATCTGTCATCAGTCTGACGTTTGCCGCCTTTCTTCAAGTCACACTTTTTGCTGCGTTTAACACTCTGGCTGACCACAAAGAGCAACTCTCAATGTGTCACATGTCGTCACAGCACCAAAAGTGTCAGTACTGCAAAGTTTCACTGAATTTCATGGAAAAAAGCCTGAGCTGCTGAATGAACTGGGGGCAGAGGTGCCAACTGCTTATCTCTGCCAGTTTTTTGGTTGGTTGTGATGAGACAAATAGCTTCATTTGGCTGTTTAATAAGAACACAAGGTCAAGACTTTCAGTCAATATTGCTTAAAAAAATAGTTGAACTTCCTACAAATGGTTTGTAAGTTGTAACTAATTACTCCAGTAATGTTGAATTAAAGCAATTACAGGAACGCTAATAATAAGCAGTGTAAAAATTACAATGTAATTAAATTACAGCTACTAAATAAAGTTTTATGGAGGGTTGATATCAGTTCATTGTATGGAAGTGCAGCGTAGTTGGTAGCCGCTATAAAAAGAGGAGAAATGTGATCTCGGTTAATCTAAAGTAGCCTTACTTAAAGTTTGTGTGTTGCTGGCTGATGTGACACATTTTCGACACAGGTACACATCTGTTTAGAGTTGGGAGGTTTGTAACCACAGCTTGAAGTTCAGGCTTAGGGAGAATCGTGTGCTATCTCCATTAATTAGTCCATTTCTAGGAATGTCTTTTTTCCATTTTTATATAAAAAAAAATGCAACACGAGGCTGCAGATGAGTTATTTAGCGTCGTCATTCAACAACACAGTAACAGAAAGCTTTACTTCTGCTGCTAAAAAGTAACGCTGTTAAGACTAAGGTGTCATTAGTAATTCTTCACTTTTAAAGTGGCTTGCCAAACACTGCTGATTAATGATTGTCTACCGTTGTGAGTAGGAGTGTGGTGATAAGGTAGTATTGACCTCAACTGTAATACTTATATGAAACACCATGATTATGATAATATTGTAAATACTCCAGCAGCAGTAACCATGAGGTTAACACTAACATGGAGTTGGTGGTCATATTGTACCTTCACAATGGTTGTCATCTGCCATTTAACACAAAATTAAAAATACACAGTAATTAGCTAGAAAGCTAGTACCAAAGTGTGAGGCTACTACTGCCACACAACATATCAGATTACAGAGACGGCAGGCAATGGTTAGACACCAACGACACAAAAGAGCAAAATTTTTAAAACATACACACTCCCGTTCAAAAGTTTGGGGTCACCCAGACAATTTCATGTTTTCCATGAAAACTCACACTTTTATTCATGTGCTAACGTAATTGCAGAAGGGTTTCCTAATCAATTATTCTTTCAACACCATTAGATAAGACGACATAGCATTAGAACACAGGAGTGATGGTTGCTGGAAATGTTCCTCTGTACCCCTATGGAGATATTCCATTAAAAATCAGCTGTTTCCAGCTAGAAGAGTCATTTACCACATTAACAATGTCTACACTGGATTTCTGATTAATATAATGTTACGCTAACTGAAAAAAACTGCTTTTCTTTCAAAAATACCACACACACACACACACATATATATATATACTATTCAAAAATATGATTTTTTTGTGGCAAAGATAACCATGTATTGAAAATCAGGTATTGTGATTTTTTTTCTGCCAGTTGCTGCCAATAAGCATCCGACTGGATAAGAATCAAGTAAAGCTCTTGGCATCACAATTATTTTCTTATTATTAGCTTACAACTACATTAGCTAGTTATAGCTCAACCATCAATGATGGCATCCGCTAAAGGTCATAAACTCTGTAAGTGTAAAAATTCAGAAATGGAAAGTCATACACACTTAAAAACCCACTTTTTTTTGCATAATGTGGAAGTGGAACCAGAGCTGTCAGGTTATGAAGATAAAATCTGATGATAAATGCTTACATCTACTTAACACCTTAAATCTGCACTTTTTTATTTCCACTGCAAGTGACTCTCTTTATATCTCCTTCACTTTATCTTTCTGTGGTGGGAGAGGTAATGCTTGATTTTTCATTCTGAGATTGTGACAAAGCTGCTTAGTAAGACTTGTAAGCCGACACACACATACACATACACACACACACACACACACACAGACACATACACACACAGACCACAGGTGGTTTAGGAGTAGTTCCTTGATGGCAGCCAGAGGAGGAAATTCTTCTGAGTTTGAAATCTACCTGAGGACACATTTTCCCTTCTGTTCTTGCATCACAGAAGGGACTCCTGATTATACGGGAGCCCGTGGTGATGTACCTCTCAGACCAGTCGAAGCCCCCACCCACCTGTTCCTTTACGCCGACAGAGAGAGAGAGAGAGAACAGACGAGAGGGGTTTTCTCTTTCAGTCTCAGTCTCACTTCCTCTCCAGCGGTGTCAGAAGATAGCGGCATGGAGCAAACGTGTGCACTGACGGGGCAGACCAATAATGCACACGGACACACTGACTAACATGTGATGCCTCCTGAATTTCCAAAATGTGTAATACTGCTGCATGTTGGAGCAGATGACCATCAAGAAAAACTCTGCCATATTTCCAGAGTAATTTCCCTGTTGTCATTCTATAACCTGAACGCACATATGTGATTAAACTTCACTTAGGAATGCCACTCTCTTCGGAAAACTCTGCGTATAAAGCACTGGGGCCAAATTTTGAAATTAAAAAGTGACAAAGTACAGTAAAACATTGTGAGGCATTAATATAAATGTAGTTTTTTAAATCTTTACTAAAAATGCCATGCCAAAATTATTCTTATGAATCAGTGGCAAACCCTTTATTTGCCACCATATCAGACCAACAGTAAGACAGAATTGCTAACCGTCTCTGAACTCCAGATCTTTGAGGTTTAAGCAGTCAGTTCCTCTACAGGTTGTTCCACACTGACTCCTTGTACTTCATGTTTTTTAGTCAGACCCCTCTTGAGCAACCACAACTCTCTCTTAGTGATGTACAAACAGAAAGCTCACTAAATGTCTTCGGTTTCAGCAAAAACTTTCAGTTGACCAGAGAACTGCTGCATCAGCTCTTCTCAGTTTATGATGTGTCGAAACGATCTCTAACATGGTAGAAATCAGCATAAATAACCAACATGTGACAATTTCAAAGGGAAATAATAACTTCAGACTTGGAAACAAACAAAAAAAGCATAATGTTTCACTGTCTTTTATCACTTGTTTGTTTCATTTTCAACCAGAAGAAACGTATTGATCTGACATGGGTAATACTTACTGTATATATTCTACATGCGTCTGACCACAAATACTTCGTGACTTCTAAACTAAAACACAAACTGATTCCAATTATTGTTTACATTTTTTAAAATTCATTTTCCTCTGCTTTTCCCAGTTTAGAATTGTTGTTTACATTGCAACATTCACAGCTGTACGGGTGGAATGCGCTGTCAAATGTAAACTCAACGCTTTCGACAACAGCTGGCTTTAAGGTGGGCTGGTTTCATTCCTGCAGCAAAGCACTAAATACCGTAAGGTGTGATTTTGTTTCCCACCAGCAAGAAACTTCCGCGCGTCACAGAGGAAGCTTGTGTTGTAAAACTGTATTCTAAATGGGAACGACTGACATTTTTAATTGTGCACAAATGCAATGCGGACAAAATGCCAATAAAAAAACTGCATCACACCAGGGAAAGCGTGCAGAATTACAAATGTAACTCTTAAAGTGGTTGTGGAGGGGTTTGAGCACAATAAAAGGAGTATTCGGTAGACTTATTGGAAGTTTGAGACTATTTAGAGTCTGGTAGCAGACGCAAAAGACGAAATAAAATTGGACTGACATACTGGAGGATAAAAAGAAATTACAAATATGACTGCTGTTCTGTCTCACTGTGGTGGACATGTGTCATTTACAAAGTCAACTGACGCCCATCATACACCAAACGTACGGAAGAATTAGTCATAGTACAGCAGCAATTTTGAGACGAGTGAATAAAGACTACACACTGTACATATATATACACACACGACATATATACATGACCAGTTATACAAATCAACATACTGTGTTTGGAGATGCAGCAATGTGAGCACAAAACACTGAATATTCGGCTTTGATCTGACTCTTTCACTGTTAATCCACTATTACTACAATCATCTATTTTCAAACACATATCAGCAATAAACTACTCTCTATGAAGCACATATTTCTTTATCCGTGGAGCTTGATAACTGCGGATTTATGATTTCAACTTCCTTGCTGAAACATGAACAGAAAAGAAAATATTGAGTGGTTCTTTTAAAGTTGCACCGATGCAGATTATTGGTAATGCAGGAGACCAATAACAATGTTTGGAGCTGATGCGTATCTAGTAAAAAAATGAAAATGTGCAAAAATTGACTCCAACATAAATTTCACTGAAGTTCCTTTGTTTATGTTTTGCATACGTTTAATTAAAGTAGATATTAATTCTTGAGCACTGAAAGGTGATTACTTGCAGTCAGTCACATAGTGCTGCTGGTGAGAGCCAAAGCAGCATGTTTGAATTCAATTTTTTTTATCAAGAATAGGTTTAAAAAAAGTAACACCAACAATCACAAAAATGCTTAATATCAGATCTGATAATCATCTAGGCTGATAATCGGTTAACCTCAAAATATTCATCATAAGTTGCACTACTGTGACGCAAAAAAAAATACTGTATTTTTGTGCTCTTTTGACTTGTAGTTGTTCAAACTACATTTTTAGCATGATTGCATTCATCCATTTTTCTGCCAGTCTCCAGTGGAAGCACACTAAGCAGAGTACATCATTTATCTCTAACCTAAGGATCATTTTGTAGACCCTACTGGAGAGCCCTGAGGCATCTGAAGCCAAGAAAGACATACGCTAGCTTTTAAAAGTTTGAGGTCACTTAGAAATGTCCTTATTTTTGAAAGAAAAGCAGTTCTTTTCAATGAAGATCAAATTAAATTAATCAGAAAACCAGTCCAGACATTGTTAATGTGCTAAATGACTATTCTAGCTGGAAACGGCTGATTTTTAATGGAATATCTACGTAGGGGTACAGAGGTCCACTCTAGCCCGAACCCTCGAATGCATGAAGTAAAAATTTTTTACCAACGAGACTATTTATAAATCTCTATAAAGTGTATATCTTCCCACTGCATGCCATAACAATGTGATTTAACAAGGATTTATCACTGCATGTATCATTGTGTTGGGGTCTGTGATATTCTTGAATTTATTCAAATATCTAGAACAGCGTCAAGATGCAGTCCAACACCACAAACGATTTTAAAAAGTGCTGTTAGACATGGTAAAGCATACAAAGACATTTTAAAAATGACCCCAATAAAACCAATTAACAGAGGGCTTAATGGCAAATAAAAGTTTTCAGTGACATTTTGAAAGAAGATCCTGACAGTCTGAGGTCTTTCTAAGGCTCCTGCTAGCAGATCTCAAATGGCCATCAGGCTTCTAAAGAGTTAAACGATCAATATGCAATTTGGCATCTGACCTTTAATAGCTTTAAATGTGAAAATCTTAAAATCAGTTCTAAAACTAGCTCTTAACCAGTCAGCACTGTTCTTCACAACTCCAGTAACTGTTGGAGGGCATCTCAAAAGGGCTCGGATAGAACTGGACAGCACACTTTTCCTTTTCGAAAATGGACAGAAACCTGGTCTGACTGATGTGTGATAGTGAGATGAAAGGAGGGAAGCAGCCGCTCAAAGACCCGTGAAGAAAATATGAGATAATGCTCCTAAATATGGCCAGAACTTCTCCAGAACAGTGGACTTCCTCCTGCACTGAGAAAACCTGTCGCATCCTCACGTCTCCTTTGGTTACACATTCATGCTTAAAAAGGGTTTCCTGTTGTTTCGACCTGCTCTGTGTGTTTGTGTAGGTGGCCGTGATGCAGTGAATGCATTCAGGTTGTCAATACCACACCTACGAAGACTACCTATGACACGGTATAGTTGCGGCTCCACTGATTCAAAGTGAAAATGGGAAGTGCCGTCTTCCTGTAGTTTCCTGTCGAGTGCACTCGAACAGGTTTACATTCACACACTTGCATCTATAGGCCCCACGCACGCGCGTCTTGACGCCACTCTCGAATCACGTAGTGGTGACTGCCAGTGGAAAAGAAAATTTCATTACTCACACACCAGTTTCTGCAGCTTTCCAGTTCTATACAAGTGGTTTTCCTGTGTCCTCAGGGATAAGTATAAAAAGGTAAGCAACACAGCTGTCTGCATTTCCAGTAAATCTTTGGTAAAGCATCTTTTGGTGATCCGCCGCCTGCTACTGACAAAATGAAGCTGGTTGTTCTTTGCCTTCTTGCAGTCTGCTGTTGCTCATTGGCCGACACAGATGTGAAACAGACACGGAGAAAATTACAAGAAGTGCTCTTACGGCTGACTGACGTGAAAGAAAGCCTGCAGGTCAGTTCATCTTCCTCTCTCTTTTCATGGCTTTGACAACAGCTTTTTGCCGCAGCTTTCATGACTAAATACGCCGTTCTTCGTTTGTGTCTTGCAGAGCAGTGAGCAGGAGCTGAGAACTCCACCTAAGAATATTGAGGTAAGCAAAACTTCTTTGTATACAAATTAATGTAGACATTTCGGTCACATTAAAGTATTTGTGGTTGCTTACTCATTGTTGTTATTCACCCACTTACGGGAGTTGCTAATTGTCATGTGCTGGGTACTGTAGGAGTACTTCAAATGATGCGTGAGGTCGCAAGATGTGTTGGTAATAAGCGGCAGTAAAAGTTGGAAATTGAAAGTTAACTTTCAATTACATTTTTCTTTTTTCACATCTACTTCTCGTTAATCACAGTAAAATGCATGTTAAGATCAACTGAAGTCCAGAATATTTTAACGTTAGGACACAGATCTACTTACTCTGTGCAAAGCTAAAATTCCAAAATTTATCACAGTAACAAAGTTCAAAACTGATTATTTTTAAAGAAAGTCATTATTTAAATGTACTGGATGTGATTAATATTAACAGAAATGTTTTTTTAAAGTTTAATGGGGAAAAATATGAATAGAATTCCCTGATAAAGTTTTGCACAAATTATTCACCATTCATTTTATTTTTTGTTAAAAACTTAGGTTTACCAGCACTGCTAGAATTTCCTAATAATTAAAAATAGTTAATGACAACCTTAATTTAGAGCTCAAACGCCTTACAGAATATATAATTTAGTATTATCAGATCTTGTAGAAAGCAAACACTATATTTCAATGTACACAGTGCTCTAAGGGCCACATGTAATCCTATTATGTGCGCTTCATTTAAATGCCTGTGAAGATCGACTACATTACTTGTAAATTCAAATCACCCTTCTTTCTTGTCAGGCTTATGCTCCTGTGTGAGTCAACTCAAGAGTTTGCTCAGTGCATTTTTTTCATTTTCTCACAGCTTCCGTTGAGTGAAATGTGATGAGTAATCAGAGCTGAGAGCAGACAAAACCATGACACTTCCTCACACCACCTCACAAGTCAAAACGACCATGCCAGAAAACATTTGACTCAATCTTCGGCTTCAAAAAAAAAAAAAAAAAAGTCAGAAATGAATCTTAAAGCAGAAATGATGAGGATTCCCGAGTGGGTGTAAAGCCACTGCTTTGTAAATCAAAACTTAGTAGCACTAAAGTAAAATTTTACCAATGTTACAGAGAGAAATAAAGCTGGTTCTGTAACATCTTTATCTATAATTGATGATATTTCAATCATAAAAACGGTGTTCTGGTGATGACCATAGCATTAAAAAGATAGAAAGTGTTGCAGCTGTTCTTATTGTTTGTCTCACTGAGTTCCCACCATGAAAGAAACCCTCAAACCTACTAATTCTCCTCGGTCTCAAAGTGTAATTTGACTCTGGCTAGCTGGGTTCATCTCTGTGGCACACTGGAGAATCTAAACAGGAAAAAAAGAATGTTCTTACATGGAAAATCTGTGTTATATGATCAACATCTTCATTCAGATTTGTGGAGGGAAACAAATTCAGTTAAAAAAACAAAACACCCAGAGCCCTTTTGGTGAACAGAAGGTTATCTTTAAAATGGTTGAAACTTAATTTGGTTTCGGCTTAGGGAAAAGTGTTGTTTGTTTCAGTTTGGAAAGTTAACTGTCATGATAAAGTCATGACGTGAAACCTAAAAAAGGCAGCCTTCTTGGAAATGTTTTGATACCAGTGATGGGATGTTTTTTTTTTTATTCTTCAACTGATACATGGAGAACAAAAACACAAAAAATAGCGGTTTCGTGCCTATATTTGATAATCTGTCCTCTCTTTTTACAGCTAATCTTTCAGCTGTCTCAAAAGTTTTCTATAAACTATTCTCACACTGCATTAGGTAAAATGTTTGTGTTCTGCTATGAACAAACTGGTGAAGTTTTAGGGGGATATTCCACATATTAGGCTTTCTCACTCTGCATAGTGGTATATATGTCAAGTAGAAAGAGGTCAGATTGGAAGAGGAAGGCTCATTGACACATGTTGGTGTAGCTATGTCTAATTCTCAAACACTTTTCTTTCCTTTCCTAACAGGACTGCTGCTGTCGTTCGGCCTTGCAGTGCTTTCGGACGAATCTGAATGGTGGGATTAACGCCATAGAGAAGCGCAAACAACGCCAACTTTACATCAGCCTCAGGGATCCCGCCATTGTGAGTAAACGGGCTGGGGTCGCAATCATGTATCACATTAAAGCTTATCTTATGCATGAAGCCTAATCAGCAGTACAATCCATTACTAAAAGGAAACCTTTCTTCATGTCATTGCAGGTGGAAGGACTGGACTTCTGTAACGCAGGAAATGCGACGGTAAGAGGAATACAGCTGCTTTTTAAAATGTCATTATTTACGATTATTGATATTCAAAATTGTGTTGTAGCAGATTGCCATTAGTAAGTTATTTTCTCCTTTGCTTCCCATCAGTCCACATGCCAAGACTGCGGATCACACCCGAAGGAAAAGGCCAGTGAGTTTTTCAGCAGGCTGGAATCCCTTATTGAAAGAGTAAGAGCTCTTATGTGTTTGACATATATCTCAAATATATGGATAAAATACCAGACTGCTTTGTTTTTCGTCTGGCACCTTTTTAAGGAAAAGTATCTGACACTCGTGATGATGTAAATCTACGCAACTGTGACTGATATAAAAATTAAATACACATTTTCCTCCCCTTTTAGGCCATAGCCAAACTGACGATGGACTGAGAAGCAGTGAAGATCTGGTAGTGACCAAGGGCTTAATGTAGAGAAGACACTACGCTGATAAATGCTAAAGATGGCAATGTCTATATGTTATAGCCTTATATATTTAATTTATTTAATATTTATTTAGGTAGTGGTGATAAACTCACTCAAGCTATGACGAATGTATTGTCAGTAAAGCTGCTTTGCTGCCACCCAGTGGACTTGGCAGTTAAGGATTTTTTTTCTCCTTCACTGAAAGAGAAACTTATATGTTGTAGTTCTCAAAGAATATCAAGTATGTAATGGCATTTATACTATGTATGATGTACCTTAGCACAGGACTTCCTTTAGCAAACCAACTGTACCATTTCAAAGTGTGAAATTATTAACACAGAGAGGATTTGGTCTGGAGGGCAACTTTTGTAGAAGAGGATACGGCGGCATTCAGAGTTCTTACCAACTGTTCATTTTGATGCTCACAAAGCCCAGTTTGTAATCTGCAGATTATATGCTACCTCCTGAACCATTTCTTTGACTTTTTCTCACTGAGAATAAACTGACATTGTAAAGACAAACTGTGTCTACCTTGTGCAAAATCTGTCCTGAAAAAGCACAGAATAGTTCAAAATGACCAAGACGTCACCAGACAGATTTTTACAGCTCGTCTTGTACCCTTTAACAGCTTCATCTTTTTTTGATTGTTTGCTCTGTTTCTTGTTTTTCAAATCACAACATATCTAATATATTGTTTTTATTGACGTGTTTGATGAACGGCGTCAACTAAAGGCAGACTCATACTACCAGATATAAGATTATTGTGGCAGAGGGAGCGGTGCACCAACTACTGTGATCTCAAAGGGAAACAGATGCAGACTGTGGTGCAACAGCAGTAATAACACTTTGCATACACAAAAAATACACAAAAGCAGCAGGGAAGGCAAAGACACTGTGAAGACGAGGTCACCATAGTTTGAATATTCTTCAGTGAG
Source organism: Acanthochromis polyacanthus (assembly GCF_021347895.1). Taxonomy (NCBI): domain Eukaryota; kingdom Metazoa; phylum Chordata; class Actinopteri; family Pomacentridae; genus Acanthochromis; species Acanthochromis polyacanthus. Next base: position 7,351,296 of record NC_067122.1, read on the forward strand.
AATTGTGTGACATTTTAATTACTAGGTTGAGTCAAGGTCACTAATTTTAGCCTCAAGGGACAGAATGTACAGCACTGCTCCAGGCCACATATTGAAAATCACACAAACAGATTTTAACTTATAAATATCAAACATTTGATGTTATTGGGGCAGCTTTGACAACTCTGCAAGCAGTTTGGAAGGTTAAAAACTGGACGTGTCAACTCCTCACATCTGGGTTGAACATCGGTTCAGACCAAAAACCAAGATTTGATTCCCCCTCTGATGGTCGAGTGAAACTAACCTAAAATTCCTGTGGTATGAGGCCTTTAGCTTAACTCAGGAATCACAACAACAGCTCCAGAGTGAAATATTTCGCAGATAAGAAGAGAAGTCATCAAATTTCTCATCCAATGGTCATACATTACTAGTCATACTTTTAATACATAATATATCACACTCAACACTGGAATTACTTTACAGGAGAGACAAAAACATTTGTGTACAATTTTATAACTGAGCATATTTTGGCTACGACATGCAACATTAGTTACTGTCTACAAGAGCATGTCCTTTGTTGTCCTCCAAAGGAGACGCTTTGACTAGAAAAATCCTTCACTTTCAAAATGTTGATATTTCAGTAATGACAAACAGTATTCATCAATGCCACAGCAATTCCGAGCAGAGTTTTAGGGTTTGCAAATCTGTTAAATTTTTTCGAATGTTTGCTACATCCTCTGCTGCTTATGGAGTTGCCCAATAGTTTTTGTACAGCCTCTGTTTGTCTGGATGGTTTGTGGAGACTGTGGCAGTCATCAGGACTGATTGGTCTGGAGCTCCAGACCTTCTCCTAGCCCTGGTCCTCCACACCTGCTGACAGTGAGGATTGGTTCGCCATGACAACTCCCCATCCCACAAGACCCCAGTAATCACCACACGTGTGTTGATATATCTGCAGCCAAACTCTCAGTTGTGGCAGCTGGGTTTGAATGTGATCAGTTCGCCCTGGTGTCTCTTTGTGTTTTGTTTGAGTTTCTGAGTGGTTCTGTAGCCACTGAGGGCTGACTATGGACATTAGAGCTTCTGTTCGTGGCAGCTATTTCAGTGAGGAGCTACCAGTCTTGGTGAAGACTGTGGCTCCTGTTAGCAGTCCGCTAACTTCGGTGGAGAGCTATTTTTAACTTCAGTCTTTGCATGTTGTTTGTCAAGAAATGTGTGTTTTGAGGCTCCAGTTTTATTTAGTTAATTCTGTGCACTAGTCACTCGTTAGTATTAGTTTCTGGGTCAATACATAATTGTGAGACTTTTTGCAAGATAGTTGACAGGTATCATAGTTGACAGTTATCATAGTTTACATTTTTGCTGTTTTCAGGCCTAAAATCAACAACCAAATGCCACATGGCATTTTTAGAAAAAGATTCTATTGACTAAAATTGAAAGTTATTTATAAAGATATTGTAGTAAACCTGTTGATGTGATAGATCTAAACTTTACTCACACATTACATTATATTAAATAACTCAGAAAGCCTTGGGGTCTTGCTAGTCTTCTCTCCAGGAGGAAATGACATCATGTGGAGCAGGTCATGTGATCTAGAATTAACACACTTCCTTACAAGATGTTTTTGTAATGGGTAACTTAGTTCAAAGTGATTTTTCGGACACAGATACAGTTTGTTATTTTCCATCAAAAATTTAATATATTGTGAAAAAAGAAATATCTGTCATGATTATCTCAAGTTAATAAAAAGAACACAATCAAAGCTATTATTGAATAAGCTCATTTTATTATTGTTTAACTAATTAAAAAGTGGTTGTTATTAAAGTCAGACGGTTATTTAGTTGACATTTTAGTGAGATCCAGTCATTTTTTAAATATGTGATTGTTTCCATAATAAATAATTAAGGAATTTGTATAAACATGATCATAATGAACAAAAAAAAGTTTTTTGTTTTTTTTACTTTTAATAAAAATTTACGCAAAACATATCACATGGACTTTAAAAGTCCCTCAATTATATATTGACCCTTCTCTTGTTTGTGGTGGGTGTTGTTGTGTTAAGGTTTGCCTGGGGAGTTTAGTCGTTTTGTTTGTGTTACGCCAGACTAGAGACTCTGTTAGCCTTTGCTTTTATTTTGTTCTTTGATTTAGCAACAACCACTAGTCTCATCTTTCTTTGTGTTCAACTTGTCACTCAGCAATAAACTGCTTCACCTAAACCAACTACATCTGGTCATAACCCTAACGGCTGGGTCGTAACATTCTCAATAAACTGATAAACAAAAAGGCTACCAAAAATCAGGAGCAGGAGTGAATTCAAGAATTTCAGGCGACATGACAGAAGAGAAAATTCTTTTTTCAACAAGTTCTAAGTGAGAAGCATTAAAACCCAGTTTGTTACAAATTCTGAAATGTCCTTATCACACCACAAGAGGGAAACATGTTGGTAGCAAGAGTTAAAATGTGCCCAGTTAGTACTAGGAGTAATGGAAACAGGATAACCTGGCTTTTGTTGTTCAGATTTAATAAGCACTTTGCAGCATGTGCCATATTTACATCTATTATTTAACTGATAGTGTCTTACTGCTTGTTTACTGAACAAAAACAGAATTTAATCACATCTGTGCGACCTCAGAAAAGAAGTTAAGTATTCTCATGCTTATTGTTCCCCTTCATATTCATTTCACCGTCTTTTCAATCATTTCAAACAGGTGGATTTACACTGAGTGCTGCCATACTCAACTTCTGTGGTGAGAAAACCACACAAACAAACACTGAGCACCACGACAGGTGTCCTGACTACAAACACCACTACTGTGGACTTCCCAGATGACAAAGGGGATTTCAGCAACACACACAAATTCACAGGTTCAAAAACGATGTATTTCACACCTGTGAAGTAAAAGATTCCTGCAATACTGCAAAATGTGCCAATCTAACCCCGAGACAAACCTTGATGTATGCTTTGGTTGAAAACAGCAAGAACAAAAAAAAAATCACTGTCAAAGCAAAACATGCAGATCATGAAGACTCAATCATTTTTCTGTGTCCAGCGTTTATTTTACAGCTACACAATGCTCCACTAAATCTTTGCTAAAGGCTGTGTATTTCTTTGGAAGAATGAAACTGCTATTTTTTTTAAGAAAAATCATTTTCCTTTTGACAGTTGTGTTGTTTGTTCTTTAACTCGACTTCCAAGAAAGCCCTGCACAAGAATTCCTATGTGCCCAAACTGTCTGTTTATGTGTACAAATGGGGGGAAAAAAAATCTTGAATCTTGACCGCGAGAGGATCTACAAAACTACACTAAAGCCCAATGTTGCATTCAACTCTTGAATAAGAGGAAATGTATGCAGCAGGGCTCCGCTTTTTGATTACATCAATAAAAATGTGACGTGTTGAGCATCACTACTCTTCATCAAATATAGCTACAATACGCAGCACGGCTCATCCTTTTGTCTGAATGTGGCCGCATCTTTCTCTGTAAAGACACTGAAATACGTGCGCAAGCATACTGGCAATACTTCGTAATAAAAAGTTCCTGAAGCAAGATTTTCTCACCTCATAGTTGAGGTTAACACAAGTGTCAAGGGCAGGTAAAAGTGGCGTCCTTCGCAAAGAAAAAAAACATTATGCGTAAGCTGCCATTAGGTGACTCCTACGTGTGGAATCACTTTAACGACATAAAGATGGCAAAGTTTCCCTATTTGGGTAGAAAACCCATAGTGATACTACATATCATGACAGGTGATAAACTAAAGGAAACTAGAATTTCCTCTGCCAACCAGTCAAGCTGCAGTTCACATTCATGTCTGTCCAGATTTGACCTTTAACCTTTTTGACATGAAACAATACTATCTCGCCATTTAGACATTTGTGTAAAAATGCATGAATTCTTGAGCTATGGCCAAAAATGTGACCTATGACCGACAAAATCTAATCACCCCAGAGTCCAAGTGAACATGCCAACATTCTCTACTGGCGTTAATGACATTCATTAGCTGGTAAGCATTTTCGATATTTTGTCTAATAACTGTTCACAATCTCTGAATCTGGACTGTGATCAGCTGTCTGGTGTGACGTTAAACATAAAATTGCCAACTTTGCCATCACATGAAGGACATGAATGGCAACTTTTTAGAGTATCCAGTGTCAGTTATCACAGCAAATGCTAATGAATCAGAGCTTTCTATTAAAATCAGCTAAGTGAGAATATGGAGGTGGTAGCATATTTACACTACGTTCAAAAGTTTGGGTCACCCAGACAATTTCATGTCTTCCATGAAAACTCACACTTTTATTCATGTGCTAATATAATTGCAGAAGGGTTTTCTAATCATCACTTACCCTTTCAACACCATTAGCTAACACAATGTAGCATTAGAACACAGGAGTGATGGTTGTTGGAAATGTTCCTCTGTACTCCTACGGAGATATTCTATTAAAAATCTGACATTTTCTGCTAGAATAGTCATTTACCGCATTTACAGTGTCTGGACTTCAATTCTGATTCTTCTAATGTTATCTTCATTGAAAGGAACAGCTTTTCTTTCAAAAATTAGGACATTTCTAAGAGACCACCAAACTTTTGAACGGTACTGTATGTCACTAAGCCACCATTAACATGCTCTAGAATGTATTAAACTATGGATCTTTGTTATGAAGCACAAGTTGGACAGCAATGCAAAATAATTAAAAGATTAAAAATTAACTTGAGATAAATGTCATCATAGAGGAATTGTTTCTTTGACAGCAAAGCACTAACGTCTACTCAAAGCTTTTGTTCTCAGCTTGGGCTCAGTTTATGCACTTTTAAAGGATGTCTTTGAACTCTTGGATGTTACTGTTGAGATGTACGACTACTAAAAACCTCAGTGAGTAGATGTGATCACAAGAACTGTTGATTGAATATATAGTGTTTCTTCTCCTCGTTATAATTCTGCTTGTTCTCCTCTCTGTGATTTCATGGTGTACAAATCTGGCTGGTGTTACAATGCTTTATTCCATCATTAAATATATCATCCAATAGTACATAAAATGATTCACTGTTATTGCCTTTTTCATTGTGCTGTGGAATTCACATCAAGTGACTTATTCCTCCACTAGAGTTGTACAAACATTACATTATTGTAACTACAAAATAAGCAGCACTGTTTCGAGACTATTGTTCTTGTTAATAGTCTCAGAGGCCCATTTCTCCAATATGTTAGAGTCTGTAAGTGTCAAGTTTTTATCAGGTTGTTGATTTAACGTGACCAACAAAGATCCTATGGTTTCCCATCAACTGTGTCACCAAAAACATATTATTTGTCAAACTATTTGTGAATGCACAAATCAAAAAAGTTACCAAATAATAAGCGAGAAGTCAGGAGAGATCAAGCAAAAGATTCAGCAGGTCTGAAGCAAACTAACTCCGAAACTTGTTCTGCTTTCATCTTTTCATAAAAACAAAAGGTACAAAGCTCTAGCAAAATTTTGCACTGCAAGTGTGGAATTGCCTGCTACAGCTGAAACCACACCGTGCAGACTGCAAGAAAACCAAGCAATTGTATTGTTTGCAGAAGTAGGAGCGTACCACCAAACAGCTGTGCAAATGGCTATGAGGGGATCATCTCTTCTTTGTGAATCTCGATGCGTTGCGGTTCAGAGTCAGGTTCGGGGGTTTTCCCACAGTAGCTACAACAAAACATGTGAAATGTTTGAAGTGAACCCAAAAAATGGAAAAGGTTTGCAAAATCAAGACTGACAGAAGTTAGAATCATCCCTGCGTCACACTCTGTTGTCTCAACGTGGACATGTGGCTTCAATAACTGATGTGATAGAAGAAATTCACCACTGTAGAAACCTTCCACTAATATTAATTCAATTTTATTTATATAGTGCCAATTACAGGTCAGATTGTCTCAAGATATTTTACAGAACCCATATGCCTGATATTAAATGTAGTAAATGGCCTTTTCTGTTTGACAAGTAAACAACTAACCACTAGCTACAGATACAGATGGACAATGTGCATACGGTGTTGTACTATAAGTGTATAAAGTATTAAAAGAACAGTGAAGACACTTTCAAAAAACAAGTCCATTAATGGTTTTTCTCTGGTGAAAATCTTCCTTGTTAACATGTCCATATGGTGTTTCTCACATGGTAGACAGAAAAATTGTTTCCACCTTGCGGCTGCAGTGTACCGATGACAAAAACACTGACTCGGATTTCCAGGGTTTCATACGTATCAAACCTAAAGAACCAATTCTGTCAGTCTGTGGGACGGGGCTTCCTGTATCATAATTCTTCTTAAGAATCAATTTCCAGTTCAAACGTGTACGGCTGAATTATTTACAATATTACAAGTTGCAATTATGTGGCATAGAGTTGTCTACGCTTTCAGCAAGCAGGTGAGGGTGAGCACAGAGAGGCAGGGACTTCATGGCTCCACAAACTCTACAGGAAGCAACATTTTAGAGTACATTTAAGACATTTTAAGGCAAAAAGGGTTTTCAAGGGTTAAGAGCTATGTGGAAATTGTAATGCTGAGGGACATTTAGAGATGACAGGAACTGTACGACAGATCTGAAACCGACAAATAAATACTGTTTGTTGTAGTGTGTACACTACATGTTGATTTGTTGTTGTAGCAGTAGCTCATTTATAACTAGTTTAAAGCAGCCATAAAATGAGGGATTAGACAGAAACACCTTTGCAGTACTTTGAACTAAGAAAAACTGAATGACACATCGTGGAAACATCTAAGACTCCTAAAATCCACCAGCTTCCCTCAGTACATTTGCACAGCGCTTTTCAAGGTATTTGGCATGTAGGTTGTTCCAAGCATCTTGGAGAACTTGCCACAGTTTTTCTGTGGATTTAGTTTCTCTCAAATAGATTATGCTAAATTAAAAGTTCCAGAGGTAGTACCATCTGTTGTATAACGCTCTGCCTTTCCGATTTTAGCCCTAGGTTTGGGAATGTTGTGCTGTGAAAATGATTTTGAGGCAGAGTCGATGGTACTGTGTGACAGAATTTAAACATGTGAAGTGCCTACAAGCTTTATGGTGGTATTAAATATGGATGTGACACACTATTTTTAATTTAATGTCAATTGATAACCAGATATGACATTAAAGAGTTCATGCTACTATGAGGTAAAAAATTCAACATGATCACTTTGGCCCTTACTTACACACATACTTCTACGTAGGGGGTCCTCGGTTTACGACATCCTCAACTTACGGCATTTCATCGTTACGTCTGAACTGGTTACGTAAAACTCGTTGGTGAGCAAGTGGAGCAGACAAATACGTCGTCATGTGGCACTATAAGAGGAAGACCAGCTTTGCTTCATTCGCCGGTTGTACACCACCTTGGATTTTGCTACATTCACTAACTGTTTGCCCTTCCTTATGGCTCCCAAGCGCAAGTCAGACTCTTCTGATGGCAATGCTTTGAAGAGAAGGAAAGCCATCTCCATGGAAGTGAAATTAGATAAAATAAAATGTTTGGAAAAAGGGAAAACACAGCAAACATCGGCCGGTTGTCGTGGTGGGGACGCATAGGAGTGAGTGTGTTCCGAATTATGGCGAAAATCGACTCGCGTCTTGTCGTAGGAACGGAATTTCAACTTAAGTCGAGGACCCCCTGTATACAGACACATCTCATGCACATTTTTTCACTACATATACATTTCCATGCTTCCTACTTGTTTACTTTTATTCTATGTTATGTTTATATGTCTATTGGTGTCTGTAGTTTACATGTGTATTTGTTCCTGCTGGCTCCTCTTGGCAAGTGCATGTTTGCAAATCAGACTTCCAAGACACACACATTGCATTTTGGCGAGCAACACTGAGCATAAATATAGTTTGGAAAACTCCATAGATAACCTTTCATTTCAAGTGCAGTTTGCTAGAGATTCCTAAATAAGTTAAAAACTATCATTTTTGAATCAATGCGATACTTGAACTTGGAAAAATGTAGCTCATAAAGTGCCAAACGACTATCTTAAAGACAGAAAAGACTCAATGATTAAAATGGCAGATGCAAATAACTGCTGCTGGGGTATGAATCACAGTTTCTAGAGGAGCTGGTAAACTTTGGTGTTACTGTTGATTGCTTTGGACTGTAAACTTTGGATTTCTGTGTATTTGGTGGGCACACATTTCCTCTACATAAAAATAAAATGATGGAGAAGGTGTGTAAAAAAAATCCGACCCATTTATAGATTACTTCTTCACTACTTCCACACTTTGTGCCGATGTCTGACTCTCTTTCCAGTCGCTCATTTATACATTTGCCTACACGTCGGAGACATAACAATGGATATATTAAAATCCGGATACAGCGCTGCCACTCATCATTGTTGAGTTTTATTTATTCTATGATGAATTTTGTTCCATTTTTGTACAAAAGCCTGAGCACCTGGAAAAATGTCATTTATTTTAATGGTGTCACTACTATGCAAAGTCTATAGGCTGAACTGTGAGCGAGGCCAGCAGGAAGGAAGGTGAGACGCATAAAATGGACGCAAACTCAGAATCTACAACTTTTTGGCTCATTCGCCAAGAAGCAATTTTCAGTTAAATCAGAAACTTTGGTCTTCAGTATTTAGTTCTCTTTAATACATATATGGATATCATTCTGTTGTGGGAGTCTGACAGTGTTATTCTGTGATTTGTGTTTTGTTGTGTGATAAAATAAATCACTGTGTTGGAATCAGTATCCCGGTCATAGTTTGGATAATATTTTAGATATGAACAGAGAAATCTGTAATTAATTTCATTGTATACATGATAACTAAAAACATCCCATTTACTGATTACCATTTATGAGTTTGATAAAGTGCAACATGCAATACAAAGTGACATTCTGAGAAAAACACTTCAGTCACAGCCAGGAACGGTTCTGTACACAGGACACTACTCTTTTCAGATTTCGGTTCACTAAAGCTGCTGAGATTACCGAGGTGTACCAACTTAAAGAAACAAACCCCAAACATGACAACGATTTCCGCTGATGCAAAAATCAACTCTGGTGTCTTTAATCCGAACATCCAGCCAGGAGCTGATACTAAGTGACCGATTAAGCACAAATAGACACAGGAGGACAAGCTGAGTAGAGCAGGATGCCAAGCAGCCACTTTGCACAATTCTATTCCCTGTAACAAACTCTTTGCTTTTTGTACTTTTGTTGCTGGATGGCAGCAGTTTGGTCAACTCTGCCGGTTTTTAAATGTGCTATTCAAATAAACTTGATTTGTTTCGACGGAAATCCAATGAGAATACACAATCTGTGTGTTTGCTTTGCTAAATTATGCAACATTTTGTGACCGAGGATGAATTGTTTATTGCAAAATGCAGATAGCAAGGGAACAGAAAGGAAAAAATCCCCTTGACTTGAGGGGAGGAAAAAAAGAGACAATTCACTCTTCTAGAATGACATACATTTGTGGGCACCATAAAGTTTTTTTTGTTTTTTTTTTTAAAAAGGGCAGATTCAAATTTTTGATAGTCCTGAACAGTACACCTGACTCAAATGCAGCTTGATAACTCAGCAAAGCCACCACCTGAGTGTGATACTACACTGTGGTGGCCTGTGGTAACCAAACTTCCACCATCTCCACTGACATCACTACTATCACGGAAACCAGAGATTTTGTTTTTTCCTTTTCATTGTGAGCAGTGAAATAAGGTGACATTTAGTTTTAAGGACGTGAAGCACATTTTCTGGTCAGTGTGAAACTTCGATGACTTCACCCCACACAGAACGTCATTGGTGGCATGTAAAGGCTGCAAATCACTTTCATGAGCTGTAATATTTGATCCTCCAGGTCTCCGTACAGGTAAATCGAAAAAATAAAAAGAACATTAAAAAAAAGCGTGAACTATCACAACTACTGCAGTGGGGCAATTAGCCACAATAAAGTCTTTTTTTTAGTGTTTAATGATTAACTGAATAAAAAACAAACGCTCACTGACCACTTTATTTGGCACACCTTGCTAGTAAAATGTTGGACACTCTGTTGCCTTTAGAACTGCCTTAATTCTTCATGGCATACTTTGAACAAGGTGTGGGAAACATTTCTCAGAGATTTTGGTCCACACTGACCTGATAGCATCACACAGTTGCTGCGAATTTGTCGACTGAACACCCATGATGCCAATCTAACGTTACACCACATCTTCAATTTGCTCTGTTGGATTGAGATCTGGTGATTGTGGAGGCCACTGGAGTACAGAGAACTCATTGTCATAGTCAAGAACTCAGTTTGAGATGTGAGCTTTTTGACATGCTGCATTATGCTGCTAGAAGTAGCCATCAGAAGAGGTGTCATAAAGGAATAGACATGGTTAGTAACAAGGCTGTGGCATCTAAACCATGCTCAATTGGTAATAAGGAACCCAAAGTGTGCCAAGAAAACATCCCCCACACCATTACACCACCAGCACTGGCCTGAACTGTTGATACAAGGCAGGATGGATCCGTGCTTTCATGCTGTTTACACCAAATTCTGACCATCTGAATGTCGCAGCTGAAATGGACACTCAGATCAGGCAAGGTTTACAGTCCTCTATTGTCTAATTTTGGTGAGCCTGTGCAAATTGTAGTATCAGTTTCCTGTTCTTAGCTGGCAGGAATGGCACCCGGTGTGGTCTGCTCCTGCTGTAGCCCATCTTCTTCAAGGTTGGACGTGTTGTGCATTCAGAGATGGCATTCTACATTCCTTGGTTGTAACTCTTTGGAGATTAATAAAGTACCTATCTATCTATCTACACACGTGGACAAAATTGTTGGTACCCCTCAGTTAAAGAAGGAAAAACCCACAATTCTCACTGAAATCACTTGAAACTCACAAAAGTAACAATAAATAAAAATTTATTGAAAATTAAATAATCAAAATCAGCCATCACTTTTGAATTGTTGATTAACATAATTATTTAAAAAAACAAACTAATGAAATAGGGCTGGACAAAAATGATGGTACCCATAACTTAATATTTTGTTGCACAACCTTTTGAGGCAATCACTGCAATTAAACGATTTCTGTATTTGTCAATGAGCGTTCTGCAGCTGTCAACAGGTATTTTGGCCCACTCCTCACGAGCAAACAGCTCCAGTTGTCTCAGGTTTGATGGGTGTCTTCTCCAAATGGCATGTTTCAGCTCCTTCCACATATGTTCAATGGGATTCAGATCTGGGCTCATAGAAGGCCACTTTAGAATAGTCCAACGCTTTTCTCTCAGCCATTCTTGGGTGTTTTTGGCTGTGTGTTTTGGATCGTTGTCCTGTTGGAAGACCCATGACCTGCGACTGAGACCAAGCTTTCTGACACTAGGCAGCACATTTCTCTCCAGAATGCCTTGATAGTCTTCAGATTTCATCGTACCTTGCACACTTTCAAGACACCCTGTGCCAGATGCAGCAAAGCAGCCCCAAAACATTACTGAGCCTCCTCCATGTTTCACCGTAGGGACAGTGTTCTTTTCTTCGTATGCTTGGTTTTTGAGTCTATGAACATAGAGTTGATGTGCCTTACCAAAAAGCTCCAGTTTGGTCTCATCTGTCCAAAGGACATTCTCCCAGAAGCTTTGTGGCTTGTCAACATGCATTTTTGCAAATTCCAGTCTGGCTTTTTTATGAGTTTTTTTCAGCAGTGGTGTCCTCCTTGGTCATCTCCCATGAAGTCCACTTTGGCTCAAACAACGACGAATGGTGCGATCTGACACTGATGTACCTTGGCCTTGGAGTTCATCTTTAATTTCTTTGGAGGTTGCTCTGGGCTCTTTGGATACAATTCCAACGATCCGTCTCTTCAATTTGCCATCAATTTTCCTCTTGCGGCCACGTCCAGGGAGGTTGGCTACTGTCCCGTGGGTCTTGAACTTCTGAATAATATGAGCCACTGTTGTCACAGGAACTTCAAGCTGTTTAGAGATGGTCTTATAGCCTTTACCTTTAAGATGTTTGTCTATCATTTTTTTTCGGATGTCCTGGGACAATTCTCTCCTTCGCTTTCTGTTGTCCATGTTCAGTGTGGTACACACCTTTTCACCAAACAGCAGGGTGACTACTTGTCTCCCTTTAAATAGGCAGACTGACTGATTATGAGTTTGGAAACACCTGTGATGTCAATTAAATGACACACCTGAGTTAATCATGTCACTCTGGTCAAATAGTTTTCAATCTTTTATAGAGGTACCATCATTTTTGTCCAGGCCTGTTTCATTAGTTTGTTTTTTTAAATAATTATGTTAATCAACAATTCAAAAGTAATGGCTGTTTTTGATTATTTAATTTTCAATACATTTTTATTTATTGTTACTTTTGTGAGTTTCAAGTGATTTCAGTGAGAATTGTGGGTTTTTCCTTCTTTAACTGAGGGGTACCAACAATTTTGTCCATGTGTGTATCTAGTGGTTATTTGAGTTACTGTTGCCTTATAGGCAGGTGTCATTAATACAAATTTGTTCTCCGGTGAAGTTGTATCAAGATGGAAGTCAAAAGAGTTGAGATATCTGCTCTCCTTCGTGCTGGCCACAACAAGTCTGACAGAGCCAAGCAGTTGAACATCAGCCGGATGACCGTCCACAGAGTCGCAGAGAGGCTCAAGAATGGTGAAGATCTTTCAGATGATCTTTCAAGAATGGTGAAGACCTGAAAGATCTTCACCATTCATTAGCCTCTCCGCGACTCTGTGGACGGTCATCCGGCTGATGTTCAGCACGAAGGAGAGCAGATATCTCAACTCTTTTGACTTCCATCTTGATACAACTTCACCGGAGAAAAAAATTTGTATTAGGGACACCTGCCTATAAGGTAGAACTTTCAGTTTATTTAATGGAATTTTTCACTCCGACATGTAAACGTCTCTAAAGATCATGAAACCGAGTGTAACAGAACTTTTGCAAAGCCCGGTATGTCCAATACCCCTGTATTATACTATATATGTACAATACCTCTGTACTATACATGTACAATACACTGCAGATGTTAGCCCATGTTCTACCAGAACAGTTATTTCTGTTGCACAGTGCACTAGAAATAATCGATAGAATACTCAAATACTAAAATAAGCCTTATCAAGAGTATTTTAGAATTTTAAGTCATTAATGAAGTTACTGTGCTGTTGTTTCATAGTTCCGTGTGCATAAACGTGCTCAACGCTCTTGTTTTGGTTAAGACGATTATAACTGCTCAGACAAAAGGCTCCTACAAACAGCTGGAAGCAACAGGCTGACTTTCATGCCCTGGTAACAGTCAAAAAATATATAAAATGAAAAAGATCACATTCATGATTGGTGAGTTTTATTAATTGGAGTTAGTCTGTGTTTTAAAGTTTCATTTTTATTGACATTTGTTTGTAACACATGTGGCTGTAAAAATTAAAAAGTGTGTAAAAGTTAACATGTTTTGTGATTTGGGCATGCAAACGGTATGGCATGGCATGTCTGTGAAGATTTTGGACCAGTATTTGTCCTAACATGTTGCAAAAGTTTTTTCCAATTAGCTTTACGTAACTCAAAGTACGCCATGTTAGTAGGGCCAGCTTAGTGCGGAAAAGTGACATTTTAGACATAAGAGCCAGCAGGTTTAGTTGTCATCAGATTGATAGGAAGGATTGCATGTCTGAAAGGGGATACTTGCAAAGGTGCAACCACAAAAGTGTTTGGCCCCTACCTTTACCCCCCCTCCCCCCGACAAAATTGTTCCACTTTGAGAAATGTAAACTTTGTCTTCTTCTCTTATTCAAAAAATGGAGAAAATACTCAATTGTTCAATACAAGAAATGTCACCTATGACATTTAGTCTATGTCTTTCACTAAATGACCCAGACCTATGCAAATATTGTACGAAAAAATGCATCAAACAACAAACTATGACAATTCTCTGAATCTGTATCTTTCACATAGATAAAGAATTACAACATTAACTGTTGGAAATGTGCAGGAGGAAGTTTCCAAATATGGACAACTTGCCCTGTTAGTTCCCCTGTGGGAAAGACAACTCGGTACATTTTTTTTTTTTAAGAGCCCTTGCGTATGAACAAAGGAACAAGCACACAATCTAACCATCACAGATGCCGACAAGTGATTTGTGTTTACCTCTGACCTTATCTCTTATCACGGAAGTATTACAATCATGTGGGTGATCGCTCTTAATAAGCATGCTATGCAGCATTTCTACTAATACTCAAATAATGACTAGAATTAACGCAGCGAAAGTGGGAGTGGGTAGGAAATTAAGAGTGTGAGAGGAGGATGGTAGAGGAGAATGGTAAACTTTTTATCAGCAATTTAAAGGCTGAATAATATGTACTAAACTTAAAATGGTTAAACTGAAATCCGTACATAAGTCCAGTAATATCAGTAATATGTATAAAATGTGAACAGGAGCGCAGAGAAGAATCTGTAGTTGCAATAAAATGAATATAATCAACAACAAATATCACAACAAATAGCATTTTACAGGGTGGGATCAAAAAAGCGACATGTTAGGCTTGATTGTGGCTCTAAACATCAAACAAACCTGCGGCACAGAATGTCATCAAACAACAACAGGAAATCGGAAACAGGTCAGATTTGAGTCAAACTCTGAATTTTGCATTTTGATTTCACAGCAGCTGTTTAACACATGAATTTGGGTTAAAAATTATATTTGTTTACTTCAGAGGATTATTTTAAATGCATGTTGGGCATAAGAATGTCAAGGGCCTGGTAAATGAAACCTTCTCTGCCTGGTCACATGAAAAAGCAGAGATTTGAATCTGAATATGAAAGGCTAATATTTACTGTGGGCAAGGAGTTCATCGTAAGACATGGAAACTGCAGGGATGCCCCCACAAAGCAACTAATTCCATGGATCGAAATTTCCCCACCCTCTTAAAGCACGTCAAAATCCAGTCACATTCATGATTAGAGAACGAGTCCTGAAGAAACCCCACAACTGAAACCTAACAAGCAAAAGAGAAAAAGTGACGACAGTGTCCAGTGTGACAGGTTGAGATGAGCAGAGGTTCTTACCAACGCTTACCTGTGCTGTTTGGGGCTCTTGTGGGGAATCCCCTATACAGCGTGGGCGTCAGAGAAACCCTTCATTCATTTTAGCTCATGGTGCGACACAACAGTCAATATTTGCACTTGATCCCAGTCTTGTCTGTTTTTATCCAATGACCGCGGCAATGAAACAGGTGCTAAAAATAATTTCTAAAACATGCATTTCTGCCCCCTATGTTTTTTTATCATTTTGGCATTTGTCTCCAAATTGTGTAACTGTGTCACTTGAGTATTGTTCATTTATTTACAATTTCTATGCCCCCCAAACATTTTGAAATGCATGTGTGCATCACTGATTTGTGAAACGTCTCAATGTCACGCAGTCTAAAATCAACTTCTGTTACAGCTGAAGAAAAAAAGGAGCGGTAAAAGATATGAATGTTGCAGAAATGGTTTGTGGTCAGAAGCTGTTGCTTTTCATACTGAACTAAAAGAAACACCAACAACTTTCTCTGAAGAGAGGAAACCCAACCCTGGCATTCTCCATTGTGCTCCATTTGTCAACGATTGTGTAGAGCGCTCTCGAATACAGCACACATTAATAAAACAAGAAATCTGCTAGGGTGAAGTATTAGCAGCATCCAAATAAAAATAAATACTAGTGAACTACAGATACCTGGGATGTAAGCACAGATAAGAGGCAGAGAATGAAAGTGTTGAAAAATTATGTATTCAAGTGTGGATAAACAGTACATTTTTCACGAATCACCATCTGAAACACACTCTGTGCCCACCTGCTCTTAACTTTGGGTTTTCACCTGGCAGTTGATAAAGGAAAAAGGCAAAATGATTAATAGGAAAAAAAATCAGAAGTCCCTACAAGAACATCCCTCCTCAGCCCACTCATCTTTGGTCTGTCACCGTATAAATTAGCCTCAAACTGCACAAGAGGGCACCACAAGCCACAGATATTCAGAGCTATAACATCTTCACAGGAGACTGCAGCCAAAACTTTCAAGACTTCAGTATGGAGCACTACTTCAGAATTGCCCTCTGCATGTTTCTTTTCGTAGGGTATCTTCAAGGAAAATCCTTACCTGTCTACCAGGGTGACCTGGGGAAGTTGTTTCATCTAAGTGAAACTGTGTGTGTAAGTAAAGATTGCGAGTTTTACTGTTGAAAGCTGTTGTCTAACTCAACCAGTATAGAAGATGTTTTAAATGAAGTTGTTGGTAAAATTGTCTTTTTCTCCTTTCTTTAGGGAAAAACAACTTTCATGTCTCCATCTCCAAGCAATGAGACGGTAAGAGATCACTGCAGATCAGGTTTAAATTCTGGTTCCACCATAAATTCACATTCATGATGTTTTAGCTTTTGTAGATTGCAGACAGTTTTATAAACAGGTGTTTAGAAAGTATCTACAACTGTGTGTTGCTCTGCCATGTATTTTTAGCTTTGGATAGCAATCCTTCTGCAAACCAGTAGGGGGCAGGTGTTTTCTCTCAAAATTGTAAGAAAAAAAGATTCATCAGATTGATAAGAGAGAGAAAAAAATCCTACTTCCACTAGCAATTTAGCATGACAAAAAGCTGCTTGTAATATTGTTGACATCATTTGAAGTGTACTTCACTATGTGTGGCCATAAAAACTGTTGTATCTTTGTCAGGAGGAGTGCATGGCTCTGAGGATCTTCGCGTGCGAACTGAAACAAATGCAAAAAAACTGTACAGATGATCGGCAGTACATTGGCATGACACTGGGAGCTATGAACAAGTCAGAGATTTGCCCACAAGTGGTGAGTATTAACAGTGATGTACTGCACTGCCCTATAAATAATTCACATTTAAGTACCTTCAAAATGTTTTATCCAATAGCAAACCAGCCTATTCTCCTCGTTCACAGACATCCTCTCCAGACTGCCAGTGGGAAGGTGACGGATCCCGAAAACAGTTTGCAGCCTTTCGGGAGGACCTCAAAACTCTTTATCAAAGGATCAGCAGTCGACCCAACTGACCCAACAGATGTTTCCTTTTTAATTATTTAATATTACACACTGCACTAAAATGTGATGTTCTATTTAACAAATTAGAAACACTGTAAGTTCTCAAAGTATTTATATATTTATTTATTGTGCAACCGATCTTCCACATATATACCCGATATGTGAATTTTTGCTAATAAAATGTGAACAGCTATCATGGTGAAATGATTTGTTCTTTCAGTATTAATCTATTCACTTATGTCATATGGTCACTTCTCTCTAAAATGATGGTGATGATAACACTGACAAGAACAAAGAAAAAACATGCCAACTTCAAGATTTCAGAACAAAACCAACAACCCAGCTGGGTTCAGACCTGCAAGGTGTCAGGCTGAATGGTGGCTTATATCTCGGTACAAATCTGACAACGAATGGTTTTCATCTTTACAGCCCTTTTCAGACATGCACTGCTATATGGTAATCTGACAAATCCCTTGTAACTTATCTGTTAAAGTCAAAACCACAGTCTTAAAAAGTTAAGACCTAATAACATTACTGTATCAATTTCAACAACAAAGAAAAAAAAACTATGTATATATGTACTTGTGACAAAAAGTTGTCTCCTCACAAGTCTACTGCTTCTGCACGAGCCTATCATCAGCACTTTAAACATCAGGTGCCACAAGGCTGCATCAGTACACACTTCATACTAGTGACAAAGGTTGAGTCATTGCAGCTGTTCTGTAGCCTGATGAAATTCACACCTGCTGAAGATTCAGCCAATCCTTCAACTCATGATTGTGAGACATGCTACGGACGAGAAAACACTTAAATATTTTTCAATCACTTGTAGATTTTAAACAAGCAGAAAACAAACAAGAAAAGCAACATAAGAATAACTGGTTTCTTCCACTGTACATTTGAATTATGAAACAACCAGGCATGTGCTGCAAAGGAGATTGGACAATATTTTCAATAATAATATCTTTTCCAATGTTGTTGTACATTTGAAAATGTACCCTCACGCCATAGTTTCCAATCCAAACTTAGTACATTTAAGTACATTAAAGTACATTGTTTTATTTAGTATATTGATGAAGGTTGAGGGAATTATACCAACAAGTAATTTTAAAGGACAGATGAAAAGAAAGACTACAAAGGCAGCTATCAGTAATTACACACGTGGACAAAATTGTTGGTACCCCTCAGTTAAAGAAGGAAAAACCCACAATTCTCACTGAAATCACTTGAAACTCACAAAAGTAACAATAAATAAAAATTTATTGAAAATTAAATAATCAAAAACAGCCATTACTTTTGAATTGTTGATTAACATAATTATTTAAAAAAACAAACTAATGAAACAGGCCTGGACAAAAATGATGGTACCTCTATAAAAGATTGAAAACTATTTGACCAGAGTGACATGATTAACTCAGGTGTGTCATTTAATTGACATCACAGGTGTTTCCAAACTCATAATCAGTCAGTCTGCCTATTTAAAGGGAGACAAGTAGTCACCCTGCTGTTTGGTGAAAAGGTGTGTACCACACTGAACATGGACAACAGAAAGTGAAGGAGAGAATTGTCCCAGGACATCCGAAAAAAAATGATAGACAAACATCTTAAAGGTAAAGGCTATAAGACCATCTCTAAACAGCTTGAAGTTCCTGTGACAACAGTGGCTCATATTATTCAGAAGTTCAAGACCCACGGGACAGTAGCCAACCTCCCTGGACGTGGCCGCAAGAGGAAAATTGATGACAAATTGAAGAGACGGATCGTTGGAATTGTATCCAAAGAGCCCAGAGCAACCTCCAAAGAAATTAAAGGTGAACTCCAAGGCCAAGGTACATCAGTGTCAGATCGCACCATTCGTCGTTGTTTGAGCCAAAGTGGACTTCATGGGAGACGACCAAGGAGGACACCACTGCTGAAAAAAACTCATAAAAAAGCCAGACTGGAATTTGCAAAAATGCATGTTGACAAGCCACAAAGCTTCTGGGAGAATGTCCTTTGGACAGATGAGACCAAACTGGAGCTTTTTGGTAAGGCACATCAACTCTATGTTCATAGACTCAAAAACCAAGCATACGAAGAAAAGAACACTGTCCCTACGGTGAAACATGGAGGAGGCTCAGTAATGTTTTGGGGCTGCTTTGCTGCATCTGGCACAGGGTGTCTTGAAAGTGTGCAAGGTACGATGAAATCTGAAGACTATCAAGGCATTCTGGAGAGAAATGTGCTGCCTAGTGTCAGAAAGCTTGGTCTCAGTCGCAGGTCATGGGTCTTCCAACAGGACAACGATCCAAAACACACAGCCAAAAACACCCAAGAATGGCTGAGAGAAAAGCGTTGGACTATTCTAAAGTGGCATTCTATGAGCCCAGATCTGAATCCCATTGAACATATGTGGAAGGAGCTGAAACATGCCATTTGGAGAAGACACCCATCAAACCTGAGACAACTGGAGCTGTTTGCTCATGAGGAGTGGGCCAAAATACCTGTTGACAGCTGCAGAACGCTCATTGACAAATACAGAAATCGTTTAATTGCAGTGATTGCCTCAAAAGGTTGCGCAACAAAATATTAAGTTATGGGTACCATCATTTTTGTCCAGCCCTATTTCATTAGTTTGTTTTTTTTAAATAATTATGTTAATCAACAATTCAAAAGTGATGGCTGATTTTGATTATTTAATTTTCAATAAATTTTTATTTATTGTTACTTTTGTGAGTTTCAAGTGATTTCAGTGAGAATTGTGGGTTTTTCCTTCTTTAACTGAGGGGTACCAACAATTTTGTCCACGTGTGTACATATTGTTGCATCAAAAAAGAAAAAAATATCTATTAAATAACTGTGTATACAAAATCCGAATTACTTGAATATTCAGCAGTCAGCTGCTCAAGAAACTTTCAGAATCAACTTTGGCACTACTTGCCTTTGACACTTCATGTTTTTATGTCAATCTGAGCTTCATATGTGGTGTTTGCCTACAAATATCTGTATATTCATATATTTTCTACTTGTCTCATTTAAAAGTGGAGGTTTTCAAATCTCCATATTAAGCAAATCTCATCAATATCATCCAGTGACTATGGCATGGTCAGGGGATTTTATCTACTGATAATACATAAACTATGATCTAGTCTAGTAGCTAGTCTGAAAACACTGAATACAGAAGAAGCTCACATAAAGAGCTGATTAGCAACGACAGTATATATGCATACACATACATATAATTGGTGTCACTTGTAAAGCCTAAGCTGTGTCAGATGTTATGGCTGTGTTCACATATTTTTTTATTGCAAAAACTACTGAGTGTTAGTTTACAGCCAGCAAAGAGTTCAGAGTTAAAAGAGAAAGCTAGAAAAAAAAAAAAACCTTTACACCACAAACTCGGCCCAGCTAACCTAGTTTCACAAGAGCTTATGGTTCAGTGCTATGCTACAGTAGCCCACTGGAGGGATTTTACCATGTTGTAGTAGTATGGTGAAAAAAAAATTCCAAGAGTCATCTAAAGGAAAAACAGTGCTGTATGCATTAGCTGATACACACCTAATTCAGCCCACCCTTTCCACCTCACAGCTATATAAATTAAATGCAACACATGGGGTAAGTAAACCAATGCCTCACCTTCACTAAGCTACTTGCTTTTCACAGTGACAGGCCTTCAAGCTGAAAATGGAGCATTTTATTAGGACTGTCTTTTGGATTTTTACTCTTTCTGGTTTTCTACAAGCAGCACCTCGGCCAGCCAAGTCAGACTTTCGCATCAATTTAATGCGGGAATCTGTTAAATGTGTAAGTCATTTCAAGTTCAATATTTTTCATGCTCAATGTGATTTTCTGCTAGTTGCTAATACAGTTGTATGTTTTCTTCTGTCCACACAGCTGCCAGATTCAAAATTCTATACTCCAGAAAATGTGTTGGTAAGCCTATATTTTATATTATAAAGTTTTACAATTATTTACAATGAATGATGCATTGCCATTAACTCCAGTAAGTCACAAATAAGTATGAAATTTGGTCTACACATGTACTGTGGCAAACACGATGACAAAGCAATTAGTGAATA
Organism: Acanthochromis polyacanthus; assembly: GCF_021347895.1. NCBI lineage: Eukaryota > Metazoa > Chordata > Actinopteri > Pomacentridae > Acanthochromis > Acanthochromis polyacanthus. The sequence goes on from NC_067122.1 coordinate 7,372,322, forward strand.
ATAAGTTAGAACAAAATCAGCCAGGTTGGGTTCTCCCCAGCATCAAAGAAGCTCAAGCTTCTGGGTTTAGTTGAGCTTTTATAAACCACATGTGAGGTTCTCTAGTACAGGAAATGAGCTTGCCAGGTGTTGACATTTCACACAGCTGAGGCAGACTATTTGCTGGCTTTTGCGCAGCCACAAGTGTGTCTCAGTCAGATCAGTAAAAGGATGCTAGAACATCTCTCTCTCTCATACACAGGATAAATGCATTACTACAGCGGTGGACTGCGTTATGAAAGAACTTAACGGAACAGCAAAAGTGGAATGTGATGGCCCCAAAGACTACATTAACCTGGCTTTGAGTGCCTTTAGTCTCCTCAGAAAGGAGAGACAGGACAAAGGCTATGTAAGTATTGCCCTAAATTATGTTGCCAAATCCAGTGCCAATGATACAAAAAGTTGATAATAACGTGAAATTTCTGAAAGACAACTCAACTGACTTCTGTTCTCTCTAGGGACTCACCAACTCCACTGATTGTGTCTGTGAGAAATGGCGTCAAACTAATTTCAGTGAGTTTTTGAACAAAACCAGTGACTTAATAGATAAAATTAACAGCAAATGATGAGCTGTGGAACAGTAAAGAATGGTCGACTTCATCGAATAGAAGCTGACATGGCTGACTGTGTTTTCAAGAATGTATTCGAGTGTTTATGGGATGTTTACAGCATGTAATTAAGCAACATCTACACATGTTGAATGGTGCGATGAGAGGTATATCTGTTTTTACTGATGCTATGGTTCTGAACACTGCTCTAAAATATTTACATGTATAACCATGCCATTGCAATATGGAGTTGAGGCAACTGTTTATTTTGAAAGTTTTATTATCTAGTAATATGATCTCATTTCACTAAGTGTATACTTATGTCTGTGTAATTATATCTACAAAAAACTGTTGTGAAGTTCTCGGTCAAATTCCGACAATATACTTTGATGTAAACTGTAATGTGCTGAATTTTTATTTATATATTTATTCCCTATTTATGTTTTTATTTATGCTGCATGTTGTTGGTGCTCTATACCTGAATGTGTAATGTAATAAATGGAATGTCAAACTACTTGTGCATTGCTGTTATTTAAAAAGTATGTTAAAAGTACACTCAGTTCAGTTAAGCTTCACTTATATAGCACCAACTCACAATGTATGATCAGAATCTTTGGTTACAGTGCTAACAGTGGAAAGTTCTACAAGAACGACCTCTGGAAAAACAGCTCATTTAGCACTTGTTGGTTGTCTTTCAAAGCTGAACACAAACGTAGATCGTGTTATAAATTACAACATTTGCAAGACAAATTGTCTCTGAGCCACGTGTTCTTTCTCTCTCTTACCATGAGAAATTAACGTGGGACAGGAATAGGTGTGTTGCCTGTGTGGGAGGCTGTATTTCCGCAACGGTAAGGGCAAACAAAGCAGTCAAACTGTCCACAAGAAGTGCGAGTATGGAAAATCAAGTCATAGTGAAGTCACTGTCAAGTAATTTTTGGAACAGGTTCTGTAAAGTCCCGCAGTGTTTAGTTACTAGTTCTGAAAGGTAGGTCCACTGTCTGCCTATCCTATATTGGCAAGTTAGAAGTTAGCCAAGACATTATTAGCTTAATTTCATAATTTCCTCCACTCTTAAATTTCATTTTATAGACCAGTGCTTTTAGGTCTTCATAATGGTGAACATGACTACAAGTTTGCTTTTGTCAAATACATTTACCCACCTATATACATTATATTTCAAATGTCAAATTCAGTGATTATCATCTCAGTCTATTTTGTATACGCTGAAAATAATCATTCTTGGAACAAACATATTACTACGAAAATAAGAGCTGAAACGACCATGTGACCAGTAAGGCATCCTAGCCAACTTTTCCTCCTACATTTGTAACATAATGCTGCTTCTTTGACAAAGAAACACGTATTTTCCACCCAGGGTTTTAGGACATTATACATATTTGTAAGAAAATGTTCAGACAACAAAGACTAGTCTAAGATTATGTAGGACAATCCACAGCTCAACTATAGTCTCACTATGAAAAAACTGTATTAGCCTCCACTCTACTGGTGGTGAGGCAGAAATTTCACACTGACATTATCTTATTTCCTCTGCACATAAACTAATATTAGCATTAATTGATAGATCACACTAGTATGTGAAAAACTGTTGGCATACTTTGTGACATGGGCTTCAACTAATACAATTCGAAGTTCAATCCAAAAGTGACATTCTTGCATGTTGCCAGTACCAACAATCGTCCAAAATCCTTGCTTTCCCACTGGACAGCACAGACAGTGTGGATACAGGAAATGCAAAATGAGGTAAAACTCAAAGATCATGAGAAGCGCAAGGGAAAAGCTCTTTCTGTTTCTTTCAAATAGAATCTACTCATGAAAGCACCTATTTCTTGCACTGCTACGCCATCGTCTCATGAGTACTGCAATGTAATTTACTACTGCTGATATTTGAAAAACTGCAGATTTCAAGGAGAAAATCGAAGATATGAAAAGCCCCTTTGGTGCCTTTGCAGTTTTTAATCTAGCTGCTATATACAAGAGCACAGAACATATTACACACTCTTTCGCACAGCACCTCAGTATAGGTGCTACAGCTTCTAAGAGCTCAGGTCTCAAATGCTTTCACGGTGTAACCACATCAAGAGAGTTGCATATCCTGTTTATCTCTAAACCTACTAGTATCACCTCAGTGACTGAGTGATGACAAAAAAAAATGGTAGGCTCATAAAACGCATAGTGTGAATCTACCCCTTTGGTTAGGAGAACAGCAATTTAAATTTCTTTCAGGCATGTTCTATAAAGCCTGATGGCACTACATAAGGTGCTGATGCCCAATTTAAAACCCACTACATAGGAACGACATAATAAATGAATGAAATGAATAATGCTAATATTATGTAAACAGAATCCAGTCTACCAAAAAAACACAGTGTACTGAATCCACAGATACCATTTAAAATATTTTTTACATAAATGCCAACTTTGACTTTGTTGCCTGACATCAGAGACACACAGAGCGTTGACGAAGCTTCAAGAATAAATGATTAGAATGGACGATTTCTTCAGGTTTGGGAGTCTTCTTTTTTGTGAACGACAAAGGAGGTGCTAAAGACTTGTTTTGCTTCCATAGGCATATTAACAAAATGCACTGGCTGGAGCAGCAAAAGGGGCAGTTTACACGCAGTGCCTTACACAATGTGCCCTTTAAATGTAAAGGGTATCAATCAAACATTCCTTTGCCCACGAGCTGCCATAAAAGTTTCCCCTCTGCATCACATTTTAATGCAAGTTGAGGGATGAGCATGACTGCCTCCACAGCAGAATCAAGAACAATCAGATCATAATCAACGTGAGACAAACCCTAACCAGTCAGAATGATCAATGCCAACATAAAAGCCAACTTCATTTAAGTATTTTAGCAGACTGTCAAACTGATGTATAATTACAAACCCTGTAAGGTGTTGCCAGCATTTGGTGCACTGCATTACAGCCTGCACTGCAGATGAGGTCAAAGCAACAGCATGTTAAAGGAGACAAGTACAAAACCTGGTGCTATACATACAACTGCAAGGCGTGATCCTTGGACAGAAATTTCCTGCATGCAATGGTGATTCCTTCCGTTGGCCAAATCAGTAGTAAGTGAAAACACTCCATTCACAAGGCTGCTCAAAACTTAAGAGTAAATGATCTGCTGCATCGCATACACAGGAAACCAAAGCATTTCCTGTATGTGTACAAGCAATTATATAGAAAAGGCAAATCAACAGTCTTCAACATTGGGCGGGCGGCCAAGATGTTTACAAGTGTAATCCAAAATTATTTATTACTCACTTTGCAATTTAGGAAGTGGCTGCAGCCCGTTGCACCAGCCACATGTTAGCTTCAACTGGAAAAATGACTTCCACCATACAGGTTAGTGAGAACACATGTTGCATATGTATGGATGTTCAAATTTACTCTTCTCGCAAACAGGTATTAGTCACTAATTGCTAACATAGCATCGATGCGGATGCTGTTTTGTCCATTGGTGTTAATTTGTCTACAGTTATGTGCACACCAGTGCTGTTTTCTATCTGCATTGTTTTCAGTTTTAATCACAAGTGTAATATCGAAAAATATGTAACAAATGTTTCATTGTGATAAAAGATCACCAGCCAGACTCAACAGATACTGGGCTACAGGCGAAATGCTGTTCTGTTGTGTTTTTACACCATTTAAAGAAAATGCTATTTACTCTTTCCCTCACCATAAAACTTTCCTTGTAGCTGTGTGTTATAGCTGTGTAAAAATCTAACTTTTTGTAACTGTTAGAGGTGCAGGTTTTAAAAAATACATGTTGACAGCTCTCATTTCTATAGTGTTTTTTGGTAATTCCGGTATGGTGGCAAAAACAGAAAACAAATTTTAAAAAAGACATTTTTTGAGCTTAGATTTATTTTTGGTTTGTTTTTATTATTGTTCTGTCCTTGTGGAAAGGCTTAAACTTTGCACTGTACAGTGTCCGTTGATAAACTGCTGAATATGAACCAAACTGACATTTTTCCAAAGAAGTGAAAAACACAGTAAATGGATTACACAAACAGATCTATGTAATACAAAAAAGAAAAGAACTCACCTAGATTTAAACTACATAGAACCTTCAGGACCATTAAGGATTGTTCAAAAGTAGAAATACAAAAGTTATGACCATGAACTCTGAATTGTAATTTCAATCACAAATAATTGCGTACAATACTATTTTAAACTGCAGAACAACGTAAATGAAGCATGTTCAAATCACCATGCAGTGTCTCCACATGAACATATTGACTGAAGAAAGCAGTTGTGGGCTTTAACTAGAATTTATATAGTTATATAATATTTATTCCTCTCTTGAAAACTGAATCTTGACAACACTACTCTTAGCAGGGATTGATTTTAATCCCTTTAGAACTCACAAAATAGACTTATTACCAGCACTGTCAAGTCCCGTAGCGGTAAATGCTTCCAGTATACATAATGGAGGTTTTAAATTATAAACGAAATTTCCTGTTAACTCTTGTTTTTTTTCCTCAGTTACGAGGTGTTGTTCACATGCTGAAGTTATCACGAACCCAGACCTTGTCCAGCCAGGAACCAAAGCCCTGCTGCAACAAGTATGCCCGCAGCACATTCTTGGCCTCCTGGTACGGTTTTGCCATCCTCTTCAGTGACAAAATCCCAATAGAAATAGTATAAACAGTGACAGTGAGTATTTTTCTATAGCAAATGCTGTCTATTCAGCCTACTCTAATTTCAGGATACCAGTGTCACTTTACTGTATAGGTTACAAAGGAGGATGAACTGAGCTTACCTTGGCCTCTCTGTAGGAGCTTGTGGCCAACAGGTCCTGCCGTTGAGCCTCTTTGGCCACCAAGTTGAAGCGGTGCAGCATCGCTGCTTTGCACAGGCGGCTGGCCAGAGCAGTGCCGCTCTTAAACGGGGATCTACAACAAAATGACCAGTGTAACACTTTACCTATGATGTAATCACAAGAGGACAGCAGAAAATGATAAATACCTGACTAAAATCCCTGCGCAGAAATTATGTCAAGTTAAGAAGTATCAGTGACAATTTCACCACTTAACGCCCATCACTGCAGTGCGTCTGTTAGGATTTTAGGTCATTCAGGAGATAGTTAGCCCAACAGGTTTCAGTAAAAAGCGACTGGACTACTCTTTCTAGTTCCTGAACACTTCTCACCCAAATGGCTTCTTCACTTTTAACTGACTGATGGGGAGATGTCTGCAACTTCCCGTCAGTCAGTTAGACCTGAAGAAGCCTATTAGAGAAAGATTTTTGATATTTCAATAAATGCTAACCCATTGCTACTGCAGAAATCTCAAAATAGGAAATGATCATCTACCATAGGCTTTTTATCGGCAACCGACACCCTGCTGCCAGTTTCCAATACAGGCTTCCTTACTCATCTATGGTCTTGCCCTCCAGACCATCCACAACCTCCAGGGAGCTGTCTCCTTCGCTCCAGTTGACACTGTAGGTCAACTGACTACTGCCTGGGCTGTTAGTGGCCACGGAAGGTACCAGGCTGATGTGAGGCCTCATCATGCAGTAGAACATAGGCAGCTGAGACGTGATCCCTTCCACACGCTGGCTCACAGAAATCTCCATACCACGGATCTCCCTGCAGTCCGAGTCACCTGTATTTATTATACAGTATTTATTAACAACTACATTTGGAAACTCATGTACTTGTACAAAATGTAAAAAAAAAAAAAAGACACCAGTGAACCCTGCAACTGGTGTTTTTTATCGAGTGATCTTATTTCATTTCATGAATGTGTTCTACTTTGTAATTTTTTCAAACATATCCAGTGCAACTAATTTTGGAGTTTCCCTCCCAAATATGGGTTTTAGAGTCGTCATGATTACAAAAAGAGGAGAGCATTGTCACATGGAAAAATCACAGATAATACTGTCATAAAATCTAACTTGGAAATTTGAGTAGGACATAGTTGATATGTTGTGAAAAACAAATGACTTATTTCGTGGAAATTTGTTGCATAGCTGGTTCATTGTAATTAATCAAAGTTGGTCATCTCCTCCAGTGATACATAAGAGGCTATTTTTAGAGTGATTGCTTTTTGCCGTTTTTAAGAAAATGCAGTACTGTCTGTGTCAGATAATTCAGTATGCTTGTATAACAACAGTGGCATCAAACTTGTTTTACAGTCAAGATATCTGTCTCTCTTTCTTTTGAAATCGGAAATGCTTCCAACATGCACTACAGAGGTTCCATCTACTTCCTTTACCGATACCAAGCACAGATCACGGCTTAGACATGACTGAAAAGGCAAATCCAACAAATAGTACCAAAAATACTTTTTCTGTCTCACGACTACACTACCTACTGAGGTCTCTACTTTGCCCAAAGTAAGCACAGAACAATGTAATTCATTCATCATTTTTCTTATCAAGACTTCCCCTATTCCTGAAATAATGCTGCCTTTATGAAAAGCATTCTATGAAATTTTACTGGGATCATCTCAAAGAGGTGCACACGTATCTCTGAACCCAGAGGGGGTTGCAACTTGTTTTGTAGGTGGAATTCATTAAGTTGCTGCAGGCTGGTTTACCACTTACTTATACTGTAAATTCTTTCAGTGAACTGGAATAAACATATGAACTTCAACTCTTGCTAAAATTCAGGTTATACCACCATGAAGCGTTTCTGCTGTTGTATTGATATCTGTCAGGCATTTAATGTAATTCTTTTTAAAACAGGATAGTATTTTTGTAAACAAAGGTTATGAAAAAGGTAGGACATAAATTCACATAAATCAAAAAGGGAGCCCGCCTGCTCGTCTAAGGACCACTATTTGTTTTGCTGACTTACCTATGAGAATGCTTTGGACGTAGACAGGCTCAATAAAGTGGCTGAGCAAGGCTCCCTGGTATCCCAACACCTGCCACTGAGTGATCTTATCAGTGGTGGACATGCTGACCACTTTGGAGCCACAGTGATCAAGGGCCGACGAGAAAACAGAGAACACCTTTAAAAGAAACAGACCGATATGTAGTTCTGCATCAGTAGTGCAGGGAACAGCTGCAGTGCGTCTTACATTTTGGCATTATGATGCTTTGCAAAAAAGGCAAAATTAAGAATCCCACAGATGAGAGACTGTCCAAGTACACACCTTGCCCTCCACTGAAAGGTGCAGACCGATCTCATTGTTGACTTGCAATGCCGAAATGGAGAGTGGGTTAAAGCGCCTGAGAATTATGCACAGAGCTGATGAGAAATCTGATTGGAAAAATTGTTCAGACTACTTTAAGGGTGAATTTATTTTTCCAATATTTGGTTGTCATCTCCAGTTGCTTAAGACAGAACACCAACGGTGACAACTTCCAGAGTATAAAGTTGACACACACTCACAGCTGGGGAGGGATCTGAGCAGCACCCTTTGGTAGTTGGTTCACATAAAGGTGAAGGGAGATGTCGTTCTTTAGGCTGAGGAGGCTGCTGCTGCTGCTGTTCTGCTGGAAGATCGACTTTTCTGTCATGCTGGCATTTTTGCTGAAAAACATCAGCAGGTGCCGGTACAGAAACCTAGTAACACAGAACAACATCTGTAGTAAGACATATGTGTAATCACTGTCTAGACGTGAAGACGAGCACTATTGGAAGAACAAAGGTCATCGTGCCTTTGCTTATGAATAATCCAGTAAAGTGTTGACTGAAATGTTTCTATAATATTAATTCATCTTGAACTTAAAGCAACTGCACTACCCAAATTTCTGCAATAAAAAACTGTCAAAATGACAACTATAGCTTTCCCTACAAAGCCGCAGGTACATCGTAATATTGATGAGATCTCTGAGCATTGATGGACTGCTTAAACAACATTTGCATTTGTGGGCTGCAGTAGTTTATATACAGCTGTCCCATAAAGTATTGGACAGTTAAATTATTAATTATTTCTTCAGAAAATATTAGACCAAGTTGATCAATTAGTTAATCGGTGAAATTTGCCATTAGGAGCATCCCTAGTACTTTCTTTTCCTCACAATCTAGTTAGGATGTCAATAACTTACCATTATGAGCCTGGGAAATGTATTTCATAAAAGATTGAGCAATTAAGACAAATTGTCAAAATGAAAACTACAACTTCTCCTATAAAGCCACTGGCACATTGTAATACTGATATAATCTCTGAGCACTGATATTTGTAGGCTATGGTAGCCTCTATAAAGCAGCTCCAAAAAGTATTTAAAAAGTTGAAGTATCAGCAAACTTCCAAGAGGTTTCTAGGTTAAATGTTAGACAAACTGTTATATGATCCACAGAAGAAAAAAAACCTTTAGTAGAGCTCGTAACCCTTTAAGCTTCAGTGTACCGCCGGCGGTACACCTACTAATTTGCATAGGAATTTCAGGAATGTCCGACGGGTGCAAACGCGATTATACAAACACTATACACCGATGGAAAGCTTAGATTCTCATGAATCCGCCGGTATAAACCACTTTCAGATGCGATTACCACAGCGGGTGAGAAAAACACATTTGTCCGACAAAAACAAATATTCATCCATCCGTTCTCTATACACGGCTTCAAAGCACACAGCGCGACTCACATTTCCGGGTTTATTATTACACACAAAAAAAAAGATTCCACAAAAAACGGCCATAATCCAACCTTTTACATCAGATGACACAAGCCAGTAAACTATTTTGTCCAAAACATGTCCTGAAGTCGGTATAAAATCCCCGAATCGGTCGTTTTCAAGGAAATGCACCTCCCGATGCGTGTCCAATATTCCCCGTATTTTTCGTAATTTTTTTATTTAAAAATAGAATATTAGCGATTTTTTGTACTGAAAACGGCTGGAATTGACTGAAGCTTAAAGGGTTAACTTCAGTATGTCTAAATCACAAGTTACTTGAGAGAAAAAATGATTCACATCAGAGATCAACGAGGACTAAATTCAAGCACAACTCAAGTACGGGTACAGAGAGGGAATGATTGATGTAGCCTCTTGTGTGACCACATCTACAGGTGTCCTTGTTTTTGAGGGTGGTTAAATTAGTGTTTGATTGTGATGCAATCCTGAACTTTGGGAGTTCATGAAATACAACATTGTCTATGGCTGTGCACAATTAGTTAGACAATTAAACACTGCTACCTCATCAATCAGCAGCAGAAACACTTGTCTGTTCAACAAATGATTATTTTATTAATTAAAACGCTGGTTAACTGTTGCATCCAAGAATTGTGCAGCCACTTGCCCTTAGCCACAGCTGCCTTTCCCCCTCTATGCTGCATATTGGAAACCAGCAAGGTGGAAAATGGCACAGACGATATGTGGTAAAACTAACACAGACTGGCACTATTTTCATGTACTAAAAGAAAAAATTGGTTGTTTTGTCGGCTGTCAGAATAAACCAGCATATCTTCACTTGATCATGGTAATGTGTACCCACGTGTACAGAGGAAGTAGGTTTGCCACGTGTACTGATCAGGGTTAATGTGACTTTCTTTCGTGACCAGAACTTATTGTCAGTGATGCAAAATGTCCAATTTGCTATTGATTTTAGGTGATATCGTCAAACCCAATTCCAGCACATTTTACTACTGATCTTTATTTGAAAGTTTTTTCTTCAGTTTATAATAAAGGGTCATTGAAACAAAATTCTGCTTTCATCACTCAGTGTATTTCTTTGCATCTCACATAAATGAAGAGAAAGAAATTTGCAGCATGACACAAAAAAAATGCACTCTGCACGCAAAGGAATGTTTGCAACTAACCTCATTAGAGATCTCCTTGCGGTGACAACTGCATGTGAATCGTGCACAATCCGTCCATTTGATGAGACACTCTCTTTGGTATTGAAGTTCCCAGTACCAAGAGCAACTACCTCAAATCCGTTGGCTGGAGGGAGAAAAGCGAGAGTGTGTATAGAGGTAAATACAGCATACTTAGCCACTGGCCACCTAACCTGACAACAGACTTTAACAGCTGAGGTGTATATGGATACCTTTCTGTTTCTGTTCCAATCATAGAGTCAAGCATGGTATTTCTTTTCTGGGCATAAAGAACAACCCTCGAGCAGCATAGAGTTCAATAGCTGTATGCAAATATTCTGCTCTCCTGTGCAAATGACCATTTTTGTTATTTTTTTTGGGAGTGTGATGCAGTAAATACAACTCTCGCAGTAAAAACAAAGAAAAATGCATTTACTCAAATATTAATACACTCTTTTTCTTCTGGCAAATATCATAGCTTTCACAAAGATTTTAGTAGCCAACAAAGACTCGTTCTCTTTTTGATTCAGGAATGTCACCTACCCTTTAATGTGCTTGAACACACTGAAGATCTCCCCACAGATTGGCAGCAGCTTTTAAGCTGGGGGGACAGTCAACCCCGTTTCCAAAGTTTGAGCTTGCATTTCAGAATTCTGAAGCATGTATTTGTTTTTTTTGTTTAACCTGCTTTGTTTTCATTTTCACTTTTTCAAATGACTTCCTGTGCCACTGGCTGCCACATAACCTCAAAGCATTTTTTTTTTTTTCACACCCATGCCAATCAGTTGGAAACTATTGTGTGGAGGAAAAAAAATGAGTAGCATTACTAAACAAATACTGTTTTTCTTCAAACATGCATTTGGTATTTGTGATTCTGGCCTATCCAGATATTGCTTTGCAAACTTCACACCTGGATTTTTGCAATGATGTTGCAGGTTTCCTTCTGATGACTCACTTGTGTGGGTTAACACTTCTATGTCAGCTCAACCAGCATTAATTCACAGTTGTGTAAATTTCTCTTTGACTTTCTGCCTAGTAGATGTTTAGCCTAATTCTGAAGTTTTACATTTTTTAATGACATTTCAGGAGTCATCTGATAACTTTCTCTGCTTACAGCAATCACTTAGCTTCAGGATAAAATTTATCTGAGTGAGGAACAGTCAGCAGGCCACAGTTTTTAATGACCCACAATCCAAAACAGTAAATTTCTATGTAGCAACTTAAAAAAGTTCTGGTGTTGGGTGCATATGTAGGTGTCAGCAGTTTGCCACATACCACAATTACTTTTTAATTATTACATTTTCATTATGTGACGCTGCAGGACGTATTTTCCAAAAAAACATGTTTTTGCATAAGAGTGCACAAATTTTGGTATACAACTGTATACATTAAATAATACACTATCTGTTACCTGCCAAGGAATAAAGTAAAATGAACAAAGTAACAACTACTACTTTGAAAATGTTCAGCATCCATTTACTATGGGGACAATGTCAAAAGGTATCGATTTTAGTTTCAGTCTTAATTTCAGCAGTTGTTTTCGTCATTCACTTGCCAACAATCTAAAATGAGCCTACTGAAAACACAAGTGTTTATTTCTTACTTCTAATTCAGTGAAACAACTTCAAATGTGAGTATAAACAAGACTGAGACGAGGCCAGCCAATATAAGCCTATGAAGTACAGCCTGAAATCATTGGAATTTGTAACTCTGACTTAGATGATTTGGTCAACATCTTAGCAATATTTATGCCTGAAGGCCAATTCCTGGTTTCCGAGGCCAATAGCTAGACTGTGGACTCAGCTCCGATTATACTTCAATACAGCCCCAGTGTGTTATGCAGTAAGTTGCATTTTCCCTCATACTGAACATACACTATATCAGTGATTATTCCTAGGGCATGGAATATGAACATAGCATAACTGAGGACTTCCTACTGTGTTTGGGCTCTGTCGATGAAAGCGTGATTGGTGAGTGAATCATGATTCCATCCAGCTCTTTTTCCTTGTAGAAGCTCACTTACAAGTCTGAACAACGAAAGCTACAGTGGTGCCTGCACAGCTGGAGAACTCCGGGTGGCTGTTCATGAGTTTAGTGAGCTGATCCCTGACAGCACATGGAATCTGGAGGTTTGCAGAATTCTTCCTTTCTGAAAAAAATGAGACAAAGAAAAAGATACTATTTTAACTGCAGTCAGTCTGACAAAAAACAAAGTACGATACTTACAGTTGAGAACAAAACTTTACACACACCAGTGACTCCTATAACTCAGCATAATCTCTCATGGAATCTCATGGGGAAAAAAAACAATCATGTATTTTGGTTCTTTCATAGATTTATTATAGGCGTTTTGGATATTTGACAAAACCGTTTGGATTTCCAGCACAAGTGATTATCTTTAAAGGTTTGACGAAAAAATAAAGAGAGGATTTCTTTTTCTTTTTTTTTTGATGGCTGTGGTAATTTTTTAAATGACAGACGAAGCTACAGGCAAGCAGCAAATATAGAAAACTACATGTTTTAGATTTGTTGGTTTTGTGGTTTGTTGGTTTTTAGTTTTTATGTGAAAGCATCAAACTGAATTTTGTTGTACAATGACAATAAAAGTGAACTGATTCTGATTTGAAATATGCGAAAACTCTCACAGTCATGCTGCCCTAGCAATGCTTTAACAGGTCATTTGAATGCACCTGTTAGTAATCGAAGGCCACACTTGATAATATGGGCAGTGATGAAACGCATTACTTCAGCTGTTGGCACAACGAAAAGCAATGTGCCAACAGCTGACTACCCACAAGATGATGCGGAGAAGGCAGCGGATATAGTAGTGGTGAAATATGACACTGATGCCATCATCTGAGAGATTCAATGGCACCTGAGCTACCATTGTGAAAGTTCTAAGTGAAGCCATGCATTGAACAGTGAAATTTATGGTTGCAATGTTTGAACTCTAAAATGTGTCCACAATTATGAGACAGTTGAGTGGTCTCACTTTGATATTTCTACGCATCTTTTCCAACTCCAAACCTTATAGCTTCAATCCTGTTTAAATTTGATCATTGTATGGTGATATGTATGTGTGAAGTGTATGAACAGACAAAATGAGAGTGATACTTGATGGAGCAGATGGATGGACACAGTTGGATCACCACTGGAGATGGCATTGTGCACCAGGTGCCAGCAAGGTGGAGAAAGGATACAGTAATAGAATGAACTAGTTGGACCTTTGAAGGCCGAAGACGGACTGAAAATCAAGGTCATGAGATTTGCGGACAGTGCTCCTTCACAATGTATTTTACTACCATAAAATTAATCCTGAGGAATAAAATTTACCAAATAATTCTGTACGCTGTGAATATACTCTTAAACTATCAAGCCAACGTAAATACAAAACGCCTGTATATTTCTGATACCAATACTTCTACTACCACCTCAGAATAATGCAGAAACTCAGAGTTACCGTGAATGGCTCTACAAGGACGAACTTCAGAGATGGAAGGCTTGTCTTTCACTGGCAGAGGTGGAGGAAGAGCTATGGAAAAAGATAAGACAAGCGTGCTGCTGTATTATAGCCATGGCCATAAGTTTGGACACAAGTACCATGACGCTTGTGAATCTTAGAAAATAACACAAAATTGTCACTTACAATATACAGCCATGGCCATATGTTTGGACACAGCATGACTTATTTCTGTTTTGATGTCTATTACAGAACATAAGTATATTGTAAGTGACAATTTTGTGGTATTTTCTAAGATTCACAAGTGTCATGGTACTTGTGTCCAAACTTATGGCCATGGCTGTATTTTGTCTCATGTGGAGACTTGTTTTTTTTTTTTTTAATCTTTGATCAGACCTAACCTGATGCTTCAGGGAGGGCAGACTTCAGGCTTTCCAAGGTGGGCAGCAGCTCGTCCAGAGCAAGCTCTGCTGCTCTGAGCCGAGCCTCCTTCTTGCGTATTCCCATGCCAGTCTTGTACTCGACCCCGTCAATCACCACACAGAAGGCAAAATACAAGCATGGCACATTGCCTAAGAAAAACAGCAGTTAATGGTTTGATTGAGGTTTTAGCTATTTTATGACATTTTACACACAACATGATAAGTCAAGAAAAATAACTTGATTAACCCTTTGATACATAACATGGGTGAAGAGATACACATTTTCCATTGAATATGGGTCACTTTTGATCCATGCTGTGCATCAAAGGGTTAACTGATAATGAAAATAACTGCAGAAGGCCTCAAATGCACAAGTCTGAAATACTAAAAATTATTTTCATACGTTATATATAAATATGTTGGACAAAATTAACATCTACTATTAATCAGACTAAAATGATAGGATTGTGCAGACCAGTTAAGAAACTGTATCACCTCAGCATGTTGGGGAGCTTTACCTGTGGTTACAGTCTCCTTAAATTCCAACTGGAATTGCAAAACATGTGCAAGCTGATGGAGCAGAGAAACAGCGTTTGTCTCACCATTTCTGTATTTTGCAATCAGGATATCAGGTGGGATTTTTGATCTGCAAGCGGGGCCTTTGTTCGTGAAATAAGGACAAGCAAAGAAAGGACAGGTTAAAGATTTTACACCCACAAAGATCAGTCTCATTGGCTGTTGCAAGAAAAAAATTAAAAAATACAAAAACAGATGAATGCAGCCTGAATTCATGATCTGACTGAAAAATGTAATGGACTACTAGTTGTGATAGATGTCATTTATTTAAATGATGTGCAATTCAAGCAAATAAAACTCCCTTACTAACCAGATCTGAATGTGCTGTCCACTTGCTTGTCACACACATATTTTCCAGGATTATTCAAGGTAGATGGTGTCTCGTATGATTGCATCAGTCCTGATTCCGCAGGCAAATTCTTCATAACCACTGCAAAACAGGCTCCCCTGGAACCTCGAAACGATCTACCATCCGAAAACATACTGCCAGCTTTCACGATTTCTGAGAAGAAGAGGACAAACAACACATTTGCAGCTCATGGGTGAGTGTTGGGTTGCGTTGTGAGGAATTTTTGTTTGATTAATAAATATATCTGACAAATGTTAGTTAAGTGGCACCTGGTCCCTAGGCAAAGAAAGTTTAGTATCAATTGTTTAAGGGACCTAAAAAAGCTAGTCTGAATGCTTCCTGAGTCCTAGGCCAGGTTTACGTTTACCTTAGCTGATTTTTTTTCTTAGAAATATTTCGACTACAGCCTTCTTTCTAAAGGATAGCTACAGCCAGCAAATGCTTTAGCTGCTAAAACGTACCTAGTTGCGTAGTTATGTTGTAACCTGTTAGAAAAATGCTGTTTGTTCTACTGATAAAAACCTGAAGGTACTCAAAAAACTGCTCAGTCAGACTGCCTGTTATCATGCAGTTCAAGGGTCATCACGTGCTGAGCAGGAATCCAGAGCACTCAAGAGCACAACGTTTAGTGAATTTAAGAAACTCTGCTTAGACTTAGGTGACTGTGTGTTTTTCAGAAAATTTCTCTGACATAACCGCAATGGGACTAAATATTTATTGACATGTACGAGTTGGTGTAACGCTGCAAATCCTTCTCATTTACTGTAATGATGTTTCTCCTTACCATTTCCAAGCGAAAGCTGGCTAGCCAACATTGCTAAATACTACTGGTACTTACTGCTAATTTAAGTCTCGATAATATCAAACTTTCTACCACTTTAGCCAACCAAATTGTATAAGAATGTAGTACTTGGAGTTAACTTAACTTTATACCTTTGGCTTAAACTTGTCATGCTGACATGTGATTATTTAAACTGTAATGTAGAGTTAGCTTGGTAGCAGAAGGCTAACGTTACACGCCCCTGTAAACACAAAACTCATCAGTACTAATACTTCCGCCACATTTACCGACTGAATTCGTGGTGTAAGTTAAGAACAAAACCTTAATTCAACTGCAAGCACCGAAATTTACGTTTCAACCGTGATTTTCTTTTTTTCTCCTTTTTTCGAAGACTTACCGTTGGTGTGACCTTCCAAGAACGTCGTGAACGCGCAGGTGCGTTGATCGTTGTGGTTTGATTGAGGTAGTGCAAAGATCGTTTGTGTAACAGGAGATGTCACTCTGTCCGGAAAATCAATTTTAGTGAAATGGTTAAAGGGTTAGGGTTTGATATCTTTAACCATTTTTAACTCCCGGTGAAAACTTCTGGTAAAACTCCCGTAAATACAGAAGAAATGAATGTTCCCCCTGTTGCAGCAAAACAATATTTACTGTTACATCTGCACAACCTAATGAGACTTCTATGGATTGCAGTAGCAACAGGAGTCCAGATAATGACATCAGCTATCATGCATCAATTTAGAATCAAATTCTAAGCTGAATTATTCTTACCATTATTAAATGCTCACTCATTGACAGTGCAGACTGCCTCCTATGCTGGTTGTGTGTGTTGTGTCAACAAATTCTCCTTAAGTAGGTTATTGCAGAGTGACAACATCAGCTCCTGACCTATTAGCACTTTTGACACAAATCAATTCACTTTTAAGGCCCGTGCATGTGTTTGCATTGTGTTTGTTTCAACTGACTCAGTGCAAGTGGTGAAGGGATGGGAAGTAATCACAAGGGGCTTCCTCTGTCACCTCCCACCCTTCGCTGACATGATGACAGCTGTGGTATTTTGGAACACAAGGGGGAAGCTTCATGCTCCTCCTGTCAGTCGCTGATGGCAGAGCTCACACTCCTACTCTAGCTGACTGCAGAGTTTCAAGTATAATCATTATGTAAAGACAAAATGACCCAGTAACAGTATTGCAAATGGCTAAATTTGAAGCACAGGAATTTCCCTGCATCCACATTTCTTTAAATAGTTGCCTGCGCTGGCATGTTTTGTCACCTCACACTGGTAATTTGAAGGTGTCTTGCACACGCCCACATCTTTATCTAGAGAAAAGGTATAGTCTCAGATGATGCTAAAAGTAGAGCACAGGAGGCCTTCTGTTTTTCCACCACAGTCACTATTTTCATTTAGCTTTTGTTCATAAGTTAGATGAAGTTGAAACCTTGTAAATGAGCAGCAGTATTTGCAGCCTGCATGCAAGGGAGTGAAACAGTGATAGCATCATCCCATAAATGCTGCTATTTATGGATATGTATGAGTGTTTATGTGCTTTTATTTTCATTGTTCTCACCTCAGCTTTAACCTCATTTTCAGTACTTAGTTTTGTTTTTTATCTGATTACTGCACCATAAGAGATAAGATTCACCAGAGTCAAATTCTTTGTTTGCATATAAACTTTTACAGTAAAGTTGATTCTGATTCTGATTATACTGACATAGTGACCTGTTGAGTCACTGAGGACACATTATGATGAACTCTGGATTTGCACTTTTAAGAATATATTTCATCAGTGAAGACTTTTCAATGATATGTATGTTTGATCTGAATTATTCCTCTGCATATTTAGTAATCTTGTCATTTCTTTTTGGCACTGAACAAAGACAGTACTGCATATAAAAGACAGACAATACCAGCCATTGGTTTGTGGACTACTGTCTTGAAGTGTTTGGTGGAGCAACCTCTTAATTGTGTGTTGTGTGTTTTACAAAACAAAATGATAATTTTCAAAAAGTACATCATGCTGTAGTCAATAAGTTCTGAAACCAGCGATTGACGCCATAAACAAAATAGCAAAAATGTTTACAGAGGTAGCATATCAGCTGAGAAGTAGGGTTAATGTTCTTATGTACTGTTATATAATCAGACCTCCTTTTGCAGTCAGAGGAGTCACCCCCTGCTGGCTGTTACAATAAATGCAGGTTTCAGTCACTTTGGTTTTACTTTTCAGACCTGGAGGCTTTGTAATTTTATATACACTCACTGGCCACCTTGCTAGTAAAAGGTTGGACCCCCGGTTGCCTGTAGAACTGAGTAAATTCTTTTTGGCAAACTTTCAACAAGGTGTGGGAAACATTTCTCAGAGATTTTGGTCCACATTGACCTGATAGCATCACAGAGTTGCTGCAGATTTGTCGACTGCACATCCAAGATGCCGATCTCCTGTTCCATCACATCACAAAGGTTCTACTGGATTGAGATCTGGTGACTGTGGAGACCATTGAAGTACAGAGAACTCATTGTCATGTTCAAGAAACCAGTTTGAGATGATCTGAACTTTGTGACATGGTGTATTATCCTGCTGGAAGTAGCCATTAGAAAATGGTACACTGTGGTCATGGACATGGTTAGCAACAATACTCAGGTAGGCTGTGGTGTTTAAACCAAGCCCCATTGGTAATAAGAGCCCCAAAGTGTGCCAAGAAAACATCCCCCACACATTACACCACCAGCAGCCTGAACCGCTGCTACAGGGCAGGATGGATCCATGTTTTCATGCTGTTTACACCAAATTCTGACCATCTGAATGTTGATGTTTTTCCAGTCTTATATTGTCCAATTTTGGTGAGCCTGTGTGAATTGTAACCTCAATTTCCTGTTCTTAGCTGACAGAAATGGCACCCGTTATGGTCTTCTGCTGCTGTAGCCCATCTTCTTGAAGGTTGGACCTGTTGTGCATTCAGAGATGGTATTCTGCATTCCTTGGTTGTAACCAGTGGTTATCTGAGTTACTGTTGCCTTTCTATCATCTCCAACCAGTCTGCCCATTCTCCACTGACCTCTCACATCAACAAGGCATTTTGGTCCACACAACTGCTGCCCACTGGATATTTTCTGTTTTTCAGACCATTCTCTGTAAAACCTAGAGATGTTGTGACAATCCAAAAAAATCTGCAGTTTCTGAAATACTCAGACCACCCTGTCTGGCACCAACAACCTTGCCACATTTAAAGTCACTTAAATCCCCTTTCTTCCCCATTCTGATGCTTGGTTTGAACTTCAGCATGTTGTCTTGACCACTATGATGTCTAAATCCATTGAGTTGTCGCCAGTGTGATTGACTGATTAGCTATTTCTATTTACAAGTAATTGAACAGGTGTACCTAATAAAGTGGCTGGTGACTGTACACATCTGATGGCACCAAAGACTGATAAAGTGAGCATGGGCAGTGGAATATGGTCACTAACACAATTTTAGCTTTTGCATATAGTTTGTTTGTTTTATAAATTTGCTGCTGAAAGACAAATGAGCTGGTTATCTTAAAATAATACAGTTGGAAATACAATAATTGGCTTATTGACTGAGAATTAGATGATAACACCAACACCAATCTCAAGTCTGGTATTGAGTTCACTACGAGCATTTAGTTAGCTCAGTTTAGCATTAACACTTGAGCGGGGTTACTCAGCTAGATTGGCACTATCCTGCAACTCTCTGCCGAAAAGTGAATAAGCAAATTTCAAAAACTGTTGAGCTATTATCGGCATCTGAGTCTAGCCACTTCAGATTTTATACAAAAACTAAGTTTGGTAAAATATATCAAAAACATTTGGTGAAATGACCCTGATATGTTGTTAATAACATTGAAGACCACATGAAACATGGAAGCAACTTGTAGTTTTGCACATATAAGGACCACATATAAATCTCTATCCACACCAGTTTTTGTGATTCTACACAGCAGTCCACATCACCTTATTGGCAAATCAATGGTAAATGGTCTGTATTTAGACAGCGCTTTACTATACCTGCAAGGTACCCAAAGCGCTTTACAAGATACATCACATTCACACATTCACACACTGATGGCGGAAGCTGACATGCAAGGCGCTAACCACGACCCATCAGGAGCATTTAGGAGTTACATGTCTTGCTCAGGGACACCTCGACATGAGCACGACAGACCGAGGATCGAACCGGCAACCCTTCGGTTGCAAGACTGCATAACTGAACCCACTGAGCCATGCCGCCCCATGTAACGAAAATTTTGGCTTACCGTACTTGCTACACATCAAATTCTATTGATGTTTGATGCCTCAAAATTTGGTGAAAAGTCAAAAAAAACATTGTATTTTTAGAAGGAAGTACATGCACACATCCATATTTATACACTTACAGGAACTTTCAGAGGCACCAATACCACTTTTGCTTGAACTTTTTATATTCTCCTCTGTTGGAGTCATTCAATAATTTGGATCCGTTGGAAATAACTTTGTCTGAGTCCTCACCAAATTTCATTGCTGTGTTAGTTGTTGAACTTTTAAAAATGGATTTCAAGATAAAAAAAAATAGTGTTTTCAGGGAGAAAATATAAAAATTGTTCAATTGGAAAACATCAAATGATACTCTCAAAATTCAGCCAAAAATATATCACAAATCTTCATTTTGGTCCCTAATTAGCACATTTCTAAAAAGATTGAACAAAATACAGCAACATATTTTGAAAATTCTGTCAGAATTGGCACCGACTCAGCAGGCATCAGTGGTTCTGGACCTGTAATTATATGTATTTTCAGCCTATTTCCTCTATTCTGGCGATCTGTCACACTCAGCACAATGGGAGTGAGGAAGTGGCTGCCTGTGGTTAGGGGTCTGACATTGTCTGATGTCAGAATCGAAACTTCTCGCATGTCAGAGGGTCATTCCAAAAGGCTACTGGGTTCGGTGTATTCACATCTCAAATACCCTCGGTGGGGACAATGATTAGCAATTATGAGAACATAAAAGCAAAATGGAACAAGCAGCCCACAGGCAGCAGTGAAGGTCACCACAGG
The DNA here is from genome assembly GCF_021347895.1 of Acanthochromis polyacanthus. Taxonomy (NCBI): domain Eukaryota; kingdom Metazoa; phylum Chordata; class Actinopteri; family Pomacentridae; genus Acanthochromis; species Acanthochromis polyacanthus. The sequence continues at coordinate 7,393,289 of NC_067122.1, forward strand.
AACAAATATGGTTTGACACCCCCGCAGCCTGTAGGGACAAAGTTTGCCTGATCAGTCACACTTGAAAAGGGAAAGGACGCAGTCTGAAATGAGTCTGCATCCCCCTGTTCCCATAAGCAGCGAAGTCAAAGGAAAAAGATGAGTCACTGAGCGAATGTATGGCCTTTACCACAAACCAATTTTCCCAGTAATGTATCTGGAAGAGAAGTAGCTTGTACTTTGTTTTTCTTCTTTTTTGGGTGAGATTTTTTTTCAGCTGGTTTACATGTGGGAGGAAGCTATTTGTAGTTTGTGAATGATAACTACAAAACTGTCATCATTTACTTTTAAAACCCATTTGAGGCACTTAGCTTGTGTCTACTACACTTCTAATTCAGTAAAAGAAGTAAAAGGACATGTGGAGTTTATTAAATTACTGTGTATAAAATGAAAATAATGAGATAAAGAAGTTTAAAGGTTCAAGAAATTGCCAGCAGATATTTGTGTTTCACAGCAAAATCCTTGTTCTTTCGACAAACACGTCAACAACGAAGCAAAAAAGGTTAAAAAGTGTTTTGAAAGGCTGTTTTCTCAGTACGGAAAAATCACAACAGCATCGATCGGAAATGGAACCCTCACGACTGGAAATATTTGGTGTTATTAATAACCTTTGTGTACGTCTGCACCCTCTCACTAATTTTGGAAAAGCTAAACCCCAACAGAAAGCCATTAAAGGCAGCGGAATTTCCCCCACTGAAATTTTCAGGACACCATCATCTGTATCAAACTCAGACAGAAACCGTTTTTTTTTTCTTTTTATTTAACATTTGCAAAAAAACACACACACAAAAAAAACAGACGAGATCATGAGACTCGCATGACACACACACAGGATCTGATGTAATTTAAGTTTCACCACAAACACTTGCACATGCTGGATGAATATGTAAATCAATCTTCCATGGTTGAAGTCTTATTTCTGCATCCACCCACAAATACACTCATAATCAATGATCAATAGGAACAGCCTTTCTAAACTGACCTTTAACGCAGTTGAAGATTTAATTCTATCCAAATTATAACTACAGTGTGTTATCTTTATGTGATTGGATTCTGAAAACAGACAGTTTAAATCTATTTGCATAAGTGACAGTTTATTTGCCATTGATATTCACATGTGATATTTTGCTTTGCAACAGTAGAGGGCAGCATAAGAATGGACATAAGATTAAGGCGAATGGAATCACTTGAAGGTAGCACATTTCTCATGATGTAATGTCATCTAAAACAAGAGAAACTTTTAATGTGAGTATGCAAATCAGTCAGTAGCTGAGCTTTAAAATTTGTTGCCATGTGTCATATGCTTAAGCAACAATCTTTGGTTTCTGCTCACTTCACAAGAGGGCAAATCAGGAAAAAAAAGGGAAAAAAATTCATCCGAAAGTTTCACTATATGATTGCAAACAAATATTCTGTGCCAAAACATTGGAATGATGTTACTATTTAAACATTTTTCGAAATTTTACTTTACCAAATTTATCCTCAATCGTCGCAGAACACAAAAACAACACCTGTGTTTCATAGCATTCACTGAATTTTCTCAATACCTGTCTCTGTGCCTGCACCCAGGGCAACAAACTGTCTCCGATGAACATGTTAGATCCCAAGTTTATGATTTATGATGAGAAATAAAATGAATAATGGCGTACACACAGTCACATGTCGCTACAAGTATGATATAGACATACTGGGCTGCAGAGAGCTACACTAACCGCTTTACTGGACAGAGTGCCCTCAGACCATCAGAAACCAGAGCCCAATGCCCCATGGCTGACGCATGTTTGCTCTGACAGCACCGCACCATTGATAAATAACAGCAGCTCTACTTCAGCCTGCTGGTGCAGTCACATTCAGCTGCAGCTCTCCAATGCGTCTCCACAGCCAAGATTGAATCTTCCCCATTCATTAGACTAAGTGGATGAGCCTCTCTAATAGGGGCTCCCTTCCCCTCAATAATTGCCGTTGATTGGCGTAAATTAGACCCTAGTTGCCAGACGAGTGATTCTCGACGACGATAATCCGATTCCCAACTCAAACTAATAGGATTTTAACTCTGGCTTTGGCCTAATGTCCGTCTGCAAACCCTGGCTATGGCCCTATGCCCCATCTAGCCGACGTCCTCTGGATCATATCTGGGCCAGGCCAAGCTGAAGCTGCAGTGGTGTGTGGATTCTGCGGGGTTGGGGGTCGGGTCATCGCGTCCTTCGGCCCATGCTCTCGGTGATTCATCGCCTGCATAGCATTCTTGGCATCAATTGGTCATTCATGCGTGTGACTTACATCATCAAGGGAACATGCTTGTGAATGAGGCTGGAGTCTGCTGGAGCACAGGGCAGATGTCGGGATTCTTGGCTGATATGTGGCTCCAGTACAGGCCTGGATGCTGAATGGTGAAGTCTAGGAAGGGCTCTAACTTCTGAGAGACTTTCTGAATGTGAATCAAACTTGGAAAACACAGACTTTAATCCCAGAAGTCCGTGTTTTGTTTGTGATGCAGTGATCTCCCAGGGCTGGTTGTGCAGCTGAAATCAATGATGGTGACTACTTTGGCTCAACCCTGGTTCAGCATAATAAAAAGCTGGCTTACATCACATTACCAGCAATAAAACGTTACTAAAGGTTCCGGAAACGCAGTCTATTAAATATGTATGTTCCAAGCCACTTAAAGCATTCTTACAAGTTAGAAGAATAGGCTTCGGTATATGAACAAATTTCCTCCGATGTTCCAGTCCTTTTATTGTGTAAAATGTAGTTTTACAGTTTATATGTGACACTTATTGCGATGAATTCAAGTCTTTTATCATTTAAGAAGTGGCAGTTGTAGCTGCTGCTGTCCTTGTAACTGTCGATGCTTTGTGATTTGATGCTGGATTAAAAAGGTGCGGAAACGCCACCCGATCTTGATATCTAGCCTCAGTAACCAATCTGTCACCTTTTCTGTGTGCCTTCCCAACAAACTGAAGTCTATAGACAGAGAACACTGAATGTTCTTTTGTCATTCAGTTGATAAGGGGACGGTGCTACTACTAAGGCCTGAGGACTAATGAATCTCCACTCCATTACCGCTGAATCGGACAGATTGCTCTCCCGGAGAAATGAATTGAGTTTTTTGTATTTGTGAGATCATTCTCCCTCCATTAACTGCTCTTTATCCCGTCTCTTCATCACAGGCAAATCAGGTTAGGCAGCCATGATTAGCTGGGGTGGCCTCCCTTTTTAAAAGGTAATTGGGTTTGGCGGCTCAGCTGATAGTGCCATTAGGACCAATAAAGGCTGGGCTTGGCTCATCGAGTGAAACAGATTCTTCAGCAGCAGATGGCAGACGGAGGGAGAGGGCTCTGATGCATTGAGGCCGAAAACAAAGTTTGTGTAACCAAAGTAGTTTGGGGGCATCCTCTCCTCTCTGCATATGCCCCCACCACTTTCACGCAAGCCAGTTTAATATTTTTGTCTTTCTGTGGCGGCGATGGTGACATGGAGGCGGTGACAGCTTTTAATATGCTTAACGCTGATTACAAAATGATTTGGCCATTAGAATGTGATATTTTTTTTTTATTGGGATAATTAATCATTCACACAGAAATGTTTTAATGGTGGACTCGGGGCAGACTGGAGAAGAGCAAGACTAATGGTTTCTGGGAAATCACTTTCCCTCGTGCCAGTGTTGTGTAACCCTTTGTTGCTAGAACACAAACATGAAAATAGTTTTAGATTTGTTCTAAATTCAAAGCTTTGATCCCATATCTGTACCCGAACTTGTTGATTTGTAAAGACAGTAATCAGCGTCTGAAGAGGATCGAAAATGTTGAATGAAGACACGCAGTGCAACCAACAATCGATCCTCAACTGTATCATCCCCTGTCATCTGGACTAAAGGAAAGGTGAACTTGCCAATTCCGAGAAGTCCCGCAAAGCCCCAGATAACCTTACTCCATCTGGGGCTTCGTCCTATAGGAAAAGGTGCATTAGTGGTGACAGGAGGGCCGGTGGGGACTAGTGCTGATGGGAGATTTAGACGGCTGGAGGTGGGCTTGTGTATTATGTGGCTGGCCATTGCTGTGACTGTCTCTCTCTTATCTCTTCCACTGAGGGGGTCCGATCCCCACCGCTCCTCTTATCAGCGGGTCAGGCTTTGCTTTTCCCCCCGTTCCTTCCCGGAATTGCCCCAGGTTATGGAACTGTGGCATTGCTAATATGAAAGGTGACTCTGTAGCCTTTTATTTTAATCTGAGCCAACTGCAAAGTTCATGTAAATACGCCATCTTTTTCGTATCATCTTTAAATCATTTGCGGGATTTGATTTCAAGACATGCTGCATTCATAACGTAATAAACCGAGCCTCTTCCGACCTTATCAACCTTGAGGTTGGTTATTATTTTCCAGCAGTCCATGAAAAGCCATTGCTTTTTCTGCTTTGTTGATATATTCTGAGAATCTTTTGTCAGCGGGATATTTCAACCACAACAGCAAAATGTGCAAATCTAATGGAAATGCAGTGATGTATTTGCTTCTGTGAGTCTGTTTCTGTGCCTGCTTACAGACGCTGATTTATGGCTGAGGTATAACCAGAGGGTTGTGGTACATTTTCACCTGAGAGCTGCACATTTCCAGCCCTCCTAAATAAAACATCGTGTCGCCAGGCGCCGGTAAGTGTCCCTCAAAGAGCAGAGGGAGGAAGGGCGAGGGTAAAAAGCGTCCAGGTTAAGTTGTTTGAAAGGCCCCGGGTATTAAGAGGCATTTTACACTTAAGAAGTTGGTTTCGCTGGGTTTTCTGTTTCCCCTCTTATTGATTGATGCTCAACTATCAATGCATAATAGAAAAGCACTCAGAGCAAATGCAGGGTTATGGCCTTGGGAGGGAGTCGGCAGACGAGACTGCAGCACCCCCCCACTCCAATGCCATTATTGGCCCATAAAGGATCCCTCGGGAAGGCCACGGTGTTCAGATCAGCACACACCAAATACCCAATTAAAAAAGGCTTTAAATTCCCTCCTCTTTCCTGGGCAAAAATCAATCTGAATTCAATCTATTCGGCTAGGATTCCGACAGAGCAGGTAATTGCCCATAATCGGTCAGCTAGGTGACAACAGCTTAAAGGGGAGACACTAATACAATCAGGTATTTGCTTTCAACGCCCGTCCTGGGCCCAGGCCTCGGCTGTCGAAAAACAGGTAGAGTGCAGTTTATGTAGCCATCAGACGAAGGCGTATATAAAGTTACACAGGTCTTCTATTGTGGGGTGCTCAACAGCTGATAAAGACATCCTGTAAAGTACTGGAGGAATGATACTTCCTAAATGACCCATCATAAAGCTGCAATATACGTATTCAGCGATCATCTTCGAAAATAGCTTGTTCAGAGAACAGAAAATGAAATAGCGCTCATATTCTTCTTTACAAGCTCCATATTGTCAACGCATATTATTAGCATAATTTGAACACAATGCTTGCAATCATGTCAGGATAACGTCAATGAAATCCTATACTCCTTGTAAAGACTTGGCATACTTAATGGTAGCATTAGATAAGTAGGATACTTAATGGTGGTATATTACTGTACATAACCCCACCCCACTGGCGGGATGTTTTTCCATTGCCTAATGCATATGCTCTCGTGCTGCCTTAATGTTTTTTGCTCTCAAGCGGCTCTCTGGAAAAAAGATTTGTCATCTTTTAGTTGGCCGACACCTTCTGAATGCTAAATTAAAACACACATGAACACAACACCAAGTTTCTGCTGAGCTGTAGTGAACAAAATCACAGTTTGGCTGTTTTTTCATGCACATGCAGACATTTTGCTGATATTTTAGAAAGCGACAGTCAATCAAACAGCCCACTGCAGAAAGCCAACCGAAATAGCTGAAAGTTGCTATTTGTTTTGAGTGGAGATGTGTCTGGCCTGCTGGCTTTAACTCTAGTTTGGCCGGCTGGTAATATGATGTCCAGGGGTCAGCGAGGGTCAAAGGGTCAGCAGCATGAGGCTACAATTAATGGATCTCTCAATAAAAACCGGAGCTAATATTACCAACTCTCTTTCCCGCAGCCTGACTTCAGCAAAGTGAAGAGGGAATTCCTCGTGGCAGAGAGCGCAGGGCAAACAGCTTGGCTCTTGAAATTACTTTCTGTAATGGGTCCAGTCTTCGAAAGTGGAAGCGCACTTTTAATTGACCAATCAAAAGGAAACAAAGCAGCCAATCTTCAGACACGAAGCAGAAAGCCAATCGAATTTGTTTCATTTCCTGCCAGATCCATCGCAGTTTAAGACTGTTAGGCAGTACATCAGTGCAGTTGATTATGAATATATCAAATAGCCAGCTGCTTTGAGAGCTTTTGACTTAGTGCATCAATAAGCGCACTGAAATCAATTTCTTCTCTTACAGTGTAGTATTATCCCTTTGTTAAGGAATGAAAAATATGGAACTGAATTATTAAAACCTAATTTAGTGATACCTCTGGTCTTGTATTTCATTTTGATTTTCTCTCTGAAAGGAAAATCTGTTTGCAGCTTCTGAAAAATAAGAGCGCACTTAATCACAATATCTAATAGTCAGATTTTCACTTATAGGGTATAGTTTGACACATATCATGTCCTCAAGTGTCACACGATTTTTCATCAATGCGCAGGATATTGTGTAACAAACCCTATTAAATTAAGTCACTGACTAATAAATGAGAAAAACAGTGACTTGAGCAGGAAAAAGACTGAAAGTGTGAGAACAAAGATGACTGTAGAGTAATCACTGGTTCCCATCAGTCATCATGATCCTGTACAGCTGTGCTCGGCTCAGTAAAAGTGAGCGACTGTGAGGGGCATCAGTGAATGTGCTCAGCTTCATTTGTCCATGAGGTGGCGTGTCACGCTGTCAGTTGCCGAGCTACACTGACGTTCCCATTTCTAAAAGAGACTGTGAAGACACCAGTCAGCATGAAAGACATGTGCTTTATATTGTTTGGTAGATGGAGTAATTCAAAGAGTCACTGCCGCAGGAAGTATCTTGTATCTTTTACTTCAGGACAAGTAGCAGTCAATATCGGAGATGTGGTAAAATACATCACTATAGCTCAACATTTAAATTATGATTGAAAGGGTATTCAAATATTATCAGCAAAGTATGCTGAAGTCAAAGCAGAAGCAGCATTTAAATGTTTATCGTCATGGCACAGTTACAGAAAGTTGGACAGCTCTGGTAAAGTATCAGATTGTAGATAGATGTTTTGTATCTAAATTCTTAATAAAGTAAATTGTGGCTATAGACAATCCAGTTGAAGTGGTGAAACATCTTTCTGAAAACATTGCTCAGTACAATGTAGAAAAGGACTTAAACTCAAATGAAATCATTCACAAAAAAGTTTCCACTCCAAAAACACCACCAGAGATCTTTTTGTAATGATCATAAATGAAAGACATTTAATTTTACTGAAGCATTAATTATGCAATTTTTGAGTGATTTAATCATCCTTTTGTATCATTTTTATGTCATTTCAGTCATTTTGTGTCATTTTTGTGTCATTTTTGTGTCTTTCTGTGCCATTTTGTGTTATTGTAGTATCTTTTTGTATAATTTATGTGTCATTCCGTGTCATTTTTGTGTCGTTAAGCATTAATTTTACTGAAGACTCAGTAAAATTAAATGTCTTTAATTCACCCCCATATAATTAAGTATAAATACATGACAAACAATAATAATCAAATAAAATCTTCTTTCATTGTGAAGACCACATTCATAGCTATGAACAATGTAGTAAAAATACTGTTTGTTTTTGTTAGACTACAGCATAGATCAAATGTAAAGTACATCTAATGTGTTTTTAGGTGTATGACTTCAGTAAGACTGCATAGTTATTTTCCACTCCTGCAGAAGGACTTCATAGAATCATGAATTCCACACATCTTCTGTTAACTTGGGAGGGAAATCCCTGAGCTAGAACAAGTCAGTACCATGCTGTACCAGTTCACCACAGGGCCAATCTGTGAAATCTGATGGTGGAACATAAGTAACAGGCTTTTTATTATATTATTTCAATAAATAGGTATATTTTGCTGCTATGGACTCCAAACTTGATTCCACTCACACAACAAGTCTGCACCTGTTACAAATTTCTGAGCAATTTCGAATGCATTAGTGGCATAAAACACGCGAAGGCAAATCACGCCAGCATTTAGGAGGCTTTCAAATGCACATTTCCGCCATGTATCGGAGCAACTTTGAAGCTGTGAGTGACTCAATCTGTTGCTTTCTCACAGCCTGCGAGCGCAGCTTGTATTTGATTTCACAGAGAGGTGGTAAACATGCCGGTCTTTTCCACATCTCTGTTGTTCTGACACGCTCAGCTGAGACAGAGCAGCTCTAAAGTGTCAGCTTGAGGATGTGGGCACTGCAGGTCAGCTTTCACACACACAAACTTACGCTTCTCACGTTTCAGCCCACAATATGGGTGGATGTTACTGCAAGCGTCCCCTTGCCTGCCGTGGAAGAAATGCTGACATACTGTAAGAGATCGACTCGTTTCCTTAAGAAAAATGTGATACCACGAGGAAAAAAATGTGGTTCTATGTGTAATGTGGCTCAGAATTGAGTACTTAGTTGTTGTTTCTTGGACTTGAATGTAATTTGCAGCCCAGTAATGTATATTCTGTGGTTATAATTGCACTGCATTGCTTGTTTCTTAGTGTCTCATTTCTTAGTGTCTTTGTCTTTTTTTGTTTTTTCTACTGTGCCTTGCACGTTTGCACCGAGAAACGGCATTTCAGTCCCGTCTACGTCCCACCACACCTTCCACAAACATTATGTGAAATTGGCGTGCAAAGAGAAAGTGATAGGACAATGAGCACGCACTCTCTTAGGGCTTATCATTCAAAAAGATGCTTCCTTTGTCTGGTGAAATAATATATGGCTATTAGAGCTGATGAATCCCAGGAGGTGGCGTTTATTAACTCCATCTCATGTTGATAGGTGTGATGGCACCAGTGTTTCCAGAGCGGGACACTGCAGCTGCTGAGACACCGGGGGTTTTCATGTCCTCACACTGGGAGCTAAACTGAGGCCCCGAGGATGTGAATGGGACCGACACCCCCACCCTCCTGCTCACCGCCTTTCTGCCTTACAGCCCCGTCAAGCCCAAAGGCCACCACGTTGTCAGAGAGTAAATCAATGTTCCCGCCCCGCAGTCTGACGTCTCCTCACCGCTTGCCCATCAAGAGAAGTTGTCCACGCATTGATATTCCCCCTCCTCGTCCTCTCCCGGTCTTTATTATTTTAATTAATCAGGATCACTGCACCTGTCTGTCAATTCCGCGGGTCGCCATTCCATGCAAAAAGGAAAAGTAATTAAAGTGGCTGGCAAGGCATGCTGGGGGTTTGGTTTGGGGCAGGGATGGTGGTGCAACGTTGACAAGATGAATCGGATACAGATGCCAGAGCTTTCATTAAATCCTCTCCTCCTCTCGCTCTCTCTTTTTTCCTCTCGTTCTCTCCGTTGCTCAACACCTGAAGCCCTCTTTGTGCTCACCAGACAGTGGCCAGGTAGAGAAAGAGTTAATAAGGCAGCGGCTGTGTTGTTTCTAATTATGTGGATGAATAAATGATTGCTTGAGGACAGCGTGAATACTCGTGATAGAGGCCCAGATAATTGTATCCTCAAATATCTGATATCTTACAGATACCTAATACCTTCCAGAAGCATCCAGGCTTCTGAGACTTCAGAACACTTCAGTGTGTGTTACTTTACTTTTTTAGATGTTATAACAGCCTTCACTTCACACACAGTGTTAGATTCCTCGTGTCGCGCCAAAATCTTGTGATTCTCAGGGAAACAGAGTCTATTTCAGACTATCCCAGAGATAAACTTGCCAGTTTTTGTGCACAGCTTGGAGTGATCAAACTGTAGGTCAGCTGACTTTGGATGTATAGTTTTGTACACTAGTAACAGCATGACATTTGGTGATCGTTTGGAAACCAGTGTGAATCTCAGCAAACTGCCACAGCTGGAAAATGTTCAGCTGTGGTTACACTTGAATAATTATGAGCAACTTGCAGTGAAATCACTATTTTAAGAAACCAGCTCATCATGTTGGGTTGTTTATTTTTCAATTGAAGCTGTTAGCAATAAAGTCTAAAAAAAAAAAAAAAACTACACATCAAATGCTGAGACAAATGTTCAAATTAGATGGTGTTTTTTTTTGCTGTAAAGCTGCTTAAGCAATATTTTTATGTGATAATATGACGTGAAGTTGGTTAAAGAATGAGAGGATGACTAAAGATACAAATCTGCTGTCTGTGGAGAGGCTCTTTATCAGCAACGTAGAATTTTCAAATTATGAAAACGCATCAAATTTAACTACCAGTTACAATTACAGTTTCTACAATTTCATTTAGCAGACGCTTTAATCCAAAGCGACATACATCTGAGAGTAGATGCAACGCAAGCAAGCATTTGTCAGGAGAAACCAACCTGGATAAGTGCCATAAAACAAGTTCAAGTGTGATAATTGGACCGTGGTGCCTAAGGGCATTGCGGGAGGTAAAAAAAAAAAAAAAGCTAGCCTTTTAAAAGAGCTCAGAACTATTGCTCACACCCCCAATTTGTTCATCAATTCAAATCTGTCTGATATTGTGTCCAATAATGGCGGTTTGCCCTACTTAGATCAATCAGGGTTGAGCAGACAGAATTATAAAATGCTAGCATGCTACCGTTGCTACATTGTTGAAAAAAAGAGACATGGCAAAATATCAGCAAACAAAAATGACATTGAAGTAGCTGCACAAGTTGTTGAGGAAGCAACTTATTGAACGAATCAACCTTAAATCAACATGTTTCTTTGATAGATGCAAAATAGCAATTTATTTGAATATGACATGGACGTGAGCATTGGAAGCATTTCAGAAATAATTTAAAGAGTAACTTGGGCTAAGACATTATTTTTTAAAATAACACCATATGTCAGAACTCTTACACTTTGAAAGTTATGAATTCCACATCAGAGAGATGTTCAAAATGACTCTTCTTTTTACACATGATAAACTGTCACTGTTATTATACCAGCTGGAGCTAAAGGCGTCGTTCAAAATGTTCCCCAAGGCAGGAAACAGTCAAATACTGCAGGACAAGCTGTAGTTCAGGAAGGAGAAAAGTCCAACACCTCAGAAGAGTGTTTTAAGGACAAAAACCATGGACTGATGTGATCTCTGACAGCCTCACTGTGTGCATCAGTGTGGAGCCTCAGAAGGCCTTACCGTCGCTGCCTCCCTCACAAACCCTTGTTCTCGTTTTGAAATCATTACCTATGACTTGATTGCACTCATGCATCGGTCACCTGACGCAATCACATCCTAAGTCATATCTCTGTTAGCTTTATGGCTCCGTGTTTCAATAACCTCCGGCTTGTAAGCACCTTCAGGTTGACACAGAGGAAAAGAAGCGTCTTTGTCGTGCGTATTAACACCGCCTTGTGGGGGCAACTTAGTGTCAATAAACCCTGCTGCTGGCAAGGCGACGGCGGGCAGGAATGGACAATCAGAGCGTCTGCAGGAGCTCTGCAGGGATACATAACACGGCGGGGGCTCGGGGAGGCTCCAGATCTAAGTGGGGACTTGGGGTCTTCCACAGCATTCTGGGTAATGATCTGCATTATGAAGCATCAGAGCACTTTACGAGAGTCCCTGAGAGGGCGGCGGCGGCTTTGGTGGTGGTGGAGGGGGGAGGGCTGCTCTCCGGCTCAGTCAAATCGAGACGTGACGCCACGTAACCTGCAGAATGAGGACACTGCTAAAGCATTCCATTTGGAACCGTTAGCCAAAGCCTGCTGCAGTCTCCCCTCACCCTCACCCTCACCCTCACCCTCCCCTCCCTCACCCCGAGTTAGTGTCATCTTCACTGAAACAGGAGCAAAGTGCTTTAAAAGGGGAGATGGGAATAGACCGGGGGGGGGGGGGGGGGGGGGGGAATGTGATTATCATCAGAAAAATGCAATGAGACCAAGAGTGTTTAATGCACAAATGCACAAAAAGTGATATTTTATTACAGCTTGAAGGCTTTCAAAAATTACTGGAAAAGGCAGGAAAATGTGTCTGAGATGGAGACTCTGAAATGCCTGTTTAACAGGGCGTAATCGCTTTAACCCTGGTGTGTCCTGTCCTTTTCACGCGAAGATATGTTTCTCTGACCCCTGATTTGATTAAGTAAAACTTCATTTTGGGGAGAAAAACCACTTTGTTGCTATTACTGGTGCATTTTCAAGATGGATGAATGCAAAAAAAAAGAGAAAAAGGGCTGCACAAGACGTCATTTTTTGATGTCGCTCTCAGCTAGGGTACTTGACTGACGGTTTATACGTGTGTGTGTGTGTGTGTGTGTGTGTGTGTGTGTGTGTGTGTGTGTGTGTGTGTGTGTGTGTGTGTGTGTGTGTGTGTGTGTGTGTGTGTGTGCGCGCATGCTTCGTTTTAAAGGAGAAAGTCTCAGATTCCCATAATACATAATGCTGCAATATGAGATAAAAGTGTTTAGGATGACCGTGAGTTACATTGACCATAACTGAGGAACATTTCCTGATTTCATTTCACTTTCATCCATTTCAGAAATTAGGGTTAAAAACACTTCCTGTGCCCTTCTCACCATTTCTCACTATTATGCCAAACATGTATTTATCTGTTACGATTAGATTTTATTGCAATTTATTATATTATGCTCATGTGAATCAAAATATGCTACAATTAATGGAAATTCTTGAGCTCTGCCTTTCTGAATTTTCCAACATGTGTCAGATGGAATATTTATGTTTCTGCATTAGATCATCTTTTGTCTTTCTAAATTTGCATCAGTGTTATATGTCAGACATGGCAAACTACCCTGTCAGGTTAAACAACAAGCATTTTCGTGTGGAATCTGACTGAATCTGAAACTGCACGAACAGAGGTTGAGAACATTCCTACTGACAGAATGAATTCGGGGACTTTTACTTGTTTTCTTGTGTGTTAAAGGGATTTCCTAAGACAGCAAGATTGAAGATCACAAAGCAACTATTTCTTTTTTCTGCCTTATTTTTTGTAATCTCAACATAATCTATTAGAAAAAAGCCTGAGAACACACCGACCAGAGGAATAGGTGCAATTCTTAACAAACTCTATAAATAAGCGAATACAAAAATACATTTTTGTGCCTTTCCCCATTTTCATATTTTAATTATAATTTTCAGTGCCACTGGAACATCTGAAGAGCACAGAAATAAATGTCGCATTTTTAGATTTTCTGTTGCTTGCATAATTTACACACGTGTGCTAATAAATACAATATCATGAAAATGTTTAATATGCAAATAAATCATGAATTGGACGTCTTTTGTAAACCTAGTTTTGCTTTTTCATAGAAAAATGACGTTTTTTGGGGGTGGTTTTTGGGGGGATTAGAGAATTATGGTGTATTTTAAGCCAAAGTAACAAATGAAATGCCATAATTATAGCAATGCAGGATCATAAAGCTGAGAATAGACAAGGTTTCCTCAGAGATGCAAGATTTAGACAGAAAAATAAACAGTTAACTAAAAAGCGCATGAAAAGTGTTAGCTCTTTTGATGAGATTTTTTTTGTTTAACACCTGCTCACTTTCAAATATGCAAAAATATGAATGTTTTTTTTAATGTTTTATTTCTTGGAGCATCATTACTTCCATAAAAATGTCCTCAAAAGTCAAACTGAGATGACGTCATCAAATATTTTGGCTTTTCAATACTTAATTTCGGTCTGAACTGCTCTAATGCCGCTTTGAAACGAAACCCCACTCCGAAACATCCCGACAAAGTTAATCGTGAAGTTAATAGTGTTTGCTCCGAGGCCTTTCCTTACAAAACAACAACATGTCAGAGGACGTAATCAAATTGTAATTTGAAAAGCTCCTTGAACCTCGGCGAACATCACTTTCACTCCAAAATGGATCCACCTCACTCTGAAACCCTTCACACGCTGATCCATCTGACATATTCTCCATCTCCCCTTTCCCTTTTGTTGCTCTAATAGGTAACATTATCCCATATTAATGGTGCCGCCAGCTATATGCTGCTACTAGCCAAGCAAACGGGTGACTACAGATCAGCGGGGTGAGGCGGGCAGATCATTAACCATAATTACCTCCAGCTAATCCACTTCCAAGCGGTACAAAATAAACAGCCAGGCCCATTAGAGGAGATGACTGTCAGCCTGCAAGTGGCCTGTGGCTCCTTTGGCAATGATCTGAACACACAGGGGGATAAGAGCAGAGGGGGGGAGGGTCTGCATGAGTGATGGGGAGTCCTTCTACTGCTCTTCCACCTGACTGGAGGGTGGTGAGGGTGGTGAGGGGTTACAACATGGAAAGGTGGCGTAGCTGTGGTGTTTGCTGGTTACAAGCTGGCAGCGCCGGTGCTTTTGTTTTGTCTCACCCCGCCGCCTCCCCCCTCCCTCCGCCGCCTCCCTTTCATGTACCCAGATGGTGTTCATTTTGACCTGCTCTGTGTTTGCACCCTCCCCATTTCCACGTCCCATTCATTCCATGCCTGCAGGCGTTTTCCCACTCTCCTCGGTGTCTCTCACGCACGCAGATGCACACACTGAACGTTCGCCCGTGTAATTGTGCCGCAGCTCGTTTCAGGCCTTTCCCTATTTCGTGCCAGATGATGTGTTTGCGCAGCTATTACTATATATGTTTTTAAATATCTTAAGCACACTTCATGTGGTTTTGTGGTGACTATTCAATGAGGTAATCAACAGTTGCTCGGGGCTCCAGTTAGGGCTAAACACAAACCAAATATATCCTTTTGTTTAAACTTTATTGAACCAAGCAGGCTTGTTGTGGACTTTGCAGCATTCAGAGACAAATAATTAGAGCTTACATGTGTGTTTTTATGTATTTCTGAATGTTCATTGAGTCACAATTGAGCTGCAGGTTAACATGAAGACTACAAAGTATGTTCCTCTTTTGACGTGAGGCCACAAGGTGAAATCCAGCTGAGTCAACTCCTCCTCCGCTCTTTTAATTTACTCACAAAAGCAAAAAAAATTAGATCTATTATTTCCTTTTTTCAAGACTTAAAAGTCCCTTTCGCTGACACTCTTTTGCAGGAACTGTGCTAACAGGCTACTGATATGAGTCAAGGTTGTACCTTTGTGTTTTTTCAGGTAGGTCTTTTCTGGGGGAAACCCATAAAGGAAATTACACATTCAGTATATTTTTTTCATAGCTATGACTTCTGCGGTGTTCTGTTGTGGTCTAGACAGAGACACATATATGCATCAACAACATTTGCAAAAAAATAAAAATTTAAAAATCCCACAAGCCAGTAAAAGTTTATATCTTGCTGAACTGACTTAACTGGATGTGAGCAGGTACAATTGCAAGTGGCGGGACGGTTGCACCGGAAAAGCTCCAAGTCTGTTTGTTTTCACTCTTGGCTTCCGTTCAGGTGCACATTGCAGTTTTCCTTCATGCTCTTGATGTCTGTGCAGCTGATGAAAAGGAGGAACTCAATCCAAAGAGCAGCTTTTAGGCAGACAGATGAGGGAAGACTGATGTCAGTGTCTCTTTGATGTTCGCTGTCCACCGGCTGACTGCTCACCAGCTAAAGAACGGCAGATTAATCTTCTGTTTGATACAAGCTGATCGCATTATTCCTGTTGTGGTTTTGGTTAACACGAGATGATTGGCTTTTAAAAGGATACAAAGCGTCAAACTGAAACAAACCTCACCACATCATCAGCAGCCGCTGAGTAACTCGTAGAGAGAGAAAGCAATGGAAATTTAATTTCCCTGCAATTAGAACCTCTCCCTCATAATGAAATCTGAAAGGGGATTCTTCGGGCGTTGTTCATTATTTTCTCTGAAATCGCAGGCTTTTGACACAGGAAATTCAATTCATCAGGCGCTGGGTAGACTTCATTTTGAATCAAGGGGAAGTGAGAACAGCCCTGCCAAAGGCTTTTTAATTCACTGGGAGCTCGCGGCTGACACAGTTAAAAGAAAAAACAGAGGCGGTAAATTTCCAAATGCTAAGCAGTGGGCTGAAGTTGAGTCTCACTGCTGAGACACAGAAAAGCGTTGCAGATTATGGGATTCCTGTTAATATTTCTTGATATTTCACTAAAAGCACTAAAAGCAACAGAACAAAGGTGTAGATTTCAGACATGCAGGGTTAATATTTAAAACACATGCATTTGTCCCCTCTCTTCAAAAAACACAGAAGAGGCAAAGGAATTTTTATTATTTTTAAAACTGCTTCATTACTTACTCATGGTGCCTGAAATTTGTATTTTTCTTTACATAAATAAAGACATTTCCACCATAAATTGATGCAAAAGATGCACAAAATTGCACAAATTCAGCAATTCTGTGTTTGATTTTCAGATAAAATGAAAGACATTACACTATTTGTCAGTTTCTCACTACTCTTAAGTCTTTTGCAAGTCAAAATAAAGATCAAATACTGTACAGAAGCATCTGTCAGCACAGTTTGTAGTACAACCCACATATATTACACAACACAGTTCATTTGACATGTTTTGACATGTCTTCCCTTGGCATCCCTTCTCTGCTAAGCATTGCCAACATACTTCAGGCCAAACAGTCAAACTGTAATTCATGTTTGTTGGTATAATTTGCAGAGATTGCCAGTGAATATAGCTAAATTTTAAAAAAAAAATGCATAATTTACAAAAGACTTTTGGTTGATCTGACACTGTGTAAACTTTCTAGGAATTATCTCCAGCTACAAAATTTTACAGATATTCTGGAAGAAAAGAAACAAATGAGACCAAATCGTGACCATAATCTACAAAAATACATAAGAAACAAATGGCAGCATAGCATCCATGCACAGCAATGTTGTGCGTAATGAAGCAAAAAAAAAAAAAAAGAATGATTTGTCCCAGTCAGACTACTGATTGACTAAAGGCTGTGACAGACAAATATATGCTAATCTTTGATGTTGCACTTAAAAATTAAATATTTTCACACATTCAAGTGGTAATAATTATCTTTTTCACCTCTTTACTTTTGCACAATGTACACATGTATACTTTTCTGTCTGCCACAGGGTCTGAAATCTCCTGGGAAAATGAAGGTTCAATTCACAACACAGAGGAAGTGTGTCTGAAATCGCACAACCAAAGCAGGAAGCGGACAGGCCTGTTGTTTTCCCCTGTATCTTTCCTCAGGTAGCTGAAAGTGGAACAACCAGAGTAACTGTGAGAAAAAAAAAGACTCGAGAAGATTCCAAACCCTCACTCCACTGCCATTATTCCTCTCTCTACTTTACAAGCAACGAAAGCTGACGATTTATTAATACAACTCAGAGTACCGAGACCTGATTATAGCACTGAGACCGGGTTCATTTTACGTCTTCAGTGAACATGCTTTTCCTTCTCTTTTACTTTCTTAGTGGTGTTGATTGTTTGTTGATAGTTGCAAGAGTCTGAGGAAAATGGTCCGGTCTATACAACAGTAGTTAGATACTGTATGAAAGCTGTATGCCGTCACTTTAAATAAAAAACAAAATGTGGCTGCTTATTTCAAATCATCTTATAAATTCTTCCAAATAATTGCACCCACACACTGAACAGATTTAAACTCAAAGTACCAAATCTATGGATTTTGTTCAATATTTAAACAGCTGCCGGAATCTGGTCCTTGATCAATAAGACATTTATACACATAATGTGTGGCAAAGTACAGAAGCCTGTTAGCAATGTTTAACTGCTGTAGGGACCTAAAATGGCCTGTAATTAAATTGGGTTAATTTATTAAAAACAGTCATGCTTAGTATGAGAAAACTGAACTGTCCTGATAATATTTGCAAATGTTGTTTGGCACAATCAGCCTTTCAGCCTTTTATGAAGCAGCTTAAGTAAGAAAAAAAAAACAGCCAGTCTAGCCAAAGTCAGTAATCAATCCCTGCAAATAAATCACCTGACTGGAGGAGAGAAAACAGATAAAATTACAAATCAGCGATCAGGTTCACTTGATCTGAAACACGGCAAAGTTACTGGGTTTCACCAACAGGTGCATTGGACTGAGATTTCTAAAGTGTTTCCTTTTTATTTTGAACAACACCTGCTCTCGCTCTTGCAAACTTTTTCTTTTTTTTTTTTTCCAGATCAAGTGATCCTGTTTCCAGCAGTTACCCAGAGCAACACTAAAAGGCACCCAACCCCAGAACAACCGGGAAACATTAACTGGCCGCTCCGCTACCCACTAATGGATCGGACCCATTTCATCAGCAATCTGACATTTAATGAATATATATTTTATCTTCCCGTGCCAGTTATCGGAATGTCCTCCCCGTTCCGAGAAATGGCCGTCCTGGGACTCTTTTGAACGGGCCTTTTTTCCTTCGACTGGCACCTGTACGCCAATCACACTCACTGCAACCGGCCCACAGTCTTCCCTTGTTTTTCCTCTTCGCTCTCTGTCTTCAATATGGTTCATGGATTAATAATTCATGGCCAGTTATTAGGGCCAGTTCAATAGGAGATCTGCTGATGGAGGGTCGGCGCTCGGCGAGCGTGCCCGGAGGGATGCTGCGTGTTGTTGTGTCAGCCCCCATCTGCCAGAATGCAATAAGGCAAACAATGGAGGCCTTGATTTCCACCAGCAGGCCCATAATCTTTAAATGGCTATTAGCTGAAGAGTGCAACCAGTCAATAACCGACAAAATCCTTTTAAAAGCTTCTCTCTCTCTCTCTCTCTTTCACTCTTTCTCCGCTCCTCTCAAGCTCTTTCTTTTTATCTGCCTCTCGCTCTCTTTCTTCTCTCTTGTTTCTGGTCAAATTGGGACACAGTTGCTACAATAAAACTCTTATCATGAGAGTTTTAATGCCAGCAGAGGCAGGAGAAGCAGCTACCAACGGTGGTGGCCAAAATGAGGACAACTGAGGTCAGCATCCATTTTTGGAGGAATTACTCTACTCCATCAACGCCATTGTTGATGGTGTGTGACCTCAGTTGACATGCATTTGTTGCCTTCAGCAGGAATAACTGCTGTCTTCAGACAAAATATAATTCTAACATGCCATATTTTTATCGTAAAATAAAGTTAACGTTGTCTCAGGGCAACAACGGAGCTACGCAGAGGTGAGGAGGAATATTCTCCCCTGTCCAGCACTGTTTCGACTGTCAGAAGAATCTCCTCGAACTGGGAGATGCTGTCTTGAAATAAGACAGTTGTCTCCCAGTGACATCGTATGGATGATATACTTCTGCTTTTGCCATCAATCACAAGAGATGCAGCTTGAAAGAGATTGAATTACTGTTTACAAGGATGAGATTAAATTGTTTTTAATATACAATGTTATGAAAGCAATAACCTTTTTGATGGCCGCAATCATATCCTAATAAAACTGATATTCATTAGTGTCAGGGAATATTCCCTGCTTCCAATCTCCTCGAACTAATACGCTACCTGAATCACCGCGGCTGGTACACAAACAAATCCTGTTGTTCTTCGCGGCTGACAAGGTAAACACCACATGTGCGGGGTAAAGGACAGATCAGTTATAGCCTTTGATGGAATATCAAACTACCACATCGGATATGATCAAAATGTATCCACAGTGCATTGACAGGGGTGGTGACCGAGCTTTTAATGATCACTTGATCACCCATTTCATCCTGTTGATTTTTAATCTGTTGTAAAGCGAAGGCCTCATGTTCACTGGACTTTATGATGCTATGATTAGCTCACTGGGCTCATAGAAAAAAGACGAAATTTTGTTCAATATTACAATTAATCTGTGTGATATGACACATTACATCTTTGATAAGTATTTCTTATGGATATTTGCTTTCATTTCTGCACTGGTAGAGAAAAGAAACACTCAGCCTTGGTTCAGTACCACAGGTCACCAGCAGGAGTCAACAAAGGTCACACTGAACTTGCTTGAATTCTGATGTGATACTCAAACACGATATACTCCCTCTTAAAAGCTTTAAAGATAGGTGCAAAAAGCAACTACCTCCTTCCCAGACTGCATCCATGTCATGTTTATTATTAGTTTTCTTTTAATTCTAGAAAAGGTCAATTCAATATGTTGCAAAGATACTAATTTTTAATTATAATAAGGGTACTTTTGACCAAAAAAAGAGAATACAGATGAACAATTACTGTATCTAAAACTCTCAGTGTGCCCAAATACTCATATTTTTTTCCAATAAATACACATTTGCTGTAACATATTCCTCCCAAATTACATTTCTTTTGAAAAAAAAAGTGAATTAATCAATCATACCATTTCCTATACTATTATACAACACAAAAAGAAACAATAAACACACATAAATATAAACTGACAGTCCAGTATATCACATAGCAAAACGATGCATTATGAATGCTTCAGAATCTTACAGAAGGTGTTGCAGTTAAATTTATGCATTACCACGTTTCCCATGATCACAGAGGAGAACGCCACCTCTGATGTCATAGTGCAGAATCCAGAAACACTAAGAGCCACAGAAGAAGTCACCGAGTCAAAAACCTCTCCTCAAACCGATTGCCACGTAGGTTACCACACTGTCACGCATCAGCACTGGTGTTTTGACAAGGCAGCGTGACCTCTGTGTTGCACAATCATACGATCACAACTGGTCGGGTCAGAGGTCAACGCTAATGGATGGTGTACCGAGGGAAGTGGCTTTGTGTCATGGTGTGAGCATCTGTATATGTGTGTGTGTTTGTGAGGCAGTTTTTAAGGCCGCTCTCTCATAAAGACTGTGGGAGTTCCCCATTATGTGGCAGTTAGTTTGATACACAGCAAGCAGCAAAGTGTTTCATTTTAAAAGGGGTGAAATTAGTTTTAAGGATCTTAACTAAAATATACTAAATAGTAGACTAAATTCTCAATCTGTTTCTAGTTCAAATCACATTTCGGATCAGCATAATGGCTCCTACCTAGGATATGGTGACAATGAAAAGCTTTGTTGTTGTTTTATTTTCATGGAATAGTATTTGTTTTCTGCCTTTAAAGATCTTATTAACATTTTCTTTTTATATCCTGGACGATTTATCTTGAGCAAATAAGCATTAAACACATTGGTTGAACATTTTCACCTTGAAACTGCAGCATACCAAAGACAATCTCAAAAACACACATTCTGACTTGTGGGGTTTCGTACGTACCAAATTAGTCCTGTCAACTTTCCGTATCATCAGTTGATTTCTGGTTTAAATTGCATAGCAGAATTATTAAAGTTCTACATTGTTTGAGCAGAGTTGTAGGTGAGCTGGTGTCCTCGAGCCGCAGTGAATGCGTGCAAGTAGATGGAGAAATGTTGAATTCTGATACACATGGATGTAATCAGAGAAGGACTTTAAGTATCACTGTTGAGGAGCGAGGAACAAAGGGATGAGTCGAATACAGATTGCGCGATTGCGACTGGGGGACAGGAGGCAATAATCGGATCTCAAAATAAATACTCCGATACCACCTTAACGACCGAATATATTATATATATATTCAGATATTCAGGTCCAGCCCTAGTGTATATTATGAACGGACACCAAATCGTGTGACCTAAATATGTAGCAGGTGGCGGGAATTGATGGAACTCCCCCACAATTTAATCAGTTGTTCCTTGTATCATTTCCAACGGATAAGCCACAGTAAGTTCACAGCAGTTGATTTGTTGTAGGATCACGATCATGTGATCATCAGCAAGCAGCTTATGTAGTGTTCACTTGTCATGGTTACAGTGGCGCCGTGCTGCTATCTCACAATACATAAATCTGTAACAAATCCATAGATCCAGACTTTAAGCTGCATCACTGCCAAAATCTAATCAGTTGATCCTTGTGTCATTTCTGAGCTTCCCTGAAAGTTTCATCCAAATCCATTACTCCGTTTTTGAGTAATGTTGCTAACAGACAGACAGACAAGCGTACACCAATCGTCACATAACTTCAACTAGAACAGCACTCAGAGAGTGCAGACCTCCGCCGAGGATAGAGAGGAAAACAGGAAACCCATGCAGTAAAAGATCATGAGCTGGAATCAAACCTGCATCTCTGACACAGTTCTGTTTATGAATCACCTTCTTAACCAGTTGAGCTATCTGGACACCTTGCTCCAATTTGTTGGATGACATACTAACCTATGATGTTTTTGTCATATTTTGGACCACATACTAAAACATACTAAAAAATTCAAAGTGATCCAGAATCCAGGATCCTTTCCAGATTGCCACCAAAATTAAATCAGCTCTTCCTCTTACCATAGTCTACATCCCCTCAAAATTTCATGTGAATGTGCCCAGGCATTTTTGAGTTATCTTGCTAACAGACAGACAGACACACAAACGCCGGGTGTCACATAACCTCCTTGGCGGAGGTAATAAGCCAGAGCATATTTTCCTCTCTTGCATATGCCACTAGGGTATAGGAACACTGTCCTAGTGTGTCCCAGTCAGTCT
Organism: Acanthochromis polyacanthus; assembly: GCF_021347895.1. Taxonomy (NCBI): domain Eukaryota; kingdom Metazoa; phylum Chordata; class Actinopteri; family Pomacentridae; genus Acanthochromis; species Acanthochromis polyacanthus. The sequence goes on from NC_067122.1 coordinate 7,415,750, forward strand.
GAAAGACATGAATTCTTCCATGATGTCTCTAAGCATTGCAAACTCCCAGAACACTCTCTGCTAGCAAACATGATCACCACAGTTTTAAACAATACGAAGCTCCACCTGTTTGAGAAATCAAGTACTACAACTAATATACAAGACAATATCTGACATGCATACAGAGAACACAGGTTTTCACCATCTTTTGGAGCTTGCAGGTCCATGTTACACCTAAACCTCTCCAGGCAATGTTCCCACAACAAGATTCATAACCACCTAGGTCACATTGAGGAACATCTTGGATGCAGTAATACAATTTTAATATGTTAATGTTAACGTTTAATATTCAGATATTCAGATCTTACATATCTGAAAAACCACGTGCAGGCAAAATGTGTGGCATGGAAGAAAATCGCATAAACTTTTCTGTATCTTTGATACTGATAAAGTGAAATAAAATGAATCAAAATGAGACACAAAACAGGCATATTTTCTTTAAATGAAGAACTGCTGACAGTTAATGTGTTTTGGCGCTCTGTGTATAGGGAGACCATCAAAATAAAAGTCCCCATTCTTTGGTTTTGGTCCAAGGCCAACGCACCGCACAGGAAAGTCAACGTATTGACGGCTCGGCCTACATAGGAAACGCCTCAATATGTGCCCCAACCTCCTGCAACTTTTTATCTCCTGTCTCTCTCCCTGACTCGTTCTCTCACTCTCCCTTTCCTTCTCCCATTTGTCTTTCTGTCTGTATCTTTTCCTTTCCTCATCTCCACCTCTGCTTCTTTCTCTGTTTTTTTTTTTGCATTCTTCCTCCATCTTGCCCTCCTCCCCTCCCCGTCGCTCCCACTCCTCCTCTGAATCCCTCAGCATCCACCCGACAGAGAGTCATCCATCTTCATTGGGGAGACACATGTGCTGTTTTGACAGTAAGGGCTCTGACGGAGCAAGAGGAAGGAAAGCAGCAGCCCCACGACAGCAAAGACACATTATCGGTGGGAGAACACATCCGACCATCATTTACTGGAGCCCATCAAACTCCACCAACACTCTGGGTATTGTGACTGCCGGCTGGCTCAGTGATCCACCATCACTGGAGAGGTGTTAAATATCTGCTCGGTTATTTCTCTATTAGTCAGTTCGGTGTGTTTGATATTCGAAAAACACACGTCTGCAATTCAGCTTGATGCCTCTTTCTCATAATCTACCATTTTCATTTTGATATCTTCTTTTTAATCAATCCTTCCGTCTATAGTTTCTAATGCTTCCTGCTGCTGCTGCACATTTTGAGCCACCGTTGTTTGTTTCAGTCGCCAGCCGCAGTGAAAATCACCTGTTATTTTCCGTGCCGTGAATTATTCCTCGACTGACTGACCATTCATCATGCTAATGTCTTTTTACAAATGACAGCTTGAGTGATAAGGGACAATCAATGTGATATGGAAGACATTAGCGATGTAACTGATGTGGAGCTGGATTCGTTCGTAATTGCCGTCAGAGGTGATGTTAGTCAATGTCCTGCCATTTGGAACGCTATTACTTTGACCTAAAGATGACAGTTCAATTAAATACAGTGTCTTCAGGCTGAGCGGATGTGACAGACACGTCCATGATAGTTGCCATGAGGGCATTAATGACATCCCTGCCAGTCAAACTGTCACTAGTCTCTCCTCTGTTGTGTTTTGTTGTTGTGATGAAATTAAGTGTTAAAAAAAAGAAAACCCTTTGAAACCTTTGAGTCAATAAATCAATACACAAAAAGTCACAATTCCGATTTAGGGAAACAACAGAAACAGTGGCGTAGATAAAGCTCAGAATCTGAATTGACTGAGATTATAAGTTTAAACAGCTCACTTTCAGAACTACAGGACTACATTAGTCGATTTATACGCTTTGGCCAATATGAAATGAATCATGCAGGCTGCAGAATATGCCATACGTCTTCACTTTTTACAGCATCCTGCTGTGTTTTAGAAATCTGATCCTTCGCTTCCCATGTTTCCATTCATTATTCTGAAAATCTTTTAAGAGTCTTTTATATCTCACTGGAGTTCTTCACTTTTTCACAGTTAACATCAAGTCTGCTTTCATTTACATTATCAGCATGAAGCAACGCAGTGCAGACGTTTCAGATCAAATCTACTACTCTTTAACTGCATTACCACACAATCATAATGCTACATTGATAAAATGAAAGCTGGCTTGATGTTGACTGTGATAGATTATGCAACTCAGGCATGTTTTATGAGTCGGAGATAGATTTTTGACATACTGTCCAGAGAAATGAATGGAAGTCAATGGCCTCTGGAAATGGTCAGGAAAACACAAAAAACTCCACAATATAGATTATAAAACTAAATATGAGTGGTTCATATGATTTGTAATTAAGAAACAAAACACTGTGATTATCTTATGTTTCTCAAACCACAAACTGTATAAAAAGTGGACTATTGCTCAATGATGTCAGCAGTTTTGAAGCTCAACGTGACGGCTCTGACTGCACCGTCTTATCAGTGTGTGACTCCTAATACCACTTAAATAAGGAAAGAGTGGTGCTGAGGAGGGCCATGCAAACATCTTTGGGTCATGGACTATACTAAGATGACACCCACCTGTCTCTCAAAGTGGCCTCTCACTGAATTTTTTCCTAACTTTAAGCCTTAATACATAATAAACAGATGGGTTATATGAAAATTCATAACTGTACACTTGTCATAAACAGGGAAATTGGTTATGCAGGCCAAAAATATTTTTGGTATCAGGTTGTGAACTTGTACATTTGATCAGTTTCACATGGAGGCCTACAGGAACTGACTCATTTTTGGAATCAGCCTCTAGTGGACATTAGAGGAGCTGCAGTTTTCCACGCTTCCTGCTTGACTTCGTTTTTCAGTAACCAAATGATATTCACATTGAACAGCAATGTCTATAGAAAGGTTATTAGAATACATTGTAATTACACATATTGCAGAGATCACAGCTCCACAATGCCTATGTTATCTATTTACTGCAATTAATGACAAAAAAACAGCTTAATGTTTCCTGTTTCACCACAGTGTTATGCGTGAATATGCTTTCTCAAAGTCTCAGTCTTTCTGAAGTTAGTCTTACTGAAGATGTAGCATGTTGGATGATAAAACACAAAATGAAAACGCATACGTGGAAAAAAAATAACATGTTGATAATTTCTTTCAGTGCAGAAAGTGAAAAGTTCAGAAGAAAAATGTAAGCAGACTGAAACAGTAAACTGCTTTTACATAGAAATGAGACACTTTGGCTTCAGTGAAGGTTTGCAACCTTTTCAGATCATGTGAACATCTCTTCACTCAGTATTTTGACTGATAGGAAGAGGCAAGTCGTGATGCACCTAATGAATTTACTCGATCTTCATCTCTGTAAAGCCTTACATCATTACTTGTACTAAATGTGTACCGCAAAATGCTTCCTTTCCATCTTGACATCATGTGGATCACAGTAATAAGTCTTTGATTTACCACCAAAATGATCCTCTGTGATTTTATTTGTGCCTAATGTTGTTTTTAAAGTTGTCACATAAATCAAGTCGAATCAAGAGGAGGAAGAGGTGATTCTCCCTTCCTCCCCCGTGCATTAGCTCATCCTCCTCTTGCAGACACTCTCCCCGCCTGGCGCTCACTTCCCGTCTGTAGGTGCTCATACCGGGGCCGCGCTCGCTCAGCGCTTCCTCTTGACGACCCTCTGAGGTACATTTGATGTCAGCGTGAACAGCTTGTTTTCCTTTTCTCCCCCAGATTCCCTCTCTTGCTCGCTCTCCCGCTCATGCTTCTTATTTCTTCTTTAGTCTGAGTTGCCGTCGCGTTATTGGACTCAGGTTTGAGTGGCCGAGGAACCAGATTGATGGCCGCCAGGGAGAGTGTCCGTGACATGTCAGCCCTGAGAAGAAGCACAGAAAGCCCTTGTTTCTGCCCCCATCCATCATCCCAAAGCCCTAATCACCCAGTGATGGAGAACGTACAGGATGGAAAAAGAGGGAGTTCTGGATGACAGACGTGTGTGTTGCACAACAAAAGCAGTTCGGTTGTTTACTGTGAGCCACTTTCTTCTCAGGCCTCTTTTAACGAGAGGATATTTGTCTCAGTGCCACTGATCAAACAGTTATGCCATCATTCCATGAGAATAAAATCATCTCAGTGTAATTTGAAGTAATTGTAGAGATAATTAGTGATTTCTTTTGTCATGTCTGTCTTCAGGTGTGATAAAATTAGCTTTCACTTCAGTGCCAAACCATCAGCTCCAAAAATGTGACATCACAGTACCAGCGTGGGTAATAAACCAGCAGAAACCTCCAGGGCTCAAAGATGGAGCCAACACAGAAGTGCCAAAAACTGCAGTTCCTCAAACTGCCACTTGAGGCTGAATTCAAAAGAGAGTGAATCCCGATAGTTAAAATGTACAACTTTACACAGGAAATAAACATGTTTATAACCTAATACAAAAAACATATTTAGTCTCCATGGCCAGTTTCCACATCCATGACAACTGTACAGGGGGGAACTCACCAGTTTAAATTGTATTAGTACTTAAAATTATGCATAATTAGAGATGTGGTCACTTTAAGCGACAGGCACGGTCCACCTCTTTAATCATTTTTGGATTCACTAGGAGTTTGGAGGAGTCGGGCATTAAGATGAAGACTGCCAGATCAAAGCTTCAGAAACACTCTTCAGAAATCCTATGGGTCAGTTTACTTTACTATATGAGCAATCACAAACTGAAAATGTTGTATGAGAGCAATTCTACAGTGTGCTTGTAAGCTGTGATACTACTCTGGACCATACCACACTGCCATATAAGCCGTTTATTCATACCAACTGCAGGTAATGTACAGAGAATCAGGTAGAGACTTTAGCTCAAGATGCACTGCAGACAGAAGTCTTTCAGTTGAACATTTTCGTTGCCATCTTTGTTTAAATGTCTCTTTTCCTTCTGCCTTGCATGTTTCCGCCCTAGTCGCACGGTAGAGGCATCATCATTATGCACACTTGATACCAATAACCTGCTAAGTTCACACATAGGCTCAACTGGACATTAATCTGACTTTGTATTTGGGTCTTGGCCTCGATGTCGGTACATTTGGGCACCCACATCCATTGGAAAACGCTTGGATAAGTTAAGTTGCACTGCATGTGTGAAAACCGCTCTATTCTAGACCAGTTTCTGTTCTGAGACAAAACTGATAACAACCTTTCTGATAAGATAGCAAACAAGCTAGCACACCCAAGTGTTGACAGACCATTAACGGTGTAGGAAAGAGAAGACGGAATTTCAAAAACAAACATCTTATTCCTATTGTTGCATAAATATGAAGTGACTGTAAAACGTGTTGTAAAGTCCCATGTTGCACATACATTTTTTTTAAAAACTCATAGAAGCAGCGTTTTGGTCAATTATCAATGCTATTTCCATACCAAAGCAAGCTTCCAAGTAGTCAGTCATATTGTTTGTAATTCTAACCTGTCAAATGCAAAGGTTCATCTTCTCAGCTATTTTTATGTGCTACTGTAGAAGCCATTAGCTGTGCTACTAAGGAGTGTGTTTGCTTGGCTGCATTCCACTGACTGAAATGTCACCGGCTGGCTGTGAACATTCACACCTTGAACCTCAAATACCAGGACCTACGCTCTCCTAATGTTTGCCACTGAAGAGCTCCTCTAGTGCATTTGGGGATTCTTTACTTGAGATGAGATGATGATAGATGTTTTTAAATCTTTTATTTTAAAATTAACATCAGAAGCATAAGCTTTGAGATTTGCTGTTAGATAACGTCTGCAGTAATATGCTGAAATTATGTCAATTTTCTACACATTGCTGTCTGTTCTGTCTCCTAATGCATCAGATACCTTGTCAGGGACTATCTAGTATAAGCTTTGAAGGCATTTGGCATATTTTACTGTCCTTCTTCCAGTGTCAGGGTTGTCTGACAGGCCTATAAAAATCTGTAAACATCAGATACAGATGCCATGAGTCTGCAGCCAAATGTTTTCTTCTGGTGTCATCACTGGGTAAAAGGTAACAGGAAGTTGAAACAAACATGGCTGTCACATGACCTTAATGTTGTGAAAGTGTTTTTTTTTTTTAATCCAACCTATGCCATTAACTTAATTTAGTAGTTTTAGTGCCTAAACTCAAACACAAACCTTAATTTACCGAATGAAAGTTTTATGACTTGTGCCACATCCAACTTCCTACAAGGCTCTTTTCAGGTAATCATTTTACAGTGTGTTAGTCATGTGTCAAGCAGGCTCATCAGGATTATCCTATTTATAGTTTGAATAATGTTGATCCCATAACTGGTTTTCTGATTGTGTGAATCTGTCAAATGCAAAGTACTGATAATCTCACCTGCTTATCAGCAGCTAAAATAAAAAGCTGAGCTGTTCGTTGGACGGATCTCTGCAGCTAGCTGGCACCATCGGACATGAAGAATCAACTGAGCTTCTGCAAACCTCTAAACGCCTTACCACTGTCAAAACAGAGAGTTGACATAGCAAGGAAGACACTTTCCAAATGATAGCCACATATTTTTACAAGAAATAGCAGGGCTTTAACTGCTTGAGTGTGTTTTAATCTGATTAAAGCTGTTGAATCATCGGACATGTCTCATCCACATATAGTAAATTTGCAAAGAGAAGACATATACACTACCATTCAAAAGCTTGGGGTCGCCCAGACAATTTCATGTTTCCCTTGAATATTCACACTTTCATTCATGTGCTAACATAATTGCACAAGGATTTTCTAATCATCAATGAGCCTTTCAACACCATTAGCTAACACAATGTAGCATTAGAACACAGGAGTGATGGTTGCTGGAAATGTTCATCTGTACCCCTATGGAGATATTCCATTAAAAATCAGCCGTTTACAGCTAGAATAGTCATTTACCACATTAACAATGTCTGTATTTCTGATTGATTTAATGTTATTTTCATTTTTAAAAAATGCTTTTCTTTCAAAAATAAGGACATTTCTACGTGACCCCAAGCTTTTGAAAGATAATCTACATACAATTCCAAAAACAAGAACTTCTCATCACCAATTAAGCTGCACAGCACTTTCCTACAGAACATCAATCAAATGCAAGTCTCCCCACGTCTTGCCTTTATTTTGCTATTTGTCACAGGTGTGATTAATAGTCACTAAGCAAATCATGGCACGGCATGCTGCTGCGGCTCCTGCAATTACACAATACTTAGCTTCTCAGCTGTCAGCGAACCATGGGAAGAGGATACTGCTGGTGGAGCAGCAGCAGAGGTTAACACGCTCACAGAGAAGATGTGTCACTTTAAACTCTTCTGTTTCTGAGTGTCCACTTGTGTTACTTTCCTCCACAGCTTGGAGTGTGTCATTTACAGCACGCATTAGCCTAAAACCTTAAAAACGCACTCTCATAGAGCTGCAGATTACTGGCAGTGATAAATTATATATAATAAGAGCACAAATTTAATTGTTATTGATTGATGTTCTGTTGAAAACACAAACGTCAGCCGTCAAATAATAAATGGAAAAATGTTATTCAAGCATTTATGAAAACGCCTGTCAGTCTGTCCTCAGGTTTGAATATATAAATAATAACAATAAAAGTATACATCTATATTCTGACTTCATGGTTTAAAATTTAATACAAACTGAAACTTTAGCACATAGAGTCTTACTTATTTGGCATAACCATGAAAAATAAAGACTTGATGCAGAGTGGGAGTACTGCAATGTGAATGAGCGCCAAAAAAAAAAAGGAGAAAAAAACCAACAACATGATCTCATTCGGTCCAGCCATTAACATTGAAGTAATGCATGGGCTGTTGTTCCAGGTACGACTGTGCCTCGTTTGTCAGTGTCAGATGAAAGGTTTTTGCAAGATGAAGACCCATTAAGGGCTCAGACTAAGTGTTTCTTCTTTCAGATTATTATATGATAGCCATTTGTTTTCACTGTCTCGCGCTGTAAAGAGATGATCGACTCTCGTCTGAGGAGGAAACAGATTCATTTTTGAGGTTGGACAGATTTGCCAACATCGTTTGATATAATGACAAATGAAGGTGAGCCAGAGATTTCATCAATGTGTAAAACCCCCGACATATTGGTATTTATCTAAGTGTTTTTTTCTTTTAAAGTTACACAGTGTGAAAATGAATTTCCTATTAAAAAATGGCATTTCGGAATGATCTTGATCAGTGCCAACATTAACAGAAATACACTCCTCTGACTCCAGTTGTGTTGTGTGGAATCATTCTTAGGCTTCAGTTTTGTTTTTAATCAATGTTTAGTTATGTCAGGCACCAACTTGGTTAGGATTAGGAAAATAACATATGGGTTAGAATACAAATCTGTCACAACACGTTTGAAGCTCCTTATTACACTAGTGTTGCCAGGGCGATGAGTCACATCCTATTTAATGCACGATTCTTTGACTGACATGATAAAGAAATGAAATAAATTAAAAAGATGTGTTGATTAGAAGCATAATAACTTCACAAATGATACAATCTGGTAGGAAATGTTTCTCTCAATGTTATTAAGATGCGGTTTAGTTTAAATATAATTTGTATTAGAGAAGGTTCTTGGAATAACTGTAGGAAAGTGAGCACTAAACATTAAAACTGTGGCATCATTTTAGATGTTGGGTTACACATGTGCAACATTTTCTGTGAATGCACTGAATAAAAACAACTTCCAGAACAATCAGATTGAGGAATGGTGAATTTTTTCCATTAATTATAATTACTTATAACTTATAATTACTTGGAAGACAATCTTGAATTTCCCTCAGGGTTAATAAAGAATGTATCTATCTATCTATGTATCTATCTATCTATTGAATTTAGTTACTGTCTCCCAAAGATCATAAATAGCATCAAAAACAGGGTTTATCTGCATAAAATCTTAACAATTCCAACTTTAAATTATGCTCCTACAGTACATGACATGCCATATGTTGAATTGCAATGTTCCTTTTAAATTAACACAGAGGTGCATGTCGGTTATGAAATGTTTCGCAGATGTGTTGTGATTTTACAACAGATGACACCTGTCATCTTTTGTTTGGTTAATAAAGTGTGTTTATTTTTCAACCTGTCAGTAGTCCTTCAGCAATGAGGAAAACCAACAAGCTCTCTCCCACCTGAGAAAAGCGATTCACATGACATCCTTCAGTGTTTGCGTTGGCCCGAAGAGCTGAGAGAAGAACAACACGGAAATCCCCTTTTTAAGATTTCATGTTCTCTCCACCCTCTCTGCTGGCATCGCCCATTAAAGTGCTCACGCTGTTCACTTTATCATTCTTATGACCCCCATCTTCAGCACCGGTACTGAGGCTTTCCTCCCCCTCTGTCTCTAATTCATCATCCTTTATAGAGACTAATAGGCTAGAGGTGACACCAGGGAGAGCCGCCGATGACTCCTGGCTGCTCGCATCCACTCAGAGTGAAGGGTTTTCATTTGCCTCCAAGACACGGTGGTATTCATTTGTTGCAGTGGCACCCAATTTTCTCCAAGCTCGGAGCAAAAATTCTGTGAATTTTTACAAGGCGTCTTAAACTGAGATGTACGGCCATAGTTCAGGCATGCTGCTTTACTCCTCGTAGCCTCTTACTGTTAATATTACCTGTTTCATATCAAATGGCATGTATCTCATTTAGTAACTGGAGGGTATGTGCAAATTTAAGGCTTTGAGATGCAGACTGGGTTTAAGGGAGCATGTCTGATGAGGAAATACCACTGGTGGCTTGTTGAGCATGTTAGAACAACCTGTATCTTCATGAGTATTTTGCTGCAGTTGGAAGAACACTTCAAGAGCAGATGCGATCGCACAGAAATTCAGTGGAAGGCGTGAGTCAGTCCAAAGAGTTTTGCATTTGTCGAGTCATGAATGAATGCAAAATGACTTCTTAGGATTTTAAGAGCAGGGGTGTCAAACATGCGGCCAAAACTGGTGTTAGATGCACATTTACACATTCGACTTAATAATATTAACACAATTATGAAGAATTTTTGACGTAATTTTAATGCACTGTACGTGTATCAGTATAGTTTGGTCGCTTATTCAGCCTTCTGACACTCTAATATAGTCCTGATATAGTGCTAAATGGTTGTGATGCAGCTGTAACACCTGTTACTTCACCTGTCAATATGTTTTTGCCAAATATCTTTTATGGATTTTTGTTTGACAACTTTGACATTTACATTTTCTATGCCTGTATTCAAATGTAACTGCAAACACCATCAGACTGTGACCCAGAGGAGTCACTGTAAATGCACTGCAGCTGTAGGAGGAGAGTCAGGTCCTTTTGTACTCGCAGAGCACTCAGTTTGGTTACGTTGGCAACATAAATCTTTAGCTGGCCAGCGTGGGGGCTCGCACAGCTGAAAGGAAAAAGCACAAAGCTAAGTTTTCATCCATGGATGTGTTAATCATCTCAGAGATGATGAGGAGACATTAGGTATTGCAGGCTGCTCTACTAAACTGCAGAAGAATGCTCATGGAGTATTGTATTTCCAAAAGTGTTATTTGTCTAATCCACAGGTAGACAATTAGCAGGGTGGGCTGAGTTATAGCTCTGATCATCTAAATAAATGAGGAATTATTAGGTGAATTAACAAGGCAATGATAACATCATTTCACCCATCCCAGCTTTAGACAACGTGGGAAGAAGATGCTAAATTACTCCACTCATAAACCACTCATCTGTTAATAGTATTTCCAATAAAAGGTAATAACGTTTGATTAACCAGGACGGGCATTCCTTCAGGGAGGAAAATATTAGGTTGAGAAATGTGTTTATTTTTAAACAGAATAACAAGGGATATTTATCCAAGCTGGAAAGCCTGAGAAAAACATCATTTGACATTTTTTCTTCACATGAATACAGAGTCACTGCTATAAATACCACAACATCAGCTATACCTGCTTGTCCTGCATAAGGCCAAACTGCTGATAAATAGAAGCATTTGTAAAATAAAATCTAAATTTTGATGCTGTTAGATGAATACTATAAATGTGGCATGAGGCAGATTTAATCATGCCCAGTGCAACTCTATCCACTGTGTTTCAGATGATGTGGAACACTCAGTTAGTCTTTGAAGCCTGATACTTGGTACTTCAATTTCTTGTCTCTTTCTGAGCTTTTCATATGGATAAAGTCTGTTGCTGCAATTCCAACACAAGTCTATTACACAAGTACTTTCCATTCAGATGGGATTTGCATTTTGTTGGCAACATTTTTATGCAGAAATGTACTTGTCCTTGCAGTCCTAACAAATTTAAGTCAATTTTACAATCCACAACACAACGGAACTTAATAATAAAAACAATGCATCCCAACTTTCTGCTCAGGAATTGATCGCGCCTCGTACGAAAGCTGGATAATCGAACAAACCTTGCTGCTTCTTATTGCCTGACAGTTTGAAACAACATTTTTCTGTGAAATGGGATTATGCTAAACCTTTCATTAATTTTTGCAAAGTTTGAATTAGGTTATCTGTGTTAATGTTAAATGTTCAGTAAAAGTTGAATATGTTAAACCCAAAAGTCTCCAATAGGCTGAACCAGTTCTACCAGAACAACTGGAAACTATGATCCTATTATTATCCTTTTGCCAATTTAATCAAATTTACGTTTAATTTGAGGAAACATCAACTTCAAACTCCCCAACATGGTTATTTAAAGTGATATTAGACACTGAAAATCAGGAAATTATCTCATTTCAGAGGATGGAATCAGAGAATACTTCCCATCTTTTGCCTGAAAAATGACTAAATAAAAATAACCAACAAGAATCTGGTGGTTTAGTCAACGTGGACACTGCAGCCCAAACAGGAAGTGCTCAAACAAACAGCATGCATGTGAAGCGCCAGCATTTTTCTGATGTGAATCTGTTAATTTAGCTGCATCATGGCCAGAAATAAAAGCACAAGAGGTCTTCTTTCTGTTCTGACCCAAATGCAGAATGCGGAGATGCTACACAAAGACTACAAAGAGTTGTATTATAGTCTGTATATTGAAGAGAGATACCAGGGGAGGGAATCTGGAGTTGCGGGCTGTTACTGAAACTGTCTAAAAACTGGCGACTCTGAGTGTGGCTTGGTAGATGACTCACTGACTGTTTTTGGAGATGAAGGTGGTGATAGTGGACACGGTGAGTTGCAGACAGCAGCTTGTAAGAGGAGCACGCTACTGGAGGACACTTGAACCTGAAACACAAAGAAGTTGCTAGTCAGTCAAGGAGAAACACGTGGAAGCACATACTGCTAAGAGAATTAGGGAGTGTGGAGCTTGGGTTTTGCAACATTGGTATTCATGAATGAGCCCCAGGTGAGTCAAGTGATTTCTCATGAAGGGAACGATGATCACACCCAATGATACACCTATGACACACAGAGTCACAAACTCTGCGCAAAGTTCAGTTGCACCACCACCTCAGCCTCCACACATCTATCCCACCTTTACAGATAAAGATGGCTTTAGATGTAAAACATGCTGCTGAACAACCCATTCTGAAATCCTGTGCTGAACCTTAACCAATGAACCGGTTGTATCCAATTCATTACTTGCTAAGAGGAGGTTTTGTTGCAGGTTGTAATGAATACCTTCTGGTGCCCTTTCCCACTGTGGAACTGTCTCCGCTCACATGGACCGACTCAGTAAGTCAGACATGAAAACATGTAGACAAACTGCGGCCCCTGTGAAAGGGGTCACATCTCAAATCTCATGCAGATGATCTCGGAGCAAAACTTCCCATCTGCTCCGCCGTGCTGCCCAGCAATCCCAAGAGAGTGCTTAAACAGACTGTCCAGAAATTAGGAGCCAAACGAGCTTCACGGAAAGTTGTCTGATCGTCCATAAAGTAGTTCCTCAAGTGATGCCAAGAAATTCATGACAGAAAAAGACCTTCTGTAGTGGTGCAGCATTCTTGCATCTTCTTCAGCAGTCCAAAAGTTTGGGGTCACTTAGAAATGTCCTTATTTTTGAAAGAAAAGCATTTTTTTTTAATGAAGATAACATTAAATTAATCCGAAATACAGTCTAGACATTGTTAATGTGGTAAATGACTATTCTAGCTGGAAACGGCTGATTTTTAATGGAATATCTCCATAGGGGTACAGAGGAACATTTCCAGCAACCATCACTCCTGTGTTCTAATGCTACATTGTGTTAGCTAATGGTTTTGAAAGGCTCACTGATTGATTAGAAAACCCAAATATGTTAGCACATGAATAAAAGTGTGAGTTTACATGAAAAAATGTGAAATTGCCTGTGTGACTCCAAACTTTTGAACAGTAGTGTATACTTTATTGACCTCAGTGAGTCACCACTACCCCCAAATGGACATAAATGACACCAAAGTACTGTTGCAGTGGCAAAACACAACTTCCTATATTATACTGGGGACATTTGCACAAAGGTTTCCAATCCAGCATAATAAGACTGTGAAGATCAGGATTGTGACTGAGCGTACAGAACATGTGACATGCCGTTAACTTACATTTACCTTTTCATTCTCACTAAACGTGATCCGTCTTTAACCCCAACTACATCTTTTGGCTCGATTGCACAGTTGGTCTCCCACAACCGCAATCTTTCCACAATCTTTTCCAGAACTTGCAACTCAGACAAAACAAAGCTTCAGCAAATGTATTGTACCTAGGGGGTAGGGGATGGGGTATTTTCTCAGTTAGGTGTTTTCAATCCGTTAACTGATTTCCTTGAAGTGGCGGTAATGACTTCAACAGCTGATTTAACTGTTTCACTAGAAAACTTTCTAAAATATTCAAATTATGAGGAAGAATAGGTCTACTGGTTAAGAAATAGGTGACCCATTTCACATCTTTATATGTTTTCTTGTAGAGCTGCCCAGGTCTCTATGATACCATACTTCCTGTAATCGACACCTCGTCTTAAACTCTGTTGTCCCCCTTTTCCAAAGTTCGGATCATTGATCAGGAAGTTTGACGCCTGGACTCTGGCCCCCAGCCAAAAATGATAACTGTTCATATGGGACAATGAAGCTAAGTGCTAAATCAATGGGACCAGCCTCTCTCATGTGGATATAGCGTTACCAAGAAGGCCAGTGGCATGAGGTGGGGAAGATGTTTCCCCGGGGAAGACTTTTGGAGACACACCACCACTGCCGGGCGAAACTCCAGTCCAGGATTCATCATTCATATGATCAGTTACTGTACCTTAGCAAAGCGCTTGCTTTAGAGGAGACCCGGTTTGTTTATCCTCCTACGTGGGTTAACTGACATGACAATGATTTATCTCCCAGACGGTGCTGCTTGATCTTCATTTTTGTTGTGGATGTCTTTACTGTGGGCCAAAATGAGGCATTTAAGGAGTTCTGTTCCAAGTTTTACAACTACAGGAAGGTGCTTGGGTGTGCATGTGGTCGTGTACATGAATAAATAACTGAGAAAGAAAGTCAGACAAAGAAAGAAAAGCTTGGAGGGGTCTAAACGAAGAAGAACCCAATGATTTTGATCGAATGCTGCCTCACGGCTGCAAGGAGCCTCAATAATGTTGAAACACGTCGTCCACATATTTTCTGCCAGACTAAGCCACTTTCCAAACCTTGAGCTTCAGTTTCAAATGAATCCGTGCCTGCTTTGCGACTGGACCACAGCTTGATTGTGATCGGGGCCGATTTTGTCGGCTTGGCGATCATTAGGGCCACGCGGTGTTGTTCTTGGGCACGGTAAATTAGCTTGCCCGTCCCAAATGGACATTACGCATGCACACAACGGCAAACCGCGCTGTTGGGGAGGAGTCTGGGCGATGTTGCTGCCACATTAAGTTGTTTCCATCATTAGGCTCGCTGTTGCTTATTTCCCTTGTGAGTCGTGTGTTTTTGTTTTGAGGGATGTGTCTATCAAGATTGGATGTGAGGCTCAACTGTACTGTTGAACACTTGTGTCAATGATTATGTGTCCCACTATATGTGTTTTTTTTGTTTTCTTTTGTCTCTTTAAATTAAAAACAAATCCCCAGAAACGCATCGATGAAAATGAGGATTTAGGTATCAGACAACATAAGCATTTGCCAAATGAGCAATTTCTCAAATAACATGTTGGTATTTGTAATCAGCCCCGCTGCCAGGGTCTCTGGCTCTCACTGTGATAATGGTAGATGATAAGCTAGGCCCAAATTAGCCATTGCATCTGTTCTTCCCATTGTCTTGAATGTGACTGTGTCTGAAATTGGATGTCAGGGTTTGGTTAGAGGCTGTCAGCTTAACAATGCTTTACACTCCTGGAGCTGTGACCAAAGTTGAGAATTCTTTAAAGTGAATGAATTCTAGTAATCTGTAAAGAAAATACACACATGAAGTTGGAAAATGGGTTAAATTTAGACTACATGTGATGCTGTTAAAGACATGCTTATTTCAGATTCAGCTTTGGGATCAGTAGAATTAGCCTGCTACCCCATGAGTCTCCTGCCCCTGGCCTGCCCCGGGAACATACGGGGGCTCTAAAGATGAGGCAGCTAGCAGGCAGACTGAGCAGTTGTGCCTTGAAACCTGATAGAGCGCCCCTCACCCAAAACTTAAAATACCAGCAGAGATCAATAGCTGCAGCATGTTATCTATTGTCCAGCAGAGAATATCACACATCAGTGTTTCAGCTGGATAGATACCCACGCTGCAGATCTGCACTCCACAACACTAATCAAACGTAAGAATGAGGAGTTTCAAGCAAAAAAAAAAGGAAGCCCGGACCACTTTCTTTTAAGTTTTTTTTTAGGATGACTGTGTTTCCATTGTTGTTTCAGCCCGGATCTAACCTACGATGCCTTTTCACCTGCATCTCATCACTCACTGCTTGCTTTGCACATGTCCTCAACTCAGGCCCTCAATCAGCCCCACAAACTATACAACTAACCTGCAGCAGTGAATATACTTTCAAGAAGCGTACTGCTAACTGAATTACAGGACTTTGTAATAATATAATGAGGAAATAATGTTTTTAAACATTAAGAGTTGATACTGAACATGAGAGGTAAATGCTACCTGCCTGTTCTACCTGCAGTGACCTGAGATGGATGTTTGTTCACGTTTAACAAGATTGTCTTTCTAAATCTGTCGCTCCGGCAGCTGAGATAAATCTAATGCTTTAATTAGGGCTGAGAAAAACATTGTTCCAGCATCAACATGTCGCTGTGCGCATGCACAACAGTCACATTGCAGGAAGTGTAGCGTTAAGTGAGACAAATTAACTCTGACACGTCGTGCTACAACTTTTTTTCCTGCTTGATACAAAAAACAAAACAACATGCGTGGTGACTAGTCCACAAAACAAGTCTGTCTGATAGAACGGTATTTACTTCTTACTTTAAGGAGTTTAACTTTAGTTTTTTACCTTTGCAAGCTGCATATGCACCGTAAAAATGAGTGAGGAACAGTAGAGAAGCAGTGCATGTACCATCAGTTGTATGGAAATATGTCAGTCACAGAATGGATGACGATGAATAAAACACAGGCGGTCTGTCAGCAGCATCTTGCAAATGTTAGTCAACTTTATGCCAATTTATATCAGCACCAAAAATCTGTATGATGATGATCTGAATATCATCTAAAGCCAAAACCTATTTTGGATGCCTCTGCCAGTGTTACGCCACACGAGAAAGGTTCTAAACAAGTTTTTAAAGTTTTTTTAAAATGCTTTTTTCCCATTTTTATCTTCCATGTGGATGCATCCTTCTACAAAATCGCTCAAATCATTCTGGAAGGACATTTTTCTTTCCCCAAATACAGTTATTCATGTCATATAGTGAAAATATCTGCAGTTTTTTTTATATTCCTGTATATATATTGCAGAAAAACATCATATTGTTATATTACTTTTGTCCAATTTCATGTATCTCTTGTTTCATTTCACTCTAAAACAACAGTCTGTGTTTCTCTCTGTTCCTCTTTTTGTCACTAGAAGCTTTAAACTTTGCAAATTTCATCAGAGCAACAAACAACAAAGATCTTGTGTGAGACGCTTCTGAACCCTCATTTTTCATCAACAGAAGTAATAACAAGAATTGTATATTAATGTTTATATAAAACCGCTGCCCCACAGGTCCCCCACAGGAGGGGGGGGGGGGGGGGGAATGCAAATATTTGTACATTTAATGAGTATCCTGCCATCGCCGCCTTTTCTAAAACAATATTGAGGACGCAATGAATTATTTTTCCTGTTTTAAATGAAGAAAAATAAAACATTTCCGTGTATAATTAAAAGCTGGTCGTGCAGCCTGTGGGCGTCTCGGATACGGGCTCAAACTGTGAGAAAAGATGAAAAACAGATCCTGCATAATCAACAGCGCCTTCTGCAAGTCAGTGAAAGTGCACCTTCCTCAGACGCCTGTGTGGAATGCATTCTGGGGAACGCGCTGTCTAGCCCTCATGTCCGTCATTTTAAATAGCACCAAAGACAGAACACTTGTGGACCTCTCTGGCAGATTTATGGGCTGTTAATGTCCTCCCCCGTCACCCTCTGTATTCTCTCTGCTTTTGTTTTGACGCTGCTGAATGCAGGTTGTGATTCTTCAGAATGAGATGCGATAAATCACCGAATCCTCGAGTCATGTCAGGTTGACTCATGCCCGGGCCTCTGTTCTCTGGACGGTCCAGCGGGTTGGATCTGCCAGCAGAGGTCAGGCAACCCCTCGGGGCAGAAGGGTCAAGTTTAGGGAGACTTTTTAGCAGATGGTGTTGAGAGTTCAGTATGTCACTCAGGAAGAACAGAGAAAGAGGAGAAAAGACACTTTACTGCATTAATTGACTTCTGCGTGTGTCAATATTGACCCAGTTTCCCGCCCAAAAAACACTCCCCTCCTCATCTCCAAAATGAGACACTTAAGGTCAAAACGTCAGCAAAACAGTCCTTAAATACCACTCATTCACCGCTCACTTAAATATTGATGATAACTGGAGTGTTCTCATTCAATTGGAAATCAATTCTTTCAGCTGCTTTCGCACAGAACTGTGAAGAAGGCCACTAAGTAATTTGGAAGTAATTTGTTGTTTTTTTGATTAACTAAAATGCCTCATCTGTTTCCACCTCCACATGACAAATTACTCACATGAAATGCAATACTTTGAAGATTTATTAAGATACTGAGGGATTTGTTTTTACTTTTATGCACTGAAAAATTCGAATTGTCTGATACAGTTAGAAATCTCACATTGTTTTCATTTTCTGATAGTTCGTATTATAGTATATATAATATATATTATTACAAAAAAGATCTTTATTTAGAAGGCACAGAGCTGCTGACATGTAGTTTCCACATGGACACAAAATAATGAGCAGAAACAATTATTACTTTTACAGACATATTTTGATTCTAGAAAAGCAGGTTCTGTATCAGTGTCTTGCAACACAACACATTTGTTTGATCATTTTAAGGAGTTATGTGATGATCAGCGTATGTTTGTTTGTCTGTTTGCAACATTATCTAAAAAGACTAACTAACGGATTTGGATGAAATTTTCAGGGAAGGTCAGAAATGACACAAGGACCAACTGGTTAGATTTTGGCAGTGATGCAGCTTATGGTCTGGATCCATGGATTTGTTAAAGATTTCTGTATCATTGCGAGATAGCAGCACAACATCAAAGTAACCATGACAACAAGTGAACACCACATCAGCTGCCTGCTGATGATCACATGATGGCAATCCTACTACAAATCGGCCGACATATCGGGACTTATCCGTCAGAAATGATACAAGACACAATTGATTCAATTATGGAGGTGTTTCCAAGTTCCATCAATTCCCACAGAACGCTACATATTTAGGTCACGCGATTCAGTATCTGTACATAACGAACACATGCATGACACACGCCTGTTCTAAGAGCAAGTTGACTTTATTTGTGGGTACATCTATACTAAATGTCCACATTCTGTGTTGCCGTGATTTCTGATCATCAATAACTGATCAAAATAATGCTCCATTTCCACAAAAATATGCTGCATTTCTGACAATGACATATGGGGATTCATACACATTTGTAGTCCAATATTATGTAGAATGCCAAAACAATTGACAAGACAGTTTTTTTCACCAAAATAAACACATGGGATCATGTAATAATCTAGAGGCGTTCAGCATTAAGCAACACTAAAGGTTTTTGCAGTGGAAATCTGATATTTCCCAGTAGCTACCACACTAGTATGAACTAAACTTTACTGCACATCTCACACTAAGCATTTAGAATAAATGTTATAATTAGCAGCTCAAAGTTACTGTGATTTCTTTAAAACTGAACCGCAATGATGATCAAACATTTGATATGCATGAGGATAAATTCAGAGGATACACAGAGACTATTGTTGCTACATCCAGAACTTGGACACTGACAGTGTTCTCTTCAGCTTGTAAGGTAGAAAATACCCACAAGTAAATTTGGGGGTTGAGAAGAGACTCAAGGAAGACAGAAACACCTGGTAGAGGGAATGTAGCGAATCTATTAAGCCCGTACTTCATTGCTTCACACTGAGCAAACCCTGTCTGTTCTTCGCTCTTCATATCGCTACTTAATTTTTTTTTCAGTCTCAATCAATCACCTGTTTTGTTGGTGGGGGAGCCATCTTTGTATTCTGATGTTAATCAAATAAACAGCACGTTTTACATGGGTTTACCATCCCACACTCATCGCAGCTTGCTTGTATTCTAATGGTGTAATTATTCTAATGTTGATTAAGCCACTTGGGTAATTAGCATTTTTGATTGCAACTGCATCCGCAGGTGAATTGAAGGGAGGGAAAAATAAAATAGCAGAGAACGCCAAACTACATTTAGAGATGTTGAAGAAGCTTGTTAGCAGCTGCAGAAATCGTGTTTTACGAATGAAGACATTTGTGAAAATGAGTAAACTTAATTCCCCACTTTAAACTAAATTCCATTCTTAATTTACCATCTATTGTTGAGGCTAAAACACCAGGAGAGCAGGTTGAAGCGGTGCAGCAAGCCGCGGTCTTTAAGTAAGTGAGATCAGATTCCAGAAGCGAGATATCTCTGTGAACTGAGCCATGACTTAAGGCACCCCTCTTAGTGTACTTTTTTCTTGCTTTGGGAAAACATGTCTGTTGAAACAGTCAACAGAGTGCACCGACGCATGGTGGCCTTACCCTGCGTTTACTCAGGTTACCCCAGATGGACGCCTCGCCACATGGTCCCC
This sequence comes from Acanthochromis polyacanthus, assembly GCF_021347895.1. Classification (NCBI taxonomy): domain Eukaryota; kingdom Metazoa; phylum Chordata; class Actinopteri; family Pomacentridae; genus Acanthochromis; species Acanthochromis polyacanthus. Next base: position 7,435,939 of record NC_067122.1, read on the forward strand.
TCGGCCCTTCAGCAGCAACCACAGCTCCCTGCCCTTGAGAGAGACAGAGGATATGTTGAGAAGACGCCGCGTATGTGTGTGTTTGGGTTTGTGTGTGCCGTGTGTATATGTCTGTGGGTTTGGGTTTGTGTGTGTTTCGTTGGTCTCTCTCTCTCACCTCTCAGGCTACATTCACACTGCAGGCTGTCATGCTGAATTATGTGAATGATTTTGTCTGTTTAAGGATTTAACTTGTGAAATATAAACATGACAAACAGCTTCGTATCAAAGAGATGGATTTATTCAGAGGTGGGTGTGTGCTTAGAAGCTGTGGAACACATGAAATGCACACTTTCTGTTTCTGAAAATCTGGGAATTCAACAGATTCCTTTGTAAATATGCACCCAGCACCACATTTCTCTTCAAGAAGGACGGTAATTGTCGTTCAGGCTTGATGCAACCGCAGAGATGAAAACAGCAGAATGTAAACCTTGTCAAGTTTATACAACAAATAAATATGTCATCTAACAGTCATTTATGTGTTTTATGGTGTAGCATTTGTCTGCATTTTTGGCCATCTTGTGCCAAAAAGCCTTGTTCTTCCTCTTTAGCTCTGCTTTGGTCTCTGCTGCTGCACTGTGTCCCACTCTCAAAGGTGCAAAATTTCTTATTAACATAAAAAGGCTGTAAAATTGTGAGACGCTTATGTTTTGTAAGGCATATTCTTGTGGCAGAAGTTCTCGCCATAGCCATCTAGAAAATAACTGGAGCTTTGTGGTGATCGTTGGCACATATTCACATAAATGATCATCCTTTCCTAAACCAAATGGAGGTGTTTTGAGGCCTAAACTTCACCAAGTTTTTGTAGCTTAAACTGAAGTAAAAGCTGACTGAAGACGGAAGTAAACAGCAGCTAAAAAAACGCTATAAAGTGTAAAAATGCTCAATGCCATCACTACTCCTGTGAACTCCAAACGTGGACTTTGTTCCTCTTTTGTGTGGTTCAGGCAAAACCCAAACTGTGAGCCTTTCCTCAAATAAACCAAGTAGGTCTGCAGCATAAACAAAGACTAATGGTGACTGGAAATGGCAGAAAACAGTGAGTGAAAAAGAAAGTAAACACCTGTTTACATAAACAAATGCAAGTTAAACAATGGTTCCACGTGGGACTTGAACTCAGGACTCCTCAGAAAGTCCTGTGTTCGGTTAACGCCATCATCACAGTGTCACAGTCCTAATTGTAAAACTTTAGCACGGGGGACAATATGGAGTCACAGGACTGCCACATCAAAATATAAGCAAATAAATCAATAAATAAATCAATCAATAAATAAATGTGAAAATATAAAGAGAAATAAATAAATAAATAAATGTGGAAATATAAATAAAAATAAATAAATAAATAAAAAGGAAAATTTTGTCTTTGCTTTTACCTTTTGTTTTTTCCTTTTATTTATTTATTTATTTATTTCTCTTTATATTTCCACATTTATTTATTTATTTCTCTTTATATTTCCACATTTATTTATTTATTTATTTATTTATTTCTCTTTATATTTCCTCAGTCCACCAAGAAAAGGAAAAATGCAAATCAGTTTGCGTAATTGACAGTTTGGTGGTAGAACTTAGCAGAACCTGATAAGAGGTCTTCCAAAAAAATCACAGTTTCTAGTCGAAAAAGTTGTTCTACAAGAGCTGAGACTGAAGAAAAACTGTGGAGTTGTGGGCTGGAAAACGTGAACATTTAAACAAATCAGTGGTTGCTAATTATCTGTAGGTTTATCAGAATGAATATCCACTTTGCTAGGATGGAAACATGTACGGTTGAGTTCTGTCAGACGTATTTGTGGACATGGTGGTTCTCTAAAAACAGTCGCATTTACATTGAAACATTTTTCAAATTCTCAAAGTCTTCCATATGGCACACATTTTCTGTCTGAATGGAATGAAACTTCTCAAAGCTCTGCCCTGTTACATGTTTTGTAGCATGAAATTAATTATGACTGAAGTGTTGTGACTTCTTTGTTGTAAATCTACCAAAATAAAACCTTCACAGCCAAAATTAGCAAGCCAGTGTTGTTGTTTTCAACTTCTAGATGTTAAACTTTTCTGACGAAGAATAATGATTTAGAAATCCCCACCCTGCAGTACTTGACAGTACATTTCCTTCGGCTCATTATATATAAAACCCTGATGTCTGAATCTGTGTTTTAGTGACTATACATATGGACATGTCAACATGGTTAAAGAAAATGCATTCGAGGGGGTCTTTGAGAATCCATTTTCAGCACAATCTCACTGTGACTCTGTTTAGACACAACCTTTGTGGCGGTTATGCTTTTATCTGAAGCACTTTAAAGATTTTTCATTTGCACAGGCTTTTAAATGAATATAAATGTCTTTTCTTGATCTTGAAAATTGTAGTTTTAAAAACGTTGCCAACTCCAGTGTCAACCTGCCAGCTGAGGAATGGATCTGTGGACAGTGATAATGTTCTGGTGTTTCACATCATCAGTATAACTGTTCCACTGTAAGTAATTTGTCCTCCTTTTACAATGAACAGGATATCTGCAAGAAATATGACTTTTTTTAACTCGTGTTTTGACAACCCATTATTATAAGTTTGTATTTCATCGCCCTGCAAGGGTCATAAAACTCTCCGAGCTTGTGAATAAGACACTTAATGCAATCAAACACGCTAAACGTGAATAAGAAAGCATCTCAGGGCTGCAGTTACGTGGTTATTCTGGGACAACGGAGACAGCGCTGAAGGGTGCTGGATGCTGGGGGCTGGTGCTGATGGTGGTGGGGGCATGATGAGCTGTAGTGCTCATCCATCAAGACCACTTACACGCCATAGGATCTGCTCTATAGCTGAGGGGGGAAATTAAGTTATAGACCCACATCTGCTGATACCCGCTGGTTCATTAGAGGATCCGCTTGCTTAGGCAGCAACTGCACGGCATCAGAAACACTGCAAGAAATGAGGGGTATGCAACAAATACACAGCCCATCCTTGTGGGGAAAATTACCTGAAGGTGAAATTTAAATATCTGTGCAACTGAAAGGGATGCAGTCCAAAATTTGACAAATTTTTAGCTTCAGTTCTGTAAAAACAGTAATTTGAGCTTTTACATGTTGTGGAAATAACTCATGGTATGATGTTGTTTGCCAATAAATGAATTATTCTCTTTGTTTAAATGTTAATATTCGTGAAAGGAGGAAAATAAAGCGGCTTTGGTTGATGAGGCACGCATTTCTTACAGTGGATCTTTAGAGTAGCAAAGCTCTTTGGTTAAGTACGGAGGAGAGTAGAAAGTAATGGCAGAGATTTGGAGTTCATTTTAAAGAGGCCACTATCAGCGTGAGGCCGCCACCACAGCCCAATGCAAATTAAACTGATTGGATGCTATTGGTTTGGTGCTGATGTTGCTGACATTGACAAAAAAGTTAGTTGGCTGCTGTTTCAATTAGCGTTACAGGAGCACAGAGGCAACTGAGGGAGGAGACGGCTGCTTTTACTTATCTTGTTATGAGAATTTGGGTATTGAAGCAGATCATGTGTCGTACTGATTTGACTGAATCTCGCTCAGTGTTGCCGCCAAGCAAATGTCAAATGAATCTTGTTGTTTTGATTTTTTTTAATTTATCAGCATTTTGTTGTTAGTGAGCTACAATATGTTTTGAAGTGCTTTCTAGAATTGTGAATTTCATTTTACACTGTATAACAGGGCACAGTTGTTCTCATAATATAGAACCATTATGACATGAAGTTTTCTTCAAACCTGGATAACATTCATTGCTAGTCAGTTTTATTAATCTGACCTGTCACAGACTGTCCACATCACGATAAATTTGTTTTTTATGCCCATTTCTGTTAGAGGATAGATGATAAATTGTAGAACGAAGTGAAAGAGAAAGATGTTTTTTGATTTTGGCACACAAACTGAGTCTTTTGTGCTTTGTCTGATGTCTTTGAATCATCATTGGTGCTCAAATGTGAAAAAAAAACTTCCCCAAAAGTGCTACATTCACTCCAGTCTGTTAATGAGACAGGGTGCTGTTCAAACTTGTGCTGTGCTGAAAATGATACATGAACGCTACTGGATCCAGCTTAGAAATAGTGCAGTTGCAACTTTTCAATAAGGTTTAAAGGGTGCACAAACCTCTCAAAACAAGGCAACAACTATTTTTTTTTTTTTTTTAGCATCTTCCAACAGGATACTTTGTCAGATTCAACCATTTATTTTGGAATGACACGCAAGCTTGACACAGACAGTTCCTGAGATCACAAAGTCCCACACCTGATCCCCTGAAGGGGACAAATGAGCTGAGTCAACTTGAAATTTGATGGAATTTGATGCAAGTATCCTACGTGTAGCGATAAGTGTGTTGCATTTCCTTTGAATTCATGCAAGCAACATGGACTTTTCATCTAAATGCACAGAATCAGCAGCGTGCTGAATGCAAACAGATGAACTTCTGGCAAGGCACTATTACATTGGCTTAATATAAACAAAATACACTATGTGAGATATGAGACTATGAGTGACATCAAGTATGATACCTATCCTTTGTGCAAGCATGCAGGACCTTCATGAACTGACATGAAATCGTGCCACAAACACATGGAGTCATCACAGATTAGGTATAATACAGGGCTCCAGACTGCGACTAAATGGTCGCATTTTGCCACCAAAATTTTGGTTGCAAAAGTAAAATTTTCATCTACTAGTGCATGTGCGACCAGTAAATTTGCCGATTCTTTTTTTTAAATTACTATTGAGTATTTTTTGTTGCTGACAAACTTCTGCTCCACACTTCAGCCCAGTAGACAGTAATGCGCAAATGAGCTGGTTTACCATTAACTCCAAAAGAAGAAAAAAAAGAGAGGAACACCGAAGAACAACACAACGAGTGAGAGTGAGAGCGATTGGCGAATGACGGTGAAGCTCCTGATGTTTCACAAAGCCTTCATTTACATTCAGCCTTATGTTGAACACAAATTCACCTTTCTGTCCTTCACTCCTTTCTTGTCTCCATTACAGCTGCTTCTAAGTTTAGACACATCCTTTGCTTGACAGCAACAGCGTAGAACCGTTTTCTTTCGTCTTTACGTGAATTTTCGGACTTTTCAGCAGCGTCTTCGTCATGTCAAGAAACCTCCTCTTAGAGAAACACTTCCTGTGCCGCTGAATTGGTCACGAAATAAAAGCCCGTAGCATTAAAAATACGTCTTCAAAATAAAAGCCTGAAGGGAACGGTTATTTTAACACTAGCAAAACAAAGGCTTGCCAAAATTGATGAACTGATCAATAGACCTTTACAAGAGTAATTTACACGTGATTCAGTATAAATACATAATATGCACATGCATAACACATGCCTGTACTCAGCATAAGCTTTTTTTTTTTTTTTTTTTACAGATTTCATCTGCTGGAAATGATATATCAACTGAGCAGCCTTGATGGAGTACTGTGCTCTCTGAGTGTTTTTCTTATGTTCTGTCAAGTGCTGCACAGTGAAATGTGAATTGAAAACATAGTTTCTGCGTTTACTGTGCAAGTATTTATCAGTAATACAGTTAAAATAAGAGAAAATGTGAATATTTACTTTGCAAGTCGATTTTGGTGTGCACCCCTAAATTTTCTGGTTGCGCTCCTAAATTTTTAAGTTAGGGACCACTGTGCTCCTCAGAAAAAAAGTTAGTCTGGAGCCCTGTAATATGAACTATTCAAGGCCTTTTGTCAATATTTAATGGCAATCTGGTGCTGAAATGATCATATGCTGCGGAGGATGAGCGGAAGGAATAGGTTGTGTAGGTTAGGGGAGAGATCACAGCACTGGCATGGGATGTGGAGGCGTGTAAACCAAGAACCATCTAGAGTCTCAAAGACTTATCTGCGCTTACATTATTTTACCATTCCAGGCACCAATTCATAGAAGAGAGTGAATAGAAAGCATATGAGCGCTTGCAATGAAGATCAGAGCATCTCTATAATGATATTAATCAGCTTATAAGGTCAATGGATTGCTTCAGCTTATCTTAATAGAAGACAGATATAGTGAGGTCATGCAAAGAAAAGAGTTTCTCAATGAACTTCCTGCAACTAAGAAACACCATAAGCCACAATTCACATCTACGAAAAACTTAGAATCATCAATTAACCTCTACAAAGATAGACCTTAAAACTCCATGTAGAAAGGCCCAAAGACCTTCAACCAGTGAGATGACAGTGCAAGCCATAGCACCACAGTGCTATCTGTATCTGATATTCAAATAAGCACAAGGCTTGATCTGTAGTTGTGTAGGTCGAGGAAAATGACACTTAGCAGGGCTCCAGACTAACTTTTTCACTGGTAGCATTCCCACCATGTCACAGGCGAAACACTTCACTTGGTGAACATCTACTTATAAAATTTACCAGCGTTCCTTGAACGCATCATGATGAAGGCTAGCTACTACTTAGGAGTGCAGAGTGTGCAGATAGGTGTCAGACCGAAATTACTTTGGAAAGTGTGAAATAGTAGTAACAGTAATAGTAATAATGCTGTCTCATGTCGGAATAGTCCAAGATGACCAAGAACCTGTCTTTCTCCATCAGCTGCCTTTACCTTTAGAACACATGGGAGTTAAACAGCTTGTTTTACAAACCAGAGACAGACTGCCAGAGCCACTGAAGTTATAAAAGTACTACTTTTCACCAGTGTTGCTAATACAGTAACTACACATACCATTAAGAGCTACACCAAAACAGCTTCATGATTTTCTCACACAAATACGACCACTTACAATTTTAACTCGCATACTCTCAAACATTTGGTCCTAGTCTGGATCCCTGGGTGAAACTGTTGGTGTATTAAGTCTTTTGGTTGAGAGGAGCTCATAAGCAGATTATCAGTTTTACAGACATTTAGTTTTATCTCTACTTGCTAAGCTTTGAAAGCTACCTTAAACACTGTCATTTTAATATCCTATGAAGGCCTTGAATCATGATCTTGACTGATGTTTCAACACAACAACCAAGACTTTCCCTCCACACCCTGATTCAGATGAACTAAACAGAATTGAACTAGATTGATATCATTACCTGTCAGTATGGAGGAAAATGGCCTCACCAGCAGAGGGCGCTGGAGCTGGGGGAGTCATTATGGCGGCGTCACTCTGGTGGGCGGAGACGGCGGACTTGAACCCGGAAGTTGTACTGCCGGTAACCGGTGTGAAGAAAACTTGGATTTCGGGGCTTTAATTACAGTTTATGGAGTTTAGAAGAGAGACTGGAGGAGACATGGCGAAGGGAAACTAGGCGAGAGGATTTCTGGAGCTGGAGCAGGCTTGAGGTGTTTATATCTGGAAATTTCCGGAAGACCTGGAGATGGTGGACCAATGAGAGGAGCTGTGACGCCAGACGTTTTCTGATGTGGATTTGAAGTTATGAACTGAACCACCCAAAATAAATCAAACGTTCTTGTTGACTTACGCCGTTCTGAGGTCATATTTGATTGCTAGAAACTCTTACTGAATTTGAAAACTGTCTGAGGAGGATTAAAGGGATTTTCCAACCGGACAAACTGCAGATGCTGGAGCTAGAGGACACCTCATCGACAACTTCCGGCCCGCTTTGTTTTGAATTACGATCTGCTTTAAAGACGGATCGGTCCAGACATGATCACAGTCAGAAGGTAAGAACAAATCTCCAAACGCTCACTTTTATAACCTGTATGAGCAAGCACAAAGCTCAATTTTTGTTAGCAGATTAATTTTACATATTGCAGTGACTGCAGGTAGGAGGAAAGATTAAACACAGGGAGCATTCTGATGAAGAACTGCAGCTAAACACCTGAAACTTTTCAGTCAGGTGACCACCTCTACTTACTGTTTAAACAACATGCTACTCCACATCAGATTACAGCTGCTCATTGCATGGTATAAAAAGACCATGACATCTTTATAGAAAAAATGTTAATCTGTTGAACGGTTTTGTAAACAACTGGAGGAGATGCTATTCTTCTGTGTTTCTGGCAGAGTTGCTGCTCAACCAGTGAACTGTACATGCTGTTAGTACCAACTGATAGCTGATCCTATCACGATTACAACTTGTAAATACTTGAATTTTCCCTAAAAATAGGTTATAAAATCCAGAAGTTGACTGAGGTTACAAGTTAGAACTGGAAAATCTGAAGGTATTGCAACTCAAGCCGGAATAGGAGCGGTTATATTGGTTTCTCCCATAAATATAATTAAATGTGATTGATTGGTGTCGCCTAACTTCTTCGAATTGGCTCTCAGTACTTTTATTTACTTTGAGATGAATGTGAAAGTGAGGCTCTTTGTGGCACTTGGAATATGATGTTGTTGTTATTGTTGTTTGTCACTTTAATACATTTTGTTGTGGCCTTTGTGCTGAGGAATGACAAAAGTTATTCATACATTCAACTAAAATGGGGAGGACAAACTCTGTAATTGAAGCTACATGTTTTTACAGCAACGGCTAAGATATAGAAAATACAATATAAAGAATATGGATGAACAAAATCCCATTTGCTTTCTGATATTTAGCTTTCATTTATTCAGAGGTGTTTTGCTGACTATGCCTTTTTGCATTTAGCAGCAGTCATTTTACATTCATACCATCAGGGAGCCTCCCATTTTTTTATTGTTTACATCTACTTTTGTTGGGTATCAACGGAGGATTCATAGCAGCAACTTTCCTGTCAGGGACTTGAACATCACGGACCGTTCTCTTGAAGGAATGAAAATGCTTGAAGCACCCTGTGGATCGCCGTCCATCCTCGTGTTGCTCCAGACTGTGAAGCATTTTTCAATTACGCTTTTCATTTCTGACAGTTGACGCGAAACCACTGAGGCCTGACACGTATGAATGATGGCACTTAGTGAGAAACTACCGTCCACACCCCATTAACCACCATCGGTCATGCATTAGGCTGCATGATTACAACAAGTCATAAGTCAAATGTGCGATTCAACATGTCTTCCTCTGGCCCCTATCTCCTCTTGGGTTTTTGCTGTGCAGCGGTTGGAGATGTGAGAGCTGCAGCATGCTGGCTGCTCGGCTTGATCGTCACATAGGGGTACTTCCTCCCTAAGTATTGCTTTCCCGCTTATCTCGATTTCCCAGATTAGGCGATCTGGATAATAAACAAGTGCTAAGAGGGGATGGTGTCAGGCAGTCGCAGCAGACTAAACTGACTCATGTAAATTTGCTTAAACTGCCAATAAGCTGACAGTTCAAACAACCCTTATGAACCTATAGATACTCAGACTGTGAAAACATTTCTGTAAACTTTTGCAATCAGCAAACATTCATCTAACAAAAATATATAAATGTTAGTGTACCCACATGCTGTAAAAATGAAGTGACACTGATTTGCTTCACAAGATAAATAACAACAGTTTGAATCAAACACAGTTTGAGCTTTCAAAGATGAAGTACCACTTTCTTCATCTCGCAAATGAAAAGTTCAATTTATTAGCAATAAAATGTACCAGACTCAGTTTAAAGCACTCAGGAGCTTTGCAACGACACCCTTTACTTGGTCTGGTGTGATAGTGGCAGCTAATATTAGCAAACTTTAGATAGATGCTGCTGTATGTGCAGTTCACTGACTTTTTGCTTCTTCTCTTCTTGTGCTTCTGCTACATTGTGTTATTTTTCATCATGTTATTTTTATTTCACAGTGGTCAATGTAAAGCATATTTACAAAGGTTTGCTTGTTGGTGAGAGTTGCAATCGGTAAAATAATATTTAAGCTACAGCAAATCAAGGTCCAGTGTCAGTTTGTGGCATCTCAGGTTGGGGGTTTATAGCTGCCAGTCTGCTGTTACCTCTTCTGTCCTGCTCAATAGTAAGAAGTACTATAAATGTGCATCCATATTAACAAGTTTTATTTTTAAAACAGCAATAATTTGTATTAACACACCTGAAAATCACATGGCTGTTTCCTTGAATTCACTTAAATAATAGCTTTTCTCTGGTGCAAGTAGGGCGTAGTCGCATCATAATATTCAGAATTTACCTGAATGAAAACAAGGTGAGCCCCACTTGTAATTCATCATCCAGGTTAAATAAATGTTAGTCAGGGCCAATGTCTTTGTTTTGCTCTGAAAAAGGGATATGTGTTACATTCATGATGAAACGGGCCCAATCACAAAGTGAACATGGGCGCCTGTGTCACTGTTTTCCGACATGTTCTTTTCTGCCCGTCCAGATTAAAATGCAACCAAAACGGGGTCTGCATTGTTTCCCAAAAGTTAAGAGATAGGACTGTCAATGTCGTAAAAGTTGCACATTTACAAAAAAACTGTATTGGTGTGGAGGTGCGTTAAGTTGTATACCCTTTTGGAGCACATCAGCAATTGAAAACACACCTTTTTTTTATTAATGGTTATTTTCTAATGTGATAAAGTTACACATTTAAGCAACAGTGGATTATGACACTTTTTTCACTTCATGGGCGACAACTCTGGTTTTGATCTGGCGTGTATATAGCTTTTGTTAATCAGAAAGATAGTGAACTACAACCCAAAGCAATGAATCTTCAAGTGAAGAAGCAGCCGGTGTGAGCTTGTGATGGTGATGTTTAACTATTAAGCTGAACACGCCATCACCATATTTTTCTACATTTGTGCTGTTGGCTTGAAATCCCTCACAGTTTAAAGAACCTGTGAAAAACAAAGCCACTGATTTTCTTTATTATATTTCACAGCTGTCAGTGACACAGAAGCTGGAGCTACAGTCCTCCGCCTTATCAGGGGAGATGAAAGGTTTCATCAGTATTACCATCTTTACTGTTAATGGCCATTAATCTGATCTCTCCTCAGCATCTGTCAAGGTGAGGGTAACGCAACTCAAGCAGAAGATCAGAGCTAGGCTGATGAATGAACGAATCTGGGCCGGCTTTATTGAAAATGAAGCCATGGTGGTAGTGTTTGTATTTCTCCAAACACTCTCAGCTTTGTCCTGGGATTATTATGGGCCAACATCAGTGGTTTGAACCTCATATATCACCTGTTCAGCGATGGTGGCTGAGGGCGTTCTCACACACGCTGAAGGACATATCCTGTGAAAACTAAGAGATCTGTATCGAGGCTCGATTAAAGTAACAAAACTGCAACGGGTCAAACTTATTTCCCCATTGATCGAAGCAAATGTTAACGATTGCAAATCTTGTCCTGTTCCTGAAGTGTCGAATATAATCTTATGAGGCTGCTGAATTTATGTTTGACCCCTGTAGGTTTACATGCTGTGTGATGATCTTGAGAGAGCTTAAACAGATGTTTTATGTAGTTGTTTTGTGACTAATTGTTCTTCTTTTATATGTTGTGTTTCCACTGAGGAACCATGGCAAAGACAATTTACTGTCACCTGCAGAGAGACAGACATTAAATTTTTGCTTATTCTATTTCTAATTATTCCTACATGGAACATTTGGAATAAGACTGCCATGTAATGCAGTTTCTTCATTACTAAAGTTTTGCACCAAGGTAAATTTCGCTGCTGTAGTACTTTAACTAGGCAATATTTTTTCTGTAAAATTACACCCAGCTGGGTGTCCTGCTTAGTTGGCCTTATCATGTGATCACATGGCAGCCCTGCATTCATGTCAGGCTGAAACACAAAGTGGGGCTACAACAGAGGAATGTGCCCCATTCTACTTTAATTGAAATACTGTAGACCCTATTGCCCAAATGTAATTATAGCATCAAGGATGGGCACTAGAGAAAACAGCAAGAAACAAATTGAAATTTAAGAGTGGAATACAAACTGTCTCCAGCAGTGAGTAAGTGCTCACAATGCCCACAAGACCTGGAAAACCTGGTGTAGAGGAAACAACAATAAAACAGGGAGGAACTGATGGAACTTTGATCACCAGGTTGCTTCATGTAATGAAATAATTATCAATAATTGAACTGTGGATAATTAATGACTGTGTTACGTTCTAGTATAAATATACAGTATGCATACAGTCATTCAGACTTTACATATTAAAACGGCATTGTGGTCATTAAATGGATAATTTTGTTCAAAGCAACTTAAAATAAGTTCAAACCTGGAAGAAGAGCTGGATGTTATCAAAAATGTGAAACGAATTCGTCCTTGAAACTAATAACGAATTCTCAGCCAATGACAGGCAATTGTTTGTTAATGGCAGTTAAGATGAGCACACTTTGTTCTGCTAAACTCCATCATATAGTAACATATTCTGACAGGAATTGTAAGAAACGTCCAGTCTAAACAGAATTGTTTTGTTTTTTCCCCCCTAATTTTTCTACATTAGCATGATGCTTGTTGTTTCTCATAGAGACGGGAAATGAGTCTAGAATCTCTCACTTGTTCACTTATTCACTTTTCTGTACATTACACAGATTCAATTCATTTCTGTAAGTGGAAAATTGAGATTTCAGATGAGAGATTTGCTTCACTGTCATGTAACGGAAGTGCTTATACATACAAAAGGCAAAAGATTGCACTGTGGTACGTAGGGCTGGACCCAGATATCCCGAATATCTGAATATTCGTTCGCTATGGCACTATCCGGATATTAATTTTGGTATCGAATATATATAATAATGTCGCCCCAATCTAAATAAATGGAGAGAAAATAACTGCGATTTCAATGCTTACTGACACGTTTAAAACTGTATGCATAGAATCACCTGACACAACTATGGGAAATTTTGCCCCAATATAAATGTTCAAAAGCATTCGTCTGTGCATGTTCACAGTTTCACAGCATGTTTAAATCAGTGCGACAACTGGTAACCCCGTCACTGCAAAACTGCTGTTGTAGAGCAAACAGCTGACTTTTTGCGAAGAGAGGTGGGACATTTGTCACACGATTAACATCTTTGAAGTTATGGATTTAGCCACCGATTTCTATTCAGGATTTTTTTTATAGAAAAGACTCTGTATTTTATAACATCCCCAGAAGTGCATAGACTAAATGTTTGTGCATATTTTAGACTTTGTGCAATTGCATATGAAGTTAATGGAAAGAGGATGAACTGTGGCAACTGTGAGCTGAAAACAAAATCTCCCAAAGCTTTCAGTCTCTATTTCATATTTCATTTAGATCTGAGGTAATAAACAGAAAGAAATGGAGTTCTTCTGTCAGCCATATTAGTCAGACACATGCATAATCTCACACAATGGTCACATTACGATAATCTGTACATTTCTAAATAAGGTTGTTTTGTACATTTAACCATGAGCAGTGAAATTCCAGGACTTTGTGTTGCTTGCTGTCTGAACACGAATCAAGAATTTACATAGTGTAAAGTAAAAATATGACTCCACACAGAGAACAGAAGTAAAGAAAGAAGGAAAAGTAAATGATTTCTGTCAAACTATAGCTTTTGCTCAAAAACGCTGTTCAGTGCAGACTTATCAAGAATTTGCGTATCGGAATATTGTAGTCAAACTTGCTGACGGCTCCCACAAAGGTTAGTTTCAACTTAACGCGTATAGGGAGCACTCAGTCAGCAGAGTCACATATTGACAGTTAAATACAGTATGTAGGCTATATTAATACACTCATCCCCCTGGCTGCTGCTGTTGTGACTCCCCTCACGTTCAGAGGCTGTCAGCAAGTCAGCCGTGGGGAGCTCAGAGTGCAGATGACAGGTGGAAGAGCAGAGTGGCTGCACTGGAATGAAAATGGCACAGCCCGGACAGCATGGCGACAAAACGTTTCCAGAGGCTCGATAGTTCAGAGGATCCAGGCAAGAGATGCTATCCAGACGCCTGTTCTCTGCCTCAGCTGAAGTGTTCATTCCATGAGTCAGTGTGTCGATCACTAGTGGGGGAAAGGAGGAGGAGGGAGAAGCTGCTGGGGTGTTTTTTTTTTTTTTTTTTCCTTTCCAGAGCTGTGTTCTTCAGGTTTTTGCTAGACAATGGCAGATGGGAGTGCTTCGATATTAGCGGAGGCCTTGTGCGTGCTTGGACACGCCGTGCAGAGTTCAACAGTGTCGCGCTCCTTCGCTGACTCTGCTGCCGTGCAACGTTTGTGCACGGGCTCCTTCTCTGAACCTCTTAAGGAACTCTTGTAATCAGTAAAAACTTGTGCCTGCATGTCCCCGTGTTTGTTTTTCTTAAGATCCTCGGGGTTTGTTCCAATAAAACATCATTACTCTGACTGATACAAACTTTACAAACCACTAATAATCTTAAGGAATGAAAACCGATCAAAGCACAACCTGAAGACGGGGCCAGTTGTTGTTTGAGTTAAACCTCCCAACACCTGCTTCATCATTAACATAAGAAGCAGCAATAGGCTTGTTTTAAGCTCTGACATAAATTAACTTGTGTCCTTCTTAATAAAAGCTGCATATCTGGTTTCCGGAAGACTACGATCCGTTGGGACTAATGCATTTTCCTGCTGCTGGAAGGCCGTGCCGTCGACGACAGAGACGTTTCACACAAGCTGTTGAAAATGGAAGCCGCTTCACTCATTCTTAATCCAGATATTTCAATCTTGACATTTTTATGGGTGGACAGTCAAAGGAGAGCAGAAGTTGCACTGCTGTGGAACAAAACAATCCCCTTAGTTACAGTAGCCAGGAATTTGGCCACAGTGGGAAGACGCAGATGTGGAAGATCATATTTCAGATGAGTGCTGATACACCAATAGCCTCAACAAGCCTCTGCAACGGCTCTGCGCAGAAGTATGTGCCACACTTTGTAAGGTTGGTCAAGATTTTGATGACACATTAACACATTTCATCTTCTTTTCAAGCCTTCTCAGAAAATATTGGTGTAAACGAGGGAAACAGATAGACAGACAGCTGAAATCTTGAAATAGCAGACGTGTCTGCTGTGTGTTTTCCTCCACCTATGGCGCCCTGACCACTAAAATCTAGTCACCACAAGTGGATTGACCTTGCTTTGTAACTGGAGACGTAGTTGTACTTAGGAATTCACAAACTTTCATCTCTGCAGTCAAAACCTTTCATCGCAAACGGCTCAGCATCTTGATCTGCTGTCAGTTATCTGCCACGAAAGGTAAACATGTAACAAAAGGCCCACACTTAGGGAAATATAGAGTAACAGGAACACTGAAAAACATTTTAATTATGGGCAGCTTGTGGACGCTTAACGTGTTTGAGTGATTCACAGCTTGTGGGAAGACAGAATGAAAGAAGTACCCAAATTCTGCACGATAATTTAAAAAATCTTAAATTCTAGTGTTTTTTTAAATTTTCATTTCATGTTTAAGCAGGATAATATCTAAAGAAATTTGCTAAAATGCATCAACAGCAAAATGAACAGGGCTGTCTAAGCTGGGCAGTGTGATTAAAATTAATATATTTTTTGTAAAATTGCAAACTAACTTTTAATCCATTGACTGATATACTCCTGTTTTACATTACATAAGACAAAACTTCAAAAACTCACTTTTTAATTACATTTTAGTGAGACTCATTAAGCTGGAAAACACAGCTGATAATTTGATACAATCATATCACCAAGATATGATTCCACAGAAAGTTGATGGTGAAAATATTAAATTATCTCCCAGACCATATGCAGGACGGCACCATTTAGAATCTCTTTAATATCAATAGAAACAGAATTTTCCTGCTGTGACAGAATGGTGTGGAGCTAATTACCTGTTTTATAAACTGCTGGATTGTTTAACCCACAACAAGAAATCAAATTTTAGGCCACGTCTTTTTCGATCACATCTTTTCAGTGTAATATCATAATCTGTGAAGGAACAAGTAGCTACACTGTTGGATATAATTACTAATTAGTTATTAATTCATTAATTATTTCTAATCCTCTCCTTTGTTGAAAAATGCCAGTATTATTAGATGTTTTACTGCTTCTGTTTAAGCCTCTTAGGTGATTCCTGACCTTTGGCAACAAAGTATGTGCAGCAGAAGCTCTTTTTGGATCTTTTAGTAGCATTCAGTTGTCTAACAAATGCAGACCTAAACTGACATTGACTCTAAATGTCTTTATTGAAGGCATACAGAGACCAACTATGATCTCAGCTTTGGGATCAAATATAACCATTTGCTTTCTGTTTGCTACAAATGAACAGCGTTGGTTACTTTGACCCTGAAGGCCATCTGTTGCTGTGCTTTAATGAAAGCAAAGGACATCGGGAAGAAAAGACTGTTTATAATGAATGTTAGCCAAGATATTCTGTCTCTGGATTTCAAGTTCCTGTGTGATAAACACCAAAAATGCTGGATGCGATGAGTACCATGATGCAACAATAACGTCTTTCATCACTTCCTGTAGCCCACTAAGTCCTTCTTGAAGACTGTTCTTCA
Source organism: Acanthochromis polyacanthus (assembly GCF_021347895.1). Taxonomy (NCBI): domain Eukaryota; kingdom Metazoa; phylum Chordata; class Actinopteri; family Pomacentridae; genus Acanthochromis; species Acanthochromis polyacanthus. Next base: position 7,452,221 of record NC_067122.1, read on the forward strand.
AGATAAAATCAAAAGTAACCGCTGAAATCATTCATTTTTCAGGTTTAATGAACCTCCTCCAGAACGGAACACAACAACTTTGACTTGCATTTAATCACTGGAAACCATTAACACTGCCACCTCACTGCTGTTAAATCATGACTCAGAAGTGCACGTGTATTGCACTCACCTGTCCTCATTTGTTCTGAACTGATTTCGACCATGAGCAAAGCAGGTTTGAAATGCTGCATACTCGCAGCTCACTGCCTTAAGAGTCCTTCTCTCCCCTCTTCCTGTAAAAGAGCAATCATTTCTTCATTAGCCTTTTATTTGTTTCTAACTGTTCCACTTCAGGGGTAACACACACAGTTTATTTGGGTACTCTTAATTACAAAAGGGAGATCGTGTGCCCTCTTCACCAAAATGAATGTCTCTCTCAGCCTCCCAAAGGGCAACAGCAGCTTAGAGTTGGACTGTATCTGATTGCATTTTCCAGGATTGATGACGTTATTGAAATACTGACCAGACGGACTCAGACCTTTCTTCACTTGTGCAATGCTGTGAAGTCCTTAACCTGTGTCTTTCACCCTTGAGCTGAGGGGGATTAAGAGGAGAAATGCCTTTATTTCCTATTTGTTAGTTTTTTAGATTTTTTCTCTTTCGAAGGAGAAGCCCGAGGGCTGTGAGCTCAGTCACGATAAATTACATTGCAGTGCTGTTTCTCTCTCCAGATAGCCATTCAGGAGGTATAGCTACCTTCAGGAGCTTTTCATTTTTCGTGCCGTTATTAAACATAGTGATAGAATCGGCTTCCCCTAGTTGATTCAGAAATGCCAGGGTTGACAACGGAGGAAGAAATGTGGTTTACTGTTTGCACTTTACTGTCGCCTTCAACATCAGATCAATGAGGGGGGAAAAAAAACACCTCCAGCAGACACAAGTAAACACCAACACATGATTGCACACAGAAATACTGTGTCCTGTAATTTTGTTGGTATGAAACTGATTTACACTAACATTTAGAGACAGTGCAAAAGATAATACTGTAAAGCAGGAAAATGCGGATACTCTAATTTCATTTAACATCATGTTCCTCAAAGTCTTTGATACCAAGGTTTAACATCTCTTATATTCTTTGGTAACATTAAATATGCATGACTAAATAAGCATTTGTCACTCTTGGACAGATTCAGGTTGAGTATTTCCCCATACTTTCAGTCTTTTGATTGAGCTAAGCTAACCAGTTGTTTGCTAGAGCTACACGTTTATATGTGAGAGTAGTATAAATGTTCTAATCTCACTGTCTGCAAGCCAACAAGCATATTTCCATGAATCACACTTTGATTCCAGTATTAAAGTCACATTAAAGACATAGCAATAAGTTGATTGGTAAACTATGTTATCATCCAGCAGACTAAACCGTCTCTACTATGTGATTGGTATTGAGTGGGCTGCATAGGGTTTATTTTTTCTGCCTGCTGCTGCTTTAATCGAGGTTAATGAGGGACCTGAGACTGAGCCATACAGTAAATGTACTAAAAGAAGCTACAAATACTCTGCGAGGCTTTGGGTGATGTGACTTTGTGAGTTTTTTCTACCGAGAGCTCCTTTTACAATATCAGTTTGTGATGTTTTTGCTGGTATGAAGGAATGAAAAACATGTTTGAGAAAATACCTTCGATTTAAACACTTTCCATGCACACTGACAGGTGGAACACTGATTAATGTGCGACTATTAAGAGGTGACAGCAAGTGAAGAGTCAGATTTTGAAGTTGATTTGTTGGCAGCAGGAAAAATGGGCAACATGAGGATCTGGGTGGCTTTAAGAAGGACCAAATAGTAATGGCTAGGCTTGATCACATTGCCTTCAAAATGGTATGCAGTGGGTAGAAATGTTGGGTTTTCACCTTGTTGATTTTAATTATAGGCGCCACCGACCTAAACATAGCTGCAGACCATAAACTGACTGTCATGACCGAGTTCAAACTGCAAAAATTCTCCAGGAAAGGTTTGAGGAACTTGATAAACATGACTGGATATTCCCCAGATCTCCGACCAAATGTGTCTGACAACACAGGACACCTTCAGATCTCTAGAGGAGTCCATGTCAAGGTTTGTTGTCAAAGAGGAACGTCAGCATTATACAGGCGGTTTTAATGATAGAATGTTGTATGCTCAGCATTTTAATATGTGTTCCATATGATTGTTTTATCAAAAAACCAAGTTACTCACATGTGCTTGTTCAGCTAATGCAAAACATTAGTTCATAGACATACTGTATGAGAAAGAATTACACAAGCACACACTGATGGCGGCACAGTGCACATAAACACCTACTGTGATTTCCAGGGATGCATATTTCCTGATATCCATCCAAAATCTCGGAGGGTGAGGCTAAAAGGCCTTAAATCTCATCCACAATTGATTGTGGGCATCGAACTCAGTGTACATTAATTCAGTTTACGGCCATTAAAAGAAGAAGAATGCTTGGGCTTGCAAATGGCAAACTACGACTGTCAACAGCATGATGTATGGTAGCTTATTATATTCCCCTCATTATGATTAATAACATAGGAAGGTATCCTCCATTCTTGTCGAGATGGAAAATGTAATTAGCTGCCTTGGCTGGCGTTGCAGCCAGGCCTCCTCTTGGCTGCTTGCTTCCCCAAGATAAAACACCCAGTTTACAGCAGGAGACTCAGCATTTAGTGCATGAAAATCTGCAGCCAGTTATGCATCATGTATCTCCTCTTGCTAAATGTTGCCTGTTTCAATGTCTGGTGCTTGTGCAACATCCTGCCGTCCTATAAATATTGGATTTACTCATAATTTCAGGCTGACATGAATCTACTTGATACAAATTCTTTCTGTTTTTCTTTGTAAGTGGTAGTAAGTGTTATATACTGCTGATTTATGAGAGAGGGGATGGGGGGGACGGGAAACCAAACCACACATTTCCTTAAAATACGTGTTTCTGTTCATTCTTGGTAGTTGTGTGAGGGGTGGGAGGTGGTTCGGAGGGGATGGTGGAAGTGAGTAATGACAAAGAGCAGTGGGGAGGGCGTGCTTCTCATTTCTGCTGCTGCACCTGCTATCAGCACCTATGAGACTGATCGAGCTAAACATCAATTAATGCCGTTATATTCTCACTGAGACCCAACTCGTTCTCACCTGGACTCACAGCAGCAACCTCCTGACTTCAGTAACCGCTGCGATTATCCAGGAGATGCTGATTAAAGATGCTGTTTTAGCACTGGTCTTTAATCTCATGCCTTTAGCGTTTGGCTTTAACTGAATTGTCTGACACGTGATAACAGATTTCAATTACTTTATACCTCTATTCCAATCTGCAGGAATAGTTAGGGTGGATGTCAATCTCTTCTTTGGCGTGTCATGGTTTGTATTTGCTTGAACAGAGAGATTTCAGGCAGTAAATTTGGATTTCTTTGTTTATTTTTAAATATAACCAAAATTGATGAGATATAATTTACATTTGACATCAGTTAATAAGCAAATATCGATGTTGTGGAAGGATAAGAATTGCAGAATACATACATGACATTACAGATTGATAGAAACACATAATTTCAGTCAACTTATAAGAAATCACTGATAAAAAGTGAAACGGAATGTTTTAGCAAGCTTGAAAGTTTCCGTTGAGGTTCTTTCGAGATCTTTATTGGTAAAACTGTATTTCAAAGGACAACATATATCGTCAGAGGTCATGTTTTTGCTGTTTCATGCTGAATCTCTGTAAATTTATATACCTACACAATCTCTTCCACTCTAAACCAGCTTTGAAACAAAAGGAAAATGAACATACTTTATTTTAACATGTGAGCTGGTGAAAACAAATGGTTTGAATAAACAGCTACTATTTCAAGAAGGCAACAACATAGACAGTCTCCTTAGCTCAGGACATAAGAGGAGGATCTGTCCTGAACCAGGACCAGTACAGGCCAAATAATTTGGCTTTGTACCAAACATGGCTGTTTGCATCCTGACTCATACTAGCTGTCAATGCTGGTCTGTTTTACTCATGGCAACAACATTTTTCAAACCTTAACCCAGTACTTTCACTTGGTGAAATTCATTCAAATCTTTGCCTTTTCATGTACTGTCTTGATGTGTTACTCATTTGATCTGGGCACAGTGTGAGGACATGTTGGGCTTCTGATTAGATAGCACTCATATGAGTTGTTTTGTAGACAATAATTCTGCAACATAAAAATTTCACAAATGATTTCTGGATGCCATTCAGTGACAAAGTTTGTTTTTCACTCCACTGAGTGAAAATTAAATTCCCGGTAGTTTTCTTTGTTGTGTAACTATGTCTGGATTGTGCATTTTTTATACTGAAAGACATATCATGAGTGACGTACGCAGTAAAAGTCACTGGTGGAGTATTTGAAGCTGCAGTGTATTACTGACATTCTCAAAACACAAATTCAATAGTGGAGCGTTGATTGGAGATGGATGAGGGGGCTTCAGAGATCTGTACATTGTAGATGAACTAGCAATGTTCAGGTACATCTCTAAGCTGTTTTGAGGCAGGAAGGGATTTCTTTTCATGGAAATAAAAGACTGAAGAGAAGAATAAAATACAAATTTACTTCACAGAGATGAGTTTTTCAAGGTTTCATTAATGACTGCAGAGAGACTTCACACTGATTAAATTGTGGTCATGGCAACTGTGGTGTTGCTCTACATGCCCGTCCATCACCCCAACCTCCACACTTTCCTTTTCCGCCTCGCTTTTATACCATATTTGTTGTCCACAGATGTAAGCATGTATGCATATTATAATTTATTGTTTGGAATGTAGTGACAAATGGCATCTTTGTAATGTGAAGTTGGAGTAGCTATAAAGACTTGTAGGCTTTTGTCCAGTCAGAGGGCCTGAAATCTAGATTCTTCTCCTTTGTGGACACGCACATGAACATACAAGCGACATCACGGACTTGTAGATGATGTTATGCTACTTTTTGATTTTGCTTAAAGCCTTCAGGTTGGCATCTACGTATTCTTCCTATGTGCACTACTGCCCTTGTAGAGAACAGTCACAATGGAGGTCCACGTGTAGACAAATTTTTGGCTGCATACGGAGTTTCTCCAAAGACTGGTGTTTTACTTCTTGTGTTTGTAAATAAGTGACAGTCCACATGATGTCAATTTCATTACCTTCCCAAGTTTGCGAAAGTCTGCATCGATCTGTCTGCACATGTGTCCTTGCAACCTAAAATTTGTGGATTGTCCATGCGGTGACTTTACTTCAAAGGTAGCAAGGGCCAAGGGGTCATATTCAGGGCTTTAGCATGTTTTGTAATGAGACACATTAATGCAAACAGCTTTAGTGGTTAGCTTTACTGTGTTCTTATTGAGCCTCTTCATTGTAGTCATACTGGATCATATACGTGAAATGTGTTTGATACAAAAACCAATGTGACGCTCTGGTCTTTTTGACCTACCTGTCAACTGGCACTGGACACGGAATCAGATTGCATCCCAAAATAAATGTGAAGTGCCAACAAACAACAAAATAAAAATGAAATCCGACACGAGCAGCGAATGGAAACTGAAGAAGAAGTCCATGCAGTGTGAACATAAGTGCAGTTAACACCTTGCTGGCTCTGCAATTACATCTGCCCTTATTGGCCCGGGTTCAACTCCCATCAGCCCCCTGTGCACCCCCCTCTCCCTGGCAGTCTTCCTACAGCTTCAATAAAGAAAAATATAAGGTGCATGTGCGCGAACTGGCCGGCTCTACTATTAGTGGAAAAGGAAGAAAAACACCAGCAGCAATCGACTAACAGGAACTTGAGATGGCGGGCTCTCATCCATCACTCTGCATGTTCGTGGATGCCATATGAAAACACAAACAAGCAATCAATTGTTTTGCTCACAGCTTGGGGCCTCCTAATAGAGCACATTTATCTGACGCCATGGTGGTAGCCCCAGCAATACTTTAATTTGTGAGACATTATGTTGAGTTAATGCCTACCAGGTTGCCGTTCAACCGGGGGGACTTGGCACATTTGGCGGCGTTGTAAAAGCAGGCATCACGCTGTATTGTACTGGGACACTGTGATGTAAATGATCTCACCCGCTGTATCTTTAATGGGTTGTGAAATGAATTTATGTGGGAATATTTGCAGAGGAATATTGCATTGTATCATGGCGTAATTAGAGAGCAGGAACCGCACGGCCCTGCACGGAAGCTGCTGCACGATGGCCGGCTCTGTTTGTTCCTTCGACCACCCCTGTGATTGGATGTAGTGGGTCTGCTGGAGAGAGAGAGAGAAAGGGGGGAGGAGAGAGGGGGAGATGGAGAGAGAGGGAGGGAAGCCAGGCTCTCTAATAATGATGTGCCCTCAGGCCTAATGTGCCATCTTTCTTTCTTTCTTTCTCTCTCTGCTAGTCTAGTAAACAAACAGCACAATACACGCTTCATTCTACCTCACTGTTTAACGCTAATAAAGAGTTAATTTATAAAAGCCTGTTTTTACTTCATGCTGCAAATAAATTCGGCCCTTTAAACTCAATTTTTGGGAGCGGGACTGACTGTGTAAAAGGCATTTCAGTTTGTGTGGAGGAATTAAAAAGCAAATGAGGCCAGCATTATTTTTTGTCACACAGTTTTGAATGTTAATATTGGCTTAAATTCATATTCAGGGCTGCTACTGAGGAGAAAAGAATCCCAAATTGTCCTATGTGCTAAAAAATGCTAATAAAGAGAGCTGGTGTTAATGTTTCAAATGTGATATTAGCAAATCCAGGTCACATTACGGTGATAGATGTTGTTAGAGAGAATAAATGTGGACTATAACCTGCTGTTAATGATGCATTCTTCTCTGGCAAGGTTATTATTTTTAATTTTGTGTTAGTATTTTTACTAGTTTCCATTCTAAATGATGCTTTTCCCCCTTTCTTTTCACAATCCAAAGACATGTTTAGGTTACTTTGTGATTCTAAAATCGATAGAAGTCAAATCTAAAGGTAACAAGTTTTACACATGCAAACTGAAATTAATTAAGGAGTCATGCAGAATGTGATGCGAATGCAAAAGCAAAGAAAACAGAAGAAAAATAATCTACAGTTACCACCTCTGATGAATATTTTATGAACGTTATTTTTTTTCTGAAGCCTTAATGACAGTAGTAGGTCTGTCCTCCTGCATCCCAGCATATCATTCATACTGACTTATATTTGGAGGCAGATGTCCCTCCCCTCTCCTCCTCCTCCTCCTCCTCCTCCTCTCCAGAATCGCCCCGGGCCTCGCTCCTGCCCGCTGCCCGGGGTTGGGGAGGCTGAGCTCGGCCTGACAGGCGGCTGGTGGCTCTTCAATGCGGCGGAGGAAATTAAATTACCGCTCCTGTTGCCCGCTTTGTAAACAAGACAAAAGCCAATGATACGGCCAATTACACTTAAATACGACGCATGTGTACAGCAGGCTCTCAGAGCAGCTTCAGAACTGCAGGGTCAGGGATGGAGAGGAGCAGGAGGAACAAAGTGGGCACCATGGTGATCTTATTTATCCTGTAGGCACCGTTTTAAATGTTGCTGAATTATTTGAATGAGCAATTTGTAAAACGGATCCATTTTCATAGAAACCAGTATTTTTATTTATTTATTATTTTTTTCTTTTAATCTTTGGGGAAAATAAAGATTTTTTTTAATTAAGAATTTTTTAAAAAATAAATCTTGAGTGGTTGTATCTAATCTGTAATCGCTGTCACTGATTTTTTATTTTTATTTTTTTGCATATATATGAATTTGCATTTGCCACCAAAACAGAAGGTGGCCAATGAACTGAACATTTTCTGTGCAAAATGTTGTGTAGTTCTGGACGAAATTGTCGATTTTTGTGACTCCTGCAGACAACAAAATAGAAAAAAAGAAGGAAAAAAGAAATGCATATTGATTGGTTTGAGACTGTTGAAAGAGAGATGTGAATTGCTATATTGCAGAAATTATTGCCTTAGCATCTCTACAAAATATAATAATAATAATAATAATAATTTTCTACATAAAATTTTCCCACATTGATATTTGTCTAGTTCTGATATTACACATGTTGTGATTTGGCTCAACAAAAATAAAACTGAATTGAATTAAATCGACAAAAGAAGCCAAATTCAAAGTCCAAATATCTTTTCCCACGCCTCATTCCCAAAAAAGAAAATCCTCCACAAACTCTGGCCCCACACTCTCCACAATAAAGCTCCGCTGTAAATGGCGATCAGAGTAAATAAAATAGATGGTCTTTATCAAAGGAAATTAGATTCACCTAAATAGTTCACCGGAGGGGCAGAGCAGTTCCTGTAATTCACTTTAAGGTTCACCAACTTACTCAATAAAGCCCCGGCTAGGAATCTAACTGATGTCTAATCGATAGGTTTATCTGAGGCAAACGGCCGAGAAGAGCAAAAGAAGAAGAAGAAAAAGAATCGGTTTGCATTAAAAAGGAAAAGATAAAAGTCGAGAAATCTGAAGTGGAGTAATGAAATGAATGGAACTATTTGACGTTGCGGAGGCTTTTCTGTTTGTTTGTTTTCTCTCCAAATATAGGGAAACATGAGAGATTGAAAACAGTTTCGCGTCTAAAAAAATCCCAACAGCAATGATAATAATGATAATAATAATAAACAGTTCAGTATTGTATAAAATTACCTGTCTTCCATTGAGGCCTGTACCGGTCAGTGCAGCTTCATGCCATCCCTCCATCCTCAGTCCCCAGCCTGCATTTCAGCGGTTTCTCTTCTCTTTTTTCACTGTTTTTATCCCCCCCCCCCCTTTCCTCCCCTCCTCCTCTTCCTCCTCCCCCTCCACTCCGTCCAGTTTCGAGTCGTCTGATACGGGCAGGAGGCGCCAGGTTTTCCCCTGAGGGAGGCGAAGAGTCAAGGACTGAACCCTCCAAATGCAGAATAATGTAATTCCACACTCTCAATAAAAAGGGTTCCTCGGTGCCGCCGCGGTTCTCCGTGGGTTTTCCTCTCCCCTCTTTGAACGCTTTGGGTGCTCTTCCCTCTTCTCTCTTCTCTCTGCAGATGCTTCTTGAATCACTGAAGCCTGTTTTTTTTTTGTGTGTGTGTGTGTGTGTTTTCGACAATCTCAACAAAAGAGGCTCCAGCAGCATGAATGATGGCTCCAGAGAGGGAACAGGGCTGAAGCTCACTGGCCACTTTATTCACGGAAAATAAGTAAATAATACATTTGTAAAAATCCTACAGTCCTCATTTATATTTTGCATATTTTTTAACCTTTTAAAAATATAATGACACTAACGTGCAGATGACTAACAAGAAGTGAAACAGGAAGTGACTGGACCTGTGTAAAATAGGAGCCAATGAGCAGTTATTTAAATCAATAAAAGTAATATTCTTATTGGAGAATTTCTTATTTATTATGGCTACACATACAAAATTTCTCTCTATTTATCTGGTGCATCTCTACAACAAAATGTGAAAAGTTTTGGTTCTGAAATTGAATTCTTCGGTCATGACTCAGTAACATCTCTTTCCATACCTTTCAAATGAAATAACTTACCCAGTTTTTGTTGTTGTTGTTTTTTTTTTTAAAAAAAGCCCAGATTTCATGTGAGTTTGGTTCTTCTCTGTCAAATCGAGTGCAAACAAGCAGATGTCTGAAGTAAAACACCAAACTCCGCTCTTGTATGTTTATTTCCGGAGGTGTTTTTTTGCCACTCTGCCCCCATCAGGGTTGTAAAGGTGTTTGGAAATAAGCATAAGGGCATTTGGAGGGGGGAAACAGCAGGAGCAGCATGATGTGAGTTTTTTTGTTTTGTTTTGTACTTTTTTATTTTATTTACACTGTCAGTAAAAGTGGACACTGAAGTGATTTAGGATCTGCTGAAACGCTTCATGAAACGACTCTTCGGGCTGATCTCAGTGGTCTTCAGGGATGTTTTTAAGCTTGTGGAGACTCCAAAAGACTGCAGCATTTTCTACAATTAAAATGTGGAATTTAATTATTTAATTCCTGTGGAAATAATTTTAATATTCTCACAGGATCACAGTCTAGACTAGTGCAAAAATAGCATTTCATCAATGGGTTTCTCAGCTTTCAGACTCAATATCTCACTTTTAGGTCAGCAAAGATGAATGATAATAAAACATCTTCAAGATCCTACTATTTATCAGGACCATTTTACTGTCATTTATGTTGGTTTGTGATAAAACTCTAAACTGAACAGCTAATAAATAAAACAAAGACCAACCTGCCAAACCATTTATTGTGATGGTAACAAAGTGGAACCCCAGGATTTCTTAAAAACACAAAAATATTAAATGCAGTAATTTAAAAAAAAAACAGAAAATAATATTTTAAGCCAACTACACAAAATACCAGTATTTTTCTGTATTTTTGTCATTAATGGTGTAATTATTGTTTGTCAGAAGAAGGGCTCTTTGACTCCACACATGAACGAGTGTCCTCCTCTGACCATCGGACCCTGTTTTTTCTGGGTGTGCCTGCTCTGAAATCCAAGCTAATAGCAGGCAGAAAGCCAAACAGGGCCGGGGAGAGAGGAGGATGACAGGCTTCGTGACACTAATCTCCGACATCCTTGATTGCAGGGGCAGTTTTTTCCCTCCTCAGGTCTGGGATCATTTCAGCTGTCAATTTGAATGCGTCCGTTATCGGACAACTTAGCGGCTAGACATCCATTATCGGACGCCTCTACTGTCTGCTCCGCCTTTTGACACTTTCCATGAAATCATGAAGTCTTTGGACTGTGAAAGAAACGTTTAACCATGCGTGGCTTCTGTGAACTTGTGTTTTAATATATGGGGTTAAATAACAACGCTCTGCTCTGGTGTTTTATCAGATATCAGTGGCGAGTGGAGGTTAAATATCTCACCGGAGAGCAATTCAACTAGAAGTGAGAAATTCTGAAATACCAATAATAATTGTCAGATAATTAAACCAAATCTAGTCACACCACTGCAGACAGATTGCATCAGACACTTTGTTTTCTCCATTCATTATTTTTCCTTTATAGAAGCCTTTACAAATACCATGAAGTCTGGAAAAAACACGCAATTGTAGCAACAACAACAACAACAACAAAAAAGATTGAAAACAAAAGCTAACAATATGAACAACAATAACGAGATGAGTCCTCTTCATAACAATTATTACAGTGTAATTTTTAGAAATAATACATCATATTTTTTGAAAATATTGTCCATAATATTTCAGGAGGAAATTAGCTACTTTTATTCCACTTTATTTAATCTTTAACTGCTTTGCTGAATAAGATTATTTATCTTCTTTTGTTAATTTAAATGTGTAAAGTTTTTAATGAAGCGTGTAATCTTGAGTTCAGTCTATTCAACGACTGTGAACTTGTCTTATGTCTTTGTGGTAATGCATTTATACGAACAAAATGCATCTAAAAGTAAATAGAAACAATAACTTAAACTGTAGAACATATTTCCTATAAAACACAATGAAAATGTGGCATCAGGGGTGCCATTAAAAATAGGTTAAAATGGGAGGGTATTTTATTGTGTAAACACTGTAAAAACTGTAAAATAATAATAAATTAAATGTAAAAATGCAAGTATCTGTGAAGTAGTGATACATTTTAACTTATCCAAATCCAGTAAAGCCTAATTATTTGGTCACACACTGTAAAAGAACAAATTATTATTTATTTTAAAAATACAGATTTCTGATGTGGGCTTTATGCACAGTTTTGTCAAGTTTTTTTTTTAATGTTATTTTATCTTCATTTTTTGCCATCAACATGTAAATTAATATTTTTTCTGTGATTTTTACGGTGTAATGTTTAGGTCACACACTGTAAACGAATGAATTATTTATTTTTAAAGAATACAGATTTCCAATGTGGACTTGATGCACAGTTTTGGTCTTTTTTTGTTATTTTATTTTGTTTTTAATTTTTGACAGTCAACATGTAAGTTAATATTTTTTGTGATTTTATTAGATATCTGTAGTTTAACAAAGCCGGGCAAATCTGTAAAATACCTGTTAGCATTCTTTAATATGGATAATTTTACCTTTAAATGATGTAAAATATCTGAATAATAATAATAATATTGTAACGATTTAAGTCCAATAAAATATCCAGATCAGAAAACATTGTAAAAAATATTACAGTATCTATATATATACAAAAATACTGCTTGATCATGTTCATATTTTCACCTGCTTTTTATATATTTTTATTTTTTTAAATTAGTCCAATAACATGTACATTAAGAATTTAAAAGGAAAATTCTACTATTATTTGTAATTTAACAAAACAGGAGAATTTTGTAAAACAACTGAAAGATATTTACAGTTAAAACATATTCAGAAAAACATTTTATTTACTATTTAATAATTGTTTTGCAGTGATATGCCCTTGTAAATGTCTGCTTCCTCTGTGCTTTAAACGAGTCTTAATCCAGTTTTCTGATTGGCTGAGATGTGTTTTTAAAGCTTTGCGAACAGGTGACTCTGCGTAAAGCTGGCTCAGATACGTTATTGCGCGTCTTTAACTTGACAGCATCACATGTGAAGTCGCCTGGACTGAATACTGTTGTGGTATTAGATATTTACAGAGCCCCAGGAGCAGATGTACATGCTGCTCTTCTAGGCATGGATGCATCTCCACTGGTTCTTGCTTTTCCGTGCGTAACTTTGCCCCCTTTTTCTGCTGCTTTGATTTTTTTTTTTTCTGTTGGTTTTAATTTGGTGTGCGCTCCCCCGGCCCCCCTAAATGGAAGCTAAATCGGCCGGTAGGTCACTAATATATCGAGGAGGCAACTGTGACAAATTCCTTTTGTCTCCGCTTTGCTGGTACTTTATTACCCAGACGAGCTGCATGGCCTGGAGATAACGATTCATCACGCACAGCCGGCAACCATAGACAACGCCTTTGGGCAAAGTCAGCGAGGGGCTCTCATATTGAGAGAGAGAGAGAGAGAGAGAGAGAGAGAGAGAGAGAGAGAGAGAGAGAAGGGGGGGGGGGGGGGGAGTGTGTGCGTGTGTGCTTGTATATATATGTGTGTGTGTGAGGGGGGTATACCTTAATTGGCCATGGGGTTTTATTGCATTAGTAAAATTGCTGATTACAATCCTGCACAAACCTATAGATAGACCCGCCTCATAACCAGCTTTATGGTGGCAAACCGTAATAAGTCAGAGATCTTTATTCAAAAATGTACACTAATTTAAACCCCTTTATGTTTCGCAGCTATCGCTTGGAAGCTTTTAATGATCCTTTTGGGAAAAGTGGATCATCATCGCAGCAGCAGCAGATAGAGCGATATATATATGAGGAGAGTAAAAGCAGCCTGATGAAGATACTTCAGGCAGCATTTAGAGCCAGACAGCATCAGAGCTGAGTCTCTTTATGCTGAGAAATAGTGTGCTATGAGAAGTGCACATGTGCAGAAGGAGACAGCGTGGCTTTAAGGTAGATATTATGCAGCTGAATTGTTTCTGAGGCGCACTATGATTAAAACAAAACCAAAATAAAGCTGCCGTGGACTCGAAAATAACTCATAAGCGACTGTATTTTGCTCTCCAGTCCAATTCAGAGCTGCCATGTGCGTAAAAACACAAGCTCATGACAAGAAAGTTGCACAATAAAGAGTCCCAAACTGCGCGTTATGAATGGGATAAGTTTTTGTAAATGCTTTTATCTCCCTGGTGCTTCATTAGGACGGCAGCACATGGGAGCTAATCACGGAGAAGAGCCTAAATTGTTGAGAATAATGAAACTAGACACTGGGCGTCTCGTTGAGGAAGCTCAGGTTGTCAGGCTCAATAAAGAGATGTGTGATATTGCTCCTGATGATTAGAGCTTTGAGTTTAGTGTTCAGCGTGTTGGCAAAGGGCCTCTGCAGGACTCAGTGAAATGTCCTGTTTGTCGATTTGTGAGTTGAAGGATTATCTTTAGTATCTGTCAATAAATTAAATGAAAAATCTAATGTTGTCTAATTATGAGCATAAAATAAATCAGTTTTTCTGTTTAGATTCGAAATGCCACAACTGTTTACATTCTTATTCCTATCTCTGGACCCTGCCTATCTACATATTTATATTTTCCCTCACTTTTTTTATGCTTTTGGCAATATTTTGCATTCACTGTGTTGAAATTCTGCGTGTATATTTAAAAAAAAAACCGACTGTCTTATTTAATTTGCATTTTTGGTCAGTTAAAATCCCTTTAACGCAGATAAATAATGTTCCTTTTTGTTCCTTATTCATTAAATTTTGACTCATTTTGGTTAGATTTAATTTGATGTGCATGCTTTTAAAACCACACAAAATACGTGCAACACTGAAAAGCATTTTGTGATTTCATTCCAGTGTTTTGTAGTGTTTTTAGTAATAGTAATGAGTTGACTGGTGGGACTTGTCCAGTACATTTCATTGCATAGTTGACTGTGCGTTAACCTGCACATGACAAATAAACGAATCTGTACAATAATAATAATAAAAAGAATAATAATAATAATAATTTAGTGCTGGTTTTACGCACATCCAAAGTGAATCTATTGAGACGACGACTCAGAATGATTTGGATCAGCCTGGTCCCTCATGTTGTGACTTATTTGATATGGAAAAGGTTTGAATTTATACTAAATTAACAACTCAACACCTCACATGATCGCCACACTTTTACCGTGAACTCTCGCTATAGATTTTGGCACAATTATTGACATTTTTGAGGAATTATGAGCATTTTTTTCCCCAAATGCAACTCCAATCAGCTGTCTGTATTGTGGATTATTGACATGGAAACTCATGGGAGGCCTCGTGTTGCTGTTAAACACTTTTGGTTAGTTTGGCACCATGAAGGTGACGCACAATCAGACATCACACCTCAGCTGCTGACATCACCAACAGGCAGAGATGTGTTACCCCAAAGAGGCTCGCAGACATTATTTCCAGCCTTCCTGCCCATAGATCTTCCCGGTTTTGCATAAACGGCCAATTACCTTGTCAGTAAGCTGATCTGAGGCTCAGTGCATCCTCTCGTCCCTATTCATTTGATTGTAACGTGCAAATATAAACAGGCCTAATAGCAGCTCGACTCGCGCGGCTCTCGGCCCCGCGCCGTTATTGATATGGCCTTGAATTCACGCAATTGATTTTTATGCTTCCCTCTAGCCACCTTGTGCAGTTGAGAGATATCTTTATTCGCAGGGAAAGTGAAATAAGTGCGTAATAAAACGGTGATATATTAAATTCGTTTTTCCCCGTGTCGCGGTTTTATTATGAGCCATTTTTCATTTTTATTGAATTGAGACCCCAGCGATCCACGTCGTCGCTTCGGGCGGAGAAAGGTTAAATAATTTGTGCAAATCACCAACGCCGCTTTTCACATTTGGCTTCCTGATATGACTCCAGCTGCTATTTATTTGTTTAATTATCTATCCATCCATGCATCATCTGCCCATCTATGCATTATATCTGTCCATGTATCCGGGGATCAATATGTTGTTTTCCATACGCGGGCTAAATATCGCTCGCTGTTGGCTTTGCATTTCATTACTTTGTGGCGCTGGAATGGGCCTATCAGTGCCCTTTAACCAGGCCTAGACTCTGCACACTTCCCGTCAATACCTTCGGATTTATGGCCCGATTGTGTGCAACAGATTATTGCTTCAGCTGCACACACATGGATCTGGTTCATCGCTTGTTGTAGGACAAAATGTACAAATATAACCTGCCATATGGGACACAGTTTAGACTCTGGAAATTGGTGAAGCTCTGGGAGTCCTTGGAGGAGCCCTGTGGGTCAGTAGCTATATATGTGGCTTGTTTAATTATACTGACACCCACTTTTCACTGATTCCTTAAAGTGGTCACCTGCTGTTAAGCTTTGTGTCCAGCAACGCCTCAGGTGGTTCGCAAACAGAATATTTACAATTACAGGGTTTCCCAGAGGTCTCAATATGGAAGCCTTAGCACTTACACCCAAAAATGAAAATTATCAGGACAAATTTTAAAAATATGATCATTAAAGCCCACAAAAATTCAAAGTTAATTCAAAACACATAGACTTCTTCAATTTGAAAGCCCCTTTTACGTAAAGAAAGCACTGTTAATTTTGGTTCCTTGGTTCATTTTGATAAAATATGATTTAATCTGCATGCCTTTAAAACCACATAACCTACATGCAAAACCGAAAACTACTCTGCGACTTCATATTTCTCAAATCTCAAATATGCAGACGAGTGTTAACGTGAAAGTTGCTGGATGCCACTTGAACTGAAAAAAGGCCTCCGCTCCGTTAAAAGGCACAAAACCTCCAGTTTAACACCAGAAAAGCTGCAGGAAAACACAGAAAGCTGCGGCTTCTTTAAGACATCCGAGCAAAACAACTGTCCTACCGTGGAGGAGGGAGGGAGGGAGGGAGGATGGGAGGGAGGGAGGGAGGGCTGGCTGGAGGACCGAATGGCAGCTTTTACGCAGAGGGCTGTCTCACCTGCTGAAACGCACTTGACCATTCAGCACAACAGAGCCATCTCGCGCTCTCACCTCCAATTAATATCCACGCCTGCGAGGTCAGCGCTTCGTTTTCGCTTCTTCGGGTTTGTTTTGCTTTACCTCCTGCTTCCTTCTGATGCGACGAGCCTGGTTATCCTACCGTGCCCCCTGCGTATGGATCGTCTCTGCCCGAGTAGGCGAACAAAGCGCATCAAGTCTCTCCAGAGAGCTGCCTCCCCCCAAAATCAGGGATTTTTGTCTGTAAGTAGGCTGCTCAGGATAACCATTTGGCATCGTCGCTTGTTTTTGCTGTTGTTAGGCTGCCCTGTGTGTAATTCACTTGGAAAGAACGCGCTGTTAAAGATGGATACGCTTTTTCTTAGCCCGACGGATAGGCATTTAATTTAGGGAACATCCGATCCCACTGTTGGACAAAAATAATGGCAAGATTTTGGATAGCGCCGGACACGTTATTGGTTTCCTGGGAGTAGAACAGGCCTGTGTCGATGCTCGAAAACAAACAAAACAGCTCAGCGTACATACAGACATTTTATTTCCCAAGACGTGAATTACTATATGTCCAAAATCCATCCGTGCACTGATCAAATATACTGACGAGCACATCACCGACAGCAACTATGGAGCACACCGGGATCGAGGAGGTGAACCAGACGCACCAGCAGCAGCATGAGCCCATCAGCTTCGGCATCGACCAGATCCTCAACAGCTCAGATCAGTCCAGCGGCTGCATGCTGCCCAACCGGACCGGCGACCCGGATTACGCGCTGGCCCCCAACGTCTACAGCAACGGCTACAACAGCGTCTACAACCCGGCCTGCTCCATGGCGGCGGGTCTGGCCGGCTCCTACAACGTCAACATGAACATGAACGTCAGTATGAACATGAATATGAACGTTAACGTGAACTCCGGAGGCGCGGGTGGGGTGATTCGGGTGCCGGCGCACAGACCCATGCCTCCTCCGCCGCCGCCGCCCGCCGCCGCCGCGCCTCATCCGCCCCCTTCCACGCATCCGCCGGGCATCGGACCCGGCATCCCCTCGGTGCCTGGGATGGGGATGGGGAACGCAGCGAACTTCACCTTTCCGTGGATGGAGAGCAGTAGGAGGTTTGCCAAGGACAGATTAACAGGTAAAAAAAAAAAAAAAAAAAAAAAACACATCCCATATTTTGATGTTTGAACACACACAGAGCAGGGAGTTACACATTTCACACCTTTCTGACCAAAACTAGGCACGCTGGATATTTTCCTCCTGGCAGTTCCTGTGTGTATTAAACAGTGAATTTCCTGACCTTTGTGCGTAAAGCAGACTGTGAGCGGTGAAGTGTGCGGGCTGAACCGGGCCTAATAGCCCAACAAAGTGGAGCTGATGATTTCATCTTTAGGTTGTAATCTATAACGAATCATATATGCGCGCACAGAGTCGGTTTTATTACGCTGGAAGGGCAGCCTGACAAACGAGAGGAGAAATTGACGCGGACATGCTGATGAATCAGTATTGGACCATCACTCTCCATTTACTGCGGATGACGGATAACGACGTTCCCCGTTTCTTCATGAGGATGAATGATTTTTTTCTTCTTCAGCGAGCCAATTGAGAAAGCAGGAAGATGAGTCATAGTAGTAATAACAGGACAACCTAAATTCTAGATAACACAGCGTAATCACACATTGTTATTATTATTTTGTAAATTGCAAAATTAACCTGCACAATTCATATATAAGCTCGTGAATTATGCACAATAAAGACATCACATATTCGGTTCACTTTATTTGGGGCTAAAAATATAAAAGATTTGGTTCACAGAGATTCTTCTCTACAAGTCAGACTGTCCAGTTTCTTTCTTTTGATTTTTTTCTTTTTGAAAATGTATTCGAAGATACAAAAACAACAAATGTAGCTGCGTTTTTTCTGCCTTATTCTGTCCTGACGCACCAAAAACCTATAATAAGAATATAAATGTACTCACACTCTGTATGGACTTTGGAGTTTATTATTTAATTCTGTAATTAATACTCTCGTTTTTTGCTTTTTCTAAAATAGGGAGAGAAAAAATCCAGCTATTTTTTCATTGAAAAGAAAAAAATCACTGTATTTTCATATTTTTTGTTGTCTTAAACCCTAATTTGAGTCACATAAATCCAATTTATTCCTTCTTACCTGCTCCTAAACCTTTTTTTTTTTAGAAAAACACACACACTCACACACCTTTGACTACATTTTTAGTCTTACCCTATTCTCTTTCCAATTCAAACAGACACATTTGCATTTATTTTTAATGATAAATCAGTAAATGTAAATTAAAACAGACGGAATTCCAACAGAATAACATTAGATAAAATTTGGAGAAGTGTCCATTGCGCACAAAAACGCACAGATCCAGTGGTGCAGTTGTGAGAATTGGCTGTGCTAGTTGGTGAAACGTGCAGTATTTCCTTTCCAGGGGTGCTTCCACTGTTTTTTTTTTCTCCTGACCTCATTGTTCTAAAGATGAAAATGAAGAACATCATGGATTTGCGCAGGCTCGCCCCCCGCCTCTCCACGCATTAAATATTCACCATTCACTTCTTTCTGCCTGATTAATTATTAAATACTGGGGGACGATATGTCATCTGCAAAAAGATACAGTGTAAATAGGCTTATCAATTTTACTCATAGCCACCGAGGGCCTCTCGTTTAATTTCTCTCAGCTTTGTGTCGCTGTAATTATTTCGCAGCTTATATCTTTGCTCCGTATTGATCACAGCCAAAGATCAGCAGCAGCTACAGCTACAGCTACAGCACACACACACACACACACACACACACACACACACACACACACACACACACACACACACACACACACACACACACGGAGGCCAGATTTAGCCCGCTCAGTTTCCTATAAAAGGCCGTAAATCAAACGGACTATCATCTATCCTGATGGGCAGAGCACCATTTTAAATCTTTCTCCCTGTTTCTTGTTTTTCTCTTCGCCTTCCAAGTTGAAACCAGAGGACAGAAAGAGAGAAAAAAAAACAGCCAAACATGTTGCCAAAGGCTTCCAGCTCTGGCATTCATGGGGGATGTTTTTTTTCCAATGTTTTTTTTTTTCTTGCAGGGATGTAAACGAAACCTGTTAAACTGCACCACAGACTCTCGTTTTTCACACTGGGATGCTTCGTGTGGCACAAATTCACGTAATAAATCTCAGGAAGCCGAATCAGACTGACGCAAAAGATTAAGATTTGGGGTGTTAAGGGCAACAATTATCCTGGTGTGGAAAGAGGAGCCGTTTATTTCGCCTACTGCTGGATTCACGCTGATCACTGACTCCTCTCCGTATTTACGCACAGCTTCGGGGCGCACGGTTGTTGAGATAATCTGGATTTGTATTATTATTTTTCCAGATTTCAGCACAGAATTCACGCTGTTATTATTATTAATACTACTTCTACTATTATTAGCAGCAGTAATAGTAGTGGTGTACTTATTGTTGTGGCCACTGCTGTGTTTTTTTTCTCTCCGTGCGTTCTGCTTCAAAAATGTGATTTTTATTTTTATTTTTACATGATTTCAGGATTTATTTTTATTTCAGTCTATTTTAAAATCAGCTCAAGGCTCGGAAAGCATTATGATTCCGTAAAAACAACCTGGAACAAAGCAAAATGTCAGACTGGGTCTGTTAAATAAATAAAGGGTGCTCTGTAATAATGATTCATAATAACAACTCTGGTGCGTAAAAATGATCGATAAGTCAATTTTAAAGTACAAGAAATGTAAAATTACATTGTTAAATGTGGACTGAATCGGTGCAAATGGATAAATACACGCCCTGATTGTAAACTTTCAGAACGACAACAGTGATCCTACTACTACTACTAATAATAATGACACAGGATAATGCGCATCGTTTGGGCATTTTGACAATAAACGCAGCTATAATGCAGCATGTGTAGCTCTATAGGCCACCTAGCACCAATAAAAAACATAATTAAACCCCTTTCTTCTCTCCTCTAAATCTCTGTCTGGGAGTTAATGGCAGCAGGGCAGAAAAAAATGTGGTTTTATTCGAGAGCTGGAGCCGCTGCTGGTCGTGCGTTTTCCTTTCGCTTCCCTGATTCTCGCTGTGACAGAACACAGCGTCTCTGCCTTTTGTCCCGTATAGTGTAATAAATAGCAATATATGTTCATGTTATATTTCAATATCCCCTTTAGAATCCTTCACGGATATATTTATTAGATTGCTACAAAGGTAATATCCGCAGTGGGGAAGGGAGGCGCTGTCACCGAGAAGTGTTATTAAGTATAAGTGGTTTTATTATGGGAAACATATTCTCCACGGTAGCATTTTATTTTTTGATATGCTTATGCTAAATTGTGTTACCCGGGCAGCAGATTTAGTATTCCTGCCCATTTTTTTTTTCATACGACGAAAGGGGGGAGAAAAAGTCAAATCATTCTGTGGTTATTTTTGCTCACTTGTTGGCTCCTCTTTCCATTCTCTTTATTTATGGGGAGATTTTTTTGTGCTTATTTATTTTTCTTTTATCTTTTAACGATCAGTTGTGAGGAACTTGACCTCAGGAGTGTTTACAGCTTCTACACAAATGACTTTCTCAACCGTTTTATCGAGCTGTTTACTCAAACTAATAATTATAGAATTAATTATTATATTAAAATACAATTATTGACTGGAAGCGCTGATCAATCAAATATGGACATTTTCCATGGCAATCAGTATTATTATTATTTTTAATTATTTGGAATCTGTACAGGAGTGATTTGATTCTTTCTCTTGCTATAAATTACATACTTTAATATCTGTGTGCAATTCATACATATTTAAAGATCCCAAAAACCTTAAAATACTGACTATAAATCTATGTTTCTTTGTTTGCTTGTTTGTTTTTTTTCACAGGGCCCTAATTTTGTACCTTCTTATACATAGTATTTGGCTTTTAATGCAACACTGCCCAGCTATTCTATATTAATCTGACACTAAATTTACCAAAATCAAATTTATAAGGACACAGACACAAAAAATACAAGATTTTTTCATCTTTAGGATTATTGTAATTCCTATTATTTAGTCAGGATGGAGCAGAGCAGAGACTCTCTTTTCATTGTGGCTGGTTTAAAATCTATCAGATTTTTTTTTTTTTCAACATTTACAGTGTCAACAGTCACATAAATGGGCAAACCTTAAAGTAAAAGGTCTGAATCTTATAACCTTCACTTAAAGCATTCAGCATGACTGAAGCAGTGTCCATAGCCTCTGCTGGGTCATAGATTTCTCAGTGTTTTGCCCTTGCTGCAGTTGGCAGCTCCAGTGGGTCCTGCTGCATGTTGGGCTGCCTCTGAAAGTGCCTGTATGTGCCTGGCCCATTAGTTAGCCCACAGATGGCCTGAAATAGCCATCTAATGCAGTATTATTTAGCCAGACCTGCCGCTGGGAGCAACAGCAGGCCTGCTCTCTCTCTCTCTCTCTTTCTCTTTCTCTGTGGAAATGATTCGCCATCCAAAAGTGACCACTTACATGTTTCCATCTATGTTGTATATATTAGAGGAATTGTGTATATATATTAGAGAATCACAGGAGATTTAAAAACATCCCATGCAGTCCAATAAGGTCGCTATAACTCAGTATTAAGGGCCATGGAGGCGCTACGGTCCACTCTGAGCACCTATAGGAATATTATAGCAATATCATGGGGGTTTTGTCATTATAAACTCATGATTAAATACCACAGATGTCTGTCCAAGTCCCAAAAGGAATATTAGAGGGGTACCATTACCATTTTTATTATTATTGAGCATCAGAGGAACACATAATGTGATACCTGATAATATTGTCATAACAATATTACTACAGAAGATTAAAAATAATAATGAGAGGAAAGGAAGAGAAGTCGCAGTCACTGTAAAATCACTGCAAAAGCTTGGGAAAAGGGGCGTGTTTTCTGTTTGCAACTCTAAATCTGTGCTGCTAATTTCCACCTTGGTGATGTTAACTTTACATGACCTACTGTATCAGCACGCTGAAGCTGTTCATCTCTACTTTACAAATCATTTGCTTGCGTACGCCTCAATTTGGCACTCATGTTCAGCACCATCAGGGGACACTGGCAGCTCCCTGGAAATGACTGCCGAGCGCGTAATAGCTTCATGTTCCATTTTCCATCCAAATTGTCATCGTCTGTATAGCAAATGAATTTTCAGGTCGCTAAAACTCTGAGAGCAGCGGCAGCACGCAGCTCTCAGGGGACACCTATGCAGATGTTTTCATATTCATTTTGGCTCCTGGTGAGCTTTTCTGACAAAACAAAAACAAATAAACACCCTGTAAGACAGCAGGCAAAACAGCTTGCTGGGGAGGAATGACACAAAGATACAGACAGAGGGAGAGAAGGAGACACAAACTGTTTTTTTTTTTCCTTCTTTTTCTCTGCTGTTGATTTCCATTCGGCTTCAAAATGAGAATGTGGCTGGGGAGTGGATCTATGGCCAACGATCTCATTACATTTATCGATCTTCTGTTTACCCATGGCTGACAAAATAGACAGGATTCATAGATATTTTATGATGCAGAAGATAAGTTGTTATTAATACCCGGCACGCGAAAGTGAACCACCAGGCAGTGAGGCTCAGGGAGAAGATAAAACACAATGTACACTCTCACAGTGACTCTGTGCAATTCAGAATTCTGAAAAGGCACAATGACAAAGCAACTGAAAAGACGATATACTGTTCAGCAACACACCCACACATACACGACCATTCAGGAGTTTGGGGTCACTTAGAAATGTCCTTATTTTTGAACGAAAAGCTTTTTTTTTTTTCAATGAAGATAACATTAAGTGAATCATAAATACAGTCTAGGCATTGTTAATATGATCAGTTGTATCTGGAAACAGCTGATTATTAATGGAATATCTCCATAGGGGTACAGAGGAACATTTCCAGCAACCATCACTCCTGTGTTCTAATGCTACATTGTGTTAGCTAATGGTGATGAAAGGCTCATTGATGATTAGAAAACCCTTGTGCAGTTATGTTAGTACATGAATAAAAGTGTGAGTTTTCACGGAAAACATGACATTACCGGGGTGACCCCAAACTTTTGAGCAGCAGTGTATATTTTTTTATGGTCTAGAGAATTACTGTGGTCTGTTCTGCAAAAATGATGACAATATGCAAGAAATTGTATATTTTTGCAATAGGATTATAGCATTAATGACAACTGGTTCATGTTGTATGGAAGATATTATGTGCAAATACTGAATATGTTTAAATGTGATTGTTCTGATGGGGGGGAAAAATCATAAAAGTACTCTCCAGACTCTTTAAATCGTGTTTTGTTAGGTCATAATCGTTTTATGCTAGTCTGTGAATAGTACTTACAGAGCCTCATCGCATTGTGAGTGGATGAACCTGATTGCCTGTTTCTGACTGAGCAGCATGTGCTTGATGTATCCCTGCTAGTTGTCACTTATTTTTTTTCTGAATGGCAGATATCTCATCTTGTAGCAAAACATCTCCAAACGCTAACTTATAGGACTCACAGTAAATGACATTAAAGTAGACTCTGTTCATCATTTAGGCCTCCTTCATGTGATTAGCTGCTGTGCGTCAGTGTCCGCCCGGCGGCTGCTGCTGCTGCTGCTGTGCTCCAGATGTGGGACCTCACTGTGTCTCCCTTTCCTTTAGGGGAGCAGGCAGAGGAGAGCCGAGCCGGAGAGGCCACAGGGGGCCCGGGGGCCGCCGGGTCCCTCTGTCCTCTCCCCAAGGGAGACATCGGCAGGGTCCCTGTCTGGAGCACGGTGGAGACATTAGCCAAATGCTATTACCCCGAGCTTGCTCACCTGCGAGACGGCAATGGCCTTCTAGCAGACTATCCGTTCCCAAAGGGGGCTTGCCCAGGTGAGTCACCCACCCTCCCCCTACCTGTCACTTTTCAAACCTCACCCATTTGTTAATTTTTTTAGAGCATCTCTCTTGTTGAAATGTAAAAGCAAGTTTAAATCTTTATTTGTTCCATTTCTTGTCTTTTATATCTAAGAGGATAATTCATGACTTTCTGCAAGCAATATATTCCTTTCAGTTATTTTTGGAATACCAAGTTTCCGCTTGTCCCTCAATTACTTTTTTCTTGGACTTCCTACTGCACAATCCAACGTGCTTTTGAAATAAATCTAAATGTGGCACGGGAAGTGTAGCTGTAATTACATTTGTCTTCTTCAATTGGCAGCCTCTGGGCCTTCTGTTAGACTCTCCAAACACACTGGCTTTTCCAGAACTAAGACAAAATGGAGAATACTTTTATCTGACTGAGGACTGGAAAACAAAATTGTGTTTATAATATTAGTGTGTACAAAGAAAAACTAAGAAGTAATATGTTTATGTTTAAGAAAATGGAATTAAATACCCATACTGATGGATATAAATCTGTAATCTTTAGAAATATTGCATTCAGACGTCCTCAAAGCTAAATAAATCCTCTTCTTCCTTTCAGCTGCCCTCTCGCCCTTCTCCGTGACCCGTCGTATCGGCCACCCGTACCAAAACCGGACGCCGCCAAAGAGGAAAAAGCCTCGCACCTCCTTCAGCCGTGTGCAGATCTGCGAGCTGGAGAAACGTTTTCACCGGCAGAAGTACCTGGCATCGGCTGAGCGTGCCACGTTGGCCAAAGCTCTGAAGATGACGGATGCACAAGTTAAGACCTGGTTTCAGAACAGACGGACAAAATGGCGGTAAGACTACAGCAGGCTGTCGGCTCACTTTGGGTGTTATTTGGTGCCGTTCTCTGGTATGAAAGTAGAAAATAGCAACACGAATGTATCATAATCCTTTCCTCCACATGCCTTATCGCTATTTTTTCCCCCCACATGATCTACTTAAACAAATAAACAGGCCTTGGTGGATTTTTCAGAGGCTGTTTGACTTTATGAGGGCAGCGTGTTATCTCAGAAGAGCCACTCCTTACAATTCTTCTTGTGCCATAAATTGACAGCACTGAATGTGTCTCTGTTTTCCACTTGCATCCAAAATGCTTACCGGCGTCTTACTTTAAACGCAAGTGAAACGGCCCACAGCTGAAGCATTCAAGGAGTTGTACAACACAACACCTATTTTGCTTAGCTTAGCTGCCAGTCGAGGCCAGTTCACTTGACCAAGCACAATTACTCCTGAGCCTCCTGAAAGGCCTTTTAGAAACCTGCTGTCCAAAGCAATACTGAAACACTCACAGGAGGAATTGACTGCCAAGTCCATAGACAGAAAAAACACACACACACACACACACACACACACACACACACACACACACACACACACTCCTTCACTTCATTCTAACTGTTGTTTATAGCCATTTGGAAGTAAATGAGTAGGAAATCAAATTAAGATGCCCTGCCCTTAGTTAAAGGGGCAGGACACATATTTCAAAAGCATATTACCAACAGCTAAATTGCCTTAAGTCATTACCTTAAGGGTTTTAATGTTTAAATGGCCCTGAAGCTTTTTAGAAGGAGTTTTGTATTTAATACACATAGAAAGCATTTCAAAACTTGATTCGGTTAGCATTTTTACATCTCTTTATTGCCTTTTTAGCTTTAAATAAATATCCAGTATAAAGAGTCGGTTTGAAAAAGGAGCATTTAGCGCCACGTTACGTTACACAGCAGAAAAACAATAAGCCACTGAAGGGCGTAATAAAAATGAATTTCCTTAAAATAAAACGCCACACGAGCCAGGACGGAACGGCACGTCACGAGTAACAAGGGAATTGGCTTAACTCGTTTTTCTGATTTCCTACTTTTGCTGAGATTTATGCCATTTCCCTGTAGTGTGCACCTGATAGGATGAGCATGAGGGATGTCTTTGCGTGACGACTACGCTAGTAACAAGAGGATGATCAAATCAACAGCTGGGGAATCGGATTATGATAATGCTGTTAACAATAATGTGTGGCTAATGGATGGAGGTTGGTGTGCATGAAAGAGTGTTTTAGAGGTGTGTTTCTGCTTGGGATTGCTACCTGCCATTCGTATTTCGCCGTTGATTTCAACAACGGCTTGTCATGCATCATAGGCTGTTCTATGTAAGACAGATTGTAATGGTGATAGGGGATTTTTTTTTTCAACATTTTGGATTCAAATTTGCACATATAGATAAGAAAATGGTCAACTGACATAACTTCGACTAAGGAGAAATAAAAATGTCGACTCCAGTTACAATTTTGAGCTAATTAAGGACTCACATATTCTGAAAAATACCTTCTCAGCTCACTGTTATTTATAATCATTCAGCCGCTAAGTGTCCTGATTCAGAAAAAAAATGCAAGTGTTTTTCTCTGGATCCTTTCCAACTTAACTGCAACTTTTCCATCAAAAGGACTCAATTCGCACGTCAAGAAAACACACATCCGAGCCACTTTTCAACACATCAAATGGTGATATCAGCACCTACCGACAGAATATTCAGGACATGTGTGTGTGTGTGTGTGTGTGTGTGTGTGCTACTGTTAACGTGTCTTGCTCTGAGAAGAAAAAAAAAACAGATGTAACTTTCCACCTTAAGGCAAGAACTGTGTCTCCTCCTCCTCCTCTGTAAGTCACGTTCCCTCACCAGCACCTGTCATTCATCCCGATCAGCTGCCATGTAGTCTGAAGCTGAAGTAACTGGCACAGGTGTTGAATAAACATACAGGAATAGCAGCCGATTTGCAAATAAACAGGTTTTATTCGCACATTTTCAGACATGTCTAACTGCTTTTCCGTTCGCTCCGTTTCTTGCATTGCGTTCTTGTTTTTTTGGTTTATTTTTATTCCTTTTACTTCCTCGCTCGGTGACTTCTGTGCTTCCACTGATGGCCGGGACAACAATAAGCCTCTAAATATCCTTTAACACCATTAAGAATCCAGTGTCTCATCAGTATCCTGTTTATTTCTTGCTCTTTTTAAAAAATTCTAAACACATGTAGAAACAGACTGTTGCTTTAATTAGAGTGGTGTTATTCTACAGGCAGATATTTATCTTGAAAGTTGACATTTTTCTGTATTTTGTCTGTTTTGGCTTGTGGCTTTTTAATATTGAAACATTACAGTATATATCTGTAACTCCTCATCACCGGTTGGATATGTCTACAGGGCTAGTTTGCAGTTTTTGGGGTGTAAAATGTGTTTTTTTAAGGCTAAAGAAGTTAAATAATCCAGTAATTTACAAAATAGAGAAATTACAAAAGCTGTAAAATAGCATTTGTGTAGCAGGCATATTTTATTTCTAATTGTGTTTTAAAAATCTGAAGTATATGTCTTGATGAAAGAGAAAGCTCTATTGCTTCTTCATTAGGAAACAGGACAGACATTACTGTGTGGCACAAGTGGATGTTTTGCCCCATAAAAGTAACGATTATGTTGGTCTTAAATCCTCCTTTTTGCTCCTTTTGTCTCCCTCTTCCACCCAGGAGACAGACTGCAGAGGAGAGAGAGGCTGAGAGGCAGCAGGCCAACCGGCTGATGCTGCAGCTTCAGCAGGAAGCTTTCCAGAAGACGTTGAGCCAGCCGCTGCAGCCGGACCCGCTCTGCCTGCACAACTCCTCCCTCTACGCCCTGCAGAACCTGCAGCCCTGGGCAGAAGACAATAAGGTGACCTCCGTCACCTCCGTGGCATCTGTAGTGTGAGCGTGCATGAGTGTGTGTGTGTTCAGAAGAGAGAGAGAGAGAGGAGGGAGGGGAAAAAGACAGAGGGAGGGACGAAGCTGAGTCGACAGTGTGAATGGACAAAAGACAGGAATTTCTTCGAGTCTGTCTCTCACGTGTCTGACGTTCAGAAACTCAGCACCATTTTGGGATATCGTAGATACAGGAGAATGATGCTGTCTTTGGAAAAAAAAAAAAAAACTAACATTTTGAATGGACATTGTGTTTCCTCACTCATTGATCGTTACCAGCAACATGGTGTGGGAGCGTTTTGTAGAGAGAGAGACAGCTTTCTGTTACAGCCGAGGCCTACAAAACACTGTGTGCGGACTTCACAGCTCAGGAGCCGCACTTACATTGCTCTTTGTCAGAATTAAGCAAGTCTACAAGTGTTATCTTAAATATCTGAAGTGTGTTAAGTCATTTCCTGCCTCACACCAAGTTTCCGCTTTCCCTTCAGCTGTCGGTCTAAAAGAGAGGAGGGCACTTTATCCCTAAGTGCCAGGAAACAAATGGACACCTCTGTACATGCCCAACTATCAAGACTGTCCTCACTTTTGCCTCTGGATCCCCCACACGGCAGCAGAGACTCTCTGCCGATAATGGCAAAAAAAAGACCTCCTGTTTTTCGCTTTTGACTTTGTACAATGTAGTAAATGCATGTTTCAACCCTTTTCTGTGTGCACTCGGAAGTACCGCTGAAGTCAGCCGCTGTCGAGGTGGACCTCCTCCCCAGCCGCAGTGTTCAAGTGGTAGTGGATTGGTGAAAGTCCTGATCACGGATTCCTCATTATGTTGAATTGAAAGGTGTTTTATATTAAATGATATTGTGACTTTTTGAAAAGATGACAAACCTCTCTGTTTTTCTTGCCTCTTTTTATGTTGCCGGGCTCTCACTCACTGCCTGTTTGCTGTTTTGTCACCATTATGAAAACGGTGCAATAATAGGCCTACTTTATGATTTTACTGAGGTAGTTAGCCTCGTGGGATTTGGCTATGATTACACATTAAAGTTTCAAACCACCCAAAGGTAAGATACCATCGAATTGTATCAGAAGGACAATGCAATACCTCTTTTTTTTGTCCATAAAAACTGATGACTACAGCTCCCGTGTGTGAATGTGAAGCAGGGCGTTGCCGAAAAACAGCAAGCGTGCTCAGCAAAACTCTCCCTGGATAAATAAAGGTTTGAAAACCGATGCCAGCTCAAATTAGAATGAGAGTACACGAGAAAGTACAAGTTGTGCATCCGCCAAGTGAACGTATGAAAGGCAGGAGTCTGGTTTTGTTTTTGTTTTATTCCAGTAATTTTAGCGGAACACTTTGCCGGACGATTTGTTCAGTGGCTAGAGGAGGAAACCCAGGAACAAATTAAAAGGATATTACCAGGTTTGTTTGCTTTTTAGCTTGTGTGACTCATCAAGGTAGTCCATCACCGTTCCAATACTCCCGTTAGAGTGTGCACACAGTCAGCACAGAGCTCAAACTGTCAAAGGTTGCAGTTCTTCTTTAATGACCCTTCTGGTGCCCTCTTTCTTGCATAGTGTGAAAAACAGCTCTAATAGATGAATGAGCTGGTCAGGCATAGCGAAGAATCCGTCTACACTCTATCGCCTCAAGAACTGAATGAGTCGGGTTGACGAAGTTGGGTTTCTGCAACTGTCCGCTAAGGTTGCTCTTTCAAAAAACATCTCAGATCTTTGCTTCCACAACATTTTCGCTGTGGCGTTCATTGTTGTTGATGTGACTCACGGCCACCTAGACACCAGACAGTCGTAAACATTTGTTATCACCACATCCAGCCTATCATGCAAGTGCTTATCACCCGAGTCATAACAAAAACGACCTATAGAAGTGCAGTAAACACATCATTCAGGCTCCTTGCTCGTAAATGAGCCTTCAACACCGTGAACGTCATAGGAGATGAGCCTTGCTGCGCCCCACTTCTTCTCCTTGACAGGGAATCACTTGATTTCACTGGACTGTGAGCATAACTTTGGTTGGCGGTACCTGCTCTTGACAAATACCGATCGCAAGAGCTGCATTTCGCAAACTCCAGGGTGAAGTTCTGTATAAATATCACGACACCACCTAAAAAAGTCTTCACTCGGAGCAGTGTGGCGATACGGTTCGAAACAGCTGTCTGCAACTTCAGCCACCCCCAACAGCCCTGCGCTTTCTCAGAGACATAGTGCCAACATTTAGTCAGTTTTCAGGGCGTCTTGCCTGGTTGGGATCCTGTCAAGAACAGGCCGTTCTCCAGGTGACGCCTCCTCAACCCCCATTTCCTCCGCTGCCTGCTGCTTTCATCTCTCTGTCTCAGATGCCATGAAGACGTGACTTGGCTCATTTTAGAAAAATTCCTGCCTTTACTGTTTACAAAACGGTGCATTGTGTTTTACTACAGGTGCTTAAAGATTTTTTCCCCCCTCTCCTGTCATGGCTGTGTTGTTTTTTTTTTCTTTTCTCGCTACCCAAAGAGCCCTGTCCTTATCCAATAAAATGTCACCACACAAGATGAACAAGAGCTAAAGGCTCAGGGTATATCAGACTTCCTATCAAGAGCTTTGTTTTGAACAGGGCCACCAAAAAAAAAACACTCTCCGCCACATACACCGTGCTGTGCTCCGTGTCACGCTCTGTCTGTTCCCATCAGTTGTTTCCACTGTTGAAAAATGCAGTAAACATTTATGGCATTATCAGGCAGCTGTTGATGTTTCAGTGAGTTTAGAACTGGAAACATTGCAAGTCTGAATTCTGAGAAGACACATGGGCTATTTATTTGTGTATTTATTGGCTACTTTGCACCAGATTTTGTCAAGCTAGCATCAGATAAACATTAGCAATAAACTTCTTTGCTTGGAACTTAAAAGGCTAATTATTATTAGTAATGATTTAGAGATGACTGAGTGAACCATCTGTTCAGGTAAATAAGAAAACAGCTTTTGATCACACACGCTCAGCACAAAAAAGGCCCTTAATACTGTCCCGACAATGAATATTTTTAGATTTTATTGCATATGTGTTAATGACGTATCAGTTAGCATTTGAGCACGTATATTTTTAGCGTAGCTCGATGACCAAACTGTTCAGTGGGATTCCACGCAGCACAAATGTTCAAATATACATGATGGATCCAAATTTAGAGGATGGCATCAAATCTTTTTGTTTCTTTTTTAACTACCAGCTGTAATATCATCAGTCTACAGATGAAACATCCATTTTTCAGGCCATGACAGCTCCTAGATTTCAGAGGAAAGTCAACCTGACAACTCTATTAGGTCATGGCTAATGTGTTGAAAAGTGGGCTTTGTTGACAAAAGGCTTCTATGGTTCTTGACTTTAAAACACTTCTAAGGTCTGTTGCTTTGAGATACTTGCCAAATTAGGGGTGTATGTAGAAGAGGGGTTCTTCTAATGACAAAAAATACTCCAAAATCTAAAATAGCCCTGTAACGACCTGTACAGTTTCTCTCTGATGTTGAGTCAAATGGAAAGGATTCCTGCAATACATACTCATAAACCGGTTTGGGTGAAACGGACAGTGGGCACAAATGAAAAACTGCAAACATGTTCCGCTTCACGAGAGGATACACATAAACAAAATTAAGCTCATTTAATCCCAGAACAGGTTTAAACTCTGGAAGGAAGTTTGAACCACAAACAACCTGTTTTATTTTAGAAACCTGCTCACTTCCCAGTGTTGTTGTTGTTGGGATCTTGAAACACTGGAGCCTGAGACCAGCCCAGAAATGGTTAGATTCTACCATGATAATTGCACATTTTCAAATTATTTTGTGGTGAAAATGATATAGAATGTTAAACGCTGACAAAGCAGGCCATCTCTTTCTCTTTCTGTGCTTAGATTATGTTCCACATTAATATCACAGTGAGTGCAGACCAGCTAGACTGACAGTTCTCAAACTATGTTCCTTAGAATTAGTCTAATTTATGATCCTTTAAATAAGGAGAATCATATGTAAACATGTGCCTAAATGGTGTTTTTGATGACAAAACATTTGAGAACCGTGATGCCAGTTTTCACTACCAGCTGGAATTAGACTGATGTACCCTTTAAATTATTTAATATTACAACAATTATCATTTTAATTAAGCGTACACTGGGTGACCGACCCTTTAAATTGTATAGGAGCAGAAAGGCAGAGCGGGGGGAAAAGTTGCTCCATAAAGTCACATGATACCCCACATACAGAACTAATAATAATCACACCTAAACTGCTGTCTGAGTTGTTAAAAAATTCTGTCCATGTTTGGCTTCGTGGCAACTTATCTGACGACAGCAACTTCCAGACGCTCAAATGGATTCTGCCGCTGTGAACAGCCCCAAGCAACAAACTTTAACCCTCGTTTAGTCAAAGCCTGGATTACCATAATTATTGGTGGCTTACAGACTCTGACTTCATCACAGTACTGTTATATTTTTGGTTTGGTTTTGAAATTGATATAAAGTTGTAGAGCAGCAAATGAAGCAAACTCAACCTACATGAAAGATTGTGGACCAGTGTTGAAATACGGAAAAGCCTTAAAGCCTGTTTAACATATGAATCTTTTTTAAATAAATGAGGGGCTTCAAGGCTTCTTCTAATTTATGGTGACATTAGTTAGGGCAGTGTGAGCAAGAAAGAGTATGTAAAAAAGGAATTAATTAATACATTAATTTAAGAAAAAGAAAAAAATATATAGATTTGGGTATTCTAATAAAACATTCAATGTCAAATATCCAGACCCATTTGATGCCACTACATGAGACTATTAGCTATAAAAAAGATAAAATAAGAATATCCTGACAAGCATCTGGCCTGATGATGAAGTCCCGCAAAAAGGCAGTCTGGTCTGAATGTGCTCTACTTTAATGAGAAGCAAGAAAAGTTATGCTGATCCAACTGTTGTTGATGAAACCGGTTATAAAGAGCGATAACCTGATGATACATCTCCTATAGCTTTTGTGTTTTTGCTGAGCTGTTGAGAGTGGGATTCTTTACAAGTGATCAAAAACAAAGCAAGACAAACTAATCTTCGCATCTCTCTTTGCAGAAGACTGAAAACCTTTCTTTTAATTTGCTTTAACACCCAAATCCAACAAATTCAGGTATGAATGAAAAGTCTCATCCATGGTTTAAAATGAATACAAATCCAGGAAATACTGAATCTGGCAAATCATTTTAAATGCTGGTTAAACCTCCTGTTATTTTGCGGGTGAAGTTGAACCATTTTAAAGTGAAAAAATCTAATTTAAAAAAAATAATATATATATATATATACCGTATATATATATATATATATATATATATATATATATATATATATATATATATATAGATATAGATAGTATGAAGCTTCTGCTTGGCTTTTTAAGTGTAAACTGCATACAAAAATGAAAATGGTTCATTTCACAATTTGGCAAACCATTCTGAACAGAAGAGATGTGTTGTCAGCATCACTCCATAAACAGAAAAAAAAATCTAAATGTAAAATTTGAAAAAAAAGTAAAAATACTAATGTCATATAAAGCTATTATATTTCATATGTAGGCCTTTCCAATATACATTAAAAAAGTAATGTGAGTTATGTTGAGTGAATTATCCTCAATGAACTGTGAGATTTAAACAACACCACTGCACTAAATATTGACTGTAATTGTTATTAATTGGAGTTTATTGGGATTTTTAGTTGGATAATTAACCAGGCTCAGGAACATTATTGCTTTTCCTGAGAAACGAACCTAACAGGAAGTTAAACCGTATTACATGCTGTAGTTTTGCTGATTTGTAGATCTGATCAACTTGGAGCCATTAAAAAATTTGGTCTTGCACTAAAATGTTTGGCTACATTAAACCCAGATTTTGAGATTTACATTAAACCAACATTAGGTATCATAGAAAGTTATGTTTGGTTGTGTTTTGGAGATTGATCTAAAAAGAAGGTTGAAAGCATTGTTCTAGTAACATCACTATTTTTTTTAGTAAGCCATCGTGTATTGGATACATAGTTTAACTGTTGCTGTCAGCTGCTTGAGCTGGAAAATTCAAATGCACTGAGTCACTTTCAGCTGAGTCAAGTGAGGAATGAATCTTTCTGCGGTCCGACAGCGTTCAGAACAAACTCCTGCTGACATGACGCACTTTCAAGATTCTGCTGCTCTGTCTTTCAGTTGCACATTCTGCATATGCACATTTTCACATAGGCATGTAACAGCTGCACGGAGGCATGTTTGTATGCAACACACACACAAATATATATTTATGTCATGTGCAGTTACTGATGAGGCCAATAATAATTATAATAAGGAGGGAAGGTATTCATTGTATGTTCAAGTATGATAAAACAACTCTGATGCAATTGGAAACAGCAACAAATACCTCAACTTTTGACAAAGAATTCAAAACTATGCATATTTTAAAATGTCTTAGTGGGGACAGACTCAACCTTTTCCCCTTGTTTGTTCAGCTACCAACACATTCAGATGTTTTTTTTCCCTTGTTTTTCCTCTTTTTTGCAAAAGGAATGATTTGAAGTAAAGGAAGAAGATTCACATGAAAGTAGATTTCTGCTAATAAAAAATGTTTGAAAAAAAGTCAGTGGAAGTGCTCAGTTCATGCCTGTGTGACTAAGAACCTGCCTCACTGTTGTTCATTGCCACTATACAGGGCTGCTGCTCTGATGTTGAGAATGAAACAAAGAAATCAAAAGCATCTATTAGTGTCAAAACATAAAAATGCAGTGCTGACAAGAAATGAATTACAAGGAAATGTTTTATCATCCCTGCCCTTTGTTCTATTAACAATTGAATCAAAATGGCTAAGACCCATGCCAAATTTTGAATTATAATGATTTTTTATTTGATAAACAGTTTTCTTCCTAACAATAATTCATATTGATTTCCAGAGTATTCTAATATACTCTTTCATTAAAAAGTTTGGGGTGATTCAAAAATGTCCTTATTTTTGAAAGAAAAGTAGTTTTTTGTCAATGAAGACAACATTAAATGAATCAGAAATACAGTCTAGGCATTGTTAATGTGGTAAATGACTATTCTAGCTGAAAATGGCAGATTTTTTAATGGAATCTACGTAGGGGTACAGAGGAACATTTCCAGCAACCATCACTCCTGTGTTCTAATGCTACACTGAGTTAGCTAATGGTGTTGGAAGGCTCATTGATGATTAGAAAACTCTTGTGCAATTATGTTAGCATAGTGTAGGTTTTCATGTAAACCATGAAATGGCTTGGGTGACCCGAAACTTTTGAACGGTAGTGTATATAAACTCAGTGCAGCTGATGGACTAGTTTTATTGTCAGTGAAGTACGAGCCATGGCTAAGGGCTCAGTGACCCTAATGTTGGTTCATCACTGAGACAAAGTTGTACACTGGTGCAGCTCACAAGACAGGAAAGGATGTTTTCAAGTGCAGGTCACCACGGTGCAAAGCATCATCAAAAAGTACAAGGTGTTCCCCACCATGAAAAAGCTCAAAGGATGTAGTCAGAAGCCAAAAGTTAGGCTTGCTTAGTGAAAAAGTAATGAAAAGGTTAATCTGGACAATCAGCTTTTGGTGGTTATTTCTATGGACGTCTATGGCTTTGAGAAGCATTCAACCCCAACAATACCATCCACACTGCTGGGCCTGGTGGTGGGAATGTCATGCTTTGGGGTTATTTATCAGCTAATAGTCCAGGAAATCTTGTGAAAGTAAACATCAGCGCAAAAGTAGAGGAAGAAATGAACAGTCCATACCTGAATCCCATCAAGAATCTGTAAAGGTACTGAAGACCAGAGTGATAGCAAGGAAGCACTCCATCCTCAAAGACCTGGAGAACATCACAAGAGAGGAGTGGTCCAAAAGGCCAGGCAGAAAGGTTGGTAGCAATTATAATAAGAAATACTAAGGAAAACAGAATTATGGTAATTGTATACCGTGGTAAAGGAGTCAAACATTATGTATTGTTTAAAATGTGCCATTAACCTATCAAAAATGAGGCAGAACCTCAAACTTTTAATAAACTGTGATTATCATGCTTTTGGTTTCCAGAAAGCTCTTCCCAATCTAAATCGCAACACCTCCATCTAGTGTTCTTCCAAAAGAACGCTCTCTTTTCTATAGCCCGCCTACTCTTCAAGTCTATTGGCCAAACCGCTTCGGCGCGTACGTGACGTCCTGCCTTCCCAGTGGCTCGCCCATGTGTCCGTTACGGCAGTTTACGGAAGTGTAACCACCCACTACAAAGATGGAGGACGATATCTCAGATTTGAGCAGACCACAAATGTACTTGTTTGGTGAGCTTGCTTATTCTGACAAACCTGACATTTTTCGGTCGCACAATCAGTTTTACCGCCACATTCTCACGCACAAGTAGCCACTGAACAATTTTAGGCGGAGGAAGCTAGCGAAATAGCCTGCTAGCCTGCTCGCCCCCACTCGCGCCAATTCAGCTCTTTTGTTAGCTAGTCGAGCTGGACATGTAGATGCACGGCTAAAGCTCAGAGTGCACCCCAGTGTCTTCAACAGTGTTGTGCATTTGTGTTAGTTTGCTCAACATAAGTGCAAGGTTGGTGACGCATTGCATGTAATGTTTCCCCTCAGGTTGTACCCTGAAATCGGACAAACGGGAGTTCAAAGTTGACGTAGACGACGATGACACGGAACAGCAGCTGTCACTTAAAGCAGTAAGAAATACGCTTTACATTCACTTTAAACATGGTTGCTGCAGGTCAGTAACAAGGATGTTGATAATGCTTCAACGTTACAGATTTTTAAAAAGTTGAATACATGATGCTACACACAAACCTTGCGTTAATGTAGCTTTTAGACACATTTTTTGTGGTGTTGTTGGATATCTGCCTGTCTTTGTGTTATTTTAAATTAAAGGCACGTTACCATGCTTGTTCATTACTTTGGGCATGATTTGGTGAAAGTATCAAACTGTCATTAGTTTTATATTTTTTCCAAGCTTCAGTTTAATATTCATTGTGCATCAGATTTAAAACACCATCAAAACTAGTTTATATTCCAATGCAGGGATGATAAATCAGACAGAATTTGTTTGAAGCCTGTATATATTGCTTTTTAAAAACGGATTAACAGATAGCACAACTACCACAAATGCTGTGAGTGTAAATAATACATAAAACTTATGATAATAACTAAAATAATGCATTTTTCTCGACAATCTCTGACATTAAAACAGTTCATTTGTGTCATTCATGACTCAGGAGCAGCATCAAGTATTGCACATTCTGAAAATAAGTTAAATATAGTAATAAAAATATTTCAAATACACTGAATACTGTACAGTATATCCTAAACTGCAGCCTTTGTGATTTGTTTTCAAATTGTCACTTGAGTTTGAAGCTGATTAATTGCTCAGCCCCAATCGGTCTTCCTTGTAATCCTTGTTGTTGCTGATAGTTATATTTTTTAGTGTTAACTGTTTGTTAATCTTTTTTTAAAGACTATAAGACATCAGGAATCACAAATGATCAGAGACCGAACATATGTCTCAACAGTACATGTTCTACTCCCAAAAATTAACAGGTTTACCTTGAAAATATTTGATAACTTTAAGAGAAAACTGGATGAGAATCCACGCTGATGAATTTGTAGTAAGACCTTTTTGAATTAGGGCTCAACGGTATGCCAAAAAAAAGATCACACTGTAATTATTTTGACAGATATTGTGATATATTGGTCATTAATTCAATGGGAATGGTCCTTTCACTTTATATATGCAATCAACAAACATTGAAATAAATGTTAAAGGATAAATTATTCATTCTTGTTATGAATCACCTAAATTGGAAGTTGAATATTTAATTTGGATTATTTCAGAAATGTAAACTCTAACCAGAGGCAGTAGTCTTCCATAATGACGTTTTCTAAAAATGGCAACAATTGACAAGTTAAAACGTGAACTTGTGGTGCATCAGGTCATTCTTTGCACCAAGAAAGAGAGATGAAGATTAGCAGAAGCAGCATTAGTATGATGATTCCAAGACATGGAGGCAGTTTTGTGTGTTGTACTCATTTTTGCTGCTGTTCCAGGTTTGTCTAGGAGCCGAGGCGGAGGATAAGTTCCACATGGTGGAAGTTGAAGGCCTCACTTATGATGGGAAAACGACCAAAGTGCCACTAGTTGCCCTGAAACCTTCCGTCCTGCCCTCTGTGAGTCAACACAATATTGTCTGATCCTTTATGATTCAGGAAATAACCAAAACTGAAAACAAAGCATTGTTTCAGAACATAAAGGCACACATTATATGAATAGATGCAAATCGCAGGTTAATAATTATTAAAATGCTGATATCGTCATTGTAATAGCTACTCTTTTATTGTCCAGATGACTTTAGGTGGGTTTGAGATTACTCCTCCAGTTACCTTCCGTCTCCAGTCTGGATCTGGACCAGTTCACATCAGCGGGCAGCATTTTGTTAGTGAGTATTTAAGACCACTTCTACAGGAAATTAAGTTTTTACCCTTGACTATGGTACAAATTAATTACTTACCAACTGAGAACCATTTTGGGGAAAAGTTGTTTCCTCCAAACTTCTTCACAGTCACAATGAGGTGTCATTTGCAGGCTAAATAAAAATGCAAAATATACTCACATTCTTCACATTTGTCCAAGTGAGTTAGACTTAAATAGAAGTAATCACTGTGCTGTGCCACTAACTGGTGTTTGCTTTGCAGGTGTGAAGGATTCAGACGATGAAGAGGAAGAGAACAATACGTCTCCGGTGAAGCGGCCTGCAGCTCTGCAGTTAGGGAAGAGGCCTCTGATGGTACTCATCTCAGTTTTGTTTTAGGTGACATACGCTACCGGTCAACAGCTTAAGAACACTGATTTTTCCAGTTTTCTCTTGGAAATTAGAAAATTTCTGGCAGTTCACCACTTACCTTTGTATCATTTCAATCTATTTATTGGACTTGAACTACTTGAATTTCAATGAAGAGCTGGAAAAATTGGGGCGTTCTAAAACCTTTTACTGGTAGTTTTGCTGCTTCCAACTCTTATGGAAAGATACTGGAAAGAAAACCCAGCTAATATCAAAAATATGTCAACTCTGAAACTGGAATGGTGTTTCTGACAACGCGATACCTAATATTCTTTACAGAAAAAGCTAAAGATGGATTCTGATGATGATGATGACGATGAAGACGACAGTGACGAGGATGATGATGAGTATGATTTTTTTTTTGTACTGAATTGCCATTGCCAGTATGCATGTCTAAAAAATCACTCATACATTTTGTACTTGTATGAGTGGAGAAAACTCTGTCAGATTACTTTTTACCTGGGTAAATTCTCAGAAGTTCTATTTCTGCTTCTTTGCAGTGATGATGACAGCGATGATAATGAGGTGAAAACTCCGAAGAATGTCGGCAAAGCGCTCAAAACAGTAAGCCTGGCCTGTTTTTTTAGTCTTTTGGAAAATAATATCAAACACTACCATTCAAAAGTTTGGGGTCACTAAGAAATGTCCTTATTTGTAAAAGAAAAAAGTTTTTCAATGAAGATAACATTAAATTAATCAGAAATACAGTCCAGACATTATTAATGTCGTAAATGAGCTGCAAACGGCTGATTTTTAATAAAATGTCTCCATAGGGGTACAGAGGAACATTTCCAGCAACCATCACTCCTGTGTTCTAATGCTACATTGTGTTAGCTAATGGTGTTGAAAGGCTAATTGATGATTAGATTGTAGCACATGGATAAAGGTGTGAGTTTTCATGGAAAATATGAAATTGTCTGGGTGACCCCAAACTTTTGAACAGTAGTGTGTACATGTTGGTTGGACATCTGACAAAATTTGATAGCAGCTGCAAGATACTGTAGAGAATATAAACAAATCTAGATGGCGGTTCGGGTTCAGTAAACAACATATGTGATAGTTTCAGACCAAACATTGTGTAATAACAAGGGTGAATATGGGTATGATTTAAAGCCTACATAAACATAGTCTATTCATGTGTAGCAGTGTGTTCAGATTTCCTCAAAGCAAACATCACCTATTTTTAACCATATGTAAAACCACCAAACCCCACAATGTGACTGACATTATGTTCAGTTGTTTATTGAACATACAGCGTGCAGCTTAGAGCTTTAAGTGCGGGAGTTTTTATGTATCTCTTTATACTCATCTGAGCAGGCGAAGTGTTTTTTTTTAACTTGCTTGCTGATTTTTAGTTTTTTTGCTTTCAGTATCATCAAGTAGTTTTGCTCCTTTTATAAATTGTTCCGGCTGTTTATTAAGTTCTCTGTTCAATTATTTCTATCAATATTCAGAACAAACTAAGTAACCTTATAGTCCAGTAACTATAATCTTTCCAGTTGAGTGCATTTGTTTGGAGTGTTTCCGATCCCTACTTGGCCACCAGGTGTCAGGGCAGCCAATTGTTTCCCCTCAGTTATTTGTCTGTGCGAATGGAATTTCTCAGCCGCGTACCCACTCCCCTTTCGTTTCTACCACATCATTTAAACTTCCACAGACGATACTCTATAGTAGCATTTCGTTTCAGCAGGCCCTACCCATTCCTGCACTCGCTGACCGTCCACCTCTTTGTATGAGACAAAACATGGAACTTTTTCATCCTGTTCCCTCATGTACCCACCTGTTTTCCAGGAGTAAAACACAGGGTCTGTGTGGTGTAATGATCGGATTTCTTCTCTGTAATCTGCTTGAATTCTCACCGTCTCACCAACAAGACCGCACTATGTTATGCTACACACACACACACACACACACACACACACACACACACACACACACACACACACACACACACACACACACACGCACACACACACACTTAAAAGCACATATGCGCTATAGACGTGTCCAGTTAAGCTTGTAATGTTCTGTAAATATTTGAGTACATATTTAGAGATCACAAACAGAGAAGCGCACACTAAATACAGTTTCTCTCTCTCACACACACACACACACACACACACACACACACTCCAGTTATGGGAAACATCTTCAACCATTTTTCTGAAACACTGCATATCTTTGTCCCTCTGTCATCCCACTGTTAATATGATTGCTCCTTTTTATCGTTTCTCATGCCATTTCAGCTTTGCACCTGGCTTTTCCCTTTGAACACTTGTTTTGCGTGTTACCACAATCGCTTGCAAGTGTGTGGGTGCATGTGTGTATCTGCCTCGTTTTTTACGTCGGTGTCTGTTTGTGATTTCTTTCTTCTTCTTCTTCTTCTTTTTTTTTTTTAAAAGCACGCTATCCAAGTGCTAACTGTGCCAGGCAAAAGATCAAAGCAGGGCAGATGCGCATACCTGCGACGTGAGCACCAATCCTTCCCTCAGGGTCAGATGACAGCTGAGCGTTTCTGTCACCTGTTGATTTATTCTGTTGTCTTCCTTCTTTTTCCAATTCCTCCTGCACCCCGTGCCCCTCTTCCCTCCGTGACCTTAATCCTTTTCTTCGCCCTTCTTCTCTTTCATTCATAGCTACCCCGTCTCATTCTTTAATGATGAAAGCACAAAGATTTAGAAAGTACGGCTGGGAGCAATTATTTTTTGACTTCAGCTGTATTTTAGGATACATTTTGCTTTCCTTCTGTGGTACAGACTCAGTTCTGTACTGAGTATGTAACAAAATATATCCGACACATTGACTCTCTGCATTTGTATCCAATGCTTGATACAAATTAATAATGACATTTATTTATTTGTTGGTCTGATATTTTTGATTAACAGGAACACGTGTAGATGGTTTTGTATCTTCCTAAATTCTCCTTTTCACTGGCACAGATTGTGACAACATTTCAGGCATCTAAGCTTATCAAAAGGTGTGTCTGTGCTGATTTTTTTTGTCATGTGACGCTGGATGGACGTTTACTGCTCAGTGTGAAAAGCAAACACCTTCAAGGAGTTAATGTTCTGATTTGATAAATCGGTAAGTTTTCGTGAAAATCAGGAATTGGTTCTTGCTCCCAAAAAGTTTTCCCAAAACACCTAGAAACTTGGAATGTAGGAGTTTGCTCTATCAAAACCCTTGACGCTGCTTCTGCTTGTGTACAGCATTCATAACGACTGCAGTTGACTCTCCAACTAGTTTCAAAAAGGAGCAAACTAGACACCCTAAGTGGGATAATGAGAAATACTAAGGAAAACAGAATTATGGTAATTGTATACCGTGGTAACGGAGTCAAACAAGCACATCTCCACTGTGCTGGAGACAGGTGTCTTAACCTTTACAGCTGATCTCTCTACTTTGGTGTTCTCCTTTATGTCTTCATTCAAACATCTTTTGTAAAGGTACATTACAAAGTACAAGACAGGTACTGCACTGGAAGAATAGTGTCAAACACAGAACAGCTCTTGTTCCTCGTATTTTGGTGGTTTAGTACGATGATTCAGATGGTTAGTGATTACTGTAATAAGCACAGAGAGGG
Organism: Acanthochromis polyacanthus; assembly: GCF_021347895.1. NCBI lineage: Eukaryota > Metazoa > Chordata > Actinopteri > Pomacentridae > Acanthochromis > Acanthochromis polyacanthus. The sequence goes on from NC_067122.1 coordinate 7,494,809, forward strand.
AGAGACAAACATCTAATCATTATTCAGAGTTCAACGTACAGATGACATTCTGGAGACTCGGGTGCATCTAGAGGACACACTGAATGTCTCTATTTGGTTAAGTGTAGATCTGCTGATCTTTGGGGAAAAAGCTTCACTATCACAGCCCTCCAGTATCTTGTAGTACAGACATTGCTGTGAAGAATTGCATGGGTAATTTCCTTGTAATAGTTGTGTCAACACAGGCAATTACACTTGTAGTCCATTCCAAGGTGAATAGCAGTGATTGCAAGAGAAGGGCTGGTGCTCAGGAAATGCAGGTACTTGCCTTGGCTATTACAAGGTAATTACACAGGCGATGGAAACCTGACGGGAAGACCTCCAGTGTGGAGAAAAATAAAAGGTTATTCTGGTGTTAAGTACCTGATCAGTGATAAATTGCTATGTTCATCTAGTGTTTCTTCTTATTCTTCAGTTAACCTGCAAATAAATGAACAGTTTTCCTGAGATGATTAGTCAGAATAAACTGTTCAGGCTGCCACAGCTCTTAACAGTGACATTATGCTGCTATCCTTACTGTCTGATATACGTTTCTGTTTACTTGGGTCTAGTACTTTTTAAAAACAGCTTAGACATGCAGCGTTGATACTGTGGCCTTACATGGGTGGGAGAAAACAATGTGAAGACCTCACTGGGCAAAGAATCAGAGGAAAATTAACAGAAATTGCAAACAATACAAAATGTGGTTCGTATTATGTTACATGCCAGTATAATTTGTCAGCTATAAAAGAGGCTCGGCAATTAGTGCTTTGATATGGGAGATTTCAAAACAACTTGACATAACTGCAACAACCCCAAAGAGGCAGTTGTGTTAATATCTGACAGAAGGAGTGTCTCAGAAGCCAAACGGTTACAGCGCACGCCACATAATTGCAATGTAGCTGGTTCAGTTCTCACTGGGAACCTGTGCTGCATGTCATATCCCGCTCTCTTGCCCCATGCTTCCTGTTTGCCTCCTCACTTAGCTGTGCAATAAAGGAAAAATGCCAAAAAAATAAGTTTAGAAGAACAAACTAGTAGTTGGCCAGCAGTCCAGACTGTCCAACCTTAGTTGCAGTGCTTACATTGAACAATCAGTGTGTGATTCATTATCTCTCATCAAATTAGTTAACATTTTCTGAGCTTTTAATGCCATATTCTTCTGGTTTTTAGTGGCTTTTCCCCCCCAGTTACGCATTTTATAATCCGACGGGTAAATTCAGCTGGTCACATTTCTTTGAAAGTCAAGGATGTCTTACAAGGAATGACGTTTGTTTCCTCAGAGTCCGGAGTCTTCACCTAAGAAGCCCAACAAGACTCCAGGAAAACAAAACGGCCCTGCAGGAAAACCCTCAGGATCAGCAGTCAAACCACAGAATAAGGTATGGAAAGGCCATATCACCCACAATCATCCCTCAGAATGTATACATTAAGTAGAATTTCTAAAATTAAGAGGGCCAAAGATTGTGCTTATTGCACCCCTCCCATAATGTAGCTAGATTTATGTAGCAGTCCAGATCCACTTAGACTTGGAGTGAATGGACGTTTTGATTAATTTCTGCAGCTACAAAGCCAGCAACAGTGTTCCAAATGAAAAGCATCATGTCGCTCTCAGAAGTGTGGAAAAGAGCAATTTAAAGAAAACTACATAAAAATTATACACTATATAATGTGCTGTTGAGAAGAAAATTCTGGTGTCACATCATATGCAGAAAAGAATGTAATACTCTACAGAAGATATCAGTGAGCAATAGATTTAAAACCTCCTCCTCTGAAAAGCAAAAAAGAGATGGACCTCCCACTGCTTCTAGTAGGTTTGAAGGGAAAACCCGATGAGGCCTGCAAGCAAAATGTATTACGCAATGTAGTGCACATAAAAAAATAATAAGTAAATAAAAACCTTCTGTGAACTATTTAAATGTTTGCATTTATTTTGCTCAAACCCGAGCCTCAAGATACAGATGGTGTCTTTGACCCAAGATAGTTGTTTGCATTTGTTGCCTTTTACAATTTAAAAAAGCAAATATAGAAAGGTTTAAAAAAAAAAAAAACTTGGAGAACCTTCCCATTCCAGCGCCAAGGAATGTGATAAATGCACGTTGCAATTAGCTCAACCTGATAGTTAATTTCTCGGGTGGAATGTCTTGGACGGCCGCCTCTCAAAACCCAAAGCTTGAACTCTGCCCGTCTTTAAGCAAACACACCTGACCTCCAAACAGGTTTCCTGGGGCAAGGTTTAAACCGGTGACCCCTAGGCTTGACCCCGCTGTCTTGAGTTGCAGCCACCTTTGATGCCCCTCACCCCTCTTTAGCATCGCATACACATCAGGGGAAACAAATTGGCAGGCTTTTCCGCAAGTTTACACATTTCACACAGCATGTTACTGTGAAAAAAATACCTGGGCAGAAAGTCAGTTTAGATAAGGCGCTGTGTGTTGGCACGTTGGCTGCTTGTGTGATAAAATATGGCTCCAGCTCTTATACTCCACACTAGGGTCACATGAGAAAATCAGGCATTTCTTGTCTGACATCTTGACAGGAGGCTTTGTGATTTTCATCATGTTAAACACTAAGCCGGGGCATTGCTAAACTCCTGAGGTGAGAGAGTGATTCTCCCAAAGGGCAGCGTTTTTGCTACGTGGATGAGCGCAGGCAGCAAATTCTGCAGCGCCTGTTGTCCAGACATAACACAGTGGCTCTTGAAATGCTCTTGGGGATTAGTCAATGGGCAAACGAACCACGAAACCGTCCCGCCAGTTTAACTTTCTGGCCCTTGGTGCTTTGACTGCTCCCATCCCCTCTCCACTTCTTCACAACTGTTCCCTCTCCACAACCTCTTCACACCCCTCACTTCCTGGACACACCCTCTCCCAATTGCTCTCATTACCAGCGTTTGATGTCTGGTGCAGCTTGCGCTTCCAGATGCCCCTGAGGAGCGAGGAAGCGGGCGTGGATGTCTGTTTTTTTCTCTCCTAAATGCAGGTGACTGGTCATTAGATTGGCTTGTCAGATCTGCTGCCAGTGCCGCAGTTCTCACTTCTCACTTCTCACAGCCCAGCATGTAGCTCTTGTGTAAAATGCTCGACATGAGAACCGGTTTACTCACGTTGTGCTGATCTGAAGTAACTTTATCTTGCAGCTGGTCTCCTTTGATTGATGGGTTTGGAGAAATTGATGCCTTGGAGCACACGTCACAGTTGTAAAGTTGTTAACCACTTCACTCAGCCTTATCCCAAAACGCTGTGAGTCATTGTTTCAGCGACTGATTGACATGTGTTAGAGCAGGTGCCTATCTTGCTAGCAGCTTATTTATTTCTCCTGCGAGTGTAAAGATGTTTGCTTCTTATGACTTTCCACTACACACCAGAAAAATATCCAAAAGACCAGCACGTCATGTACTCACGTATAAGGATTCGTAAGACGAGAGTCACAGTTCCCAGGGCTCTAGCATTTTCCCCAGACAGGGGCCTCCGAGGTTCTCATTCCAACAAAATGACAATTGCTATCCCTGGACAGACTTGATGAGCAAAGGTGTCACAACCATGTGTTTGCGCTGGATTGAAGACGAGAGATTGCATCAAATGATAGCGTGCTTGTGATTAAGTTCCATGTCTCATGGCATCTGTAATCAGTGTCTGGCCCAGATGAAAAAGCTTGCTGGCTTTGTGTGTTTATCAGCTGTTTCAGGTCCACAGCTGGCCTTTTGGAAGTAGAGAGCTGCCCGTAAATAATAAATACGTAGTGAATTTGTCTGGCCAGGTGCCAATAGCATATGTTGTTTTTTTTTGTGGTCTGGTATGTTTGTGTCAAGGTTTTGTTAATTTTCTACCTTTTGATCTCTGCTATAAAATGCCGCTCTCTTGGGGACAGGGACGGATCATTGCATTCTTTTAAGCAAGAGGGTAAATTTATTTTGTTCTTATTATTCCACCTGTGTTTAACTTTGTCCTTTCTTTCAAGCCTGAGGGTTGCAATGTATTTTTGAGGAATCAATTTGTAACACATGACATGCTTTCATTAGTTTTGTTTAAAAAAAAAAAACACGAGTGCTGGTGTTGGATATGGAGAACAAGGTCTGATATTTAATCTGTTCCTCATACTGGTCCACTCTTGAGTTTGTCCTGTTGTGCTGTTGCCTACATCGTTACTACACTTACATCAGAGTAATCACAGCATTGTGTGTCTTTAGTGCGGCAGATCAGAGCGACTCTTTACAAGAGCACATTTTATTTATTGAGATTTTTTAGTTTTTGATCACAGACTTTGCTCTCAGCATATTTGTGGTCGTATCTTACGCAACTAAAATGAAATCATTTGGAACTAGCAGACTAGAAGCAGAAATTTGAGTTAAAATTGCAACAATTTAAACAATACTCAGACATACATGAAGTCCCAGACCCTGGAGGTGCCATTCTCTGCAGAATAGTTTAGTGTTTTAAAGCCTAAACAGTAAGTAACCAAGCAGAAATCCATTTAGTGGCTAAGTGCACAGTTGCTCTTGAGGTTTTTGTGGGAACTTGCATATGTGGTTGCTGTCGTCTTTCCAATGCGTTTCTGGGTATCAATGAAACCCTGCAATTTCACTGGATTCCTCACTGGCCTTGCATGTAGGGACAAGCTCCGTGGCTTGTGCAACATGCAGTCACAGCATATGGCGTGTGTTGTTGTGTCACATTCAGACACTTTCTAATTAAGGGGGCTCTCGGCTGCCCAGGTCTGGACACACCTGTGGGCCGACTAGTTCATGCTGCTCTCGTCCTTACAAACACAGGGGAGTCTCTTTATCTTGTATAATAACACTTAGAGTGTCACCAAAGGGATAAAAAAGCACTCCTCGTGACTGCACTGTTTTGGGCTTGACCATTCATACCTGTTGAACTGAAAACATGTCATTTTACTTGTGGAAGTCATTTAGTGCAACCTATTTAAAAATTAGCCCAAGAGCAATCTGGGTGCTCTTTGACCTTTTTCCCTTGAATTCAGTCATTAGAATTTTCCATCAGTGGAAAAACACATTCGACAAGCAATCTGTATTGCTCATTGGAGAGTCAGGGCTAGCAAACAATAAAACCATAATTTGTACCTGATGTATTTGTAAAGAAAAAGATGGTGTAATTAGGCTAGAATTTGTTGTCCTTTCTAAATCTTTTATCTTCTTCCAGCTGGTTGCCCACGCCAAGCCTGTAAACACAGACCCAGACTAAATCGGTCACGATAGGGCTGCAGCCCAGACTGGCTCATTGGTCAGCGAATGCATTCACCGGCATGTTAGAAGCAACTTTTTGTGGAGTTGAAATGGGAACACAAAATAGTCAAACCTTTATATAACATCGTGGCATAATATAGCTGTCTTTTTAAATCTGCAACTCTATGAATCTCTCTGTATTTGACATATCAAACAGTGTTTCTTATCTAGCTGATGTGTTTTTAAAGACACCTGCCCCAGGAAAAGACAAACCCCAGGCTGGCCCATCTAAATCTCCGTCTCTGACTGAGATTAAGAACAAGCTGTCAACGGCAGCCAAGGAGGTAAGGCTGTCAGCCTCTTTTGCAAATTATCCCTCTTAATTGAATGTCTGACTGCGAAGATGATGATTTAATGGTCTTTTTCTGCAGGGGAGAGGACTACCGAAGACAGAGCAGAAGTTTGAGAATTTCGTGAGGAGTTCTTTTAAAATCTCAGACAAAAAAGTAAGTAGTCGTTGCACATGGATTTGACAATCATTAGATGAGATTGATCTTATTTCTGGTCTTTAACTCTTAAATCACATTAAAATTTCTGCATTCAGTTTCATAAACATGCAGCCAAGGGGAGTTGTTTGCTCTCAGGTATCTAGAAATTTCCAGTTGCAGATGTTATTAGCCATGGGCATATTTACACCAAACCTCATTTTAGCCTTAAGAGCTTTTTGCTGTAATTGATAACCAGGAGTGCATTATTGTTTCTCACACTGTCCAGTTCTCCTCAAATGTATCTCCAGCATAGTGTGTTCTCCTTGAATTATATTCATTTTGTGTCGGCGAGCTCTTACGAGATGGAATGGGAGTACACCTGCCAAGGCAGACTCCTTCTCAGTGATTTACTGGAGTGTGTCTTTTGTAGCTTTAATGAAGGGACTGGTGGTATGTGGATGGTACCAGTCGTTTTCACATTCAAGGCCTTTGACCAAATGCAGGACTTAAATCTTTTCTAATGCTGCTTGTCATTTCAGAAGAAAAACAGCATCCCCTGCACACTGTTTCGCAAACTGTGACTTAATCACAGAACCCTTTTAGATGACCACTGCAGACTAAAGTGTGAAGCTGTGGTTTCTGTATTGAAGCATGTGTTTGATGGTGATCATTTGAAACAGGTCATTTGAACCCTCATTTTGGATTTGCACTGAAGTGTTAAAACATTAAGTGTACAGTTATGAGAGCAGGTGAAAGCTCTTTAGAGCAGTGCTAGGGCTGGGTGGACAGGAGAAAGAGTGGGGGTGGAGTTGGGTCAGGGAGAGCTTGTTGATCCCAGTGTGTAGAAACATCTGTGGAAGTGCTTTGGTTTCATCAGCCAAGGCTGAGATCTGTCAGACCTGGAGCACCTAGTCATATACTCTGGTATGTACTGCTGCCCCCACCCAACCCCTCGTCGTTCCCCAACAGCCCCATCTAAAGTCAGCGTTCCCACAGGCGAGACGCACAAAAGCATGTTGTAGTAAAAGTGAGTCATGTGTCTCATGGCAGTATAGCACTTCATTTGGGTGATTTATAATTTCTTTCTTTCTTATTCCGGTCTTATCCCTCTCTCCCCTCACCTTCCTCAGGTGGTCGGAGATCTCTGGAGTTTTGTGCAAACACTGAAGATTGAGAAGAAGTAACGCACGCGTATGTTGAAGCATTTGTATGTTTTGCATCCTGCAAGAGATTTAAAGGCACAGTCGGCGAGATTTCCTACTCACCCTTACCTTGTCAGCACTGCTAAGGACTATGATCAGAATGACTTTGTGCTGAAGTTTTTTTGAAGCCATCGATGCATAGATTCAAGTGTCATTTTTTTAAAGATGCAAAGCACCTTACAGAGCTGTTTCACTCACAAACTCACTTATTTATGTCTAGCCGGCTGTTGATTTACACAAGGGGAAGTTTTGTATTTTCTTATGGATAGTATTGTTTTGTAGCAGCTATCGGGGAGAAAGGTAGAAGCGCTGCCAGTTAGGTTCTGCAGATGTCTGCCGCTGTCTACAGGAAAGAAAAGTTCCCAACATTTGCGCCACCTGCAGGCAATAACTGTGTCACCTGCAGATTTTCATAGTTGCAGTAATTAATAAATTATGTAAATTATTAGCTTACAACAAAGCTCATGCTTGAAGCCAAAAACACATTGGGGATTAGACATGAAGACACCATCTTGGCACCAGTTTCTTTTTTCATCCTACCAGGACTCACCAAAGACACATATCCTACACATGAAACGAGGGCAGCTCCAACCTCATTACTTGCAGGTGGTGAAAAGACAGATTCATGAAGCCGTTGTTTTCCTTGCCTGTAGAGAGCGAGATTAGCATCTCAACACCTTATTTTCTTCATGTACTGACAGTGCAGGTTGTGTTTAAACGTACGGTCCAGAGCTGTTAGTGTTAACCTGCTGCTTCTGCAGCTCTATAATTTAATGATTTTTGTCTAAGATTGGTTTCAGGTGCTTCGCGTCTGTGACACTGTTCTTCTTCTTAAGTCAGTAATGCAATAGGAGATATTGCAGAATGTGCCTTTAAACATCTCTACTGTAAACTGAGATAAATCATAATCCCAATTTGTGTGAACTTAAGCAGCATATACAATGGTGGTGGTGAAGACGGCGGATGCAAGAGTACATTTTGACTTTTTTTTTTTTTTTATTGTTAGCCAGTACCAATAAGTGTTGTTTTGTTACTTTATCTGGATTTGCAAAGCATTTAAGCTCGCAAGCATGCTAGCAGATTGTACAACTCATTTGTGCTCTAATTGCTTCATTAATACATACATTTATGTAATGGGATTACACTTTTTTTTAAATTTTGTTGCTTGAGTCAGTCATAGCAAATCCTGCATCACAGAGTGCAGTAACTGCTTTTCCAGCAACACCAAGGGTTACGTTTCCCCCTGCATGGATTATGTAAATAAGCAAAATGATTCAAACAATCCTGTGAAACATTTCACCAAAAACAAAATGCAATTTAAAAGCATTAAGATCCTATTATCTACTGGGATGTGTGTAGCTGCAGCCCTGCTATTGTTACACATCTGATGAGCAGACAAGAAATGTTGGATTGCGTGTTTTTACCAGGAGCACGCCTGACTATCCTGGTGTCATTCTTAATTTTTTTAATACTTTCTGTACACATGTACTTACGCCTTCACTGGTGTCATCTTAACTTGCAGCTTGCAGCACGTCCACATCATGACTTCATATCAAGACCATTAACACCTGTCATAACCTGAGAAGGTATTCATTACAGTGACTACAGCCAAGAGCGTTCTGTGCTCTATAAAACCAACACAGATGCCCCGACTAAAATGTTTTGTAGTCATATACATTATATACAAAAAGTTCCAAACAAGGCAAATTGTTAGATTGTTAATTCCATGAGTGTATTTACGAGTTGGCACGAAGACTGTTTTCAGTGTAGTTCAATGTACTCTAATGCGCTGAGGTCTGATTACAAGCAGGGTATCTTATTTGCTACACCAAGATCATAAGGTATTAGAATATTGTATTAGACTAACATGACATCACCTTCACCAAAACCACATAGGAACTCAACTCCGTAATTGTTTTCACTCTTATAATGTAGTTTTCTGATGACAATAAGCGCTCGTTCTGAGCTTATAATGTGTTTGAGATCCTGCCCAATGCCCTTTAAGAGCCAAATGCTGGTTGTGTACCATCCTTAACCAGTCAAATTGCTTGGCTCCGTCTTTGCCCAGTTCCTAAATTAGATGTGAAATTTCTAAACTTTACTACATCAGTTAATTTAGGTCATTAAAGTTGCCCTCACAGGTGATCTAAATCTAATTATTACAAGTTGGTAATGTCCTTTTATAGTGAGGTTTCATTAGCAGCCCTTAAGTTTTTTGCTTTTGCCTTGTTCATAGCAGAATCCTTTGTCAGTGATTTTTTTTATGCTTCCGTCGTATCAGACCTAATGAAAGTTTCTTTCTGTAAATAAATGTCTTGCTTTTATTCACAAATGCGGCAGCTGAACAATGATGTTTTAAGTTTATGCTTAAACTTCCCTTTCTACTGGCTGGTTTTTGATTTCTTGTCATAGTTTTCATTTTAAATGTGTTCTAGTTTGATCTCAAGCTAATGTGAATAGAAATCCCCTTTTTAAAATGTTTAAAATGCAGTTTTTGTTCGCCTTTTTTTCTAACCCTGCTGTTTGTCATCCCTATTTTGGTTCTGTACTGAGGAGTCCAGTCCATGTCCCGTGAAAAAGAGAAACTGCTGCGTGTTAAAGGTTCATTATTTTTAATAAGAGTTTTAATTTGCAGCAAGTAGTATGCAGTTGAGTTGTTACTTTTTCTTTTTTGTCAGTAGATGATAGGCTTTGGCACATGATCTCTGTACAATGCTCCTTATTATGATCAAATAATGAATTTAGAACAGCAGAACCAAGCTGTCATTCTGTTTTCTGCATTTTAAGTTGTGGTAACCATCCATCGTGTCAGACCAAAGTAGTTCTGAGATTTATTGTGTATTCTTCTTGCCCATATTATTGCCTTGTGACATGAAGCATCCACCATCAATCAGAAAACATCTTCATTTGAACTGACGTGAAACAAGACTACATGAAATTATAATTATTGTTCATTTTGTCAAACCTTATTGATTAGTTCACTCATGATTGCTGATGGTGCAAGATGAACATATCCATTCTTGTTTTGTTTTAGTTTTTTACCTACCTGTAATATTTACCTGAATAAAATCAATTCTAGCTTGTTTTGAGTCGCACATTCTGGACTGTTTGTTGTAAAAGAGGACAAAACATTCTTCTTACACATGGTATTGGTAAGTTTGTCATCAGTTTTTATGCATCAAAGACACATCATAAACGACTCACCTGAATTCTAGAGGCATTTGAAGAAAGAGAAGGAAAGAGAATGACATGCATGGTCAATAATTATTTTTGTCCAGAGAGCTAACAAGCATTGATGTAGGATTTATGTTTGAAAAAGTTTAAAATTCTGTTTTTATTGTTTTCTTTTATGCGTTTTATTTTGTTAGTTTGTTTTTCCCCCACAATGTATAACCACGGTATTTATAAATGTCAAATATGGAGCACTTAAAAGTACAATAATGATCTGATCACTAAGTTTTTTTTGTTTGTTTTTTGCTGTCACATGAATTGGTTCGCTGAAAAAGTCACAAACTTTAAGTACCAGAAGCCAAACTCCAGTCATGATTGGATGAGAAGCCGGTGAAGTTCTCCGTTACTGCTTGTTCATCTGTGCTGTGGTATTACGTGTTGGTGCATGGCTATTTGTCAGCTTTCATGTTTGAAAGTTTACAAGTGAACGTGCAATTCTGCCAAGAGAAACAATCAAGAAGCATTTTTGAAATATCTTCTTTCCAAAATGGCCCTTTCTGTCATAAGCTAAATGAAAACTCCTTAATTTGATGTTTGCTGATGCTCCTAAATCCCAGAATTCCATCATTATTCACTTATCAGAGAAGAGTTTCTAAACTTTTGCTCATACTTTTAGGATGATTTGAATCCTTTCAGTTACATGCTTGCAAAAAATCAGCTGACATCTGGTTTTCAAAAAGAAATACTGGATCCATTCGCCTTAATCTTCTATTTTTTTTGTCCCTAATTCAATCACCATCCGTCTTTGCTGCTACCACTGGGTGGCACTGAAGTCCAGGCGTTAACTTCAAAGCCAGACCACATAATGATATAAATTGATTAAGCCTTTACCTGAAGTGTGAGTCAAGCATTACTTCACTGCCAGCTGAACAGTTTTTGCCCTTTAGCCACGAGGAAGTGAGGCGCACTGGCGGATGCAGCCACGGGATGACGCACGATTTTATGTTCCAAACAAGACGACTGAGAGGCACGTGGAAATCCCCCCAATGTGGTTGACTTGAATTCCAGTCCAGGGTTTGACTGAACCAGCCTGGAGGTATTGACACAAACACTCACTCTCGCACACCACAAACCCAAAGCACATTCACATATTTATAAAGAATGGCAGGCCTAAGTACCCCAGCAGGGAGAAAACGGTACACTTGCAGGGTTTAGTTCCACTTGAGCGACCAATCTGGAATAACAGAAACGTAAGAATACATCAGGTAGATGCCTAAACAGAAAAAATAGATGTGGACGACCTCCTTGGAAGCAGGTTAGAAAAGATAATGAAAAGGGAATGAAGGGAGGATAATAGTGTACACTTGAAGTTAATGTAGTTAAAAGCAGTGCTGGTTTTGAACTGTATTGATATTGATTTACACAAAATCTCTCTTCTACTAATGTGTTCTTGATATATAGTGAAGGTGATTTCAACTTTAAGTCCTCATCACTGTCAGTGGGGCTATTTTTTTTCACCAGAATGTGACAAATGGATGCAGAAGTAAGAGACTAGAATCTGTAGTCTCTTACTTCTGTACTAATACAAATGTCTGCGAGACTTTTCGGCTTTGATTCTAATGAACTGACCCTTTATCTACCCTGTTACTATTAGAAATAAACTACCCAGACACGAGGCAGGACGTGTGTGTGTACATGTGAGTCTGCAGGTATCAGTACCAAACATGTGTTAGCCAAACGCAGCATTAGGCCATTAGGGAAATATTGCCCTTTTATTTAATCCAAATGTCACACGATACGGGACAGGACAGCCATGACTATCTGTTCTCAGCCGCAGATGCTTCCACCTGCGGACAGCTCTGCATCCTGGTGTGTGTTTTAAGGAGAACAGGTGCGTTTTGTTTGTGACTCTCTGAAGAGAGTGGAAGCGCAGCACAGGACAGCCAGTTTCTTTCTTCTTCTTTTTTTTCTGTGTAAAACCAGCTTGTATGACCATCTGCCTTATTAACGGCCTGAAGTTTCTGTGTGTGTTTATAGAGGACAGACTACATAATCTGTCATCCGTAGACGATCATTCATTCCATTGATGTGAACTCAAACACAGCATTATTTGATTGAAAAATAACTCAAATATGACAACTTGTAGCTCCAGGGAAGTTGTGTTCACTGCAACTTTATAGACACGACAACTGCAAGCCAGATATCATCAAACAACTGTTTTCACAACACTTCATAAAATGTTAGTGCAGAAGAGGAGAAACAGTAGGTAACGTCTAATAAACTCAGGCTGTTCTTGGACATTCAAACAATCAGACAAAAAAAGCACGAAAAATCCCAAAGGAAGATTTTAAAAACTGTTTTAAAAGAGCCTTTAACACTTTCTAAGGAATTAAATATTTGTGTAAAACAAAGTAAAGCTTGATGTTATGCAGCTTACTATTAATAAAATTCTATGTAGCTGACTAAATTGCAAAATTTAAACAAACAAAAATATAGTCAAAATGGTACATCAGCAATGTTACTGTGCTGCAAAAAGGTTTAAAGGATGGAAGACTGTCTATTATCTATATTCAAGCCTAATAACCATGGAATTAACAGTGTGTCATTGAAGGTTTTTAAGCAATATTTCCCTCCTTCTTGCTTGCTACAGTTTATTCGAGTCTGTCCTGTAAAATGACCCCACAAGTCAAGCAGCTTATTGCACACTATAGTTAAGAGTCCAGTGGTCACGTGAATTAGGCCGTGTCAAATCTCCACTGGTGTCATTTTTAGATGGGAACAGACTTGTTTTTTCCCCCAAACATGACCAAGTAGTTTTCTTCCCTAAACTTAACCAAACAGCAAGGGGGGAAAAAAACAAAGAGCAAATGATAACCAGCCTTCCATGATTCCCAGTCTCATGGGTTACAAGTCCTGTTCCCAATGCTTCTTTATGTGGACCTTATGTGGTCTCTGTTTCAAACTAGAATCATTAAATCGCATCCATTGTAGTGAATTTACAGCTTTACACCTGGGTCAACGGTTGCTGTACCAAAGTGCTTTTTAGTAAAAGGGAGGCTAAAAATGGCAGGTAAGACCATGTAGTATTTGAAGTTATTTACTAGGAATCAAATAAAATACTACTTTACTTCATGGTAATGCATATTAAGGCCCTGCAGACTTATTGATTATATAATGACAAAGGATCCTTTCTAGAGTTCGGCTTCATCTGGTTGAGCTTTAGACACAGAGTTTGTGGGTGCAAGTATGCTGAATGCATTTCCATATGAAACATTTGCAAAGCCGCCTGTTCTATTGTGCTTTGCTTCCGTGCAGACTGCTACTCCCACATTGACTTTGTCACATTGATACAATTTCTGACATCAGTTATTGATCAGCAGATCCTTTCATAGCAGCATACTTTAGCTCTATACCTCCACAAGTGGTCAAAAACTCAACAGCCTATTTTTAAGATTACTGAAGGACTGAGTCACAAATTAATGACATTTGTTTAAAAATGTCCCCTGTCAAAGGTTAGAGCCCACAGTGCTCCAACACGCATGAAAACACGAACTCTCTGATCCATTTTTTTAAAATTCCTACGTGTCTTGTCACCATCTCATCACTTTCTCTGTGAGTACGGCTTGTAGCAACTAGTATCAATTAAGCTGCGAATTTCCATTTGATACAATCACCTGTGCTGCTGCCAAGAGCGTTACTCCACATGCTTCTCTCCAGACATCTTGGAAGTGTCAGTATGTCTTTCTCAAAGACCAGGCTCTCTTTTCCATGAGTCTGAGGCACAGATTATGCAACCTCATCCTACACCGTTCTTTAAACTGCCTTCGGGGAATGCTAACACTACTGTCAGACTGACTATATCACTCTACTCACAACAGCCAAGCCTGCTCTTTAACAGCTCCAGTTTTGATAGCTAAAAGCAGAGATGGCAAGTGCAGCTACTCTAAACTTTGTGTTTTTTTAAGTAATGTCACCATTGAGAGTACTTGGATTTTTTTTTTTTTTTTTTAGAGTGAACGCCAGCATTTAGTCATGTGTCGCTTTATGACACGAAAAGTTCTGCCAAACTCTGAGTCCGGTGAAATCAGGTATTCTCAGTCAGATAGTCTTTCAAGGCTTTACCTGTAGGACATCTATTTGAGGACAAGATTTTCATTCTCCATCTCTGGTGGAAAGAAATGTAAGGTCATGTCTCTGCAGGCATGTACATTTCCGCCCACTTTTTTCTCACGACCCAAAGGGATGTGTGATTTTAAAGACATCTGTGTGTCTAGCTTGGAAAAAAAAAAAAAAAAAACTCACTCCACAACAACAGGTGTTGTTAACATGTTCTAATACCATATAATAATTTAGTGGTTGAGACATGTGGTCAGTGCTGTAGCTGGTGATAAGTGTTGTTATTAAGATGGAGTGAGATTGGAAAGCAGCTCTGTGTTTGTCCTGCAAAAATGGGACATGCAGATGTGTTGAAAAAAAGGTCTTTTTAAAAAAAAAAAACCTGCATGTTAGCTGTGCACTTTGGCGGCCCCAAGTGGCATTTAAATATAACTCAGATTGGTGGATATTTGGACATACTTTCCTCTAATTATTAGCCATGCAATTTGGGGTGATAAACAGAGTTAAATATACTTCGAGTTTGAGATTAACGCCTTTCTGTTCACTTATAAACCAACTGAGTTAAATTAAATATACAAATTATGGCAAAAAACACTCACATCTGAAATTATTTTGTTACTTTCTGTTCTCAGTTTGTGATTCAGATTGATAATAATGTCGAGTTTCCACATAGCATTTGTGGATTTCTCCGAATATTTCCACAAAAATGCTCAAAATCTCTGCCACAAACGTGTTCTCCTGAGCCGGTTCTGAACATATCGGTTTCTGCAGGTAGTTTGTGCTTCACACGTCAGACCAAAAACTACTGAGTGTGGTCTGTCACCCCCCCCCCCCCCCCCAACACACACCCATCCCTCCCGTGACGATTGTTTTGACCTTTGCTCTGAGGAAATAAGGCCGTCTGTGCTTGATGTGACAGGTTGGCACATCACCTGGATACAAGCAAATAAACGAGAAGAGGGAAAAAATATCAAGGGAACATTTCAAGCATTCACAGAGAGCTTTCAAAATGGAACAATGACTTTGCCCTGGGGGGAAAAAGTGATCATGCTGGTATGTTTATATTAGACGGAAAGGAAGCCATCATTGTCATCACCAGTGATTTTCTCTTTCACAGCACGATTTTGACAGTTGACTGTAACTTAATAACAATTCCTTCTATGTACAAGTCAATTGTCAAGGGTGATGCGCTTATATAAACATTTTTTTTTCACAAAAAAAGAGAAAGCCGCCTTTTCCTGTCAGGATTTGTGAACTCTTTGACATTATCACTCAATACTGTTAAAGCTGAACCGCTATTTTTAACTATTTCTGCTGTGCTCAGAATGGCTGTGTTCTCGGCCATAAATAAAATAAATAAAGCCCTTTTGCTCTTTTTCTTTACGCCATATTCTGCTGAAGTGAGCTCTTGGCATTGGTGATATGTGGAAGATGACAGGGTGGGGGTTGTGCGAGGGGTTGTTCATTCGGGGATTGGGAATACTTCAGCGAAGCAGACATTGTGTGTGTGTGTGTGTGTGGGGGGGGGGGGTAGCAGCAATTGTGTAAATTAGAGGAAGAGGTGGGGGAGTTCATCATCTATCTTCCCGTAAGCAAACCGGGGCCCAGTAAAACACAGCCCAGTTGATACAGCAATAGGACATGCGGTTATTAATACAGAAGAGGGAGGTGTGCTCACCTCGACAAGCGCCAACACGCGAGCGCATTACCTCTACGGCTGCTATGGCAAAGATGTGAGCTGCATTCCTCTGCCCACAAACTCAGAGCTTTTTTCCCCTAATGCAGTGAAGAGGCTGCTTAGAGTTGCTCGGCTCAGATCTGGAGGAATTTGAGGGCTAGGACATTGTGAAAGAGAAGCCACCGAGACGTTGTTCTGCAGCCTTACATCCCACATTTTGATTTTCTCTCAGATTATATTGGCACGAAGACTTCAGATAATCATTAATGTTATTATTTATATTCATATTTGACGTTTAACTAAATTTTGGACAAGACAACCAAACAATCTTGAAATATTATACTGCAGATAAGTGTTTTGAACTCAGCCAATCTGTATGAAAGGTGAACTGTTATTGTCCAGTAATTGCAGAAATATAAAACAAACAGAATCCTGGCATTACATTTCTACTTATTTGCCAATTCATATATGACTCTATGTTATGTTTGCATTTGAAACTATAGGCAGTGTCCCCCAGTCATCAAGTATTATGTCGGTATAAGCTTGTTTTACTACAGCGATATCAGAGCACAAGTGGATTTCATTTGGAACCGGCTGAGAGAAGTTTTAACCTGTGCATCTTAATTTGTCACTCTATCTCGTCCTTGTGTCTAAAATTACTCCGGTATGTATCAGTGTAGTATCTTAGCTCTGCTTGAGTAGCAAGTACCCTCAACCTGTGTCGCTTATATTAAATAAACAACATGTTCAAAATACAAGAACCTCTTAGGTTAGTGATCGAATTACTGAAAACTGCCAATTAACCCCTTTGGAAATCCACCCCTTATGCCTTCTTTTGCAAGATACTGGTAAAAAAAAAAAAAAAAAAAAAGTAATAAGCAGCCATTCAGTGTTGACATTCTGCAAAACTGCTTTGCTTCCATGATGGGTAGTGTGGCTTCTAACGTCCTGCAACTGAAAACAGATAAAACTGAAGTGCTGGTAATTGGTTCCAACCATATTGTAGTAGTATTACCCTCCTCTTTGGACCACTAACACTGAGCATGAAGCACTTATCCAGAAACTTGTGAGTTATTGTTGATCACAACCTCAATTTTAGTCAGCACATTAAGACGCTGGTTCAATTGTGTCCTCTATAAATCAGAAATATTGCGAAAACCACCCATTGTTTACCAGAAACAGTACAACTTCTGTCTAGACTATTGCAACTGACTATTCCCCTGCCCCAATAATGGCACAATTGGCTGGTTAGAGTTGATTCAAAACTCGGCAACAAGATTCCTCAGAGACACTTGCGCTGGCTTCCCATTTGTAACAGAATTCATTTTAACATTCTCTACATGGTCCAGCTCCACTCTAAGTCTCCTAACTTATTCTGCACCAAGACCACTCGGATCAGAGAAGCAGTCTCTGTAAAAAGCTCCACGATCCCGACTTAAAACAAAAGGATGCTTTCAGCCCCAATACTCTGGAACAAACTCCACTTCACAGTCAGAGCAGCTCAGTCCAGAAAGATTTTATTAATCCACCTGTACAGGCATTTCTGCAATATTTTATAATGTTTTATTATTGCCATTTTAACGATTCATTGTCCTTACTCATGTTTTATTGTTTTCTTTTAATGTTTTATTGGCGGTCATTTTTTTGTAAAGCACCTTGTAACTCTAGCTTTGAAAGCAGCCATAGAAATGAAGTTTATGATTATTAATATTATTATTCTGCACTCAGCAGCACACAAGATCTCTTCTACTTTCCGTCATCTATAAAACCCTCTTTGAGTCTTTCTAACTCTATTTCCTCATCCATTCTCAGGGATTTTTTTCTGGGTATTACCTTCAGTTTATTCTTAATTATTAACAGTATTGCTGGTTATGTTCCCATCTATTTTAAGAATGCCATTATTAGGTCTATGAAGAATATTTTCCATTTCAGCTCCAATACTCTGAAACAAGCTAAACCCCCTATAATGCCATTATTAGCTCTATCTTATTAGCTCCAAGCAGCTATAGGTAAAGACTGATGTAAACAGCTGCCAAGAATAAATTGGAAGTACAACGGACTTATCAGACTGACAGATAAAAAGCATCATTATGGATGAGGTTGTAAGGCAGCAAACATACAATACAGGACAAAAGTTAGGAAGCAAGGTCAGATTTGTACAAAAAAAGATCATAGTTGCATTGGTACACTATGCAACAAAATAAACATGATTATTATATAAAGAGTCACTCAACAGAATACACTGTAATTATAATTATCAGGTCTTTGTATCTGTTCTCGTGTTTCTTTACTCACCTGTTTCTTTCTAGTTACAGTATTTCTGTGGTAGTTATAGAGATATGGACACAGTTAAGATTTATTAAGATTTTTGTTTGCAAACTCAAAACCCAACCTTTTGCACTGACGTTGTGACTCTTGTAAATCTTCTCAACTCTAAAACGAAGTCCATCTTTTCTTTCGGTAACATTTATTCATCAATTCCCTGTTAAAATCTGTTTATACCTAAAGGTAAATTGAGGAAAATGGTGTATATCAACGAAAACAAAGTCTGATCATGTAGTACATACATCCCAAAATCCATAGAATTCATACTGATTTATAAGAAAAACATTGTGAACAGAAACTTGATGTCACTTCCAAACTTTTGACCTGTAGTTTTTAAGTCTGGGATTGTACTTGAGTAGATTTAGTCTGAATCAATTCTTTTCGGCCTTGATGTTTTTTGCTTGAGCTCAACTCTTGGATTATTTTCACTTAGACTTCTATGATCCTGGGAGCTGTGAAGTTAAGACCAATAACATTTCTGCAAGTTTACCCCAGGAGATTAGGCTATCTTACAGTGAAAGACCGACAGATGTCTACTGATCTGCATCTAACCTGAGCCTCTTCCTGGAGCCAAGCTTTGGAGGGGAATTTGTTCATGTTCAGCTCAAATAAAGAAGTGCTGTAATGGTTTCAGGCTCACCCTGGTTTGGGATTTGTTGCAAATTTGCTAGTAGGCACAGCTGGGGCATTTGGTGTGCCACTATTTACACAGATGATGTGGGAGAAGGAGCAATACCACTGGGCCTGGAATCAAATTGTAGTAAAAGGGATGACCTCTTTTCTCTGACATGAAATGGCCCAATGTAGGTGACATAAGTGGATCAACACGACTGTGGTGAACATTTTCCTTGGAGAATGACTGGCACTGGGACCGCCACTAGGACTGACTAAGGCCTCTTGGTCACAAGGTTTTCAACTGCATCCTGGGAAATGATGGGGAATCCAAGTTTTGTCGAGTCAGAGTTGTGTGAAGAAGTACCAGATGTGTCACGCCTTTAATGACACAAAAGTTCAGAAGAAACAGTATTGTGAAAAAATGGAAACAGATTCACTGGCGTCACTGGAGTTCTGTAGGATAACTCAAGATAAGGAGAAACTGCTAAAAACCACCAGGAATCCTCTGTGGGGGCAGCAGGACTGGAAACCTCAGGAGAAACCATCCTTCAGGCAAAGGTCACTGATGCTGTCCAAAAGGTCTGTAATGACAATTAGAGGCAGCTCAGAGATCCTGACAGCTCTGGATATGATTAGGTTTATCTTAGTCTGAACACATTTCCGATTTTGACACTCTCATCCTGATTTTTAAGTAAATAAAACATCAATTTTATGTAAACAAAGTTGTTTGCTCAAAAAGGGCTCAGCAGTATTTGCTATAAATTACTCATGACAATAGATGTAACTGATGTAAAGCTAAGAAAGTTAAGGGGAATAGTAAACTTGGAAAAGACTTCCTCAATTTCCACCCCAAATAATTCTTGCCAAGGTGATTTTTGAGTTTTTTCAAAAAAGAATGAATGCACTCCCCTTCCAGTCTTTCAACCTGTATTTCCTCTTATGTTCTCAGGGAAATTCTAGTAGGTATTACCTTCAGCTCATTCTTAATTATTAACAGTTTCCTTATTACTGGTTATGTTCCCACCTATTTTAAGAATAACATTATTAGAATATTTGACATTTAGCTCCAATACTCTGGAAAAAGCTCCCCACATCAGGAGACAATGGAAAGATGAAACTCTGTTTTCAAATTAGTTCTGTTTTGGTGAAAATTTAACATAAATGACTGGTTAGCTGTTTCTGCTTGTTCTCTTGTTTTGGCCTCCGGACAGCAGCAGGAAACGTGTCAATACCAGCTGACACGAAAAATAATCACAACTTGCCTGACGGAAAGCAATTCCTAACAACTTTTCTTTATTTTTCCCTTGTACATGGATGAAGTTTTGCTTGTTTCATGTTCTTGAAGGTGTTTTAGCGATTGACAAAAACTGGTTTGGTTTCTATCAGCTTCTACTCGTCTGTCTGTCTGTCTGTCTACCATGTGATTGTATGTGATGAAAACAACAAATGTACTCTAAGACCACTTTATAATTGTAAAAGTTTTCTCTCTATCTTTCGGTGAAGATGCAAAATGTTAAACTTCAGTTTTAAACATATCACCACACATCACAACTTCACTTCACTGAATTTACTTTTACGAATCCGTGTCACACTTATCTGTCCAAAATCAGCCCAACAGCAGCCTGAGGCAGCCCTTTTATCAGATGTTTGACAGACATGCCTCACTCAAAACAGTGTGGTTCAACAAGGTAATTTGTCAGTCCACAAACTTCAAAAAGCTGATATCTGTAATGATTTTAGCCCCCAAGCTCTGCGAGGCTGTTACGCACCTTGCATGTTGTCTCAGCCAGCATCTCTCCCAGCTTCCTTTGCGGATTCTCTGCATGGCTTTAACAAGAGGAAGTCTTCCATTTTGTGTTGAAAGCACGACAATATTTTACTAGAAGATACGTTATTGATTTCTTAAGGGAAAATGCAGGAAGCAAAAAGTACAGTTGCAGGTCAAAGAAAAATAAGAAAAACTTGTGTTGGCCCCGGGAGACCTCATACAAAGCCTAAAACACATGCACTCACTTATTCATGTTTCCTGATATGGACAAGTGAGAAAAGTTTTAGAGCAATAAGAAATTACAATTCTGACAGAAGAGGGATGACCTACAACTGTCAATGTTAAATCCCTCATCCTTTATTTGGGTTTAGCTACAGCATTTCTTCACCTGTAGCACACTTTAACCAACAATGCACCGACATATGACCTGCTTTACTGGTCTACCTGCTTTTATTTTAGCTCGGCTACTTCTTTTTACTTTCGTAATCGTTTATCAGTTTTGGCAAACAGATACAATTGCAAATCCAACAAAAACTACTGTCTACTGGCCCTGAACCCAAACACCAGACAGGCTGTGAAATGGTTCGGTTAGCTCACTATCAGATACCTGGCGGACATTTCTTCAGTGCTACAAATTAAAAATACTCAGTACAGTATTTCTGCTTCAGTAGTTCATCAGCACTGTCAGGGCTTAGAGTTTGATTAACAATTAGCATCCAACATGTTGAGTTCTTTTTGGAAAATGAGGAAGTGATGTTCTGAGTATATTGAAGGTATAACGTGTGAAAATAACTTTGTCAATTGAAGAGTTCATTTGTAAAAACAGATAACTCCGTGTTGATCATTTTTTTATTGTTTACTTGAGATAATATCAATCAAACTGAAGTTGAGTGGATTTGACTCAGTAGAAAAATACATGACAAAATAGGGAAAAAATAAATTATTAGTGTTATTATCTCAAGTAAACAATAAAAAAATTAGTTTTCTGAAAACGGAGTTGCCTGTTTTTGCAAATGAACTCTTCAATTTTGATTTGAGCGCCATTCCAGAGTAAGACTGAGGTCATCTGATATGTATTTAAAGCATCTACTCCAGTAAGATACTCACATAATGTCAGGTAATACCCATTTTACTCCTTTTTCCAACTGTTTCTGGATGATAAATGACTTGAAGCTTGTTCTATCTTCTCATTCTACTTAACTATAATTGCCCCAAATTAGAGCAGCAACAAGCTCCACGAAGTAAAGCACAAATAAACAACATACAGCAAACCTTGTCATGCATCGCTATTATTGACTAAAAGACACCAGAAAACTAATACCCACTTGTCATGAGTTGGCCTGACCCAAAAAAAGTCACATTGCTGGGTTTATAACTTCAGAGACTCCTACAGGCAGTTTACACCCACTGTAAACACTTGTGAATATTTAGACTTTCTACCTGCATAAATTATCCCTGAAACACTCCAGCAGTGATTCAGCAGATATCTGCATGCTTTGACAGTGAGAATGCATCCATCATATTTTATTTTATCTTCCATTTCAGTGCGAGGTGATGCAATGGATCACATATTTGTTTGAAGGAAATGGTGAAGGCACGAGCAAAAACAACATTAGCCGTATCAAAGATGGATGGGTGTGGAGGGGTCCAGCCTTTTTCTCTGTGGGTGGAGGTACCAGCCTGCCTTGCCTTTGTACATCTTACATCTGGAACGGGCACATTTTTCCCCCTCTTTGCCAAATAACATCTGCAGCTAAAAAGCCAGACAGGTAGTTAGAGTTGATTGGTCATGGATTGATTTTCTCTTTTTTTATGTCTTTCTCTGTCTCTCTCTCCCTCCCTTTTTTTTCGATTCTAAAAAAGCCCAGAGGCTAGTATTTCACTGATTACAGAGCCCTCCATTTGAATGGTCGTTTGTGTATTGTCAGAACAAAGGGGCGAGCGGCCTCTGAAGAGGTGCTAGACAGGGGAATGGATTGGGCTCAGCGATTAGGATGAGTGGAACTGCAGGTTCAGGCTAGCTTACCACGGCAGAGACAGCTCAAGGAGAGACTCCACTCCAGCCGCTGAGGGTTCTTTCGTGACTGTGAACAGAGGACTTTCAGGCAGCAGCTGCACTTCACTGCGGCACATTGTAAAGCTCCAATTGTAACACAGAGATGGGCGAAGAGCATCAAAAGTTTTAAAGCTGACTTACGACTAACAAAACTCTTGAGTTTGGTTATCACTCTGCCCCAGAGCTATGATGCTGAAACTTGGGGAAAGGTTCGGATTAAGGTCTGGATTTTTTACCCAGAATGTTAATTATTGACTTGAGCTTAAGTTTAAAGTTACCTGTCTGCTTTGAATTTTACAAAAAGTGCAAATGTAAAGCATCATTCTGTATGATACCCTATATTCGTCCTATTATTAAACAACTCTGCCTCACAAAAAATAATATACACCTAAACTTAAATCTCAGTTGTCTTTTAAGAGAAATGCATTTTTAGCTAGATTAAGTTTCTTACATCTCACAAACACTCATCAAATGAACATATCTTTTCAAGTTATTTTATTGCTTTGCTGTGACTGTTGTTCACCCAACTAATCACAGATTAGGAGAAGCTTCAAATATGTCGTATAAAGTCCCATTTTAACCAAAACTGTTACATTTTCCTAAACATAATCGAATAGTTTTGGTCCTTACATTTACGCAAGCTTCTAACATGGCGTTATTGTTGTGAAAGTGTCTGCCAAAGTGGGTTTTTTTTGTGCCTCGAACCCCAGTCTCCTACTTTAGCCCTGTTTGTTGACTCTTATCTCAGTCCTACCTCCTTAATGTGACCGTCTTGGCATCGGGTGAGACAATGAAATGAAGTTTCTTTTTAAAATCAGAATTCAGTTTAGTTGGATAAAAACTTATCTTTTAGGGGGGAAGAGCGTTATAATGAGGCTGTGTGTTCAGATTTGATACTCCGATGCAAACTGAAAGTGATAAATCAAATGCGAAGCTGTCTGTGTTTTCTCCTAGAAATTTGGAAATAGAATTGTCGCATTATCTCTTTAACAATTTTTTTCCCTTATCGTGTTTTGTAAAGCTTATTTGAAAGCCCACACTATATGAAAGCACAAGCTGTTAATAGGCCTTAAAGATGAATGGTGAAAATTACATACTAGAGTTGCCTTATGATCCTTGCTATAAAAATACAACTCTTTTTACCACTATCTTCTTAAATATTGACATCTTTCCCATATATACAGTACATTTATTCTTAACCAGAAGGAAGAATAAGCAGTGGATGCAAAGGACTGTAATTATTGCGAGGATGTATGCTCAACAAACATTTAAAAATTCTGTTGTCATTTACAAGCTCCCAAATCTAAGATAAGACCAGCAGACCGATTACACCTGAGGAAGTGCTTCTTAGACAGCACAGTAATGAGACAAATGTTAGCCTGACAGGTTTTGACTTTGAACACTCACTTAGTACTTCTCACCCCTAACATGAAGGTAATGACTAAATATCAAAGTCAAATTATGTGGCTGAGTTCAGGTCACATTCTTGGTGGGCTTCACCCTCCTTTTGAGTTGACGGTATCACCTTTTCAAAGCTGTTTTCAAGCTATTTTTTAATTTACTTTCGGCCTTTCGCTCATTATTGACATCTACAAACTGCCATCCATTAAGGGTTTAGGATACGTTCAAACCCAGCAGGGAAGCTCGGTGTTTTTAACAACTGTCAAATAATCACGTATTGTGTGAATGAGTCAAATCATCTGGCCAGTTTGTAAGTCTCTAAGCAATTTTATGCCACACTGCAAACAACCAGCCGCTTAATTTGGTAATTGTGGCCATCCGAGAAAACAATTATGGAGTCGTTCAATTCAGGCAGGAAAAAAAAAATTAAAGAGCTGACAAAAAAACACTTACATCATTTTACTTCCCAAACTTTCAGCACTAGTCCACCCAGCTCTGAAGGCTTATTATGTCATTAAAGCACTCGTATTGTTCAACTTCAGTCTGCGAACAGAAACAAGGCTTTCTGATTACCTCTGCTCGTCCAAGGGAGTTGACATTTATCTGTCAAACGCCGGCCAAAAACTTAGAACACATGAGGTCTGTCGGCTGATTGTTATTCAGTTGTAGCGCTGTGACACATTTTGGCAGTTCCTCCGCACTAAGCAATGGCCAAAGAATTCATCCAAGCATGAATAGTTTAGTGAGGTCTTCAAAATGCATGTAGTCACATAAAGTTATTACACATGTTAGCGACTAGCAACAAGAGAGCCCAAACTTTTGTTTATGTTTTTGGACAACTTTCGACTCCCTGCTGGACGGAGATGGAGCAAACCATCATTAATGTCAAACAGGCCACTGAAGCTAATGGAAACATTAATATGTTCGACGTGTACTGTGATGCTCAGGGAAGATTTGTTGAAGAGCGATGCTTTAATTTTCACTCCCACGGACTCTTCCCCAAAGAGCGCCTGCACCCAAATTCCCTGGCTTCCTTCCTTCAAGGCAAACCCTAAATGGTCCTTAATGACTCCATGCAAACAACGTGTGACGGGGGACAAATTACTCAAACACTTCCCGCTTCTTTTTCTTCTTCTTCTTCTTTCTCCTCCTCCCTCTTCTTCAGGTGATACTTGAAAGGTCTCCGAGGTAGCTGGCTCGCTGCGCCCTCCCTCTTCTGGCTCCTTTCTCTGTCACCCTCCACAATGTCAAGGTGTCGCGACCCCGCTGCGACCTGCACCCACGTCGGTTATTGGACCTCAGCCGGCCTGCAGAAGGGCACAATCAGCAGTGTGAAAAAGGGATGTGTGTTTGGTGAGGCGGGGGTAGGGTCACCATATACTAATGGGGTGAGGCTGACTTTTAGGGAGATGAGAGGAAGAGGGCCGTCCCATTTGGGTCTCACATGCTTGTCGGCCTGTGACTTCCAGTTTAAAAAAGGCTTCTGGGTGGCTTCTATGAGTCAGTGGTCACCCCTCGGCATCAATCGCTTCACCTTGGGAGTTGAATGGGACACATGCACCCCCTCGACACACACCACAACCGCCCGCCCCTCCCTTGCGGCCCTGGCACCCCTCCTTTCCTTTAAGTCAATATGTCCGTGTCAGAGATGAAAGTGCAAAGTGGGAGGGACGCGGAGGGGGTCCTGACACTAATGTAGTACATTGGGCTTCACTTACTGATCTGCCAAGTTCTTTTGTCAAGCCTTAAATGCCTGCTAGGGTCCTTTGAACTGCTGAGCGCTCGCCCGCCCTGAGATGCCTCCTGCTTTAGCTTCAATGAGATATCCTCGGTGACATTCCCACAGTCCCGTCGCTGCAGACAGACACGCATAACTGCACGGACGGGGCGAGGTTCAAATTCAAAGGCTTGAAAGGCCTCTGGGAGTCGTCTAAGTAACATTATTCGCCACTTGGCCGCTCCTGTGCCAAAATTTCAATTTGTTTTCCTAAAAATTGAAATAGAATTTGCCAACGCGGCTGCAGAGGATCATTTCAGGCACCGCTTGAATCTGTGGCTTGAGAGCACTTTCATCGGCTGCCAAGCAGAGCGAGCCAGGTAAACTAAGACCTTTAACTTGCTTGCTTGTTTTTGTCACTCCCTCACTCTTGTCAGCTAATCTGTGTGGGTAACCTTATCCTGAGTCTCGAGTCGTCCACACCCCCACCCCCCACCCACCCCCACTCTGAGTCTCAGGAACTGGACTGAAACTTTTCTCTCCATTCACAAAGCTCGCTCTTGTGCTCAACCAGCACTTTGATTGATTCTCACAGTTTTATCATCCTTTTTAAAAATCCTTTTCAAATAGTGTCAGCAGGCAGCTTGTAGGTGCACCGATGCAAAAAAAAATAAAATCTTTTTCTCCCTCCATTCTAAGTGTCTTTCCATACAGGTCAATCACAGGGTTACCGGGTTTGACTTTATGCAACCACGCTATTACAGTAATGATGAATGGAATTTCCTTTGTGGCGGTCAAATCACTGTAAAATTCCCAATTCAAAAAAATGAACAGGAGAAACAGCCTCCCTGTTTTTTTCGGAAACCCCACGGAGCATGATGTCAACAATTTTTATTGGAACTACTGATTCCATTGAATTGAAGCATCATCAGGAATCTTGGACATAAAATAAAACTCCGTAGAAGGCTAGATCTTACTGGAAACTTGTTTTATCTTTTAATTTGCATGGACCAACCCTTCATGTCTACGATGTGTCATGTAAATGATGTACAACAGTTGAATAAACTGTGAATTTGGTACAAAAATCTAAGATTATAAAGATTAAACAGATGTGGATGAATGTGGTAAAAAAGTGTCTTAAAGGTGGCTGTGTGAGACAGATTAAAGTTTTTGATTTGATTGGGAAACTTATAAATCCCTCTCTGTCAGTCAAATTAGGCAGGTCAGAATAATGTTGATTGGAATCCACTTTGGCTTCTAGAAAGTTTATATTTCTACAATAAATGTGTTCCTCAAACTGCTGTTTAATCAGCTGCCAAACTGAC
Organism: Acanthochromis polyacanthus; assembly: GCF_021347895.1. Taxonomy (NCBI): domain Eukaryota; kingdom Metazoa; phylum Chordata; class Actinopteri; family Pomacentridae; genus Acanthochromis; species Acanthochromis polyacanthus. The sequence goes on from NC_067122.1 coordinate 7,521,874, forward strand.
TGGTAGACTAGACATGTTCATGGCACAACCATCCACAAACTGGCTTGTGGCCATCCCTTGTTCCATAACTCCAAACCAAATTCTCCTGAAAACCTGGGGCCCTCCCTATTTGCCATGAGCAGAGGTGAGTCTCTTCCTTCTTGTGCCTCACAGGTGGCCACATCCAAGCCTGCTGCTCTCTCGCTGTGGATTCACAGTCATGCTCCGAGAAGTTTGTCGCAAACATGTGCTTAAGAGGCGATGAGTGACTCCACAGTGCTGGCTCTATCACAGTCAGATGGTAATTGCTGTTTATCATTCTGCCTTTAAATCAGTTATCAGGTGCCTTTATTTTGTACTTTCTGCTAAATCAGCTTCAGCAGTGGTGAGCAGCAGCTCACGTACGCCTCGTTTCATCAAACAACGCATGCATTTGTAAAGAAATCATCAAATTATCTTTGTGGGTAATTACTATTTGCTCCATTTTGCTGTGATTTCCCTCCCTAAGGCAGACAAGGCTAAATTAGTCATGCTTTAAATGACATTATACACCAGTTGTGTTACAGGGATTATTACAGTGCCCTGTGGTTGACAGGATCAAGGGTTCTTGTTAGGCAGAAAGCCATGAATCACTGGGTAAACCCACATCAACCCTCCTTATCCACATGTGCACTTGCAGAGAAGATAAACACTGTGTATCTTGACTTGTTATACATGCTAAACGCTCCTGTACTTGAAATAACATCCACGGATCCATATTTTCCTGACCACATCCAGATTTGTGTTTGGCTGCTGTTCTGCTGTCTTGCCCTGTGGAGATCACCTGCTGGAACTCTTACTACTTTTTCTTTTCCCACTAAACTAGCTGCAGGAGACCCTTTGAAAGCCCCAGCATAGGAATTTAATGTAATCATTGTAATGTAATCATTTAGAATCAATCTGAATATCAATGGAGAAGGAATCCCGACGATCCAGTTTTAATGGGACAATAAAGGCGCACCACAAAGGTTTTCTCTCCCTCTCCCTCTCCCTCTCCCTCTCCCTCTCTGTTTTTAATGGCAGCGGGGATGTGGGCTCACTTTACTGCTGCCAGCTCTGAAGTACTCGTAAACACATTCACACCTCTCTTTCATTTAAATGCGGGATAGGTTATAGCACATATTGAAAAAAATCGCGGACAAAAACCTGCATTTGAATGCTGTCTGGGAGAGGGAGGCCAATCCACAAACCAGCAGCAGTTAGAAGGCAAATAACTTAGAGTAGCAGTTTCTGTTGCTTTCATGATCCAGCAGCTGTTTATTCTGCAGCGGCGGTGACAAAGTAATAGTCAATAATATGCATAGCATGAAGAAAAGCTCATTTTAAATCAATAATACTGCGCGTAATACTGAATAAAAACTGCTCACAACATTTAAATTACTCGGTCACACTGGGTTTTCGTGGCCCTTCGCCAAATAAATCATTTCCCAAACTGAATTAGGGAGAAAAAAAATATCTGTAAAACCAAACCAAAAAGTGCTTCATCTTCTTGTTCACGTTCTTCTTTGCGCAGCGCTTTGCTCACCGAGAGGAAAAACCGCTCATCTAGCTGATGGTCTCTCCAAGATTACCCTATCAGGTGCAAACCACTGACATGTTTCCACCCACCAACAACAAAAAAGCCTCTCTGTGCCCAAATCTCAAGCCGCAGACGCACAAACACCACTGACAGGCACTGCTGCGCCATCATCAGCTCCCGAACCTCTTCAGGGATCCGCTGCTGCTACTACCGCTGCGATTTCCACACTACTTTTTTTCTCTCTTTGAAAAAGCAAAACTTATGCTTGGAAAAGTTTATTTGCGCGCAGTTACCGACTTGTTTTTTGGTGGACGGCCGGCTTATTTTTCACCGCTTTTTTTGCCCCCTCTCCCACCGTAGCTCTTGGTCCAATAAAATGACCCATGCAAGGTGTAGAAATCCCCCACAGGTACGGACGGAGCTGAGGAGCCTGTGATCTCTGGAGGAGCAGGTTTGGGTTTGTGGGGTAACTTAGCTAATAGGTGCGCAAAACTCAAAGGATATTTTTTTTTTTTGAGGGAGAGGGGGGATCTGTTTGGAGAGGTCGATTCCTTTTCCACGTTTGGCGACGACCTACGGAGACGTTATTTCGGGGAGCGGAGGAGACTGAGCTGAGAAAAAAAGAAAAAAAACATTCTTGTGGATAATTTCCCCCTACAAGGAAGCACCCAATGTTGCACGCCGAAACTGTGCTGCTCCTCTCCGGTCATCTATCCTTACACTGGGATTCAATCTCCTACTTACCCCCGGAGTTGTGTGCGTAAAAGACGCGCACGGGGAGCGAAAGCGAGAGAGAGGGGGGCGATTTCGCCAACCTTTCCCGGGGCTCTAAATCTGTGGAAGCAGGTGTAATTCAGCTGTATTTCTGCAAGCCAAGATGTCTCTGCTGCCTTCGAGGTTCATATACCTGTAAGTGTTCCACATCTCCGTTCGCTTTTGCACAGAAAACCCGTGCATTCTTACCAATAGAAGTCGCCAAAAACTTCATATTTGTGCATTGCTGTCATGCAGGTAGGCTGCGTTTATTTTTCATGTAATTGCCTGTGTGATTCACTCCCCTCCTCCCTTCTTCTTCTCTCTCCCTCTCTCCACTTAGGTGTTTACATTTTCTGGTACTCTATTTCCAGCTACAGGTATGTTTACACCCATGCTCGGCTACTTTTATGTGTGTGTTTGTGTGTTTGCATGTCCCTCTGCAGCTTTTTAATTGTGAAAGATGATAGTATGTTGGGCCAATCTGTTGGGCAGATTTTAGACACCGAAGTGCTTAAATTCAATTAATGCAAAATAGATTTAATTAAGGAGATGAATCAGCATGGCATTTTAAATCCACACCGTGCGCCACAGCAGATAATTTTTTAAAAATCACTGCAGTTAGAAGAAAAAAACGGGAACACACTGCAAGCAATGTACTAAAAAAAACATTTTATTAACATTACAATGATAGCAAATGGTTAGAGCACTTTCAATCCAATCAGTGCTATTAGATGGGCTAAATTTAAATTAAAACCTGTTGTTTTTAATTTAGGATTCAAGTAGCAGTTTCGGTATTTTACAACAGAATTGTGTAATAAATATTTGGATCCCTGGGGTTAAAAGTTGCTCTTTGAACAGATGGCTCGTTTGGCGTTTTTTATTAGTTGCGTCTCACTTTGAAGCGTAATGATTTGCAGGCATCCACTCAGCTAATTGACTGCGCGCCGTGATTTAGCTCCGACGCAGACAGCACGCTCCCTCTCCCATAAAGAGATCCGATCACTTTATTGGTATGACGTGTTGGGATCGTGTTATTCCGCGTACTGTTGTTTCAAATTAATTTCTCTGCGTGGTTACGATCTGAGATATGAAAACAGGATTAACTGCCTCAAAGGAGCAGGTTCAGCTCCAGTCTTCCTTACAGCCATCCTCAAAAAACATTTTACTGTTTAGGTAATTTAACATATTAATAAAATGTTTGCCTATGCTTTTTATGAGAAAGCAAAATGAATCATACCAAAATGAGGGGTTCATATTTGACCTTTTCAGGTGAATAAAACCCAGCAGGGGGAAATGTTTATTTGTAAACTAAACATGATATTTTATTGGGTTACATAGCTCTGATTTATTTTTTTTCCACTCATTGCTGCTATGATCACCATGTCCCAGTCCGACAACCTCGAGCTCAAAGGGACAAAATAACAAGTCTATCTCCTGGAGTATCTGGACGTATTTTCCAGAGACAAAATGTAAAACCGCTTAAACTACAGACCGCAATCTTATGTAAGTCTGTGTGCTCTGATTATTCCAACAGAGCTGGCACAAACAAAGCTACAGAGCGGCTGTCTGCTGCTCACATGTGTGAAGCTCTTGCAGAATGTGACCCAACATAAACTGATGACTAATATTTATGTTTTTGGTCATTTCGGTGTGCGATCTGCATGTTCACTGTGGTTTAGGAACAGTCATAGTGTAGATAAAGGCAAACACATGATGTGCATAGTGGTTCGTTTAGTGGTTTCAGCCTAATAATCTAACTTTAAAAAAGAAAGAAAAGCATAGGAATAGCCCCTGTTCCTGTTCCTGTCAGGTTGCCTCATAATTTTACCAGCCACTTCTGCTCTTCAGAGCTGCTAATGACTCCTAAGTGTCATGCTGTGGTTGTGATTTTACGAGGAAAAACAAAAGAAGCAACCACAGTTGGATGTTAACTTTGAATGCACTGCCAACATGTCAGGGTGTCTTTCCGTATTTCTGAGTGTGTGTGTGTGTGTGTGTGTGTGTGTGTGTGACCCTGACTGTGTGCGCGTCGAGCAGATAGCGAGGTGTATCTTAGATGGATGCGACAACTAGGTTTCCTCGGTGAAGACGAGTGCCAGACTTTTGAAGTTTCAACCATATCCGTTTTCATGCTATGTCTTTGAAGAAAGGAGACAGCGTGATTAAAAAAAAAAAAATCTGTTGTCGCTAGCATTCACCTCAGCCATGTGCTTAGGCTTGCCTTTCCCCTGACATGAAATTCAGCTGTCTACCAAACACACCTTTATGTTTGTTTAGAGATGGGGAGATTTGGGATAAATCCCTCAGCAGCCCAGTTAGGCTAGGTTTTGTTGTGTTTTTTTTTCTTTCTTTCTTGCTCGTCAGCTTTGAGGTTGATTTTGAGAGAGAGTTGACAACAGGAGATACAGATGTCTGATATCTGAACACATTTGAGCAGAGTTTGTGATGGGCCATTTGTGTTAAGTTTTGATCCAGCTTCTTTCTATTTTTAGTCACATCTTTGGTTCCTGCGGTGGTGACACCTTTTTTTCTTCATTTGTCTTTGCTCTAACTCAGCTCTAATGTAGATCATTTTCTGGTTTATTTTGGAACACCGGCCAGACTCAGACTGTGTAAAGAAACACTCAGGAAAGTTTCATGTATTTTCTGTTGGTAGTAATTGGTGTTGTTATTTTGCATGGCAATGATGATACAAAGACAGATGTAAATATATCACATAGATCTGCAAAAACGTCTGAAATGCATTTTTTTTGCACTGGTTTTGTCAGTTCTGATGTAAATGTGCTTTGTTGTGCAGTAAAACTGTATGAGTCCTGGTCCAAGTTGAGTTTAAGATGAGGAACCGATGATGGTTTTGGCTGTTTTAGGGAATCCAGAGAGTAAAGTCTGTGATTTGTGTAATTCTCAGATTATGTCAGCTGTTTAGTTTCTGTCTTGTTGTGGGTTTTTTTTCAAAGATGCTGGCTGTTAAAAAAAAAAGTTTTCCAATAAAAACCCCATTAGGCAGGTTTAAAAGTCGCCACCCTTTTAAATTCCAACCAGTCGCGATACCTTGTAATCAATATTGACACCACAGACTTGAGTCCTGTGCATTTTATATTATATTTGATCTGATTATGTCCCGCCTCTAATTTTCTGCACTGCCTGATGCCAAAAGCAATATTATGGGTGTGTTTCCTAAATGTCAACCGACACAGAAGCCGTGTCCCAGTTCAGGGGCTGGATTCTCCGACGTAACTAGCCAACAAGTCCATTTTAAAGGCTTCTCAAAATGTGACCAAGAAATGCTGCCTAATGCTGCACGACATAATCTGTAGGGCTTCTGAGGTAAAACTTGACCTGAATTGATATGCAAACATGCCTTTAGTTTTGGTATCTGTCTCATTCTCGGGTGGGGGAGGTGGAGGTCCAAGCTTTAGGTCCTCTGAAGAACCCACCTTTGTGGACTAAATCCTTTGGGCGCAACTTGTACAACACCTGGTTCAGAGAGGCATGTTAGGAGCCTCAACAGGATCGCAGCAGATTTGCAGAAATTGTTTATTTTTCCTCTCTGATTTTAAAGATTTGTTCTTCTGAGGCCACAATTTCCCATCATGTTTGCTACATGTCATTAATTTGCTGAAGTTAGAATAACAAGGACTCGGGGTATGTAATGTGTATATAATTAGCCACCTGAGAACAGCCACATAAAAAGCCATTACTGTGCAATTACCACACCATACAGCTGGGGAAATGGGATCTTGGCGTGAAGTGAGATTCCAGGGCTTCTGAAAGTGTACGTTTCCTCTCGCTCTTCCACATGTTCGGTCACAGTTGCTTTTCTGAGTTGCCGCCGGATTCTGCGATGGCCGCGGTTTTAATGTCAGGTCTGAACTGTCCCACAAACAGCAGTTCTTAAAGGCAGATTTGTTCGATTTGATCACGCATTTCTCCTATAAGGGACTTTTTGTGGTTTGAGGTGCCGCTCTCCATCCCAGTCTTGTCGTCCGCCTGCTGTGCTTCGTAATTTATGGACCCTACTTGGCCTGCAGGAAGATATTTGTTTGATGATAGTGCAACAGGTCTGGATGCTTCAGGTGTATAATTGCTAGTGGTTTGCTTGCTTGTGGAAATGGAGTACAGGTTTCTCAATATGGCCCGAGGCACGCAATATGCTCTGTCTCAATACAACCCGACACAAGGGTTCACTGTAGGCTTTGCACTTGTTCTGCTTTACTCTAACACTGGCTTCATTAACGTGTCTTGTAACATACAATAGTAAGTAGCTTGTAAATGTTTTGCGTATAAAATGTGTCAAATGAAAGCGAGCAGAGAAACACTAAAATGCAACAGCCACAATTTGCAGGTTGTTATTTCAGTTTTTAGACCCCGAAGCACAATTTTTTTTGACACCGGGCCCATAAAACCAACAGCACACATTACTATCAACACCTGTGCTGTGACGATCTCTCACTGTCTGTCTCTCTTTCATTCTCTGTTTCTTCATCTCCTGTCTCTCTCTCTGTTTCCTCCTGTTTCACACCTCTGCATAGGAATCCCAGCAGAGCTCTGCTGATTTCAGGTTTTACATCGAGAACCACACGAGGAACCCAGACGACCTGAGTCGGAAGCAGGTCCGGATCTACCAGCTGTACAGCAGGACCACGGGCAGACATGTGCAGATCCTGGGGAAGAAAATCAACGCCAACGGAGATGATGGGGGCAAGTATGGTATGGGAGAACTCTGTGCATCTCACCTGACACTTTAGCTAGTCTGTTACAACAGGATGAGAGACCACCCCCACCTAGCAGCCAGCCAGGTTTTGATGCTTTCTTAGAGTCCTCCTCCTCCTTGTCCTCTCTGACTGTTTACTGGCCATTGTTTGGAGGTGGTTTTCCATGGTCTTTGTTTGGCTGGCGCGAGAGTTTCATCCACCCCAACTACTGGTTGGGGTGGATGAAAAACATGTTGAAACTGCTGACCCTGCACTGGATGTTTACTGCAGCATTCGGGTATCCAGAGCAAGTTCTATTTTTACCGTGATAGATTTACAGCCAAGTGATGTGAATTTGTATCTAATATGGACCAAAACTATCTCGTTGGTTTGCCACTCTGAAAAATACTCTTTTATGTTGTTTTTTTGGAATTTTAGGATGGTCATGCAGGATCCAGTCATGTGACATTACACAACTTTGTGTTCTTGGTTTAAAAAGTCCATATTGTGAATTACAAATGAGTGAACTCTTACAACCTTATTGTCTTTCAGAAACTATATTTATAATCTGTTTGATCTCATGTTTGTTCCAGCATGCTAACTTGAAAAACTTAAGCATCAAGCATGAAAATGTCAAATCACATTTGGCAGATTAAGCTCTGAAATTAACTATTTCAGTTACATTTTCTTCTTCTGTCACTCCCAAATACATCTCCTGCCTTTTGTACAGACATTTTAACAATTTCACATCAAAAAACAAGTTGCGGTGAATGAGTAACGTGATGGTCAGTAAAGCTCTCTTTGATGTAGCGGCGCAGAGACAAAGCAACAGAACTTTGTGTTGTGCTTCCCTGCAGATATTTTGCTCATAACAGCTGACTCACGGCTCTAAAATTGCTGGTCTTGAATGCCTCTGAGTGAGTGTGTTCAGTCACAGATGCGCCGAGGCGAAGTTTCCTCACTGCTTGTTAGAGCTTGAGTGGAAGCAGATCCAATTTTTCCCATGAGGCTTTGCCAATTCCTACCCTCCACCCTCCTCCCTCCTCCTCCTCCCCATCCAGCTGCAGTACCTGGCACCTGTGAACTCCTTTGCACTCACTAATAATGCTCAGCGAGATACTCTCCGCACTCTAATTCATTCTCAGTCGCCGCTGCTCCACGGCAAAAGACCACAAACCACCACAGAAGAAATATATTGCCTCAACGCAAAGCTTTATGACTGCAAAGTCCATATCTGTACAGCTAAAGTGGAGGTCATTATATCTCTTCTTAGGTATTAGTGTAGCATATTCATTACTTTTAAGAGACTAGAACAATCCTTTTCCAGAGCAGTCCATTGTAACTGATGCCTATTGTCCACTGAGAGCAGATGGAGGGTCACTGCAAGTGCTTTTAAACTGATAAAAGCTGCAATCTGGAATTAAAGCTGGAGTTTCCAGCCTTTTTGACAGGTGGCCTCTCGCTGAGGTCAATATATGGCTGTGGCCCACATTATTCACATTGCACGGATGCACAAAAAGGAACACGCAGCTCAGAAGGAGCACCAGTGACTCACAGTTATCCTTGCATGTCTGTTAAAACTGTAGAGCTTTTCTGTTCTGATATTGATCAGATAGTTTTTGTTTTTGAAAGTTTGGCAATCTTTGGATTCTGAGGCTGGTTTGAAAAACACCCCAAAGTATGAACAGAATATTGCTGCAGTCACTTGCAGACTGAAACATTAGCTTCTGAATGATGTTCTGGTCCAATTAAAACACCTTTTCACCTTTTACACTCCATTATTTTTTTTACCATAAGCTCTGGAAACAACAAACTGTTGTATTTCGAAAGCTGCCAAGAGATTACTCAAGTGCCCCGTTCATACGTTTCAAGATTTTTAAGGTTATGGATTATGTGGATTATGGTTTCGAAGTGCTGGCACTGTAAATAAAAGTACAACATTCCCTTCTTTGTCAACTAAATGCCACTTGTTAGTGGTTTTGACGACATCGAGATTCCTTCTTGTGTTTGTATTTCACTGCAGCTATGACTCAAGGATCTAATTAAGTTTGCCGGTGCCTTCAGCTGCCAGACTCTTCATTTTTTTTAAAGATCAAACCATTAGTGGTTTAGTCAGAGACTCGAGATAAGGTTTGGAATAGGGTCACAGACAAAGGACAACTTGCACTACGGAGGGAAATACTGTTTTATCTGATGTTCTGGGCCGAGGCTTCATACCTGAGGTTGAAGTTTTGGGTCTTCGTGCAAAACCAGCTCACAGTGAGAAGGCCAAAACGTCGTCAAATGACTCCTAAACTTGACAAGCAGAGGGATATCTCCTAAAACATCATTTGCTTAATGTGTAAACCACTCTTGTGGGATTTTGTTCCTTCTCAAAGATCCCAAAAATGGTCCAGATTAATCTGTCCAAGAGTAGAACCGAGGCAGAAGGGCTGTTCTTTGGATCCTGAATAAGACGTACAAGCAGGAATCTATCAGAACAAGAGAACGAATGCTTATTTTCCCCCTTCCTTCACCTTTAAGACAGCTTACCAAACACCCACTTTTCTCCCAAGGTTGGATTGTAGCGTGGGGGTGGAGGTGAGGGGGGTTTTTACTTCTGCCCCCGAGCCCATCCCGTCCCCTTCCACTATTCTTCCTCTGCTCCCTTGAGTGCTACTGAATGGCCCTGTGTGTTAAACAAATGGATCATCTTAACTTTTTGATTGAGTGAGCACAGACTAAAGGGAACTTGAAACCTAATCCTGAGGGGCACATAACCGCTCCACAAATGTTTGGCAGATCTCTTTGCTGGTCGAAGGGTGAGCAGAGACAAAGGTGACCTCGCAGGGGTTAACATTAGGGACGGGAGTGGGGGGGATTACTGTTGTGTCAGGTTAGAGTGACGGCGGGATTGTTGTTTTGATGCATGTATAGTTTTAAGTGTGTTTACATGAATAATTTACGTTGAATTTGCTGAGTTTTTGCTCTGGTGACCCATAATTCACCTCTCTTCGAAAAAAATTGCTAGAAAATCTGTTTATTTGGAGGATATCATCACGATTTTATATGTCATCGATCTTAGAGAATTTGTTGATTTTAAATCTTTATCATGCACAAAATGGAAGCTGTTGTTTGAAGTTTTCAGTGTGACGCTCAATACCTGACAAAGCTCCATGCAGGCCCTCTGATTGGAGGTTAGGTTTAGGTGTTGTTGCAGTGATTCTTTACAGTACTCCACCTTAGATTTAAAACATCAGCTGAGTAAGGGGGGAGAAACTGAAAGAAGAGTCCTGAAATTGCTGAGCAGACCATCCTTGTGTAAATGTATGGAAATCCTTAAACTACGTCTGTGTGTACTACAATACATTTACAGTACATGACCTTACCTCTGCCTTTTCCTTTTCTGTTCCAGCTCTTCTTGTTGTTGAGACAGAAACCTTCGGGAGCCACATTCGAATAAAAGGAAAAGAGAGCGAGCATTACATCTGCATGAACGAGAAGGGCAAAATAGTTGGGCGGGTGAGTACCTATTGGGAGCGTTTTGAAGAAAAGGATCGAATCGTCTCTTTCTAATATCAAAATTAATATTTTAAATGGAGCTCTTAATCCAGGCTGAATTGAACGCAGCCTCAGATCTGCTTTCTCCTGCTGTTTTTGTACACCCCAACAAAACCCCTTTGATAACTCACAGCCATTCTTCCATTACGTAATCGGCCTACTCCTTTGACACTCGATCAGTCAATTATGGACTGCAATCACTACAATGCATTGAGAGACTAATGGTCACTTAGGAGGAATGCCATTGCAATTATATCACTTAGTCGCACCAGGTGGCCACAAGCGCGGGATGACTGCATGTGACTCCGCAGACGTCCACTTCGATAAGGAAAACAAGTTAAAATTTCAGAACGTGTAGTGTTCTTTGCAGGCACACGTGTGATTTCGCCGCTTTAATAAGTCATGCTGTCGCGAGCGGTGGAGCTGCAGTCGAGCACACAAGTTTTCACTCTCTCATTACGGTCATCTGTTAGAAACATGCATTTTGAGTTTTGGTTACAGCGGCCTCATTAGTTTAGAAATGTTCCTGGACACTTCTCCTAAAAATCTATGAATTTACAGTTAGAATTATTGACGGTTTGCCTGTTTATCGCCGTGTCGATTTCACAAAATAAGTTCTATGGTAAAACCAAGAAGAATCAGTTAATCTCCACAAGACCCCAAAACGTACATGCAATGTGGACATCCTGAAGTTTTGGTTTTTATGCTCAGAGCTTCTGATCTGAGACAAATTGGAAGCAGGAGGCACTTTACCCCAAAGAAAACCTCTTCACCAAAGATCTACCATGAAGTTTTCATCTTCAGTGACCATATCATATGTATAGAGTTCTACAGATTGTCTCTAGATCCCTATATAACCCTACTTGTATCCCTATTTCAATCACTTTAAGATCTTTTAAATAATAAATGAACTCAAAATGAACTCTTGAAAGAGTATAAAGCCAGACCCCATTGATTTTCATGAATATCTTAAAGCAACAATTGGACACCCTTGATTGATACTGCAGGTTTTCTGTCCATTAATTAGAAGTGTGCACGGCCAGGAGACGGTCAGCGTAGCTTTGCATGAAGACTGGAAACAGAGGGACGGACTTTATATTGTCTTGCCAGACAAGTAGCAGTGACTCCAAGAAGGGACTGATCCTTGCCAAGAAGCAGTCCGGCACATCTCCATCTTTGAAGACACAATTTTTCAAGTTGTTTTCAGACTTTGGTTTTTGTAACGGTTAACAAAGAACAAGAAGCTTGACTAGCCACAGACTGTATACAAAAGCTTAACTGGAGATCAATGTTTTGACTACAAGCATCGAGCTTCTATAACTTGGCAGGGAATTAATAAGCATATTACTCAAAATGTGAAAAAGTAACTCCAGTAATGCGCTGTCTCCTGAAACCAAAGTAAAGATCTTTCTCTCGAAAAAAGCTCAGCTAAAGAGTCATTAGTTTCATATTACAGCAGTGCATTAGAGAGTAAAGGTGTAAGAGCACCGGTCATGTGAAAGTTGGATCCAGTTACATTTAACCTGAATTGAACTCTCAGTTCAGTGTGTGGTTTGCATTACTGAGAAAACAACAACCTCAGTTTAAAGCATGTTTGTGTTGTCAAACCTCCTGCTGTGCTCAGTAATGGGTTACCTGCTTAACTTTATCCAATATTTGAACATTTTTAATATTATAAACATGTAAAAAAAATGAGACATTTACATCATATTCACACTATTTTAGACTCATTTTACACCAAACCTGAAAATATAAACCAAATTGAAGTTTGAATACGATTCATTGCAATTAAATTTTACATACACTACCAAAAAAACTGAAAAAAAATGCTTTTCTTTAAAAAAATAAGGACATTTCAAACCCAACAATCCAAGGTTACCTTTGAATTCCCTGTGAGCGACGGTGGGAAAGTACAATAAACCTGCAGTAGGGAGGGGAACACACCGATGCAATGGAAATAAGGCAGAGTGGTAGTAGAAAAGGGGTCTTGCTGCTTTGTTGATAATTATGTCATTTTTTTCTTTTCTCAGCCCGATGGAAGGAAGCAGGAGTGCGTCTTTGTTGAGGAATTCCTGGAGAACAACTACACGGCTCTCGTGTCGGCCAAGTACAAAGGATGGTACCTCGGCTTCAACCGGAAGGGGCGGCCCAAGAAAGGCTCGCAGACCACACAGAGGCAGCAGGAAGTCCACTTCATGAAGCGGCAGCCGAAGGGCGTGGTGGATCCACTGGAGGAGTTTCGTTTCACCACAGTAACTAAGCGGACACGAAGGGCTCGGCGATTAAAACCCAGCTCCAAGAGGAACTGATGGCACAAGCGTTCCTCGCGGGGGGAAAAAACAAAAACAACAAAACAAACTGTACCTGAAAAATCTCAAGCTTCTTACAAGAATCCCCTTAAAGACTTCACTTCTGTAAAAGACAAAAAGAACAAAAAAAAGGTCAAAGATGTTTTATTTTTGTATTTCAGGATGACTGAATATTTCCTAACTCTTGGATTCTTCTGGGTTGATGTCACTGTGCTAACGTGTCTGTCATGTTATTTATACTGGATAAACTAAAGGACCTCTGAGAGAATTCCTGTCGCCGTCGTCCTCAGCCGCGTTTGAACTGCAAGCTGAAGGCATGCTTTCTTTTTGACAATGGGAGCTGAAGCAGGAGCTGACGTAATGTTATAAAAATCAGCCAACTAGAGATTTATTGGAATACCTGTCGGTTTTTGTTTGTGTTGCCCCTGACAACGCGGATCCCATACTTTCCACTGGAATTAGACACCATGGAGATGAAACGGAGAGAGGTGGCAGTCGCAGGTGACACTGTGCTGCCCGGATAACTGTGTAGCTTTGAGTGCAATATTTTACAGGCCTTTTCTCTTCCTCTTTTTTTTTTTTCCCATATGTCTCTCAACCTCAGCTTCACTCGTGGCTCCTGGAATGCGCTCCGAGTACTGTGTGTGATTTCTTTGACATTTCCACGCGGGCCTGTGATTCAGCTAAAACGCAACATGCTTTGACTAGTCAGGCGCCCGCCGTGGCTTTGGTCTTGTTTAAACACTAAGGGAAGAAGAAAAAAAGACAATACAAGCAAAAAAAAAATATAACAGCTGATGTGATTCATGATTCCACACTGTCTTCCAGGCTCATCACGTTTGGGGACGGATGTTAATCCCTTCGTCTCCCTCCTTGGACTCCCGTCAGCTCACATGTGTTAAAGCTGTTCTACGAAAGGATGCCTCGATTCTCTGAGTGTGAGCTCTAGCTAGTATTTTGGGGCTGGTGATGACTTCCTCTACCTCCTTGTTCTTTATGTTTATCTTTACCTAGTCGCGCTGTCTGCGTTCAGTTAATCTCAAGAACCTTTCAGTCGACTCTGAGCTTGAACTGGGCTTTTTTTTTTCTCCCTCCACTTTCCAAAATCATCTTTCGACTGTGAGCTCATCTTCGCTCCTTTCGCTCTCGCTAGAAGACAGTCTCAAAGATGCTTTCGGGAACACGTAGCCCTCGTGCTTGTTTGTCAGATCAGTCATTCCTGGACAGGAATGCTGAACACCACTCACCCTTCGTCACTTCGTATTTGACAATTAAAGCTTTTTCCTCAAAAAAAAAAAAACAACTTGTCCAGGATTCAGGGAATATTTTCCGCGACGTGGTCGAGTTTGTGTCTGAATCCTAAAAGGGAAAAAGTCTATGCTTCTGTCATTTTTTTCTTCTCTGACTGACAAACTCCAGCCTCTTTTCACCAGTAGTATGTATCTACCTGTCTGCTGGCAGGTTTTTGTATGAGTTGCTACTAACAACATGACACATTTATGACTTTTTTTTAAAAAAAAACAAACAAAACAAATGTAAGCAAAAAATAATTTTATGACTATTATTAAGATATTTATTGCCTTCCTTTGTAAATAAAATGTGATGAGTTTTATTTGGCCTCTGTTAATAAAATGAGGACTATATTTTAAAACATATTTTATGTCTTTATTGCACCGTGGAAACGGGTAGAAATGCTTTTATTTTCCCAATTTAGGACTGAAATTGAGGATGTGCACGCTGAATATCAGGCTGCCTGACAGAGAAATTCTGCAGGTAGCGAACGGTTGGACATAGAGTACATTCCCTTCTCTGCATACTGCCAAGGTATGCATTTTTATATACAAACCCAAGGCGTGAGGACTGCTTTTAAGGTCAGTGGTTTGAGAAAGGCCTATTGCAACATCTTGGAAGGCTTTTTGTATCACTGTGAAGGGCCATGAGAGTTCACAGTTTGTAAAACACTGATATCATTATCTAATTACAAAACAAAATTTGGAAGTAAAATGTTGTCCTTCATGCCATAAAATTTGTGTATAATATTGGTGTAATTGTTCCATTGCAGCTTCAATGACAAGACAAAAAGTAAACTCACATTTTATTGCAAAGAATCCCGATCAGAGTTGAGATCGCAAATGAAGCTCGGACACTTAAAATACAACTCACTTTGATGTAAATGCTCCGTCCTCCAAACCAGTAAACACACAATATTTTAGACATTTTTCCATCTTTTAAAAGCACCGGAGGAATGTGGAGTAGCATGTCTTATAATGCTGTGTGCAGGAATGATGTTTACAGTAACCGTCAGACTGAAAGATGGCGGCTTTGAGGGAGAAAAAAATACTTTTGTTTAAATTCCTCGCGATGCTATCAGGCCCCCACCTCCCCCCTTCACTCCACTCTGGTAGTTACCTCCGACAGATCTAGAAGTTCCCCGTCCTGTCGTGGGATTCAACGTCTGGCCTACTTTTAAAGGTGGAAACAAAGCGCTTGATGTGCAACCCAACAGCCCACCATTAATGTAATGGATCAGCACTGAATATCCCATTTGACAAGTGGCTGAGAGTAAGAGAAGAAGCTGAGATAACTGCAGGACTTTAAGGAATGTTTTCTGTCTCTTTATCTCACTTAACTGCTTATTATCTCCTCCGTATACGAAAGATTGTGTCATTGAGAGCAAAAAGAAAAACAACAACATGGAGCATGATGTATATTAAATGTGTCCCAGCAGTTCGTTAAAGGTATATAAAACTACAAATAAAAACTTCCATTCTACTGCTTACTGAAATAAATACCCCATTTTTTGTGTATATTTGGTGTCCCAAAAGACTGGGAGTTAAAATCAGCTTTGGTTCTGGAATTTAATCAATGCAACTTTCGAAACCCTCCAAATTCTATTTATGCGAGCGAGACGGTTTTCTCTTTTTTTTCCCCCATCCGCATACTTCAAACTTGACCAAGCACAGCCAAACTGCATCTGGGTATATTGACATTTAAACGAGCGCCAATGGTTTCCAACATGTCGGCCGATTCGCAATAAGGAGACGACATTTTTGCATAAGCCTCCCGCTAGGCTTTTCTCTGACTCAACCTTTGATCATTGGAGGCTAGATGGTCTTGGAACTGGACCAATAACTTCAAAATGAAACATAGAATTCCCTTTTGCAAAGCCCGGCCCCTTTTCAAAGGAGGTGGAATCTTTAAATGCAGTCCTGCTTGCCAAGTAGTTTATATTCTATTATTAGAAAATCTCAGCACACTGAAGCGCTGCACAATGGGTACAGTATGACCAGAAAGCAGTGTCAATGTTGGGAAAACCTTTGTGGTTCTGAATAAGTTACACAAATTTTAGTGGGACAACCAAAAGTGGTTCTTTGGCCTCGAGATCAGCAACCACACACTTAACAATTAGCCCTGTCAACAGAAATTTATTCTGCATGAGACATGAAAGAGGTTTTGTCTCTCTGAATATTACTGAAATTGTCCCTCAGGGTCAGTCAGAAACAAACTTCTGCAGCCAAACAAAACATCGTTTAAGCTATAATATACCTTGTGCCATTAAATGCAGTTTCACATCACGTCATTTACTGTCAAAACAGCATCACAGCTACCGCCTGTCTAACTCGCGCTGAACGCTAACCACAGGCGACTGGTCGCCTTCATGACTGTGAAATCCACAGGGGGAAACTCTCTGTGATTCTCAAAGTATTTTTGAATACATGGTTGAGTTGTGTTTTCACAGGATTACAAATGTGCTTACTGTACATACAGTTTCTGGAAAGCCAGACCTCTTCTGTGTTCTCCTCATAACAACATGTGGCCAGCGTGTTATGAAAAAGGAATCAGAGCTAAAGGTCAGTAGATGTACTGTGTCAGCCTTATTCTGTTTTATTTCAAGTTCACATGAAATATTGATCTTTGAAATTCAGCCCAATAGCTGTAATTTGTTTGTGAAGCATCTCCATCTACATAACTGTACATTTTGTGTTTTAAACGGTAAAATCAGCATTTTTGAGTTTTTCTCTGCTGAGTAGTGACAGGACTTTTACTGTTTTGTACAAGAAAGATAGTGATTAAAATAAATCACTGCTTTAGAAAACATTACTCATTCTTTCATAAAGGTTATTTAGCTCTAGTGCCTGTATTTAAAGACCGACAGCTTCAAGTTGTTGCAAACATTTGTAGTTTAGCGACATTTAGATTACAAATAGTGAGTTGAAATTAACCTTTGATGGGACATTCACAGCAAGACTGTCTTTATTTGGCCTTGCAACTTCTAAGTCATCATAAAGACATGGATGTGTAAAAGTTAGTTTGGGTCAACTAAAAATGTTATCAGATTGCGTTTCATGAAAAGTGAGACACTTTTTACTTTTAACATTTTTTAGGCATGAATTCACCGTCCAAACCTCCGGAGTGCTCCATAAGTAAATGGGTTATAGTGTTATTTTACAGTTCATGACATTTTACAGCTGCAGCTGTGACTCTTTGGGACTTGACTCCACCAGGAGTTACACCTGTCTCTGGGTTTTCTTGGTAAGTTGATGCTGCAGATGCGTTTATCATAACTTCACATTTGTATGGCAGCTAATAAAGCAAGAGCTGCAGCAGGAACAGAGATTTTATTTTTTTTGAAACTGCAGAAAATAATCCAAATACTGCAAGAAAACCTCCAACTCAGAGTGACCTGGAGCTGCACTTAAACACAAAACTTTAGTGTTGAAACAACTCATGGTTTAATTAGCTTTGCATTTTACATGTTTTCTTTGGGGCCTTTTCTCCAGTGTTGTGTTTTTCTCTACAAACAGCGTCTGTAATTGTTTGTTCAAAACATATAGGATGATCTGAGTGACAGCTACTGTGGCTGAACAGACTCAGTTACATGCATTATGATTTATGATTACATTTCTGTAATAAAAAGTCTAAACATGGTGACTACTTGGCTCCAAATATGGACAGATAAAATACTTCATTATATATTCAAATTTGAATTCACATTTTTGAATTCTGTTGCTCACAAGCTGCATTTTCCTGCGTGTCGGCTAACGCTGCAGAAAGAAGTGGACCCCACACTGCTGGACTTGGGAAAGTGCATGTAAACATACATAAAAACTTTGTCTCTCTTTCACATGTACACAAACACACAGACACACACACCAGTCAGTCCTTGTCCCAGCATCGACAGATGCCAGGTGACACAGCTCATTAACTTCTCCTTTCTCCTATTCTTTTGGCTCCTCATTGTCTTGAGATATGAGATGAGCCTTTGTTGAGAGTTTTGCCCCCTTTTCTCTCAGCCAGGCAGGGCCCATAATTAGTGCTTTGCGCTGGGCGTACTTTCTCACAGGGCTACGACACAATTAATCAGCACTTTCCCACCAATGGGCAGAATCTGCTTGATTCTATCAAGGCCAAATTTTTAAGTTGTGATGCCTTTTTTTTTCTTTTTCCAGTAATGGAAATATGAGGACACAACAACGACTTTCTAAACAGAGATGATGCAATCACAGGACGACAAACTAAAGGGTTCATTACACCGTTTTATCTATTGAGGCATAGTCAGATTTATAAATTATACCTCTTATAGTTTGTTTAAGTTACACCAAATGTTGGGGTTTGTTATGTAAAACAAAGCAGTGATTGCAAAAAATCTTAAACCATCTTTGATCCCATTACATCAGTATGGAGCTGCTTACCTGACATCTGAGTCCCAACATCTCTGCTGTTAGTAATGGACGCAGCACTGGTTTGGTTTGTCTTCTAATTTAGTATGGTTTGTGACTTCAAAGTGACTGCACTCAAAGCTAAGATTTTATTAGCGACCAGATTGTCCGGGGTTCTCTACTCTCTCATTTTCTTCCCTGTCATGTCATTCTCATTGCATCATCCTCTTTAATTTCTTGTTAATTTATTTTCTTTAATCTTCAACCTTGGTTAGTTATTAGCAGAACTGCTATGCTGTCAATCAAAACTTTCACATCAAAAAATAAAAAAAGCAGAACTCAGTGTTGTGAGTTTGAGTTTGTGCATTTGAGTCAGAGTCAGAAGGGAGAGACACGACTTAGATGAATGTTGAGGCAGTTTTTTGTATGGTCTACCACAGAGCAACAAGCCGCTGCAGCCTAAATCATCTTTTAGGTTGTTTGTCATTAAATCTAAAGGCAGCAGCAGGTAATTTGTGAAAAAATCTAGTAAAAATAAATGATCTTTTTGTGATCTGACAACACTATAGTGAGCGTTTTGTGAGGTTTAGGCACAACAATGAGGTTAGGTTTAGGGTGAAATTATGGTTTGTGTTAAAACAAGTTCTCTGTTAAGTTCAGAGGACCTTCATCATCATTAGTACAATAAAAAAACAAGTGGTTTTAAGTTTTAAATTGGTTTGTGTTCTCCGTGTTTTATCCCCTTAACATCCATCCTCCTCTGCACTTGACAGGCTCAAAGTTAGGTGGCATTTTTTGTGATTTAACAAATCCTGTATGTGCCCCCATCGATGAAAGAAAACCTAATAAATTACATTTTTTCCAGCGTACTCACTTATTGTTATTATTGCAAGCTAACGGAGCTTTATTGTTGCCTCTGCTATTGTTGATATGGTATGTCAAAAATATTTGAATTGTTTAACTCAAACAAGGCGCAATTTGAGAATGTGGGATGATTTTCAAATGACAGAGTTTTCACTTTGTCCATATTCAGGCCCGTGGTTATTCGACTAAATCCACATTATGGTCACTACATTTATGCCTAGAACTCACACTACTCCAGCATATAAGGCAGCTTTGGGTTGTTGGGTTTTCTGTTCACTGTTTATAAAGGTCTGCACCTTACTGTGCTGTGAGATGACAAATGCACGTACTATGCATTGTTCTGAAACAGTGCTTAAATATTTGTTTTGACAGACATTGTCTCAGTTCTAAAACATTTTTTCAAATGAAAACATATGAATGTGGGCTTAAAGTATAATCTTTTATTAACCCTCTGGTCCACTCCAGCCTTCCTACGAGGAACTCCCTATTTCTTTAATATGACTCCCTATTTAACTCCCATCATAACAATACAACAGCTAGAATTCTCTGTCACTTGAAAGTTTAATAAATGTCATTTTGAGGCATTTAAATGACTGCTGCTGACTCAAACCTCTAGAGGTCACTTAACACATAACTATGGGCGGCAAGATTGGGATTGACTTGAAGAAACGATCCTGTGTCGACTGTGTAGCTACCAGATTGATCAATCAGTCGATTTATCACTTGATTTTACTTGCAGTTTTGGTGTGAAGAATGTTTTAAACCCTGCAGATGAGTCAGTCAGTCCAGTGGCTTTAAAACAAGACAATGATCAGACTGTAAAAAGTTTTATCAGCAGCTTGTAAACACTTCAGAAAACAGAAAGTCAAAGGGAACTGTATGTAATCCAAACGTGGCTGTTCCGTAGGTGTGCTGTCTGCCATGAGTCACAATAAAGACAGCTAATTATAATTAGTCATATTTCTGGTAATCATGAATCAAGGTAGCTGTAATCCATATGTATGAATCATATTTACAACATCTGCAGCTGCAGACCTCTATTATTATCCTCCTTTCAAATCTGTGAATGGAAAACACAAGTAGCAACATGAAGACAGAAACTGTAGCGTCTTTTTTGCCCATATTTGAGACGATTATAAAGAAAACATTACATTTTTACAAAGGAACACAAGTTTTCAACCTAATATTAAGGTTAAAGCTACAAATGCATTGCACAAATTGAACTTCCAAGAAAGGAATTGTTCAGGAAACAAACAAAGAATGAGTTTTATTCTGTGTATTGCGTGAAATAGTAAAATAAAGGATAACTAAAAAAAGAAATGTGTTAAAGATGTTATTTAACCCTTGTGTCGTCCTGCGGGTCAAATTGACCCATTTTAAATTTTGAAAATGTGGAAATAAATATATTTTCACAGTACAACTTCCATTGGATTTTGGTTGATTTTTTTGTGAATGTTCTTATAGAAAATATTAGAAGTTTTTACTGATGTATATGTAATCATTTTAGATATTTATAGGATTTTTTGGGGGAAGATTTTTACTCATTTTTTTGAAAATATTTACAAGAATTTTCTTGCCAAATTTTGGGGATTTATTTATTTATTTTTTTTGGTAAAACTTTTAAGGGAAACTTTTAAGGAATTATTGGAATTTTCATCCTGAAGGTTTCAGAAATTTAGGGAATTCTTTGGCTGGATTTTTGGATTTTTTCATACATGGAAACAACATTTTTTGGTGCCCTAAATGAGGACAACTGGAGGGTTAATGGACATCTTCCCACCATCTACATCTGATAAACCCACCATCTATTCACTCATTTTAGTGTTAAACCTAAAACGCATTCTGTTCTTGTCTTTATATTTCAATATTCGAAGGCGCTCAAGAACAGAAGATTGTTCTACTTGGTATTTGGTGTCACTGCTATTTTACTTTTGTCTAGTGTTACATGATCTGATTTGCTCAGAGTACAAGATCAAGGATTAACACTGTGGGAAGATGATTTTATCGAACCAGTAACAGAAAACTGTGAAGCCAGACTTTACAGCAAGGTGACAAAAAGAGACAAGCCAGTGATCAAAAATAATTTGTGACGAATATCTAACCTCAGTTTACTGGTAGAAAAGACAGGAGGAAGAACAGTAGGAAAAAAAACAAACGGAAAAAACATCACAGCAGACCTTTCACCTGAGGTCGAAACACAGGTCCTCTGCTGCTAATCTGACATGTGTTTTCATGAGCCAAGACAAGCAACCCTGCCATGGTGGCCGCTCTCCAAAACTAATGATGTCAAGTGATTCCCTCTAACAAAATCCCTTTTAAAACAGAATGAAAGCGGCAGAGAGGGAGGGAAATGCGGGGGCTCTGGGGGTCCAGCGAGGGGATAGAGTTATAGAGGAGGGACAGGTTGTAGCAAAGAAGAAGACTGGGACGACCCCCCCAGTTGTCCAAAAACTCAACTTTGCCCAGCTAAAGGACATTACCAGCTCCTTTCTGTGCCAAATCTTACCCCTCGCCACTATCATATCATAGTACACAGAGAAAAGGGCTCACTTTTTATTTACGCTGTCTTTATTGCCAGAATATTGCTTTTAATTGCTGTCCTGGATTTCCTGCTGTGGTATAGGACGAGTCTGAGACGATTACTCAAAATAATGGAGCATAATGATGTCTCGGAACGGCCCCTGAAGCTCAGGTCAGGGGTTGGACAATGTGAACATTCAGCTACTTAGCTTCCTTTGCAACTTTGTGACAAAATCTGTTTGCCCAACACCAATTAAGATGCCTCTCCATGCACTCTGGTCAATGGGTTTGACGGAGGGGGTCGTCCAACGAGTTGACATGTCCCTGAGCACGAACAAGCTGGCCTGTGTCCTCGCCTCAATAATTGGTGTCCCTTGCAACGTGCCGCTTCCCAGGGCTGTCCTTTGTGTCCCCATGGCAGTCCTAAATGAGGGGAGTCAGGGCTTTAATGGGACTCCTGTTAGTTTTAAACAAACACAGGGCGACCCCCTACTGTTCAGCATGTTGCATAGAACAGCTGGGAGTCCACGGAGCTCTCACTCGGGAGCCCTTAACCCCCACAGGAGCCCTAGAGCCCGCTGCCCACCGGCCATTGTGCCTCCGATGACGTCCTCTCAGGAGCTCGACAGTAATTCTGTGTTCACACCACTAGCAGCGATGTTGGCGTTCCACTTTTCAGTGGCCCCATTGCAAGGTGTGGGGCCAGACTAGTCACAGAAAGAGGCGGAACTTTGCATGGAGCGCTGGTCTGTGATTGGCTGATGGAGGACGTCCACCAAAAGTTTGCTATTATGCAAGGAAAAAGGGACGTCTGTAGTGAGTTTTGGCTCCAACTGTAATAATGGGATGAATTTCTACTGGCAACAGGACACAGTTTCTGACAGGCAGGTTTCTCTGTCCTGCTTTTGTCACCACATAGGATCACTATTTGCATAGAATTAGTATAACCTGGGGACCTTGTGATTCAGAAATTATCTCCATATCAGTGTTTAACTCTAATTTCCTGACATACATGGATTTGATGTTCACATAATAGGTGGTCAGCTCATTGAAAGACATAAAAATGTTCTTCACAAATCCTGCGGTGCATATCATCCATCTCAGCACCCTTTGAGGTGTTTCTCTCTGTTGGATTGGAGCTTTCTGTGAATGCAAAATGCTTCAAACTTTTATTTATAATTGCCAGCGAAAGCCTTCGTGATTCTTGAGCAGGAAAGATGAACAACACAGGTGTTGAGAAGACAAAAAATGCAAAAAGCAGTAATGAAAAATGACTTCAAAATCACAGAGATGTAGATTCACACGGGATTATTACTGTATATTACTATGTATTATATTACACCGCCAAGTAACGCAGCAGAGTTATGTGATGATCACCATACCTTTGTCTGTTAATCTGTCCTTCCATCTGTGGGTAACATTACTCAATAATGGACCAACTGATTAGGATGAAATTTTCAAGGAAGGTCAGAAATGACACAAGGACCACCTCATTAGATTTCAGCAGTGATGCAGCTTAAAGTCTAGATCCATGGATTTGTTAAAGATTTCTGTATCATTGCCAGATAGCAGTACGGTGTTACTGTAACTACAACAATAAGTGAATATTATGTCAGCTGCCTGCTGACAAACACATGATTGAAATCCTACTACAAATCCAGGGCTGCAGACTTATCTGGATTTATCCGTCAGAAATCATACAACAACACAGTGTATTTATTTGTCTCTGTTGTGAAGTAGCCTATCTCATGCAGCGCCACACAACCGCGCCTCAATTAGCAAACTGCCCTCATATTTCGATTGGAATATTGTCTGGGCTGTGTTATGTGCGTTTCCTCCTTTGCTGAGTTAATCGAATTTTGATGTTTTTACGTAATGTCCCTGAACGCACCTCGAGTACCGTGTTTTTGCTGCAGTTCGTTGACGAGTTTCTCCCATACACATGTTAGATTGAATACATGTGGCATTTTTCCTTGACTTGCTGTGTGTAAATGACCAAAGGTGAGTGATCTTGTGTTCCCCCAGTGTAGACCGTGATTATACACTGCTCATTGTTACCTGTTGATTGTTATTGATCCTTTATGTGACTGACATTAGCTTAGCTATTAGCCAATCACGTTGTTGATTGTCAGCCTGTCTGGTTGCGTTGCTAATGTTATGTGAGTTAATGTGATTGAAATGCTAAGACATGCACAATATTTTGCAGTTTATGCTGTGTTTATGTGCATTTTTTGTTATTCCTCAATATAATTATTACTATTTGTGGCTGTACTTATGGCAAATGTGTCACTGATTTATTACCTCTGCCAGGAGGTTATGTAATCACCGGAGTTTGTCTGTCAGTCTGTCTGTCTCTGTGTGTGTGTGTCTGTTTGTCTGTTAACAGCATAACTCAAAAAGTCATGGACGGATTTTCACCAAATTTTTACAGGATGTCCGGAAGAGCAAAAGTAACAATTGATTAGATTTTGGAGGTGATCCGGATCACCGTCTGGATCCAGAATTTTTTTTGAAGGTCGAAGGACGACCATCTCTCAATTGGACAGAGACCTTCAAAAAATCCTGGATCCAGACGGTGATCCGGATCACCTCCAAAATCTAATCGATTGTTACTTTTGCTCTTCCGGACATCCTGTAAAAATTTGGTGAAAATCCGTCCATGACTTTTTGAGTTATGCTGTTAACAGACAAACAGACACACACACAGACAGACAGACAAACAGGTGACCTGGTGGAGGTCTGCGCTCTCCGAGTGCTTTTCTAGTTTGTAATATTTCAGAACCACAGCTATCTGCCACAGCTGTCTATAGCACAACAGCCTTTTGAGTTATCCAGCAACAAATACCTATAACGAAAGTCTGGTTGCCTGTTCTCTAACTGAACCACCTCATACCTTGTGCCACTCTGAAACCACCCACCTGGAGACCCTCTCTCCTTTATAGCCCATCTGCTTAACAAGCTGGACGCTACCCATACTGTAATAATAATCAATTAATCAACATAACGTGATGATGATGACCAGAGAACCAATGTTGTTTGGTAAATTGGTACGGCATGATGAGTATACTATAACTGAATATTTAGTTTGTGTAGGTTTATTATTAGCCTACATTAGGCAACACCTGCTGTGACTTATTTGCTAAATGACAAATGACAAAAAGTAAAAGCAACTTTCTGCCTTGTTGTAGCCTAACGTCAGGAATCGGTCTTGATGTTGTCGATCTCTTTTAATTTACCAATTGCAGCATGCCCAGAAGGGAAAGGATCAAGAGAGAGAAATACAGGGAATTATTAAGATGTTAAAATAAATGCCATTACAGAAAATGTTTCTGATTTTTTTTCAAATCTCACACTGTTATATTAAGGCAGCCAGTGGTTTTACACACTGCAGAAGGTGCCCTTTTTTTCCCCTGAGCACCTGCCCCCCAAAATGTCTGTGTACGGCACTTGTGTATCACATTTAAAATTCATCTCCAGTTGTTGATTTAACCCCTAAAAACTCATCTCTGTGTATCAAAGTCAGATATTTATAAATTTTTCATCCCATGAAAATGTTCTCTTTCTGCCCTATGATAGTTTTAAATGTAACTCTACACCTTTGCTCTCGCTACCTTCTCTCGAAGTCCCCATCTGTCTTCCTATGCATTCCTCCCCACTGTTTGCAGGTGGAGCACACCAGCTCGCCTACAACACTGCTGAAACCCTGAAAACTACCCTTCACTACACAGTGGTAAGTTGTAATATTGGAGTGATTGATTCATACATGTTGAAGCAGGGAACGAATTTCGCCAAAGCAAAATGATACGGAAAGTCCCACTTTGCAAGCTGACGGGACAGATTTTTTTTAGCTTTGTTTCCAATGAAACCGTGCAAGTCTGAATCCGTGTTTTTGAGACTGTCATCAGTCTGCTATAGTTTAAAGGTGGAAATGCTCAGCCATGGCATTGACTGCTTGCTTCAGTCGTCACATCTAATATTATAAAAAACACCATATAGACATACTAACAAGGAAGAAAAATAAATGAAAGGGGGAGTCTTTAAATATGTTGTCTCCTACTATATGAACAAAACCTCAGAATGTTACAATTAAGACCAGCCGTTACGACACCACAGTAAAAGCTGTTTTGTGCATCATGGATGAAGGTTGCCATGATGGATAGTAAGAAGGAGCTTTTGAATTATAGTCTGTCCATTTCAATAGTGAACTGCAAGCAGCACAATTATAGCTACATGCCTTTGGAACATGAGTCAGGAAGCTGATTGTTGGCTTCACCTCGGTCAAGTTCATGCTCCAACAGTCATCCTGATGACCTGTCTGCCTTGAAATAACATCGAGCCTGAGGCCAAGGTAACTTGCAACTGTGAGGCCAGCACAGAGAGCAGACAGACACCAAACAGAAAAACAGGAAACAAAGAAGAAAACAAAGGAAAGACAAGTTTCTTTCAGCCTCTCAGTAGTACTTTTTCTTCTTATCATTGTTCCTTTCCCTAATATTAACAAATTACTCAATCTCAAACTCAATCATTTGATGAGATGGTGTTTCCAACTGAATAATATTTAAGTGTCTTTTTTAAGATGAAAACTTTGCACATTGCAGTTTAATTATTCTTCACAGCATCTCGAGTTTCAACATCTGAGCTCCTTGTTTTGCTGGGAAAGGAACATCGTGGCTCCCCGTCTGAATTTCATTGAGAAAGCAAGGAGGATTTGTCAATGGGGCTCTTGAGTGCGGTGTTGATGTTGTGTGGCTAATGTGTTTGCGCTGGCTGTGATAGAGGGGATTAACTCCTTTGTGGCGGTCTGCTGGGACCGCAGACTACTGGACTTTGAAAGCATACTTGCCAACTTACTCACAGGGAAATCAAAGCCTGTGAAAAATCGTTCCCTCAGCACCTAGTTGACTGGTTGACCTCTGTGTCGGAAAAAGGTACGAATGCAAACACACACGCACTCATGCACATGCACACAGCCCTGTTTGCGTCACTTACATTGATTTAATAGAGACTTATCCTAGCCATAATCACTATTTGCCAAAACCTTAACCCATACCTAATCTTTCATTCTGAAATTATTCACTTAAATGATGGGAACTTGATTTTTCAGTCCCCACAATGTGACAGTGTAAAGAGATTCCCACAACATGACTAATACTACTACACACACTCACACACAGATATACAAACACAAGGGCCGGTCCCTTGTAGGCTACAACCAATGTTTGTAGAACCACTGAAGGGTCAAGGCGACAAATGGCAAACACCAAATAAATCTTCTCAGAGGTGATCCCCTGTAGCTGGTCAGCCAACAATGAACCCCCTCCTCTAGATATGCTTTGGATCACCGATAGAGCATTATTTAAAAAAGTTGTTTACCTTTTCACGATACAAATCAAACCAAAATGTACACTCTGTAAGAGGAGGTTTTACAACTGCTGCTTTGTGACAACATTTCCATAATCAACACCAAAAATACGTGAGAATTGCCTTGTTGTCTGTCTTAAACAGATGAAAACGCTTTATTTTAAAGAGGACATCCTCATCTGACCTCGTGGGTACAAGTCAAAATCCTGAAACTGAATATACTGTCAGTTCACACCTCCTGTGTACAATTCTATAAATACACTTTAGGTAAGGGCAGAAAACAGTTTTTGGTCTTTAATTTTTCCACTGTAAGCAATTGTGAATTTGTGAAATCCATGAAGCTAATTGAAGAGATAAAAAATCAGCATAAAGAGGAGATATAGCATAAACATGATTCACTGTAATTATTAACAGCAGTGGTGGCAGGAAGGCTGGATTCACTAATATATAGACCCTCATTCATCAGTTAAAGAATGGCATTAAGCACCCCAGTGAATAATACTACGAATACAAAGAGTCTGAAAGAGTATAAATGAAAAGTGTAAAAGTCCAACAATGACTTAACAAGTACCAGATTTGCTATAATAGCTGACTTGGTTTACATTAAATGGACAAAAATAATAGCTAAGAAAAGCAATAACTGCAGATACACATAAACTGATTCAAGATGCTTGTTGATATTTGCTTGTTCACAAATTGTACAGAGCCGTGAAGGTTAGTACAGGAGCGATGTAACCAGGGTTCCTGTCCAGTATGGTAAAAAAAAAAAAATACAATTGGTCATCTGAAAATGTAAATGAAAACATGTTTTCCTCAAATTGTAACTGATAATACAGTTTAGTTGTGTAGGAACAATTATTTTTAAGAGACACTTGATTTAACTGAACCATTTAGTGGGTGTGTGTACTTAAATCAGAGACATTTTAAATGTGATTCCTTAATTAGACAAGCTCATGCATTCAGCAAAAATCAAAGTTCAAATCCAACATGGAAAACATATATAAGAGAAATTGTGATCAAAATCAAAGTAAGTCAATGTACCGTTTTCCATGAAAACTCACACTTTTATGCATATGCTGACATACCTGCACAAGGGTTTTCTAATCATCAGTGAGCCTTTCAACAGCATTAGCTAACACAATGTAGCATTAGAACACAGGAGTGATGGTTGCTGGAAATGTTCCTCTGTACCCCTATGGAGATATTCCATTAAAAATCAGCCGTTTCCAGCTAGAATAGTCATTTACCACATTAACAATGTCTAGACTGGATTTCTGATTAATGTTATCTTCATTGAAAAAAAACAGCTTTTTCTTCAACAATAAGGACATTTCTAAGTGACCTCAAACAAGCTCTGAGTACCTAGTTGTCTATTTATTTTTTTCTTTTTATGTTGAAATTTAAATGTCTATAATATAATCAGCAGAGTTTTAGCCCCTGTCAGCTTTAGTACAAACAGTATAAAACCCA
Organism: Acanthochromis polyacanthus; assembly: GCF_021347895.1. Lineage (NCBI taxonomy): Eukaryota > Metazoa > Chordata > Actinopteri > Pomacentridae > Acanthochromis > Acanthochromis polyacanthus. The sequence goes on from NC_067122.1 coordinate 7,550,585, forward strand.
TACTGGTCCACTACCAGTCACTACATCCAGACCAGTCCATTATCTAAAGTCTTCCACTTTTCTTTCCATTCTCCATCGCTAACTGCAACTTAACTCTATGAAAGCACTGTGACAAAAGCCTCCACACCCACACACAAACACTCATACGTGACCTCTGCGATGCCCCCGCCTCTGTGTTTACAGTAAACTGAACCAGTCCTAAGTGTACCCCACAAAGGACCCTGCCGCCTTTGTTTTCCAGCACACTCTCAGGAGCCTTTTGCGTGGATGAAACAGAGATATGAGCGGCTAGAGTTACCTCTTAATGAAACGTATCAACGCCGCCAATCACAGCAACACACAGTGCCAATAGCACTTTGCCACGGCTGGGCGAACTCTGGGAGGACTCGGGTGAAGAAAGTCCGCGGCCATCTACAAAAATCAGTCAGGAGTAAGAGAGATGAAATGTCATTTGAAGGCTGCATTGTTTGAATATAGCGCATAGCAGTCATTCCAAGATGTACAACAAGTCCTTGAAAGTCAGTCATGCACACTCTCTGCAGTCCCACTTCACCTTTCAAGGTTTTTATTTATGACTTAAAGCTGCACTAACGATCAATATATTAACAAAAAAATCTAATGAATAATCTAAAGGCGGTCGCTTGTTTAAACAGAGAAGCAGCAGCAGACAAAAGTTGCACTTACCTGTTGGACAGAGTGAAGCATTTACAAGGTGAAGACCCAGAGATTTCCCGCAGGAGCTGATGGGAACTAAAAATTTTAAAAAAAGGAATTAATAATGGACATTTATCCATAAAGGACCTTGAGACATTACTGCAAATAAAAGCAGCAAATTCCTTCATTGGTTAGAATCACCTTTCAGAAAGACACTTTGACACTTGTCCTCATTAGAAGAGCAGCATCATTTACACATATAATTCCACTTTCTGTCCACAAAGACAATTAAAACGCAAACAGGCAGATTTCAGTTTTTAGCTTAATATATCTGGAGCAAACTCCAAGAAAACTACAGGTCAGCTGCAACTCTCTTTTCCTGTAAATCAAGACTTTTCTCTTTGTCTCTGCTGTTCAATTAACCAAGCTTTTGACAATCCTAAACTGCACTGCAAATATTTTATCTTATTTTCTATTCTCTAACTCTTTAAATTGTGTTGCAACTTTTTTTTAAAAATATCGCTTTCGTTGCTTTTCCACTTCCTCTTGATGCTTTTTATATTCTATGCAAATGACTTTGCTTTGTTAGTTGAAATGTGCCATACAAAGAAACCTAACTTGCCTTACTGGGATAAATTAAGCTGTATGGGTTCTCCTGTCTGATTTGTTTTTGCGTAGTTAGACATGTTCATTATTGTAGCGATCACGCTACAATAATGTCACCTGACTTCCTCATCAGCTGCAAATAAACTAGTGTCAAACTAAAGCTGCTTTTTGCATTAATTTGATCAAGTAACTCATGCTCACTTCAAACATTATCAGTCGATTTAAGTCCAAGTCAAGTCAAGCCAAAGTCAATTTTATTGTCCATTCTGCCATATGTACAGGAAATAGACGGGATTCTCTCAGACCCTGGGAACATGCAACCAGACTAGACAAAGACATCAAGAAACAAGGCACTAAGAAACAAGCAATGTAGTGTAATGGGTAGTGCAATAGTGTAGTACAATTGACTGGTGTGCAAATAGAGATATTTACAGACACAGGTACAATAGATTTACAGATGTGAAAAGTAGTGCACTATATTGTAATTGGTGCAAAGTAAGATACAGTAATAGAACAGTCCAGTCTAATTGTTTCATCCATAGGATTTAATGGCTATTTTCATCAGCAGAGACCTTCTCCACCAGCCAAAAGGTGAATTTTCATCCATTCTGACCACTGATAAATAGGAAATAACTCTGATCACGTCATGAATTCTTAAGGTTGTGTGAATAAGTGTATGTAAAATCTAAGGTACAAGTGGAGCTTTATAAGATGTAGTAGGACAGGCTGTAATTGAACATAAACAATTATCCTTTTCTGAGCTTAAACCTTCTATACCTCTAAACTTTTTCCACTTGAAAAGCAGAAGTCGAAATGTAACTTCAGGGGAAAATATTGCTTGTAGACCTGGACTCAGCCTTCAGTCTAAAACGCTGCAGACTTCAGTACTGCCAACCTGTCCAACCCCCAACTTTTGTTTCAAAGCAGCGATTTCAATGTCATTAAATAAGGTGATCAAAAAAAATCTAATTACACAGGGATTTTGGTCTACTTAGCTAATGAGGAAGTGGATGAAGTCCCTGCTGGTCCCTATGATGATCTGCAATGATGATGGATATTTAATGGGCTGATAACACCCAAAAACATCATTTATGAGGAATTAATGAATGTTAACTTCGCTCCATGCCTGCTGGGTGTGTTAGTACTAGTTTACCACAATAACTCTATAAGGGAATATGACAATGTTGTGCTAACAGTTTGATGCGATGCCTTCAAGTAGCAAAATTTTTTCCTGATTTTGCTTTTTGTTGCTGCAGTGTCGCAAAATTTTAGTAGAACTTCGCCCAGCACCTTCAAAACACATTTAATCGCAATAACACGAGAATGGTTATATTTTTTCAATGGCCTTGAGGTTACTTTTACTGAGATCACTTTATTATTTTATAATGTATGTATTTTTTGATTATTTATTATTTTATTTTGAAATTTATACTGATGGGATGCAGTTTTATTTTTGAATTTGAAAATATTCCCTGAGCTACTTGCACTTACTAGTGGTCTGATTTCTTATACACACACACATACACACACAAAAAAGTGCTAAAAACTGCTTTTGTCTTCCATTTGGTGTAGTGATGTCTTACTTATGTAGTTAAACAAGATTCATTTAAGCCCCCTGTGATCTATGGAGCTGTATTAGGGCCCACAGTACAGCCTGAAGCTACTCATCAAAGAAAAATAAAAGATGTCCCACTGCCAGACTTGGTTTAACAGATGGTTTTAATTGCCTTTACCAAATCATGCCTTTACAGTGCTTTAGCTACTATGAGCACAAATGTTTCCAATGCATGTTTTACAGAGATGATCAATATGAGTATTGTTGTTGTTGATTAAAAAAAAGATATATTCCTGAACACACAAGCAAAATCTTAAAAGTATTGTTGTTTTATACATAAACACGCACTAATACAGAGAGCAAGGGTCAAGGGCTCAGTGTCCTGACAAGTTATGTAACAAACATTCTGTGTATAATCATATTTATCAGACATAGGGGGAAAAAAATACCTTGCTCATTTTGGCAGCACATGTGTAACTCTAGATAGCGAGATAAAGTCAGGAATGTCAGTGTTTGTTATTGTAGCAGCTGAATCATCTGAAAAATTGTCTCTACCTATTCTGAAGCCAAAGTCTTTGTGCGGTCTTAATTATATTCTGCAATATTAGGCTTCTTCAGGGAAATTCCCAAACAATGCTGAAATCACACAGTCTGTTGTAACGGGGCAAGAGTTATTACAGATATTTTGCAGCTGTGGGACAAAACCACAAAGAGAAGAATGAAAAGAATGTCTGTTTTCTTATTGAAAGCCAGGAGTTTTGAAATAAACACAACAAGATTGTAGCAGGTTTTATGGGCCCAGGGATCATAAAGCATGAAACCCACTCACTACGTAAAATACCTTGTCAGTTTTCTCTCACAGAAAAAACAAAACAACAGAAAAAGAGCAATAGATATAATAGCAGTTATAGTTTTATTTGCTTTGCATTGCATTTTACAGTGCATACCACAGGTTTCTGAGGAAAGATCGCATTTTTTTCCATTTTTTGTTTAATCAGATTTATAATTAAGGTGCTGCTGAGTTTGATTTCCTGGATTATACGTAACATCCTGCACATATTTTGCAGCCTTTAATATTCACCTGCAGTCAAGGCAGTAGCTTTAATACAATAATTACTGTATTTTGTCTGCTTTACAATAGGGCTGGGCGATAAATCGAATTAATTCAATTAATTCGCCTTTTTAAAACCTGGGGCGATTTGAAAATTTGCCAAATCGTAAAATTGAGGTGAGCTTAAATATATAACAATACAGATTCTTCTTCTGCCTTTCACGATTTGTGCACTGGCGTTTGCTTCCGCCTCTCATCTCCTTCCGCCAAAACACTCACATCCCCGTCAGAACTGCAGACGAAGAGTTGGTCGCGAGAAAAGGGCCCCATGTTACATCGATTATATGGAAGTGGTTCGGCTTTGACAAGACTGACACAGAGCAAACTACAGTCATGTGCAAGGTGTGCAAAAGTACTGTGGAAATGAAGAGTAGCAGCCCAGCTAACCTCTTTCAGCACCTCCAGCAGAGGCATCCTAAAGAATGGGAAGAGTGCTCGCAGCTACGGGAGTGCGGCATGGCTAGCACTAGCCATAGCAAACAGACCGCAAAGAAACACAAAAATCGATTAAAATCGTAATCGTCCAAAATAACTAAAAAATCGAGATTTTATTTTCTGGCCATATCCACCAGCACAAATGTGAATGGTAATTCCAAGAAGTAGCTGTGTTTAACTGGCAGTATTTAATTAGGGGCATTCCTGGAACCACTTGCAAATGTGGATAAGTTGATTACAATTAAAATACACCTCTAGAAACATCCATCGATTATCTGCACACCACTTAATCTTCACTAGGGTGGCCAGGCATTGGAGTCTATCCCAGCTGACTTAGGACGAAGACAGGAGACACCCTGGACAGGCCACCAGTCTATCGCAGGGCTACACATAGAGACGAACAATCACACTCACACCCATGGGCTATCCAGAGTCCCCAATCAACCTGAATATGTTGGACTGTAGGAGGAAGCCAGAGTACCCAGAGAAAACCCACGCGTGCACGGGGAGAACATGCAAACTTCATGCAGAAAGATCCCGGGAAGGCCGGGACATGAACTGGGGATCTTCTAGCTGGAAGGCGAAAGTGCTAACCACCAAGCCTCTGCGCATGAAAAGACAATAAAAAGGGAGACTGACCCTTCACATCAGACCTAAAACAGATCACAGAAATCTAAAGGAATCAGTTTAGAGGCTTATTTGAATTTTTGACTCTACTTAGATTGATAGATATAGATGTTTATATGATAAATAGATGTAAATTAGAGTGTTTTAACTGGATGATAGTGTATTATTGGATTTAATACGTTTTAGTTTCTGCAGCTGCTATATAATTGATTTTCAAAGCTGATATGGATAATATCCCAAGCAAACAGTTAATTTTGACATTTAGGGAAATGTTTTTTGTCTCATTAGATGGTGTTCACTTTTTTTCTTTTATTTCCCAGGTGGATTGTAATCACAGCTACAACTTTGCCTGTTTTTAAAAATACCCCCCCTGCTGAAAAACTATAAGTGTTCTGTACTATGATGTTTTCCCAGGAAGGTTGTACATTTTCTGCTGACTTTTCACCTCGCAGCCATTAGTTACATGGCAACCGGTTACATATTTGATAAGGCGTATCTCTCCAGTGCAGTGTGAGAATTATCGGCGCTGCTGGAACACATCATTGACCAGTCACTTCTGTTGGATTCAGTATAGAAGAGCTGTGTGGTCCGACGGAGCATATTAGGCTTCATAAGGGAGGAAAATGGCTCTGAAAGTATGACGGGTATGATAAACCTTTCTCTAAATGTAGTCCAGTTGGAATGCGCGGCTAAATAAAACACAGACGAACATGTTGCTACAGGTGACAAATAAAATAAACCGGTGAGGGTTTAGCGAATGTGAAAAGCTTGTTTCCAAACAGCCTCGTATGAAGTCATGGTTACTATCGCAGGCGCCGACACCCGAAATACCAGCAATTTTTATATAGCCGAAGATGATGATTTCATATTTAGCTGCTGTAACTCTTCAGCTGTAAAATATTCGGTGAGGTTTTAAATGGTGTCTCGCTATGAGGTGATGCTGTGAAACAACACAGGGACCGCTTTCTCAGAAGGCCTCATCACTGTAACTTCCAGTATAGCCACTCCAGCTACATGTCTGGTAATAAATAACCACCAGTGCTGCTACACCCGGCAGTATTGTTGTCATACTACTGCTGCTGCAAATGTCACCACAACTTTTAGTTACAACTACATTAGGTATTAATTCCAGTGGCAGAATTCCTTTTGTTTGGCTTCCCGTCTGAATGAGCGCATAAGTCACTTTTCCATAAAAGTCGTGCTTCCAACCTTACTAGGTCAGAACTAATAACATTTCTGGGTCACTTTCAACATCACACAAGTCTGAACTGCTCTGAGTCACACTGACAGATTGGCATGCACAAGCAGTTTTACTGTGAGCCGTCTGACACAGTTTATGTGCCAAAATCACAACACACTTTTCTCTGCAATTTCAAATCTATTAGGCAACAGGTTGAGATGCCCAAAATAACAAAACTTTACTGTGATAAAACTGACACTAGTGCCTTAGGATAATGATACTCACCGTTAACAAATGTAATCTGTTTTTTTTTTTTTTTTTACATTTTCTCTCAGTATGTTAACAGGAGCTGAGATTTGTTGCTTCCAGTGGCTTGCAGTTTTTTTTCCCCTCTGAGTTTAATAAATATCTGTAAAATCAGCAGCAGGACCGGTTTGCTCAATTGGAACAATAACACCAGTAGCTTAATTATATTATTATGCTAACAAATTATCCCTAACATGTAGAGGGGATCAATCCAAGTAAGGATCCGATGGCAGACTATTACACCCAAAACTGCAGTTTAGTTTGTTGCTTCCAACTGTTTACTGCTATTTCCTTTGAGTTTGTTAAATACCTGCAGTATTGATCAACAGCAGGACTCACATGAGTGTCTCCAAAGAAGACAGAGGGCACATTTGCTCAGCTGGAACAAAAACGCCAGTAGCTTTATGAAAATACTATAATTGTAAATTATCCCCAATATGGAGAGTGGATCAGTCCAGGTAAGGATCCAATGAGAAGTTACACTGTGGACTATTACACCCAAAACTGCAGATTATTTTGTTGCTTCCAGCTGTTTAGGACTATTTCCTTTGAATTTATTTAACACCTGCAGCATCGGTCAGCAGTAGGACTCAGATGAGCATCTCCAAAGCAAGAGAGTTGTATGTAAAAACACACAGAACAACTTTAATTAATAATGAGTTAAAATGATAAATTATCCCTGACATGGAGACAGGGTGGATCAGGATCTACATAAACATGAGCTGTCACATACAGTTTATTATCTACAGTTAAATCATTCGAACTTGTCCTCAGACCATTCAGAGTTTCATAAACCAATGAAAGAATCCTAAAGTCAGTTCTACAGCAGACAGTCTAACCAGTACAAAGACTTTAAAGTTGGCGTAATGGTTGCTCTATTATTTTTTAACTCTAGAACTACTACACAACTTCATTTATTTTACTACCACTTCTATCACTCACTGCTGCCACGATTAAAGTTATCATTGATAAAATTTGAATGAAATCATTTTTAGTGTATTTAAACCAAGTAGTTGCTTCTGATTATGTTACTTTTCCTGATTAGCGATGGCCTTTCCAATGTAGGATTCATAACAATGCCATCCATTGTCACTGTTTGTAATTTCATCTCATCGATAAAAGCCTCACTGACTACTTTTGACTTTCCTGACAACGTATTGAGTTACTGCTAATGTACGCCGAACCTTTCCCAGTGCTGCTGCCTCTCATTAGAAGCATTCAACTCGCAAAACGTGACACTTTCATTCAAAAGGAGCCGCAATCGTCGAAACTGGGTTCACAACATGTTCACCGTTTGTTGACAGCATGCCTGTTTTGAATGTCGCAGGGAGTAAGACAAGAAGAAAGAACTGCTGCATTGAGCTGAGCACAGTTTGTAACTTTAGCTTTGTCCCAGTAAACCTGTTATTTCAGCCGTTGTGTTTCTACGGTGGGCCAGTGAAAAGTAAACAGAATCCCATTCTAAACAGTAATCAGAAATACAGAAATATCAAGATTTAATCCTTGTACATGAGGAATCTTATGCACTTTCAAAGTAGTGCTTGTTGTATATTCAGTGCTACTGTGCAATGTGTTTCACTACAGCTTTCCTTATATTTCTTGTGTTCAAAAATTGAGGAATGATTTTTCTTGTGGTTTGTGCCCTGCATAGTGAAGCATTGCTCTTCTAGCCTGTTCAAACTCCAGGATTACTACATGCTCAATATGTCTTTATTTACTTAAGTATAACAAACACATGACAGTACATCCTTTCTCTGCGTTGAGTGCACGGTAATCTCCTGACTGACGGCAGCTGTGACTGAGCTCCTTCCACTTTTATTGCAATTTCTGCGTCTACTGAAAGTGTCAACATATAGATGACTAATTGAGCATTCTGTTGGTACTGTAGGCGCAGTCAAACAGACAGCAGTAAGCTTTAAAGTAAATTTTAAGGTTCGCATCAGGGGAACAGCCTGATTGCATGTCACCCAGCCAACCTGTGTTCAACGCCAGGACACACATGAAGAGGCTTTTCTTCACTGCTCCAGCGCTAAACAGAAATCTTCAAACCTGTCTGTGTGGGACTTTCCACCGTGACTATAGCTACACTCATTAATCAGCCCCAAAAAGCAATGTCAAACCATATTTGTCACATTTTTATGATTCATTGCTCAGAGAGAGGAGGAGAAAAACTCTCCCCTGAAGCTGGGATTTCACCCGCAACAAGCAATTCAAAGGCAATTTGTTGCTTTGTCATGTATAGGTTGAACAGATAGTGACGGATTGCCCGTCAGAGTTTTTCTTTGCACAGAGTTCACTCCTGTGCGAGGCTTCAGAGGAGTTCAAACTGTTGTCATACGGTTGTGATGTATGATCCCACAGATTATCCCCAGATTATCTATGATCAGATTACAGCGGCTCCTGCTGATCTATCAGCTGTTAATGGCAGTCTCAGGACACCTGATCTGACCAAACTGTGAGGAAAATGAGGAATGACTGCAGAAGACATGAGATAGTGATGATAAGGCTCTTTACTTTCAGCTCAGTTCCCGATGTTCTAGATAAAATTCCACAGTTGGTTTTAATAAAAATGCTTTGCTACTTGTTGTAGGAAAAATGTAAAAATTGCTGGGATAAATGGTGCAGTGTCTCAGTGTTGTACTTAGTTGTCTACCATAGTGTTACTACCTGTTGGGTCACCAAATACATTTTTTCAAGACATTGAAGACTCATTTTTGTAATCAGCTTCCGCATTTTACTGGAATCTTCAAGAACAAACCATTTTCTAGCAAACGTTATAAAATGTTTTACTTCTGCGTCCATTTATTTCACTCCTGCTCCAGGTTTCAGATGGATGGGACTCAGTTAGAAAAGGTGAAGTATTGGCTGATATTTGGTCACTGTGGATCAAACCACACCCACACAGTTAAAATAAAGACAAACAAGTGACCTTTTGGAAGTTTAAACTACTTAGAGGGCTTTCAGGCAAACACAACATTGCAACCACTGCATTTAGAAACCCATTATTTTAAATGCTAGAGACATGAAAAGACAGTTTGGTGCTGTGTTGAGCAGACACAGTGGTCAACGTTAAAATTATGCAAACTCTGAGGAGTGCACAATAACAAATACTTACATGGACAATTGAGAAGAGATCCAGTCAAGTATGCAAGGTATAATGGAGGGAAAAGTTGATGTGTGTGTGTATAAATGAAACTGAATAATACAAGTTTGTGTTTGTAACAAGGCCTCAGGAGGAAAAAACAGATCTTGAAAGCATGTTTCCATCCAAGATGGCATGTCAGTGTGTTAACCTCTTTTTATAGAATAGCTTTAACGGTGAAGTAACTGGTTGTAGGTACAATATATGTATATACATAGCCTAAGTTTGTTATGTGTCCCCCCTCAGTAGCTCCACATACATGAGGGAGGTCATGAAGAAACAAATTATGAGGAGAAAGAAGAGGAGGTAGAGGACGATACAGCTGGTGGAGACAAGGGAGCCAGTTGGAGTGCAAAAATGAACATGCAGATGCAGTGCCTTTTTTGGCTGCCTGTAGAGCCCGTCAGGTCTTTCTTTCTCTTGATCCTCAAAGAAACAAAACCAGCCATCCATTCAGAATTTGAGTTTGGAAAATCGGGATGTCATGCCTAGAAGATGGGGAGACGATTCCAAACACTGGATCAGCTTACACTGTGGAAAAGGACACAACTTGTAGGGTGCAAGAGGATATGTTATGTAAAAAAAGACAACTATGGTAATTAGGTGTAATTTCTATACAAAATATTTTCGTGAAGTTTTGAAAATGTGTCCATTTTGCTTGATTCTCTGTGACTCCTCTGAGCCGTGCGCTAAACCTAACAATGACCGCAGTGCGAGTATTTGAAAGACCATTAGTCATGTTTTAGAGAGCTGCAATTTCTATTTCTTTTTTTTAAGTTATTTTTTCTGGCCTTTTGTTGGCTTTCTTAGATAGGTTAGTTGAGAGACAGACAGAAAAGTAGGGAGAAGAATGAGAAAAACCTGCTGCAAAAAGCTGTGAGCTGGAATCAGAATCAGGCCGCTGCATCCGGAACTATAGCTCCTGTTTATGGATCACTCACTCGACCTGTTGATCTAGCTGGGCACCAGAACTAGTGATTTAAAAATACATTTTCAGGGATGTTCAAATTTGGCCTGGTGAGATGCTGCACTAGAACACCCTGTTGTCTTTTTAGGACAACTCTGCCAAAGACATAGACATAAACATGGACAATAGTTACAAGAGTATTGCTAATGGTCCAGGAATACCATCTGACTCTGTAGATTCTTGGTCATCGAGGTTCTGGTACACATGAACTGAACCAGAACTGAAGAAGCCTCTTGGATGAGAGGTGAAATGTTTTCAGGAGCCAAAAAAGAGGAATCCAGTTGCCTTTTACCACAGCTCTCAGGACAGGAATACCGTACTATAATATCTGGTAAAATGAAGACACATGAAATGATCAAAGATAGCCAGCTAGAGACAAAATGTTAAAAGTATAGATCAATCGAGGATGGAAAAATAGAAATTCTGTTTCAGATTCAAACATCTGTATCATCCTCCTGTCATACTGTACATATGTTAAGATAGTTTCTCACAGATTCTTTGGCGTAAATATAAGCAAACCCATTACATTGTTTTTAAAAGTATCACTTGACAGTGTCAGAAAAGCATTGCAGATGTGCCCGTGTCAACTCTTTCTGCCTGGGGAATGAAAATATTATAGAAATGCCTTCACAAATTTTTGTGACCCTTTGTTTTGAATGTGTTCCTCCACTGTGCCTTGACTTTTCCCACAGATCTTCTTAAACTAATAAATGTCTGGTTTACACTGAAGAGAGCCCCTTAAGTAAAAAGGGAGGGGGAGGGGGGTGCACTGTGCAACTTACACCAAAAAAAGAAACATGTCCAGTTGCTTACAAACTCTTTGAGTCTGGTTATTTTATCAGATTTTTATGGATGAGTGGAGGAGGGAGAAAATAAGTGGAATGCTTTAAAAGTGCCAAGAGGTAATAAAAGAAAATGTCTCTGTCTTAAACAGAGCTTATCCTGTTGATGATAATAATATTTGTCTGTCATCAGCTCAGGTAGAGTTGTGGTGCTGAGTGTCTGCTGGCAAAGAAGCATCGCTCAGTTCAGTGACTGCAGAAGAGACAAGTTCAGAGAAACTAAAATAATGTGTCACAACAGACGAAGAAAGAACCACAGCAGCACGCCGACATAAACTAGAAGAAGGGGGATACTTTGAGAGCACAACGAAGCGTCTATATTAACTGTACAGGGGTTTTAATTATAACCTAATCAGACTAGCGCTTACAAAAACACTGATTCAAGCAATTTAAAAGATGTTCGGAAATTACAAGCAATGGTGGAACAGATGAAATAAACTTTAAAAGAAGTGTTTTACTAAAGCTATTTATCATTCGGAAAAGGTTCAAGAATTTTTAAGTTACTAAAACTGAACCAATTAAAAACTAATCCCAAAAATGAACCCGTTCACTTGTGCTGTCCTAATTCAGGGCAAACAGTTAAATAGTAGCATGTTCAGTTTGTGTAAGCCCCGTTTAACACAATGCTTTTTAAACTTTGCAACATTATATTTCATAATCCAAAAAATATTTCTCTCTTGCATTCAGTTAAGCAGCGAGGCTGTGTAACACTGAGACCCCACAGACGAAGGTTCCTCCATCTAATAACTTGTGGACAATTGCCAGTTACAGCTTATAGGCGGGTTGACGTAATGTTTATACAATATAGGAATATTTCACGTCCCTGTCAGAGCAGCGACTCACCTGCGTTTATTCAATCCCCAAAGAATCCTCGGCTGCCGCAGAGGTGGAGAGACAATGATCGGTCTGTCACCAAGTGTGGAGGAGGGCGCCGAGGCCTTGAGATCAGACTGATCTTCACTCTGCGGTGGTGAGGCTACTAGAGAATGTTAACAAACCTGGCCTGAGCCGAACTAAATCTCCGCACTGACTGCTCAGTAGGAGACATACCAACGCTCAGTAGTGTAAAGTCATAGTTTTGCTTGGTGATCCTGTCATATCTCTCTCTGTCACTGCACCACCACAGCACCAGATGGATGCATCATTCCTTATGAACCCAGAATTATTGTGTTTACATTTTTCTGTGTTTTTCCAGTATTGCTAGGGGACAAAATAAAACAATTGCAAAGGAGATAGTTGCAGAACCACACAGTTGATGTGCTTCTTCCAAGGCACTGGTAGATCAAAAAATATAAATTCAGTCTAATATTACCAAAAAACAACAGAATCATTCAGGTTTTTTTCACTTCTGTTAGGTTTACTGTAACAGTAAGAATCACTAATCTACATTGAAACTAGATTGTGGGGGAGAAGACAAGAAAACAGACAGCTGAGCAATCACAGCTCTTATTGTCTCCACTTCAGCAGCTCAGCAGTTTTTGTAGCTGTGATGTTTCATTACATTTTTCTGGCAGAGCATGGCTGTCCAGCGTTCAGTTCAATTCAGTTTTATTTATATAACGTATGTCATCTCAAAGCACTTAGCATAGCAAAGTACAGACCTTATGAATTCTAAACAGAGAACAGAAAACCCAACAATCCAAAGTTTCCTGTGGATTCCCGATGAGCAACGGTGGGAAGGAACAAAAAAAACCTCAGGAATAGGGAGGGGGAAAAAACTGACAGAACCAGGCTCAGGGAAGGTGGGAATCTACCTCGACTGGTTGGGGGGACAATGTTGGTGAGGGGGATGATGATGGGGAGTGCTATGACTGATCTATACAGAACAACCTCCTGTGACTTCTTTTAGACATGCCTCACTTTACATTAATCTGAAGGCAAATGAACGCGTTGGTTTCATGTCTGAATAACCAGCTTGGTAACTTTTCCGGAAAAGTCAGTGTAGACAATCTCAGTGGGTCGAACCAACAAACATTTGAACGGCGTGCAGGTACATTAAAAATTTTGTGGTTTTTTTCGACATTTACGCACCAATATTGGCTCAAAAACATCCCAGACACAGCTTTTGAAACTAACCACTAATGAATGTAGTCCAGATTTTGATGGAACAGGAGCAGAAGTCAGTTCCTTCCAGTTGTTTGTAGGAGTCTTTCCACAGAGATTAATGAATAGCTGCAGCATCAGACAGAAACACAATCCATGTATGTCCCCAAAGTGAGAAAGTTGCATGCATTTCACAAGAACAGCAGTAAATTCATGAACTGTTTAAGATTATAAAATCCTCCTGCATGGAGATACGATTGATTAGGATGGGAGATCACATGTATCGTCACTTCAAGCAGATTATACTATTTGTTTCATAGTGACTGCCCTCAGGTAGACAGGTCTTGGGATATTTTTATTTTGCAGCTGGTGAAGTAGTAGTTAGAGTTTCAGTTATTAATCGATCATAAATACACTCGGAAACAGTTTTTTTGCACATTTTGATAAGTTTGCTGTGAGTTTATGTTCAATCTTTTGCTTATTGTGCATTATGATCATGCATTAATCTGATGTGTAGGACAAATATCGTGCGTCTCTGCCACTGTGGTGAGTTTTCTGAAGCCGTGAGAAACATTAAAGATAGAATGCGTTACTTTAACAGACTGATGAAGCCAGAAATGTTACGTATCTCTTGTCTTGTGTGTGTGTGTGTGTGGTTTGTTAAGAGTGACACACCTCTTATTTTCCACCTGGACTGTCTCTCTTTTCCGTCCTTTTTTCTAAATCTGTCAGACCACATCTCTGCACTGGGCTCCAATTATTTTGCATGTTTATAGTGGCAGTTAGAAGCGCGTGGTTAACTACAGACAGAATTAACCGATATCACTGTAGCTGCATCTTGCTTGGCCTTACGCCACCAAAAATATGCAAAGAGGGCGGATGAGACCGTCATCACTCTTAACAATAACAGAGTCGGTGACAGCGAAGATATTTTGATGTGATTTGATTCGGCGTGATTAAGCGGAGCAGCCTTTGATGTGTGATTAAATAAGTGACAGGAGTGATGTGAGAGGATGTAAGCGGGAGAGTGAGACACAAAACAAGTAGGAGGCAGGTCTGCAGCCACACTATCACAGATTGTGCTCTGGTACAAAGTGTACTGGCTGGACCTGCAATACTGCAAGTCTTAACAGGTAGGACAGAGAGAGGAAGCCAGACTCAAGAGCAACAATTAGTGTAAGAATATTGTTACTGTACAACTAGTGTAACTACACTCATATACTAGTTGTGGCTTCTCGAGTCATTGGTACTACTTCCAAAATTCCAAAATTAATCCAACTTCTACTTTTGCTGCTTATAATAATGAAGCTCTTTTTAAATCTTTTAATGATAATGTTAAAGTTTCATAAACTAGTTAAATGCAGGATGGGCTGTTAAGCCGGACAAAAAGAGGTTGGAATGGAGAAAAAAAAGCTGCAATAGTGGGAAAAAAAAGAGGTACAAAGGGGACGGCAAGGTGACATGGAGTCCAAGTGTAAGTGAGTTCACGGGTTTAGCATTGCTCCGTCATATTCGTCGTAGCACTATGCCAAGTCGAGGCTCACGGTTTATGTAATGCCTCAGAGGTGGAGTTCTGTGTTATGCTCGGAATCAAACCCGCCTTTGTTTAACAAAAACACTCTCTAATCTCGGACGATGGAATATTTTAGACGTATTCTGACGGAGTTGGACGCCATTAGGTGAACTTGATGCACCTGAAATGTTTTGACAGATTCCAAGGTTACTGAGGTATCCCGATGAAAGGTGGAGCAAATTATTTTGATAAGCTGAATGCTCTGATCCAAATTGCTGAGCCACAGAGTTTTGTGGCTGAACTGGTTTGTAATTGTCCTGGCTTATCTGCGTGGTGTTGGACCCATTCCCGGTTAAATGACCAGTCCTTCTATTGTGTGTTTGACTGACATTTGGGCTGCAGCTGAGCATCAAAGGTGCAATTCAAGTTTTGCCACCTGCACTTGTGCTGAGTCTGCACATCCTGACACCTGTCAATGCCATCTAATGATTAAAATACTCAGGGATTGAATCGTATGTTGACATAGCTACAGCGACTGGTATAAACACTAGAAACACACAAACTCAATGTCCATTTTCATGTCCAATCCCTTTTCACCAACAAATACTGTAAAAAATAAAAATAAAAAAGAAGAAAGAAAAGCAAAATGTTTGTTTTAATATTTACTTGCATTTGATCTTTTTTCGTTTTATTCAACAAATAATACAAATAGATAAGATACCTTTACTATCAATGTACATGGAAATACAATGAAATTCTGGTGGCAATCTCTTATAGTAGCAGCATGAGTTGTTGTGATCACTGGAAGTCACAATATAGAATATACACTACTGTTGAAAAATTTGGGGTCAGCACTTTTTTTCAGTAAAGATAACAATAAATTAATCAAAGATACAGTCTAGACATTGTTAATGCGGTAAATGATTATTCTAGCTGTAAACGGCTGATTTTTAATGGAATATCTCCATAGGGGTACAGAGGAACATTTCCAGCAACCATCACTCCTGTGTTCTAATGCTACATTGTGTTAGCTACTGGTGCTAAAAGGCTAACTGAAGATTAGAAAACCCTTGTGCAGTTATGTTAGCACATGAATAAACGTGTGAGTTTTCATGGAAAACTTGAAATTGTCTAGGTGACCCCAAACTTGTGAACTGTAGTGTATATGTATATAAATAAATCAAATAAATATGCAAGTCTGTACACAAGTAGCAGCAAGGATGTAGTGAACAGTAAGGTGCAGGACATTCTGGATAGATCAAATAATTTAAAGAGATACTTATTTTAAGTCTGTTCACTGACTTTGATTAAACTTCCTCCTCATCAAAATGATATATTTAGAAATATTTCTCATGAAAATAATCATTTCCTGCTTTGAACTGTCTTATATGTACCTTTATTCTCTTTACCATGCATGAATATAGAAATTAGCAAATTTCTCCCTGTCTAAATCTCCATTCACTCCATTTATGTGCAGCTTGAGCACACCAGCTCACCTTTGACTCTGCTGACACACAATAAAACTACATTCTACTTTACACAATGGCAAGTTGTAATATTGGAATAACTCAGACATGCATGTTTGAACTGGAAACTGATTCTAAGAAGCATAATGATATGGAAAGCCCCACCCTGAGAGCTGACAGGATCGGTTCCTCGTGAATGAAACCCTGACTGACTGAATCAGTGTTTTTGAGACTCATTGGTGCAATCATGACAGTAGCAGCTTGTTTTCTTAATCACATGATATGTTGTCCTGCATTATAAAAAAAAACACCACATGTTCACAACATTAAAAGCTTGATTTCAATGAGAGGAGGTCATTCATTTTTACTGTTAAAAAAAAAAGCAAAGTGGAAAAGCACACTGTAAAATGACATCACGTGTACAATATGACAGATTCGTCCGGT
The DNA here is from genome assembly GCF_021347895.1 of Acanthochromis polyacanthus. Classification (NCBI taxonomy): domain Eukaryota; kingdom Metazoa; phylum Chordata; class Actinopteri; family Pomacentridae; genus Acanthochromis; species Acanthochromis polyacanthus. The sequence goes on from NC_067122.1 coordinate 7,567,476, forward strand.
GGAAAAAGCATATTTGAGCAGAGTGCTGAAACCTGCAGTAGTCCCAGTGCTTACCTTTTTTATTATAGCAATAAAATCCCAGAAGCGATTCTCGAACATTATTTTGTACGCAACAGTGATGTGACTCCAGACGTTTTCAAAAACAGTCACTTTGAATAAATTAAAATAAGAATGCAAGACTGATACAGTGAAGAAAGCCAGACAGATCTTCTTTGGGCTCCCTGTTTTTACCACAAGTTTGTAGTGAAACCATTTCCATTATTCATACGATCCAGCCAGTGCGTTGTGGGATTACCAGCACGGCTGGAACACATCACTGAAGCAATCAGGTGACTTGGCTGCAACTATGGGTTGTATAAGAAGCTGTGTGGTCTCATCCTGAGAATGTGACGGAGCATATTAGGCTTCACAAGGGAGGGAGATGGCTCTGAAAGTATGACAGGTATGATAAACCTTTCTGAAAATGTAGTTCAGTTGGAATGTACGTCTAAATAAAACACAGGACAGACAGTTGCTACAGGTGAAAAATAAAATAAACCATCTCTGAGGTGCCATATATCCATTTTTGTAGTGGAAAGTAAAAATCACCGCCTGAATTTAACCTTTCACAACCTTTGACGTTAAACCTGGGAACGTGTTAAGTCAAGATGTAAAGTCAGCTGCTATATACAATAGAATGATTTAAACACTGATATCGGTTTCCCAACAACACTGAGAATCGTGGACCGTTTCTTGTTGAAATACATACATTTTAACCTGGCAACCCAAATCTCATTCTGAACCCTATAATCCCACTGATCACACCCTGACAAGGTGTATGCTACAACATAAAACTGTGTTGATAGAAAAGAATTCCTTGGTTCTTGTAAACCACATCCACTGGTCTTATCTGGATGATAATTTGATTCTCATTTGTAAGTGCCTCTTTTAAAGTCGGACTGAAACGTCGAGCTAAGAACGGTTAAAAGGCCCAAATCTGCAGAGCGATCTCTCTCCGGTGAAGATAAATGTCATCCACTAGTCCTACGTGAAATTTGTCTAGTGAGGATGTGTTCCCAGGATAAACACTGGGTGATAAAAACACCAGTCTGCAAGAATTATGCTCCCCTAAAAGCAGCATAAAGCATCGGGGATTTATCATGGATTGCGTGTGGTTCTCAACATGCACCAAAGACTTGAGAAAAGAAATCTGGGCTGGACTGAATGCAATCGCTCATCCACTGAAACACTTTTCACCGTGCAGAACTTTCAGACTATTAGATCTGAAATTTTAATGAAGACAGGTGCATATTTAAAAAGACTGTATGCAAAATTTGCCCACAATCCCCATTAAAGAAGTCCATTCCAGCTAATTGAATTATATGGGTCAGGATCATTTCCCTAAACCTAACCAAGCCTCTAAGACATAGCAGAGGTAGCTTTATCTTTTGTATATGAAACCGCATATTTCCCTTTGCGTAGTCTTGCTTATTTCCCCTCCTTAGCGTTGCCTGTATTCTTATGTTTCTAATTGAAGCGCTTTCTGGACTTCTCTCTCATTGAGGACATCGGTTGGATTCCTTGACACACTGGCAAACAGCAGCTTTTGTGCTCGCTGTGCTGGATCACTGAGCAAGGAGAGGGAGGTAGAAAGCGTATTCTCTCCTCTCCCCAGTTTGTCTTTTTAGCCTGTGTGGCATTCTCCTCGCTACCTCATGTATGGAGCCTTTTCAGAGACGAGACTCCCTTTGCTTTTGGGAAAAGACACAGAGTCGTGTTGCACGTTGCTCAGCTTTCACCAGACGCAAATTCTTTTCACCGTCTCTGTGCTTTTTGCCGGACGCTGAATCGTTCATATTTGTATTGACATTGCAATAAAAAGTTCAGTCTAAGTTTACTGTGCAGGTAAAAACCATCTATTTCCTAAAATATAACATATATTTGTTAAAATTATGATTTGAAACCAACCAAGTTCATCAATGAAATCCCCACAGTCCCAACAGGTACAAACCTGACTCTAAATATTTGCGTAGGTCATCCATTATAATACATTTCTAAACTGTTTACATACAGGTGTGGAGAAGACATGCTGAGCTTGAGGGTTTGAAAAACAAATGTAACTTGATTTCTCCGGGAGGTTCCAGCCACATTTCAATTTTTCATCCGCAAATAGTTTGCTGAGTTGTCACTGGAACAAAAAACACATTCACACATTTATATTACATAATATTTATAGACTAAAACATGCCTAAGTAATATCTGAAATGTATGAAATTAATCACAGTTTTATGGGCACAGTTTACAAATGCTTAACAACTGTTCCAAAATATATTAATACACACTTGAAATGTTCCTGTTTGTTGTGTGGACCATTTCATAATTGGCAGCTCTTATAAATGTCAGTAAATAATAATGCAAATTAAACCTTAAAGGAAAATGACAGATGAAATTTTCAAATTCTGAACTTTGCATCAGTGCAGTCTTTGACCTAGAAGGAAAATTCAGGCTGTTTCTCCTTCTTCTTTGTTGCTGTTAACTGTCCTGCAACTGCATCCAGCTAAGGTCAAATGTGCACATTATTCACCTTTTAGTTTGCTAAAATTAAGTGTTAGCAGTGCCTAATCCTAACACAAGCCGTACATCTTTGAGGAAAAGTAAGTAACAGCTAATATTTACACTAAATCACATTTTGCAATTAAAAACTTTAATGTCTAAGTCAAATACTTACATGCTTGCATACAGTGTAAAATGTAAACAGGTAGTTTTTCAAATAATTAACAGCATGTCTTTGATAGTAGTACTCTGAACTCTGACCTGCTCATCAGTGTCAGCACAGAGTTTCCCCCTCAAAGATACTATGATGTCTTCTTCTCTGAATCTTGTGATTGCTGTATGCACTTATATATCAAAGTGGATGTTTCGTTTTGGACACAGCTCATGATATTTGGGGTCTCTCCTCATCTAGTGCAGCTCAGGTCTTCGAGTGATTCTTCCAGCGACCTGTATGCTGAGTGGAAACCCTCTAAGCTTGTTTGTCACGGATTAGGAAAAGCTTCAGATTCTTGATTCCAGCTTTAGTTAATTTGGTGACCTTATCACTGCGTGCTGTTACTCGGTGGACACTGTGTCTCCAAGCAGGGCAGTTCCTGATTAGCCGAGAATGTGGGGAACACGGCGGTGAACGCCCTCTTGTTTTGTCTCACAACATCGTCCACCTCCCTCTTTAATTTGGGTCGAACGTGATCCGATGGAAAGCGGAGCACATGTGTCGGCCGTCAGCGGTGTCAGAAGATGCATGTGTGCAATGTCACTGTCAAATAGTCAGGCGCTGCCCAGCACCTCCACGTTTCAGCTGTACACAGACACAAGACAGTACCAAGTTTTTTCCTAACTGTAAAGGGTCCACAAGAATTTGCAATGTAAGTATGTGTTCAGCAGAGTCTGGGTTAGGGTAAAGGAAACTATTGAGGTCACACTGAAACAGCTGAGTAACCTCCGTACATGAACATTAAATTGGTAAAAGTGCCTTTGAATGTGAATGGCAGCCTCCTTGACTTAGGGAATTTGCATTGTTTGGATCATGACAATTCCTTACCAGTGCACCGTCCTGCTTAGAGAGAAGACAAATGCAGGAAGTCATTTCAATATTATTATGTTCATACACAACTAAACAGCATTCTCATTTGCATTTAGAATTTTCGTGTCAGTTTGAAAGTTTTTTGGTAAATATTAAGCTTTGGTTGACACTTTTGCTGCAAGAATTCCTTGATAGAAGTTTGGTTCAGCTTCGTCACCAAACTACACAGTTAGGTTTAGGAAAATGTTGTGGTTTGGGTTAAAACACGCCGCTTTCACTGCACGTTTGAAGCTTCTCCTCCATTTTATGGGTTACCAGGGTGATGAGTCCCACCTCACCTTATATGTGATTGGTTGGCTGAAAAGGAGCGACAGTAAAGCAATAACATAAATGCAATTCAGCAGAAAATAAAGTTGATCTGAAATGACGATCTGTAAGAATTAAAGGTTCTGTATGCACCTTACACACCAAAAGATCTTCGCATAAATTTCTGAATTGAATTTTGTTGAAGTCACATTAAATGTGTTATCAAATAAATACACTACTGTTCAAAAGTTTGGGGACACTTAGAAATGTCCTCATTTTTGAAGGAAAAGCAGTTTTTTTTTCAATGAAGATAACATTAAATTATTCAGAAATACAGCCTTGACATTGTTAATGTGGTAAATGACTATTCTAGCTGGAAATGACTGATTTTTAATAGAATATCTCCATAGGGGTACAGAGGAACATTTCCAGCAACCATCACTCCTGTGTTCTAATGCTACATTGTGTTAGCTAATGGTGCTGAAAGGCTCATTGATGATTAGAAAACCCTTGTGCAATTATGTTAGCACATGAATAAAAGTCAAATTTTTATTGGAAAACAAGAAATTGCCTGGGTGACTTCAAACTTTTGAGCGGTAGTGTACGATCATTGCAATACTGAGAGTTTAAACTACTCAGTACTAAATGACCTAATCTGAAAAGACAAAAAACATTTAATTAAAAAAAACACAATTTACCTTTAAATCCTAAATGTATTATTATGTGCTGGGTTTAGTAATGATGATCTGCAGCAAGGACAGTGGAAAGCTTCAACACTGCATTATTTTATACTTTAGTAAGCAAGTCTTACAGGATCCTATATAGAAGCAACTGTGTGATATCCAACAACAGTGTGCATATGCATGGGATGCATGAAATTAAAGTAAAGTGTTTCATCTTTTATTCATATTTTCTTTTTCAGCATTTTTCCAAATATTCATCATAATGTCAAGGGGTCTCACTGCTTAGGATGGTTTCTGCATGAGTCAGACTCACCTTTACATCACAGAGATGACTCAGTGAGAACGTAAAGGTCACATATTGCCCTGAAAAATGCCTGAATGATTCAGCCGCCCTGTGGTTCCTTTAATGTCTGGAGAATACGGCTGTTGTTTTGGGTTGAGAGCAGCAGTTAACAGAAAGCATTTAGTGACTACTATTAATGAATCAACACAGTCAGCCCCTGGCAGGTATTTTAGCGTTGTTTTGGAGTTGTTCAGGTCTGCTCTTGTTCCACTTTACAAGTTACTGTATATGATGGCTGTACAATATCATAACCTTTGATTTTTTCCTCACTCTTTTAGTAGTTATTGCTACAACAACTGTCACTATAATTAGTTTTTATGTTCCAGTTTGTCATCTTTTTTGTATAATAGTAAAGTCTCCTGCAAATGCAAATGATAGCCGCCTTTGCACCCAAACCCTCCCACTTAGCTTTGCCAAAACACAGAAATACTTCCGCAAACTTTCATAAAGTCTCACTGGGATTATGAGCTAAGTAGAGCAATCCTTGGCAGTTTTGGATTGAAAATATTCTAATTTTCATGGAAAGTATTATTTAGCAGGTGCTTTAAATGAAAACACACTGCTTCACCACGGCTACACACATTTTTTAAAAAATAAAAGTGGCCCCACAAGGAGTTAAATCTCCAACCTTGGTGGTGTCATGCTCCCACTCATTGAATCCTACATGACGTACAACTTGAGATAACTTCTCAGGGTGTGATAATCTGCTGTACAGCTTATTTGACTGGTTATCTGGTGTAAAATAACAAATGTACTGAGCCTCCAAGGCTACACCTGTCAGGCCTTGAACAGTGTTTAGTTTAGCCGGTGGAAGCAATAGATGCCTCACACAACTAAAATGCTTATTATGAACAACACCCACATGCAAACAAATGCACACAATCGCACCACACATGCAGACTCTTGCAGCCTCTTTTTACTCACTTCTCCTCCTGACGATGATTGATTGTTTGGGAAAAAGTGGTAATGTTGCTGCAATGGAATGCCCATTACGACAAGATTCTCGCACCCCTACGAAATTCCACCACACCGGTGAACGGGGCATCACAGACAGACTTAAAATACGCCTGGAATCTACATTAATTCATGTTTAAAAGCACAGGGAGGACTTGTTGTTCACTGTTTAGAGAAAGATCTTCCACGAACCGCCTGCATCTGTTTCTCACCATCTCCCTGCTTTCATTTCTTCTGCTCTCCGCGGCTCTTTTCTGAGTCCATTTAAAGGCAGCAAAGCAAACATTGTTTCTTTTAAGTACAAGCTTTTAAACCTCTGCTGCGGGCCCGTCCACCTCATAAAGGTTGATGACACTTCAAGGACTGCTGGGTCACACGAGAAAGACCTGGACTGTGATGCTGCAGAGCAATCAGCAGCAGTGTATCAGACGACGAAGCTCCCACGTAAAGTTTACCCACCATTTTATTTGTTAATTTATATACCCCTTGGGTTTTCTTTCCTCTAATTTGCACAGTCTGTTATTATTCTCTCGTCTACATCTGCAAATAAACAAACTAAGCTGCTCTGTGATGAATGGTAATGCCCTGAGCTTTGTCCATAATCCCTCTGTCTGGTGTTAATTAGCACGCAGGGGCTGAGGTTGACCATGACGTGATATTGGGTCTGATGTCATGGAGTCCAGCGACCTCGCAGGTCAGACGCCACATTGCACTCTGCGGCTTTGATGCTCAGAAATACTGAGTCATTTGTTATGGTCCTTGGGTGGCATTGGATATCATCTTCCCTAGTGTTCTGCAAATGTTTGTTCTCTGGAACAGCAATTTAGATGTTAGAGCATTACCCTTCATTTGGCTCTGCCAGGTTGCAGGAGTGTGATCCCCCCCCCCCAGAAACAGACAACCGAGTTTTTTTTACATCTGAGTTAAGAACAAGAGGTCGGCTGTAGTCACAACAGAACTGGGAAACAGTTTTTCTTTGTCTTTTAGTGTTTTAATTACCAAACAGTTGTAAGTTCAATTTACAATGACATCGAAGAGGATTTTTTATTTGTATAACAAACCCAGCTGAACAGAGTCGAAACCCTGGGAAATGCAATGAAACTGATTAATGGAAAGGACAAATAAAGTGCTCATTGACCGGTTGAAATTCCTCCATTCGTCTTACCTTTAGAAAGTGCTGCACTTTCCACCACTTTAGACCAGACAGAGCAGCCTGTCCTCAAACCAAAAGCTGACAGAGCTTCTATCAGATCTCACAGAATCACCAAACAATGCTTTGCTCAGCAGAAAGTGGATCACTAACATTGTTCAAGGTGTTTTTCCTGGAGGTAAAGCTACATAGTAGTGCTAGTTTCTGGAGATAAAACACCTAGAAAAGGATCTTGAGAACTGATTCTGTTAAGCAGTACAAACACACATGGATAAACATAACTATCTGACAAGCATGCAGCCAGATGTTAGTAAAATACTGGCTTCAGATATGCAGCACTAATTAACCCCACGCGTTGCAACAATGACAGACTTGGCACGAATGACAGAGTAATGAAACACTATATATTAGAGGTGGAGCATTACATGTATTTGTTCTGAAACTGCTCTGCTGCCTTTAATGGTTCATATAGGTTCAGTGAATGCTTGAGAGTAAACAGATCAGAGTCTATTCTTGTTGGCAATATGTCATATTTGAGTGCCTTAACTCAGAGTAACACATATGTCCAGTGACACACATGAACATCGTCGTGTTTCTGCTACCACACATCAACCTTCATTGTTGTCAGCTTAAAAAATGGAAACAGCTTAAAGAGTAAACTATTACCAAGAAAACAGCATAAATGCGACACAGAAAACTTAAATGTCTTTTCTGCACAGGCAGCTGCCATCACAATGAATCACTCTAGAGATTAAACAGATTGCCGACACGGCACTGGAGGCAGAGCTCACATAATTCACTTATGCAACTAGCGTAAACAATCACTAGCCAATACATTCTGTACTCAGTCTGTGATTAGAAGACGTCTCAGAAATACAGTTTTAGCAATATTATGTTTTTCTGTAATAAATGTGTTGCATCTGCTGCATTTCTCATTAAAATCCCAGATCCACAGAAAGTGTGGAGGGAAAGTGGAGGTTAACTCGTAGGAAGCAATCCTAGGAGCTTCAGCAGAAATCAGTTGGACTTCTTTTGCAGGGTCTTGAAGACATTTCAGTTCTCAGAACCTCCCATGGTGAAACATCTTCAAGAACCTACCAGAGAAGTCCAGTTGATTTCTATTGAAGCTCCTAGGATTACCATGATCTGGATGGCTGATGATCTAAACAGACATAGTAGGAAGTGGTTTGAGGCAGTAATGCAGTACTGAGTACAGTGTCTTGAGTGCATAGAACTGACTTTACTTTTTTTCAGTAGAGTAGTGCAAGGCAATTAAATTAGAAGTTCAGTAAATACATAATGAGTACTACCTCCAGCAGTCGACTTGTTTACTGTCTTGGCAGGGGGTTCCACCTTCTGTCGGGGGAAACATTACCTTGGAATGGGAGGTGGATGCAGGGTGACTGACCTCTGTCAAGAAAGGTTAAGTTCACCTCCCTGAAACTGTCTCACTGACATGTTGTGTCTTCTTAGTTGTACAGCCACTGCTGGACCCGCGCTGAGGAATTACCTTAGTTTCCTGCAACTTCAGTCTAAGAATGGGATTTCTGGGCTGCAGTTTTGAAATCTCGGCTAATGGTGAGTAAAACCTAAAGTAAACAAGTGAAAACAAACTTTAGCCTTAGAGGAACAGTTTGTCAACCCCAGTCTCCTGAATGAAAGTCCCGTTCTTGACTGCCCATCTTTTTATTCATGGTTTCTTTATACTAGGAGCCTTTCCTCTTAATGTCAGTCTTACGTTTAGGGGAACAAATATTGTAGAAGAACAGACTTTTGGGGAAACAGCGTTGCTCAAAGAGCCACTTTAAATGACCTATTTTTTCTGTTTGTGTACGTTACCTTTATGTGGAAGCATTTTCTCCCCTCATCTGTACACTCACTGCATTCAGTTGCCTCTTGCTGAACCACAAAAGCCCCGTGACTCTGCCAACGAGCCAGCACATATCTGCTATTTGCAATATTTTTTATTCAGGTGTCTGCAGTGACAGCAGCGCTGTCTTTGCTGGCAACTTGGCTTCAACGTGTGTCAGGGAGCAAGCATGAGCATGTGTAAGGCACCTGATCAGCGTACCAGTCAACTGAGGTGTCAGTTGTACAGAAAGGGATAAAAACAATTTGAAAGCACAAAAAAGTGGTGTCAGCTTGCCCAAAGGACTAAGTTTACATGTTGGACTGAAACATGGCATATGCATTTAACTATGACAAGTCATTTGGACATTTGTATTGCTTGTGTCAGAGACCATTTGTACTGTCAAAAAGCATTGCAGTAACAGAAAACTTGCTGAGATTTGTCAAACATTTGCCAGGTTATGTTTGTTATCAGCCAGGTATGTTTCACCAAGGAAAAGTGGTTACAAAAACAGAGTGAGTAACTGAAGAGTTCAGGGCTTCAGACATAATAAACAACCACTAAATAGTTGGTCTAACTTTTAATCCATCGTAAGTGCCGTGAAATAGCTGTGAGATCATGTGTTTCGGCATGAAATGCTGCATGTTGGGGTGGAGTGACTTGACTTTTGGCGAGGCCTGATTTGAAAGGTCTGTTTGAAACTGGACAAAAGCAGGTCACTGACATAAGCCAATGAGGATGATTTGCTTTTTCCATCAGATAAGGCTGAAACATTTTGCAGAGGAGAAAAAAATGGCAATAAAATATGCACATCTGACCCGTCCTGATACTGCTAGTAAAGGAGCTGCTTCGGCAGAAGGCGTTTAGATTTTAGATCTTTCTAACAGGGCAGACTGCACAGTAACCTTGCCAAAACTACATTTTAAGGCTTTGCAATTTCATTTTCGTACTGTAATGACATTAATGCAAACCGATGGCAGCATGGAAAGAAAAACATAATATCTACACTAGAAAATCTGTAAACCTCAGTTGACTGAAGATTTAGGGCTGCTTGCAAAATAAAATTTGGGATACCTAAAAATTACGTAAACTACTACTGTAATGCACCCATGTAGTTTCAAACCAGCAGATATATGCCTTATCTTTAAATGCATATTTGATAGGTCATGACTTCATTATTCTTGTTCAGCATTTAACTGTTGTAAGCCTAACGTAACAGCTCAACCCACCAGTGATTTCAGTGTTGAACTCTTCAGGACAACCCTGTATCTGTCTTCTATAATGTTCTTCCTGATCATTTCAGTCTGGACTGATTCCCCAGCATGTTTTGTCATTCAGGTACAGTTCAGGTATGGGCTGCATTAACTGTTTCTGCAAGCTAACACAAATTCTGTACATCAAAGAGCACCGCTAGGACATTAGATTCAATTTCATCTAAACAAATGGTGTGACTTTCTATTTTTCATTGATGAGCGTGGAAGCCAGTGCAAGATCACTACAGAAAAATGTTAATATTTTCTTTAGCAGAGGTCAAATATTGAATCTATCCCCACCCATTTTTGATATGACAGTCGAGGTATGGTTTCAAGTTTGCATAGTAAAGATAAACGAAAGCATACTGTGTTTGACAGGTTTGTACATTTTTGGGTCGGATTCTGTCAGAGAACGGTCTTGACACAATGACGCCGTGAGAGATGAACAATAAGGCAGTAATGAGAACAGCAAAAATATTTTGAATGACTGTTTTATCAGTCCTGGATGGTGGCTTGCAGTAATGAATGGTTCTGAATCCCAAGTTAAGGACAGACAATGCTCTGAATTTGTTGTGGTGAAGAAGAAAGGGAAGCAGATGAAGACTGAAAGAAGAAATTGAATCAAAGAAGATGAAGAACAACAAGGGGTGGACATTTGTCAGGCTCAGGCTCTAACCCTCTTCACAGCGAGACACAAGCAAACACTCGTGTAAAGAGGTAGAAACACTTGGACAGTTATGAAGTGCAGATTTTATTCCATGAGATGACGTTTTGGACCAGATGGTTTTCTTCAAACTTCAAAAAAATGAGACAAATCTTATCATTTCTAAAGCTTCTAGGGCACTGCTACAGCCACACTAACATATTTTCATTTTAAGACTAAGCTTTTGGAAGAAAATGAGCCAGACAAAAATTTAAGGTGTGTTGCATAAATCATTTCTGTGCATGCTAACACACCTAAAAAGGAATATCACACATACAGCAGATATGTGGCTGTAAATAAGACTATAAATGCTTGCGTTGTTCCAGAAAATATTACAAAGGGGGAACAGCAGTGACAAAAGCAACAGTAGAGATATCCTTAAAGGCACAACTCCTGCCAAAAGAGACAAGGTCATCCAAGACATGTCTTTGTTTTCTTCTAGAATATGGTGACGTACTAAAAAGCCAAAACACGTGTCTGTGTCAGTCTCTGCCCATCAAGACTGAAACACAAACTAAAATAGGGTTAGCTGCATCTCCAAAAGTCTATGTTTTAAGGGGTTGTAATCATCTGATGAAGAATGGATGCTGGATGTAATTAGAAGTTAAAAATGAAAAGGGTGTGGATGTACCATAAGTCTTACACACTTCTATGTCCACTATGTAGCAAAAACAGCTCATATAGCCTTAAACCATATGTGTAGAATAGTAAAACAGCAAAGGAGGGAGCAATGTGACTGATTGGTTTAAGGAAATACAAACAAGCCGGAGCTGTGCTGCAGAATGGTCTAGCTATGTGAGACAACTATTGAAGCGACGCTGTGTGTAGTTTTTGTTGGAATATAAATAAGGATCTTGTTGGGTTAGGGTTGTCCCGACCAAATTTGAGACCAAACCTACGCCCTTGGCTACAGCAACCTTTTAAAAACACATATTTCCAAATGTTGTAACATCAGCAAACACAGGACAAATGCGGAGTAAAAAAATCCAAAACAGGCACAATGTCAAATACATATGAAACTGAGAAACCGAAACGAATCATAAAATAATCTCGGAATCTTGTCTCTCCCGTCTTCTTTGAAACAACAGGTGATATAACTGCTGATTTAAAACCCCTGACTGTTGGTGCACCAATTAGTGCGGTGTACATTTACATGTGTCTGGGGCTCAAGGACACTCGTAGATCATACTGACTCAAGTGGGAGCCGTTTGGCCTGGAGCAGCACAAATGAATTATAACAGTTTCCAGCTCTTACTTGGAGGGCCCCCATGTTCTGGGGATGAATCAAGTTCCTGCACTGCCAAACTGTCCATCTTAACAAATCACCTTTGAACTCAGCCCAAAACTCATATTTTTCTGCAAACAAGAAGTAAGTGAGTGAGATGACACCTTTGATGCTTTGCAGGTAGTTGGTCACAAATCAAAGCATTGGACAAAACACTGACCTGGTCATGGAGCTAGATCAAAAGTCAGAAGATTCTAATAGTTTGTTCAGCTTGAATGTGTCAGTCCATCAAGGAAATGTGTGAATATTTTACTGGAAGAATGAAAACTATGTCCTGCTGATACAAGAATCATTAGGATTTATCAACTGGGAACCATTAAAGTCTGTATAAAATAGTAGTTGAGTTCTTTGAGTTTGGAGAAACACGTTGACCAACCAACAGACAGTCCTGTTTTGCCATTTATAGAGATTTTCTGCTCCCAAATAATGAACACATGGCACTAGAGTTGTCCTGCAGCTGACCTCCGAGATGCCAGGTGTGTACTGTCTTTTAAGGCTGGCTGTGTGTGTTTGTCTCTGTGTGTGTTTAAGTGTGTGTGCACATTTTAAAAGAGAAACATGAGCCTTCTAATTGGAAGTAAAACTTTTGTAGCATGTTTTCATCAAGTGCCTCATATCGAAGGAAAGAAAAGAAATATATGCAGGCGATTAAACTCTTACGAGACCTAAAAAAATACCTAACAACTTAAATGTACTACTTTAAAAAGCTGAACTTTCATGTCTACAAATAGATTCCTAATAATGACGTTCTTTTAAATGGCAGAAATCTCTCTTTCGAATCAGTCGTTCCATTTGTCAGAAAGTCAAACTGTCTTCTTGTGAGGGACGTGGCACCGTGACCTCCACATTAGGGAAGCACTCTCATCTTCAGATTTCCAGCATGTGATTGAGAAACTAAAATTCACTAATCAAAAGGTGATGTTAAGAAGAAGCCTCAAGACATGATGGGAGATAAAGAGGGGGGGTAAAAAAACACCACAACTCTCTCTGGTCCAAACATCCTGCTCTTCACAAACCAAGTGAAGTGGTCTTTGTCCGTTTTTTTCTCCTCCACACTATTTGCTAATGAGGACTTGGGGTCAGTGTAATTGTTACAGGAAACACCGCACTGATCAGAGGTGCAATTTGAGGGAAAATGAGGTTCTGTCGGATGACCTCATCTCTTTGGTCGGTCCGACCGAGCCCTGAGGCTTTTCTGATTTGTCTTCTTGGGTCAGCAGCACCACATATGTGTGGATGAATGTGTGTGTGTGTGTGTGTGTGTGTTTGTGTGCGTGTATGTGTGTGTGTCATGAGGTCAAGTGAAGTCACCACGAAAAAAAAAAGCGAGGATGAGTCCTGGCGGGGAGCTGAGATGATTAGACCACCTACAGATGATTCAGCACCCAATTGAGGTGATTTACTTGATTTTCAGCAGACCGACTTCTCTGTCTTATCAGAGTTCTCACAGGAGGAGCGCTGATTTGGGATCTTTGATTAAACATAATACAGCTTGGTTTAAGTTAAGTTGATTAAGGATGAGTTAATGTTGATATCATTCTTGTTGTCGAGAAAGACCAGGGACCAGATTCACGCAGGGTCCTCCCTCAACGCTAGGAGTCCTCTGAGATGGTTTTCATAGAGCGGCTGTTGCTGTGGATGACATCATGTTTCGTGAATGAACTTATTCCTTATCACACTACTGGCTGGTTGAAAGGTGACTGGTCTGTGTCATTATTAGTCTCAGATAGACAGATGTTTTGCATACTTACAATGTTTCATACATGAAACTAGTCGGGCAGAATGATCGTTTCCCCTACAGCAGAATTCTAATGAAGTGCAGCCAGATCACTGTGCAGCACAGAATTGTGTGTCTGCAAGTGATCAAGGGATATTTCTTCAGATAGCCAAAAAAATACAATAATAGGGTAGTTCATGCATATATAGCACAAATTTGGCCTTTAAATCCAGTGATAGATAAAATTAGTGTTATTACAAAGGCAATCACCATCTACATCCATGTTTAGGTGTGTTTAGGGTCTGTGTATTTTGTCACCTCTGCAAGACATCCATGTATAGTTCGAAATTTGTGTCCATAGTCATGTAAGGTACTCCATGACATACATTTTGTAATATCTCCATGTCTGACAGAGTCTGTTTTTTGTGTCTGTGACTACACAGGCAAGGTAGCAAGGTGCATGTGCATCCAAAAGAGAGGACTTCAAGGCTGAACAAGTTCATCATAGCAACATAACTGTGTTTTTTCTAGTGGACAGGTATCAGAGAGTTTTGTAACACCTTCATGGCTGTTACTGCATTCTTTGATTTGTCAGTGAGGACCATCTTCACCACCATCTAACTATACTCTGGCTACTGAAGTGAAATCTTTAAACCATTTGTTGTCATTGCACGTTTCTAAAGTACGAATGCAAAAACATGCATTATCGGCAGCAGACAGGGCTGATTGAGAGCAGATCTTAGTCACTTAAGAGTTTGCTGGACGATGTCTAATTTCTTTCAGACTTATGAGGTATTTTTACCACTAAAATTCTTTGTGAATATCTCTTTCTGCTAAAGTCAGGAGTGGCATGCCCACGACTTACAAGCGGTTCTCCTCAGTCAGCCAGTTAAGAGCTACTTTTAGCACTAGGGTGCTTCGTGAATATGACCCCAGGTATTTGGAATATGACCAACTCCTACTCCAAGCTTGAAATCAGAGAAGAGTGACTCTTCATCAAGGCATGGCACGAGGCAACTATGTAACTGATTGCACTCATGATATCATCAAATGTGAATGAGGAAATTGAGCACGGGGCTCATTTAAGTGATAATTTTGTAGGATCATGATCCAGATGTGATGGCAGGACACTTCTGTAATCACTGGTAAACTGATTACCATGCGCAAGATGTGACAGAGCAGGTTAGGTGGTGAGGCAAATCATGATCTAATGAAAAAACTGTGCATTAATTATGCAGAAATTACATAAAACAAAGCTAACAGGAAAAAAATGACTTTGGTTGAATGTGTTTCAGGATGATTACAAGGATAAGAAAGTGGCACATATGTTTCTCACTTTTCTCTCATTTTTGCTTTTCTTTTGTGAGATAATACACTTTTCCACGGTGAAGGATCCAAAAAATATATACAAATGTCAGAATCTGAGAAAGAAAAATCAGTATTTGGTTGAACTGCTCACTAATCACAACCACAATAACGTTCTAAGTTTTCATAATTAGCCATTTGGTCATTTAGGGGACACATGCCAAAGGTATTTGGGAACTACTGGTCTAATTCCACTTCTGATGGCTTTTAACATTTCATTACTCACATTATTTTATTATTTTATATTACAATTTAAGGCGCCAGTAAATGTTCAGCTTTGTCTTCTTTTATTTTGTTTGCAGCAAAGAATTTTGATTTGTAGAATGTTGTTGACAGGAGAGAAAGTCATCATCAGCCATTGATATAATAGTAGAGTCCAATGGTTTGTGTCTAGATTTAATTAATGTTCCTGTCAATCCAGTGACTCAATTAGCAGTTGGCATGTTCGTAGCTATACGTAGCAAGCAAAGGCCTGAACAGATAAAAAACTGAATGCATTAATTCCAACTAAGCACTACCTATGCTCACCTCCTTAGTTGTTCTGACATATTGCATTGAAAAGACCATATTAGCCATAAAATCCTTTCTTTCATTATGAGCCTGTGTTCACTGAGGCTTACCATATAAAAAAAACAAGTAATGGAAGCTTCTGAAAGAATCCCTTGTCCGCGTATTTCACATGGAATAGCGTGCTTTAGTTCTCCTTTAATCATATCATCTTTGATCCACCCACCTTAAAGGCTCTCACTCACAAATTCTCCATTAGTTGGGAAATGTGTGCACTGGACTGGTTGTCCTCGCCAAACCTCCACATTTACCAGCTGTTACCAAGCCCGACAGTAGAAGAATATAACCAGACAATAGGTACACCCAGCATGACTCAGGTCAGGGGCTGAGTTCAAAATCTGGAATCTTTGATCTTTGTGTCTTCCTGCAACAAACACAGTTTTATATCAAGTAAAAGAAACCGTTCATTTGATCAGTTAAAGAGACACAGATGACATGCAACAAGGATCAGAGGACAGATAGAAATCCAGGATGTTGTGATTGTATGATTGCATTTCAGTCAACAGTGCCAAACACTTTCTATTTAAGATCACTTATAGATTTGTGCTTTAACAGACAGTTAAGAGATGGGAATGATATGTAACAAAGATCCAGATATCCCAGGACTCAAAGACAACATTGGATTATAAACACAAGACGAAACCAGACAGGAATCTGTGCAAATAATTCTACTGCAACAGCAAAATGCAATTTTTTTTACTTCTTTAAGATCATAGATTTTTGTTTTTAGAGAAATGTATAGCTTTGTTTAGCCTAGTTGCACTTAGTTGAAGTTACACAACCAGTGATGAGAGATGATTGTTGTTTTGAGTTGGGAACCACATATCTAGATTGTATTAACTCATAGTCAAAATAATTTTTTTGAACTATAACTACATATTTATTTAAGGGAGATATACACTGGAGAAATATCCCTGATTCTGATCGTTCTGGATCAATCTTTTCCACCTGTTACTGAGACACTGATCTGATTGTTTTCTTGGATCTTGTTGAGGTTCTGTAGGTATCAGCCTTGTATGTACCAAACACAGAAACCCCTTTCAACTGCCTAATTTTTGTGTTCTATAAATCAAAAAATATGCTAAAACAAAACTTTATTTATGAGAAAACCTGAGTATTTCTGCAAATTGTGTTAGGAATTTTAGAAGTTAGTTAGACAGCAAGTCTAGCATTGAGTCGCGTAGCCCCTGCAGCCACTTGATAGACAAGGACATGTCAGTTTCCACCTCTCAACACTGAACAAACATGCAAAACCTGTGAGCCGCCAAAACTCTATCCCAGTTAATCTCTGAGACTACATCACAGACCACGAAGCGTCCAGACAACCCCCAACCCAAAGCCAAGGGCAAGCACGACAGCACACCTTTGACTGTGGAGAGTAAACAGGGGAGAGGGGAAATCTATATTTCACAAAGCAGGCCCCGGCACTCAGGGCTTGGCAAAAGTAAACAATAGCACTAGCAGGCCCATAATTGATGGCACCGTTCCTTTCTATACAGTAAATAGATGTCAAACAGTTGTGGAACGCAGCAACCAGATTACAAAAGATTTGCAACACCCAGGATTACAGAAGAATGCCCTCCTTTGATCTCACACCACTTAGCCTTGGATTCCCTGTAATTACTCCAAGCAGCCGCTTTCTTCAGCACAACCTGGAAAATGATGTATGGCCTTTAACAATTTTTAAATTTTGGGGGGAATTAAGGGTGCAGGCTTTGGTTTTTGCACATATTAGTGGCCGAGAACTAAGGGGACATTTGGTGCAAAATTTAAGAATTTATTTTGCATAGTTTTAAAAGTTTAGAAGATTTATGTATAGATGATGTAGTAGATATCTTTAATACTGTTTTTGTTGCTGGTCTTTGTCCCATTAAGACCTGACAAATAGCAGATATTATATAGTGTAATGTTGTTAGGTTAGCATTTTGCACCTTCAAAATGTTTGCTAACTAGCAAACAGCTAACCATTCTGAATTTTTAGATCTGCTAGAAACAGAGGATGGCAGCTTGTCTATAGCTTAGTCACGCCACTTCTTTAGTTCAGACTGAAAAAACTAAACAATGTAATTGATTTCAATGACACCAAATGCATTCCTCCAAGATGAATCATAATTATAGATTTGTTTATACCTCAACCTTTCCTCCATTGCCACCAGTATAAGTACATCTGTTAGATGAAATGACACAAATTTTTACATTATTCCCATGTATATGTGCCAGCATAGGGACCTCCTGTCCATTTGGATCACTGATAAACACAAAGTAAGCCCTGTATCATAGGCAACCTCCGGCATCATGTCAATATGTGCACGTAAAATGTCTGATGGAATCATCCCCCCTGAAAAGATACAAAATAGAGCATTGTAACACGTGGCAAACATAGTGTGCATTTCAACCCAAACCAAACCCTAAACCAATATTTACAAGAGGATCAAACCATGATCCTCTTATAAATAGTACAAAGCAGTTTTGGTGTCCATCCTTCACTAACATGGAATGAAAATACATATATCATGAAAAGTGGAAGCAAAAGTCAAAACAAGACTTTAGTAAAACCATACTGTATTGATGGTCCTAGATGGGACTCAAACTCAAGTCTCATAGCTGAAATGCTGCAAAGCGACACCAATGTCAACACCTCTAACATTTGTTACGACCGGCTCTGGATGTCGCAACAAAGGAGGAAATGCACAGAAGGTTTCAGTGAAACAAAAGATCATTTATTTATAAAGAAACATAACAGTGGGATGTGGTAGTTAGAATCAGTGGTGTGTGAAGGTGTGTGGTGGTAGTGGAGAATGCATAGTGCGTGTTATCAGTGTAAAACAAAACTGAATTCTACCAAAGACCCATGGCTGGCTAGAGATGTGGAGTAGATAAGGGAGGCAGCAAACAGTGGCAAAGCAGAGCAAAGCCAGAGAGCGGCAGAGCAGCCAAGCCCCCTCTGGCTCAGTCAGCTGACTTATATAGCCTGATGCATTCCCCAGGTGTGGCTGGTTAATTGATGATAGCTCCGCCCAGCTGGAGACCTGCAAGCAGAGCAGTACAAGACCAAGGCCCTGGGGCCGTAACCCCCCAAAATCAGCACCTAAACAAAAAATGAGCTTTCATCACTCCATGTATAGCTTCACCTTAGTGTTTTAACAAAATATATACCCAAAATATAAAAAATCTCACCACTAGTGTCTAAAATAGCCCCCCTCTCACCCTCATCCATCCTCAGCAACTGGATCCTTGAAGCTATTTAAGATGACAGATGGGGACCTAGTGGGGTGAAACAACAGAGAGTACAAAAAACACCAATATATAAACCTCACTAATGTGACCGAGACAACGCGTCTGCCACCACATTGTCTCGCCCTTTGATGTGGCTAATATCTATAATTTTTCAACTGAATGTAAAATGTGAAAACTACTAACACTGGAATTTTTCACATGAATGTAAGAACTGACCCCTATCATTTTTCTTTCATGTGTGCTAAAACCACTGTGTAGAACATGAAAATTTCCGGGACAGTGAGGTGAGGTAGCTTACAACAACAAACAGCTTTCCTTAGAATTGAAAACATCCCTTAAAAATTCCACCCACTTTGACTTTAAATTCTAGTTGTTCATTGCTTTTCATTTCATAAAATCTGTATGTTACTAAATGCCACCTAAATGTGTAGTGACTGGTGTCTTTTTCCACTCGTGAGTACCTCTGCCGCATATCATTTGTGCATTATGAATGTGTTGTGTAAACACAGCACTCATCATCTCTTCCTGTGTGTGTCAGTGAGAGTGAACACTCAGCGTCATGAAGACGGCTCTTGCAGATAGCCTGCTTCCACCGGCAGCGAGAGGTGGTGGCACAGCGGGTTGGTGATCTCAGCAGTTGCATGCTACGGAAGGAGATGGCAAAGATAGATGAAAGAGTGCCTGCATATGACTGGGAGAGAAGAAGATGAGACAAGGGTGAAGTCTCCAAAACAATTATTGACACACTAAGTGCAGGCAATAAGGGTCTTCTCTTCTGGGTCCTCATCAAAGTTCTTTACAGGAGGCCAAAAGGGATATAATGCGCCAGAAGGCTTGAACCAAATCGCTCTTGGGCATCAAAGGATTGCCATTATCTTACACAAATACACATGCACGCACACACACATTCTCGGAGGCATCTCGGAACAGCGTAGTGCTTTGATGTGCATTTATCTGAATGTTGCAACCTGGTGTTACAGGACAACTGTGTTTTAAGCAGTCGACCGAGCTATGGTTAGCTGAAGAAGATTGATACCGATATTTCAATGAACGTAAAAAGCAAAGCAAAGGAGTACTCCTATAATGACACTAAATAAAACTTGAATAAGCACTTTAAGTAGAGATCTGTTTATAGTTTGTGGTCCTTGATGTAAAATCTGTAGCAGCTCCTGATATTAAGGGATGTCTTGGTGCCAGTGACCATGTAAGTACAACATTCTTCATTTGAGTTCACTTTAAGGGGTGGCTGTGGCTCAGGTGGTAGAGCGGGTCGTCCAATGATCGAAGGGTCAGCGGTTCGATTCCCACTCTGACCTAGTCATGTGCTGTTGTGTCCTTGAGCAAGACACTTTACCCGCCTTTGCTCCAGTGCTGCTCTCACACTGGTGTATGAATGTTGGTGGTGGTCGAAGGGGCCATAGATGCAGATTGGCAGCCACTCTTCTGTCAGTCTGCCCCAGGGCAGCTGTGGCTACAAATGTAGCTTACCACCACCAGAGTGACAATGTGAGTGAATGAATAATGGATCCATTGTGTAGTGCTTTGAGTGCCCAGAAAAGCGCTATATAAATCTAATCCATTATTACTTTGGGACCTTTGTTGGATCTCATTACCCTTCTCTTTCGCACCATTTCATGTCTGCTTTTCACTGACTTCTTTCCATTCAATACAAAAACATCTAAAGAAACACTCAATGGAAGAATCAGTTAGTAACAGTTTAATGTTGCTTAACCGCTTGACTGTGTTTTCTTACCAGGCCTCATAAATATCCAGAATTTTCCCCAGAACTTTGTGCAGAATATAAAACCCTCTGATATTTCATTCAGTTCATGTTTAAAACAACTCTCCACTAAAGGCCCAAATGGAAATTTTAACAGATGAGGGTTCGTTAGGTTACCAGGCATCTCACCTGGTAATGGCAGCCTGTGTCTGGCTCAGGTACTGACTGCTTGTGCCATGCCTTTGACACAAGCAGTCAGTAGAATAAAACCATTTGCAGAAGTGTGGTTCTTGGGTTCTGTGCTTGTGTGTGTGCATCCACATGCATATGCTAGTGCCTTTGAATGAAGAATTTACTATACATTTTTCGATAAAACACGCAAAGACAAAATTCAAAACACATATACTACCGTTCAAAAGTTTGGGGTCACCCAGACAGTTTCATGTTGCTTTTATTCATGTGCTAACATAATTACACAAGGGTTTTCTAATCATCAATGAGCCTTTCAACACCATTAGCTAACACAATGTAGCATTAGAACACAGGAATGATGGTTGCTGGAAATGTTCCTCTGTACCCCTATGGAGATATTCCATTAAAAATCAGCCGTTTACAGCTAGAATAGTCATTTACCACATTAATAATCACTTTGTTGGATTTCTGATTAATTTAATATTATCCTCATTGAGAAAAACTGCCTTTCTTTCAAAAACAAGGACATTTCTAAGTGACCCTAAACTTCTAAACTTTACTGTATGCATTATAGAGCATAGCAGGCTAACACATCAGTTCTAATACAAGACTGAGAAAGTCTGATATATCGGTCTAAGCCTGGTGTAGACGGCCTGTAATCACGGCACTCACCCAGCCTGCATCCTTCTTTGGGATTTAGACGATGCTTCCTCTCTGCTGAGTTTGTTATCCCTTCACCCTTATTCTCTTAAATGCCCGTGAAGATAAGATGGCTGCGTGATAAGTGAGCGTGCACCTCCCTGCACAGAGCAGATACAGTACACGACAAGAGGAGCAAGTGTGCCTCCGCTCTTTGTGGGTCTTAAATTTCAAAGAGAGATCGGTGTGGGCACAGGGAGCCGGGAATCTTGCATGAATGGACCGAGCGAGAACAGTAACGTTTTAATCACATCACGTGAGAGACGAACAATCATGAAAATCAGACGGTTGATTGAAAGTTATATCTTCACAAAAGCTACTGAAACTCTGTTACGTAACATAGCCTCCATAAATAACATGATTTGTTTCTTATTATGAGTGTGTGGATTATGAATACAAGACATAAATCACCTTATCTTAACATGATTGTGCAAAAAGGACAAAGAGAGAGAGTGTATAGTCTTTATTGCCAGTTTAAAGGAGTCAGTGAGAATTACTCAATCTAGTAATGTAGTATTTTACCAATTTAAAGTCGTATCTTACTATTTCTTCCACTGATGATGCAAATTTGTTAAGTTTATGAGGTTTTACTTCTATTACAATTGCACAATCCTCCTCATTTGCATGATTTTTTGTATTATTTTACATGATATTTCTATTATTTTATGGCCTATGTGGAGAAAAGTTGAAGTCCTTAGATAATCCTGAGATAACCGAAATGCTTGAAAGTTATCACGGCTCACTGCAGTTTGAGCGCGCATTTGTGTGCACATACACACTTTACACAAAGCTGCACACACACACACACGCACGCACACACACACACACACACACACACACACACACACACACACACACACACACACACACACACACACACACACACACACACACGAGTAATGAAAATTCAATAGATGACAGACAATGCTCTATTGTGCCACATTAATAAGATTTAATACGGGGCTTTCTTTCCCTCTGACACTGGCAGGCTAAGTTGTTCTTATTGGCAAACTAATCTTATCTCAGCATCTTCCAATCATGTCATTCATTAGTTAGCCTCTGGCCTATTTAAACTGAGGGCCGCAGTTTTCAAAGCATTTCGGCACGGGTAATAAAATGTGGGAGCCGCATTTTAAGAGTAAAACAGGGTGGCACTGTGTGTTCATACAGTAATCTATTTTGTCTAAAAAATCTAATTACAGCAGCACAAAACAGAGTGATGACCAGAGTGATACTGACTGAATATCATGTGTGAGACATTACTTGCATGCTTACTTTAGTGTAACAACAGCTGATGTCAAAGACTTGATGATGGAAATGATTAAAGTTTCTGCACTAACCAGCAGGGTAGCTCCATATTACACACACATATGCCTTCTAAAAACACTCCTCAAGTAGATATAGTGCTACAAAATCCTACTAAATTCACTTTTTAGGAAAAATCTGCAGGATATTTTTACTGTGCTGATGAGGGATGTGAACATGTTGTCACACAATGCAAGATGTTTCTGGATAGATGTAGAATTCTGCACAATTTTTTCTTTTTTTGAGCTACTATTAAACATTTTCCCTATGTTTTTGTCTGTCCATTCTACTGACATTTTGCTTTTTTTTTTGTTTTTGTCTTTACTGTGTTTCCTTCTCATTTTACTCCATGTACTATCAATTTTTAGTTTGGACTGCAGAAGGTTGCTATTGTTGCACAATTTTTCTTCTGTGCTCTTTACTTCTGTACATGCTGTCAGTTATGCTTTGTTGTAAGTGTTTCAAAGTGTATCTTTAACAACTTGCTGACAGTGGATGGGAGTTTATTGATTGCTGGTATAGACTGTGTTCATTTTTTCTTTCTCTGCTGCTGTTGGTGCATGTTTGTGCTCATTTATGGATGCAAGTCTGACATTTTATGATTTGTATGGGACCTTTCTAGCACTGGGGACCAGACATGACAATGTGCATTTTAAGCTACTGATCTCATTCATAATTTTACTGCTGACCTGTAGGCACTGTTAAAGTCGAATTAGCTCACAAACAACAATAAATAAACTAATAAAAATACAAAGCAATGGTCTAGATGCAGTCCGTGCTCTCTCTCAACTAATCTGATAACCAAATGCAAAAAGTCCATGTACATATTCGATGGCTCACAGCACTGCCTTTATTTCTTTTCTTCTTTTTTCACATGATTTGATTCTTTTATTCATTGTCAGTGCATGCTGTGCAATTTCTGTCACTCTGTCAGCACGTCTTGGCAACATTTCCTCACGGAGTCAAATTCCTGTGCATGTATTTTTTGCAGCATTTAAAGTGATTCAGATTGTGATATTGGGAGTATTGTGCCAGGGGGAGGCCTAAGGGCTTGCCCTACATCATTCATTATGCCCTTGCCCATCAAGCAGCACAAGCTGTACTGCTTTGGAGCCATTCCAAGAGGGCTCTCGTCATTAGCTTGCCACTTGGTGGCCAATTGCTGGAGCAAAGGAGACAAAAGCTGCAGTCCACCCCTGCATGCTCTGATTGCTCTGAGAGAGAGAGAGGGAGGGAGAGAGAGAGAGAGATCGGAGGGGGGTGGAAGGATAGGGGCCTCCTTTTTGGCATGGCAAAACGTAGATTCCTATTTCAGGGTGGTTATAGCACAGGGTGTCCAGGTCAGAGGTAAACTGGGTCTCTATCAGCTCCGGGACTTTTCAGATGATTCAGTTTGAAGGAGTTTGCTCAAGCATGATTTAATTAGGCAGAGTAACATTTAACATTCAACTCAAGGGCATGCGCAGAGAAAAAGCTTAAATTCATTTCTTTTTTAAATTTCTGTCACATTCATTCAATGGAAAACAATCCTCAAATTCTTCATAATAGCGCTGTCGTTGTAATCCTGGCAGGTGTTGTTTGATCCCACAGATAAACTAATCATTTCAAATAAAAGTGAATGACTGGTGAAATAACTGTCAGATTTGCAGGCACTCCAAGAAAATAGGGGATCTTTTGTGCTTATGATTTTGACATGAAGTAAAGACAATAAATGAAAGGCCTGGATTCGTCTTGATCCTCTCCCATCTCGTTGGCTCTTTTGCCTCTCACTCTCCCGACTGGTGGATTTTACCATGCTGTGATCCTCCTGCGCCTCCAGGCCCTCCAGTTATTTGGATATTGCGTGGAGTCAAAGCTCTGTCAATCAGATAAGCAGTGACCTCGCAGGCCAAGCAGATAAGACGTTACATGGCAAGAGGAAATGGCAGACAGCAGGGGACACAAGGCCTGACTATGAAGGCTCGGTGAAGCGAGACTGATCACAACGGTTCTTCACACTCAAAAACGCTGCCAAGAATGAAAATATATTGCTTGCGCCTTTTCTGTTTTCCAAGTTATATTGACAAAGTCTGATTTGGACCTTGCTGACATGTGCATGTCTTTTTAACTAAAGAAAAAAATCCCAGTGAGCAAGGTGCTACACGTTTCCGTAAGATAACGGTGAACGGTGAAGAGCATTTTTAAGAATGAGAGGAGCTTTTTAGAATTTTATATTGAACTTACAAGCCAATATTGTGAAAAAGTTCTGAGTAATTTTAAATATTTCAGAATCCAAAAGAAAATTACATCAACTGTTAGTTTTAATTATCACTGATAAAAACCCATAAACAAAACATTAATTCCAGATTTAACAGTCTCAATAAATGGCTTGCATAGACATTTCAGCTGCAGCAGAGTCACTGAGGTGGTAGAAAGGAGACAAACTTGCCAGTCATTCCATTACACTGGGAAATTACAAAAGGATGAACGAGGGGCGAGTCTTTGTTTAGGACTGCAGCTTTTGGGTGGTCTGCAGGTTGGAAGCCCTCTGGGAGGGATCAAGGAGACGTCCACAAATAATACCAATAAGACGACCTGTTGAAACAGGGTAGACACTAACTCAAATGCAGCTGAGCCACAGCCAAGAATACATTTTCATCCCCATTTTAAAATTAATTTTTCCACAAAGCTATTACTTTTCAAGTAAATAATTGTGAGTAATTTTTGGAAAAACAAGCTGGCTCCAGCCCACGTCTGAGTAAAAACCTCAGTTATAGACTATTACATGTATAAAAGCACAGTGAAAGCCTAAATAAACACCCAAAATGCAGCACAACACTATAAACTGTTAATTTAAATAATTTTGCCCCAAATGCATCAGCCACATTATTATCTGGGGAAATGTTTGCTGAGCCCACATACTTTTTTGATTTCAGCACCCTGCTTCGTATTCAAACACATTTGGGTCTGGGAGCTGCCCAGGACGACCACAGCTCTCTGCTGCAGGCCACTGAGCTGATGGCTCAGTTCTTTTCTCAAGAGACCCTTGATGGTTGTTGTTCAACGAGGGGAGAGAAGTACTCATTCAACCCTCCCAAACAGTCTGGGGGTTCAAACACTTCAGTCACAAGCTCTCCTCTAAATGAAAGGGTTACCACTAGAAAGATCAGACATGTAAAGCCAATTCAACTCAGTTTAACAGTGCTTTTAGTTCATGACATTAAGTTTTCTAAACTAATTTCCTTAGTTTGCATTAAACACATCAACACATTTTCTGTATATTTGCATTTGCTGTGCTTTACTTCTTTGTGCACTCTGTGTCTGTTTATTTGCCTTCGTTACTGTTTCTTTGATGCAACATAGTGATGGTTTTACTTGCTTCAATACCTTTTTATTCAATTTTCAATCCTTCGTTGCTGATAAGGTAGTAATGAAATATACATCAAAGTGTTTGGCAGAACCTACCAGACCGAATGAGACTGTGGGCAGTGGTGAGATCAGACCGCCCTCAGTGATGCCTGAGTGCAGTAATCAGAGGATTCAGGTTACGAGTCCTACTGCATTCTGTATGCTGATGAGGACTTTGCTTTAATACATGTTACTGTGATGTTTTTCACCCACGCTTAAGGTATGGAACTGGATACTGTCTCGCATGTCAGTCTGAACCAGTTCCAGATATATGTGCGCACCTTATCAGCAGGCTTCTAACATGTCAGCTGTCAGCGACAAACTGCATAAAACTACAGTCTGCATGATTCTGTCATAAGCAGGTTTCCATGTGCAGTCAAATAAACTCTTAATCAGGCAATAAGCATAGGAATATTTTGTCAAAGACTTAACTGGAATAAGACATCAATGCTGTTTGTGTCTGTACTGGATGAAGACGCCTTAAAATCTGGGCCCACTAAGCAACAGGTTGGGATATCATTCACAAGCATTAAAGGCATCTTCTGTTCAACAATTACATTAAAATCCTGAGTGCATGAATGACACTTCCTCCTGTGATGTCAAAAAAATATCAGGAGATGCAAAAGACTGTAAAAAAAAAAAAAAAACAAAAAACGAAGCGAAGTGTGTGCCTGCAGTGCCCCCTATTGTTCAAACTGGATAACAAGTTAATAAACACATCCTGTCTGTTTGCTGCAGGACCAAACTAAATAAAAACATTAAGAGTAACTATTTGCATAAAAACGTAGACATCAAATCAAACTCACAGACTGTAGATATTTCCAGTTAAAAATTACAAAAACAACTGATTTCTTTTCAAGACACAAAGTACTTAATGGCTTTAAATCTGAGGGGATGTATGACATTTTTTGCATGTAGCACACATAACTGTATTTGTATAAAATTGTGCAATACATTAAAATAATATATTAGAGAAGTTTGTAAACCATTCGATTAATACAGACATCGAACAGGCAAAAGGCAAGTAACCAGAAACAGGGAGTAAGGTGACATTTACAAGTCTTTATTCTAAGCTTTAACTGCTTTTAAAGTGGGAACAGTGGTAAAACCTGTTGGATTTAACATTACCCACTAAAGATGTTCCTTTTGTTTCTTTTGTTTCAAAACATGTAGGTTATATTTCAGTTTGTAGACCCTACCTGGTACTGAGTATGCCTCTGTGGAGTAAGTTATATAATTAATCCACATCATGCTACGCAACTGTGTCTTTGTGCAATCTTATTAAGCAGATAATTAAAACAAGTTTACTTATATAGAACCAATTCCAAAGCCTTAAAAAAGCCATCGGGCCTGATAATAGTCTTAAGGTCAACTAAATGTTAGATCTGATGCCAAGAAAGACAGACAGAAATTTTAAAAAAAAGTTTGTTTCCAATATATACTGTGTATACATACAGTCTATGTTTTCCAATTACACATGCAGTATTTTTTGAATATCAATAAAATATATACACAAGAAGTATGGTTAAATGATATTTAAATTCCTGACCAAAAAACCTTTTGTCAAATCAATGTTTTCCCAAAACAAGCAAAGAATTCAAGCTAACTGGCTAGTGTTTGAGCAAGTTAATGCAGCATTATGTTGTTAGTGTAACTTAAAATCAGCTAGTTACACTTTCAGATAGCATATTTTGTATTTTATTTTACTGCTGGTAAGTTATTATATTATTGCAATAAATGACAGTGTACATTATTTATCAGCAATCTAACATGATCAAAGTGAGAGAATTGGGAGCTTCCCACCTCAAAAAAATGGTGTCTCCCCACAATATGGGGGCTGAATGAAAGTAGGCCCAGGGCCCAAAAATGTGTTCGAGGCTTAGTTCTGGTGGCAGCGCTGGTAATATGTTTTAATAAATCTCAATCTCAGACTCACGGGGAGCACATTTCTCATTTTTGTCCCTGACTCAAGGAGCTATACCTGGGAATATGGGTTTGTGGAAACCACAGGGCTTCCAGTTCATCTGTCAGACAACTGTTCACATTAATAAACTTAGATTTCTCCCAGTTAAACAATCGCTGGTACCAACAAAATATAAGACCAAAGGAATTCACCCTGAGATCTGTTTATTGTTTCCTTGTAGAGGAAAAGAGATGATCGTGTTATTAGAGTAGTGCAACATATTTTATTTTATTTTTTATTTTTTAAATTTAATATAATTTTTTCTTTTATTCCATTTTTAGGGTTTGGATATCCTTGAACACTTATTTGAACAGAATATAGATTCTGATATTGTTGTAAAGAATAATGTTGGAGATGTGCACTCATGTTGGAATAAATCCGCATTGTGAAGCAACCCCTACTTGCACTGAATTGGAAATATTTTAGAAAAACACACTGAATTACAAGACAAGGCTAGAATTACATGATTTTAATAGTAATAGGTCGTGATCTAAAGTGGGCTGGTCTGAGACATGAAAGTCCAGGGCTGAAAATGAGTCCCACTCCGGCCCTGCATATGACTCTCAGTAAATAGTTTAAAAAGTTTGTGTATATATTTTGTGACAAAACAACATGTATTGTATTATTTTCTAATGTCAAAATTTCACATCAACATACCAAACAAACTACTTCTTTTGATTTAAAGTAAACAATAAAGCGATTTAAATGTTATTAAAAATTAGAAAGGTACCCCATTATGCAGTCTGTTTGTAAATATAACTTACAAAAACACTCAAATTTGTGACACCGTTTTCAAATAACTAAATTTAAAATTTGGAGGTTTTTTTTTAGATAAACTTGTGCCAATACGACATGTAGGCTTGCAAATAGTAATTTATTTATTTATTTATTTTAAACTTGTGTTTGGAGATGAAGTTGCGTCTGCTTCTTTTTTTAATATTCGCATTATTAATTTATTATTCTGTTTTTTTTTCTCTGTGTTATATTTTGCAGTGCCTCAACGTGCAGAAATGCCACCTCCGGTTTACCCGGAAGACAGCATAATTCCCAAAGATGGCGGAGCAGGGTCCGATGGCTATAGCGATGCGGCTCCGAAATCAGCTACAGTCCGTCTACAAGCTGGACCCGCTGCGGAACGAGGTGAGTGGCCGTGCAATTCGAGCTCGTCCGCACAGGTGGGCGAGCGTACGGGGAGTCAAAGTGGCGCAGGAGCGAGTTAGCGGCACGTATTGAGCGGTAGATCGTTGTCGTCTCCGCGGCGCTGATGGAGAAACGGAGAGACGTGCTGAGCATGCGTAGACGGCAGCAGCACGGCCGTGTTGTTCTGCGGAGCAGCGTGCAGAAAGACCCGCAACTAACTGAAATTTGGCCACTTTTCGGACAAACATTCAGCTGTTTTCCGCAATTTACTTGCAGTTGAAGCAGTATGTGCTTGAAACGAGGCGCTGAGGGCCGCTGCGCTCACGGGCTTGTTTCTCGGTTTGTTGTGTAATGAAGTAACGGCGGTCTGTTTGGAACTACCGTTTGAACACACCGCGCTGTTCGAAACGCATCAGTTCGTTTATTATCGCTCATTTTGCTGTTGTGGTGTCGCGATGTTGACCACAACTGCCCCAAAACGTGATAAACCTCATCCCACTTTGCTTTCAAATTGCGCCTCTCCGTTCACATTTCGCTCAGTTTTTCCGCAATAACCTCCTGGTCCTCCTCGTTGGAGAGCTTTCTTTGCCCTGTTAGCATTAGAAAACATCTGTTTCCCACAGAGGTCAAAGGTCAGGATCAGCCTTTGCATCTGGTTAAGATTCTGTGTTTTACATAAAGACACCTGTGATGGAGAAAACACTTGCAGGTTGAGTTTTGTTCATCCTGATGGGGGGGAAAAAAGGAGGTGATCTGTTACACCTCAGCTGCCTCTTTATTAGTGAATTAGTGGAATGAAATTGCATTTCAACCAAGACCAACACAAGAAAGGAATTATGACAGGACAAAATGCACGTATCATCAGGACAGAACACGTAAAAGAACCATAAATCACTGTGTTTGTAGAAAAAGTGAGTAAGAGAGGTGACTCAGTGCTATATAAATAGTAAATATAGTTTAAAAAAAACATCCCTGGTGCAGTGCGTCCGGTTATATATAGGAGCTAGAAAGGTGTACGCTCGAAAACATATCCTAGAAGAACCATACATCACTGCATGTGAAATACTCAGAGCTCAAAGTGGATCACGCTGAAGGAAAACTAAGCGATAAATATAGTTAAGTACTGTTTTCTTAGTTTTCAGTGCTGTGAGTAGTAGCTAAAAAATGCTTCCAAGCTATCTGCTATAATAGAGAAATATTTCCTGCTGTAAGTGGGGCTACTAGGGGAGTGTAATGGAGTGGAAACTGGGATGAAATGAGTGGATGTGGGCAGAAGTGAGATGTAATGCACATTCTGCATGATGCACTTCAATACAACTGCTCTGTTTTTTTCCCCCCTGTGATCCATGTGTGTTCAGATTTTTGGCCACATGACAGAAATTTTAATTCAATTGTGTGCTCTAGCTGTAAAGTGGGATTTTTCTTGGTGTTTCTAAGGTTATTCCATGCTCCTGGAATACTTTTTTTCATTTGTGTTTTATTTCTGTTTAGTGTTGTTTGTTTTACTACCTTTACTGTGTATTTTGGTCTGAATGAACTGTAAATATTTTACACATAGTGGTGTAACGGACCAGAGTTGATCTGTGATCTGTACACATCCATTTCCACACTTCGGCACGTATGTGAACTGAGGAATAATTGCAAAGTTTCACTATAAAATATCTAAATACAACTGAAGTTGCTTGTTAAGGCAGCTATAAGGGCACTCTTAAGTCCTCCACTAATACCAATGCTCTATCACACAATTTCAAAGATAAGTGACCTTGATCTACACCAGATTTTATTTGCTCATGCTGCATCCCTCATCTGAGTTTCATAAAATTCTGCTTGGTAGTTTCAGAGTAATCAGACACTCACAGTTCACTTTAGCAAAGATTTATCCCGTAAATCTTTGCAGAAAGAAGATGCAAAGCAGTTGTGTGCACAGGTGAATGAATCATGTTAAAAGTAGCTGTCAGCGACGTGGGGCCTCCGTTGATGGGGCTTTTTTCTGGCACATCCTTCAGACGCTGGCTCAGATTGGGATCTGCCGAGTTGAGTGGATGGGTCAGTGCGTTGGGCTCTTTGTCGTGTTTCTTGAGCTGTTCAAGCGTGGCCCGGCACATCGTCCTGCTGGGGGATACTGTTGGTGTTCGGGGGTGCCATTTCCATTGTCATAGGGGGATGTGCTTGGTCTGCAACAGTGCTTGAAAGGATACGTGCCAAAGTAACATCCTTATGAGTGTCGGTAATCAAGGTTTTGTCAGCAGAACGTTGCATTGTCACAAGATTATCAATGTTAGTCGCTTTACTGTCAGTAATTTGAATGTTGCGAGTGGCACATTTATGACAGACAAGAAGAGAAAACTTTGTAGAAGTAGAATTCATTTCAGAGGCGGTTATGTCGAATTGCATAGTCGTCCAATAAAGTGGATTGGACGGGCTTAAACTCCTTGTATTGGGAAAAGGAAGATGAAACATGCAGACATAAAATCTGTGCAGGTTGATGTTAATGTTCTAGCCATCATAAAAGTGTTTGAGTTTAAATTCAAGTTACTATATATTATATAATCTTAAAAGTTTAGTTTTTAATCATAGAATACAGGAACGGCTCCATCCTGTTCATTTTAATAGTAGACACAGTTTAAAGCACTTATCTGTTAGGCCTAATGAAAAGCTACCGAAGTAAGTGAACATTCATAGAATCGCTCTTTCACAATCTTTAATAATCTGTCTTAAAAGGATACACACACATGTCCATACTAACATTGAAAAAGTTTTTCTTTGCTCGCATCAGTTCTCAGCTTTTACAGTGTGTTTAACACCTCTTTGTTTGTCTTCCCAGGAGGAGGTCAAGTTGAAGATCAAGGACCTAAACGAGCATATCGTCTGCTACCTTTGTGCAGGCTACTTCATAGATGCCACAACGATTACAGAGTGTTTGCATACCTGTGAGTTTTAACAGAACTCTGTACTACCTATTCTCGTGGTATTAATTTGCACGAGTCTTTCTCCCATTTTAAAAGAGTAATGTTCAGGATGTGGTCATCAGGTTGAAATGAAAAATTCTCACTTTCTCTCTTCGTCCTTGATAGTCTGTAAAAGTTGCATTGTGAAATACCTGCAAACGAGCAAGTATTGTCCGATGTGCAACATCAAAATCCATGAAACGCAGCCCTTACTCAACCTCAAACTGGACCGAGTGATGCAAGACATAGTCTACAAACTGGTGCCTGGACTACAAGAAAGTAAGAAAAACAAAGGCGTTCTCTGCTAGTTGTTAGCTGTAGTTGAAGGTACTTAACTGTCATTTTAACCCTGAGATACACAAGTGATTGGACCCTACACCCTGTATAAAAATCATGTGTTTTTGTGCCATTTTTGTTATTTTGGTAAAGAATGATATTTTGTGTTGTATTTTTGTCCACACAAGAATGATTTCATGTTTAAAATGTTTATTTTTCATTTTATAACACATTTTGAACGTATTGATGATTGACAAAGACGACACAGAACAGCAATAGGAGAATGTCAACATCCATTTTGTTGACATTTTTCCCCTTTTTCCTCAAACTGTTGTGACTCTTATTCCCTCCAAGTTTGTGCACTTCATCACCTCTTGTATGATATTATCGGTGATAAAGAGCTTGGGGTAGTAACGCAAAAATTACAATTTCTTTATTTCTTTAAAGTATAAAAGGTAACTTAAAAATTTTAATGGAATGATATCAAAACATGTTTTTTGTGAAATAGCTGGAAAATAACATGATAAAAATTTTCCATTACAAAGATATTGCAAGAAAACGACCTCACCGGGTCATTTTTGACCCACTTATGCATCCAAGGGTTAAAGCAGATCTCTTCAGTGCACATTAAATGTATGTCTGACATCTGTTAAACACACTCAGGTTAACTATTGGCCGCCTGTGAAATCTAGAATAAGCTGGAAAAGCATAATTTTAATAGAATTAAATGTTTATTTACAGCAGTGGGCTAACTGATGACTTGATTGTCTTGTCTTTGTGGTTTGTCCCATAATCTCTACGGTTGTATTTGCTCAGGTGAAGACAAAAGAATAAAGGAATTTTATCAGTCTCGAGGGTTAGAGAGAGTCATCCAGCCTACTGGAGATGGTAAGTCTTCTTTTTACTGCTTTGTCTGCTAACTCTGACTTCGGGTTGAATGGGGTTTATACAAAAAGAGACTTTAGTTTTAATCTGGAACTTGCCACATCCTGTAGTTTACGGTGTGTTCTCTAGTGCCAGGCCCAGCTGTAACCAAGATATAGAGGAGTTATGAGTTAGTTGTAGGCTGAGTCTCATTTTGGTTTCCTGAAAGACCATGAAGAATGCCAACTTTTGATGCAGATTTTTATTTGAAGTCCATCTTTATATATGCTGGAGCCTAGGTTCTGCAATGACCAGATTTACAAACGAGTCCTCAAGTTCATCTTCTGATTTCACTGTTCTACTAAACAATCATTATTTGTTGCATTGAGTCTTAAACACTTTGTTTCCTGTATTTGGCCTGCAGTTTGCAAATAGTTGCATCTCATTTTTTAAGCTCGGATAAAATGCCGTGCCCATTTATTAATGTGCTAATTGATGCATATATTCATTTGTAAAGTTAACCCTGATTTCCTGTCTCTGCAGATGGTGTGCCAGATGCTACAGGTTTACCTTACACAAGCTTTGACCATTCAAAAGCTCACTTCTACAGATATGATGAGCAGGTATCGCTGTGTTTAGAAAGGCTAAGGTAGGCTACACTCTTACACACACACACATTAACATGATGTGTGTGTGTACTAAAATATTTATTTGATACAAAACCGGTAAAACAAATATTAAGGTGAATTCAGTTGTATAAGGAATGCAACTCTGTTTTATCTTTGCAGTTCGTCGCTTGCTGGAAAAGATAAGACAAAACTTACTCTTCAGGTGAGTCATTTATACCAATAAACTATCCTAGATCCATTCAGCATTATATTTCAGTAAAAGCCTGTGTGCTTGGTGAAGTTGTTGAGCTCTTTATAGATGCTTTCAAAGCAACCAAAACACGTCTCCAGGGGAACATTTCAGAGTGTCCTTTTATTGTGGGCAGTCTAAGGCACACCTGTGCACTAATCATGGTGTCTAATCAGCATCTTGATATGGAACACCTGTGAGGTGAGATGGATTATCTCAGCAAAGGAGAAGTGCTCACTATCACAGATTTAGACAGATTTGTGAACAATATTTGAGAGAAATGGTGATATTGTGTATGTGGAAAAAGTTTTAGATCTTTGAGTTCATCTCATAAAAAATGGGAGCAAAAACAAAAGTGTTGCGTTTATATTTTTGTTGAGTGTAATTTCTACCCGGAGCTGCTAAGCAAATCCATGGTACTGTGACAACTGCAGAAACGGCAGAATTCAGCACTCAGAGCTGTTTAGTCTGGCTGCTGATGAAGCCTTATGCTCAGAGAGAGACAGGGGTAAGTGGGAGAAGTCCACCAGTGAAGCATATAGTCTGTCTTCATTTCCCTCCCTTCTCAATGTTAAGGTGTTTTTGGCCTACATGTTATAAAAGTTCAAGATGTTCTGCAATGTTTGTAGTGATTAGTTTGGACTTACAGGGACCTAAAAATATCAGTTGACAGTTAATGTGCTGTGTGATAAGTTGTCACTCTATAAATATGTACACTGGTGCTATACTCCATCCTTTGGGACAAACAAGCAAATCAAGGATACAAGAAAAATATAGATGGCTCTTAAAACGTTAAATTCTATCACTACGAGGCCCACTGCAGATTCTGATGGAGCATAAATTATGGCCCATTTATGACATGATGGCAGTTATTCCTTACACAACACAAGACTCTACATTTATTATAAGGCTACATGAATGTGATACTGTGGTGGTACATTCATCCTTTCACTGTTTACTCCTGCCTGCACACACATTTATAACAGGAGACAGTTTTCTACTCCATAAATTTATAATACTGACTGTCAAGTGGTCCCAGGGTTTTCATTTGTGTGTCTGGATCCTTTCAGCAGGCCCATTTAGTGAAGGATAGATGTGTAACAAGGGGAGTGGAATTGCTTTCTGCCCAGATCAGACACAAACAAGGTTTACTGAGGGAATACTTTAACTAAAGCACACAACATCCACTGTCCCAGTCTGCATGTTATCAACACTTCTGCAATGACTGTGTTCCTCCAGCAGAGGGCAGCCTTGTTTAACAAGTGTACTGCCAGTCACCTCAGGCTAAGCCATCAGTCATTTTTCTGCATTTTCAGAGCAGAGAAGTTTGTTTGAGGCTTTTAATCTGGTTTTGAATAACATTCAAAAGTAGCTTTACATCACATCAAAGGATGTGTTTTAAGACTGTAGTGATCTGGTGACGACTGTATGTGGTGTTGCATCTCCATTCACCCGTGTCCTCTTTGACCAGCCTGCAAAGTTAAAATGTTGTTTATTGTTATATCTAATGTTTCATTATGTAATCGGAGCATGCGGGCTTCATTGGTTCCATTCCTGCCTATTTATATGCAGTTGTCTTTCACTCTAACCTCTGTGTGAACTTATAAAATGGATTAGTTGATCAGGATAACCCTTCAGAGTATATAAAAACAAAAGGGTAAACACGCTCTTGAGTGTTGCGTCGGATCAGCTTTCTAAGGCGAGCCGTGTTCTTGCAGCGTTCTGGATTCGGCTCTTAACCTTTGTTACACGCGACCCTGCATGTCCAATCGCACTCCCCTGTTTTTACCGAGGTGTAAATTCAGTAAAGCGAATTTCTGCCTGCGCTGTAGAAGAAATACTGCAGGCTCGCAGCGTATTTGTGGGTGAAAGGAAGTTTAGCTTTGTGGCTTAAGAGTGCGTAATAAGTCAGCTGGGACCGGAGACGTCCAGCAGTAAGCTGGGTTTTTCTCCACTGTAAATCTAATTGTAACAGGAGTCTGCCACACCCTGTTGAATCACTCTTAACCTTGTTAGTAGTTTACATGTCTTCTGTGCTGGAAATGTGTTCTGTCACCTTTTTTGTTACAGAACTGAGAGTTACAACACGAGACGCTGAACTTTGGAATATTTATATTCATTATAAGCATTTAAATATTTTAATGCTGGCAAGAAACGGCAGCATGAAGTTGTAGTTTTATGGCAAAACTTCAGAGATGTTTATCATTGCAGATTTTTTTTTTTTCTGACGCTTCCATAATACCATCATATGTCAAACTATTACTATAAAGCAAATTCACAATCTAAAACATAAATGAGGGATATGCCCAACTTGCTACATATGTAATTTGGATGTGAACCTGCAGTTTTAGCTAAATATTTCTCTAAATAGCTGCTCCATGGTTGCAAGAGTTGGATAACAAACACAAGTATGCAGCTAGTTGCGATTTATTGGAATCACTTGTTTGTGTGAGCGTGGCAATGACTGATCGTGTTGCTCGTCTACAGTTTTACGTTGCATTGTCTGACCTTGTCTCTGCAGCAGAAGTTTGTTCGCTGTTCTGTCCGAGCGGAGGTCAGACACCTACGGAAAGTGCTTTGTCATCGGCTAAACGTGGAAAAACACCAGGTCAGTAACCGCTCCTGTTTTATCGTCTGAAGCTAAATGTTACGGTGCACTTTTTACATGCAAGTAGCATTTTCCTGTATGTCTCTGGTACATATCAATGAGGAAGATGTTCTTAAGTTCTGCTAATCTAGGATTTTCGCCAATAAAATAAATGTGTGAAATAGTAAATGTGTTTATCTGCTCCGATCACAGTTCTCTATGAATTTGTTCAACGTTGCCATGACAATGGCTGGGCAAAACTATTTACTAGTAGCAGATGCCTTATAAAATCATCTACTGAGGCCATATTTCTGTTAGGTTTTAGCAGCATCCTCACGATAAATACCAATTTTTAAGGTAACGTGCAGTCAGGCAACATTACTCCTGCCTCATGCAGCATCTTGTTGTTTTTAGTAAATAAATACAGTGTAAACAAAGGTATTCTTCTCATGTGCTGCTTTTTGCATTGCACTGACCATCTCTGACTGATCATGAAAATGAATCCTTGTCCAGGTTGTTGCACTTCTATAGTGAATGACTGACTTCCTATGGAGTGCTTCACACTGCTGAAGCTTTCTTAAAGTGGCTCAGATTACATGTTCCATTATAACAAGCTGATTAAATATAGTGTCTACATGACAGTGGCAGTAAAGTCACGACCGAGTTGCCAAAGTATGTTTTTCAGCGAAGAAAGAGAGGGGCTTGTGCTTCCTTCTTTTACCAGCAGCAAATGGCTTATTAAAATAATCACAGATGTTCCTTTCACATCTGTTTGTGTGGTCTCCCTATAGGTCCAGATGTTGTTCAATAACGAGTCTCTGCCTGATCACATGACCATGAAACGGTTATGGCTCTCACACTGGTTTGGCAAGGTACAGTACAGCCACTGTCAGCTAGCGCCAGCAAATGTCATACATTCCTTCACACTTGAACAAATTTTCTTTGTACTGTGGTTCAGTTAGGACATCCGGAGAAAGCTCACTGAAGATTAACAAAAATTAAACCTAAACTATTGCACTGCCTTGTCTTACTCAATTTTATATCATTGTTAATGTAAGGAAGCACTGAGTGCATTGATAGTCTGAGCAGACGTAGGCTAATGTTGGATTGATATCAGTGATAAATAGCCTTCATGCTGTGGTCTGTATATAGTATATTTACACATACTTCACTTTAAACATTTCCACTTGTAATATTTTCAATGTTTTCTCCCCTAGGCCCAACCATTAGTTCTTCACTACACCATCAAGGACAAAAGGACCAGATAGGATTTTTTTCAGTCGGACGAGAGCTGTACATATTTTGTACAATACATATTCTATTTTAATAGTGTTTGTGTACATATACTTATTTTCCTTGTTTTGTATTTTTGAAAATAAATTTTAAATGGTAAAAATATAACTTTGTTTCAGTGACTGAGAAGACGCTCTCATCAACATCTAAACGGTTCATTTGCTGAACACTGATTAGACTCATGTTTGCTGCTTATCTGCCACAGTAGTCCTAATTACAGCTATAACGCATGCTAGCTTTGTTTGATATTTTCTCCAAAGCTTTGCCATTTTGTATGATTTATACAGAATTGCAGGATAATTGTTTTTATGGACATAATTTAATGTGTTCACATGACTGAGCGACATAAATTCTACATTTCCTGTTGAATCTGACAATAAGGAAAACGTCAACGGCAGCAAACTTTCTCTGAACTCTGATCCACAGTCAGATAAGAGAATAACTTGAGATTATTAAAGTAGGGCGACGAGATGTGAAGCAGAAAAATACTCAATTTTTTTTTATTAGTGACAGTTATTCCTATCTTATTTTTGCTTCCAAACCAATTAAACTAATTTACAGTTGAAGGTAACTTTTTATTTTTTAAGCAAATAGCCAACAAACTGACATCTCTAAAGTACACTTCAGTATTTTTATGGAGTTGTTTTTCGTTTTGGCAAATTCTTAAATTACCGTCAACAAAAAGCCTGGATGCTGCATGTGAACGTTAAAGGCTAAAATCACTGATTGCATAAGTATTCGCCCTCTTTGAGTTATAAGTGGAATCCGTTTTGGCAGCACTGTCAGCCCTGAGCCTGTGGATATGTCTGCGTCAGCTTTATGCATCTGGACGCTGCATATTTCTCCATTCTTCTCTACAGGACTGCTCAGGCTCCGTCAGCTTCCATCGGGACTGAGCGAACAGTAATGTTAAGGTCTTGCCAGGAATTCTGGACTCGACTTGGCCAGTCATTGTTGTTTTAAAGCCATTTTAGTCCACATTTGGCTTTACGTTTGGGGCAGTTGTATTGCTGAAATAAAGCTTCTGGTAAGTTAGTTCTTGTGCAAACTGGAGCAGATTTTCCAGTAAGATTTTTTTCTGTTTTGCTGCACTCATTTTTGACATTCCCAAGTTTTCTGGGATCTGCAGAGAACAGGCTCCCACCATCAGGCCTGTTCGCTAAATACTACACTATTGTGGTTGCTAAAATGATCGTATTTTATTGACTAGCTTCAGACTGTGTAAGCTTCTTCAACAGAAAGCTCCGACCTTTGAATATTAGCACTTTAGTTGCCTCCTATCTCAACCATGTTGCTGCTTCAGAGTCCTGACAGATGTCTTTGTTTCCTCCTTCAGACGCTCACAGCCCTGCACGAGCTAGATTTACAGCTGTGCCATGTCCTTCCCATTTTTATAATTGACCTTACTGTAATCCGAGCAATATTCAGTGCCTTGGAAACATCTAGTATCCTTCCCCTTGATGGCAGTTCATCACAGATAGTTTGTAATCTTACATTCAGGATTCTTCCTTCTGGACGCAGGTGTAACTAGCATTACTTGTCATGCCTTGAATAGACACAAATCAGTCTGCTTATTGTGCCACTTTTAAAAACTGTGCTGGGGATTTAGGTGTCAAACTAGGGTGGAAGAAAAGCAAAGCAAACTATTTGTGTTTTATGTTTGTTCTAATTTAAATCACTCTTTTGCTTTTATTTGGCATTCAGGGCCTCTTTGATAAACAATTGGGATTCTGTAGAGTAAAATAAGTCTAGCGGCACCTGGTGTTTTCTACTGTGAGGTGTGTTTGTTTATCCAAAACAAATATTTTAAAGGCCCTTGATCTTTTTTGTAGGTTTATTTTAAGCAGTTAATTTTAGCAGCAGCAGTTATTATATCTCCATTATGGTGCAGAAAACACTGTTTTTGTATTTTTTTAGACGGTTCTGCAGATGCTCAGACATCCTGCATTCAGTCCTTTGTATGGGCCGAGCTCTAAAACGCTGGAAGCTGTTGCTCAATAATGCAACTCGATAACGTCTTTTGTTAGATCCTGCATGTCTTACAAATGAGCATATCCATCAAACACCACGCTCCCAGGATTCCTTTTATAAACTTGTGGTCTGTAAGCTCAACTTCAGATAACTCTCATGAGGGTTTTTTAGACTCCAGAGAGCCACAGTATACAGCTGTTTTCACTGCACGCCTCGCTATGATGAGGAAGCTGATCAGTAGATTGAGCGTCTCCTTATCATGACAGACTATAAAACCTTATTCTGTCATTTCACCTCATCTTTTAGATAACTCTGTTTTCTATTCCACGTCTTAAAAGCTACCGAGAAAGTTCAGTGGATAGCTGCACTGTGGAAACTTTAAAAGCACTGCTCCTTTAAAATCATTTTTTTGTCCATTTAGACCCAGAATCTTTTCGTCTTTGCAGGATTTCATTGATCACTCTCTGTCTCACCCTTCTTGCAAACACAAGAGCCCTCCATGATGAGCACTAGGTGGCACACTTGGTGCTTTTCTGGCCTCGGATGAGCTTTGATGTGTGTGATCTTGCTCAGAGTGAAAGGAAAGTCTCTGATAACCCGACACAAGCTGATAATTCACACAAGGCTTGTATCTTAGTCCGTCTCTACTAAGTAGACCGCGGTGTGGCAGCCAGGCCATTCCAGCAGCACTTGACTCGGTTGAATATCTTAAAGAAAAATGTCAAAAACTAAAAAATAACATGGTGACAAAACTTTTTTTGAAACAGTATCGTTCAATAACACCGAGCTGGTGTTTTAGCTCAGGGACAATAATCAATTTTTAGTGTTTATGTGTCTTAAAGGTCAAAGGTTAGACATGGAGTTTGGATTTCAGATGAAGCAAACCTCCATTTAGAAGGCTTAAGGCTACTGTGGAGTAAAGACTTGCCCATTTTCCCAGGTCTGACAGTGAGATGCTACAAACTAAGATAAGATTTCTGCTCTTAGTATGTTTCTAATAACCTTGATAACATCTTAAACATCAATATGAAGCTTCAGCGGTTCCAAACCAGGCCCCTGTGGCCACGTTTATAAATGGAGGACAAAATAATCTCAACACATACACACTGACACACACATCCACATTAAGGCTTTCACCCTGAGACACTTCCAGAGCCTCAGCGTGTCCCCTCAGGGCACTCATGTTGAGAGAAAAAAAAAAAAAAAAAAACAGCAACAATAATCCCCTGAAGCTGTGACCTCTAGGCCAAAATACATGTTTTCAGCTTTCTGTTGGAGCACTTAGATTGTCTCTTGTGGGACTTTAGGGTTTTATTTTCTCATTAAAAGAAAACAAAGAACATCTAAATGTGGCCCACAAGAATGAAGACCAGTGGCTGCTAGTGTGTGTAATTCATCTATGTCACTTAAAGTAGCAGATTTAAAA
This sequence comes from Acanthochromis polyacanthus, assembly GCF_021347895.1. Taxonomy (NCBI): domain Eukaryota; kingdom Metazoa; phylum Chordata; class Actinopteri; family Pomacentridae; genus Acanthochromis; species Acanthochromis polyacanthus. Next base: position 7,609,073 of record NC_067122.1, read on the forward strand.
CACTTTTAAGAAAGACTGTCAGATGCACAAAATTTAGTAATGATTGAAAAAATAAGGAACCACTTACTTATACTGTAATTCAATTAATACATTCTATAATAATAAACCTGACTTTGATAGTAAAACGGATATTATGTTTAAAAGCAATATAGTGAAATACAGGTAAATTATAAGAATATGACTGAGATAAAGGTATTAAAGTGGGTTATTACAATTGACAGTGAAGTCAGTATTTTCCAAAACTGGATGTTCTTAATCCAGTAAATAAGACATTACAGTCACAGCAGGAGACTTCAGCGGGTTTTCCTCTGACTTCCACTCAAACATCCATCCTCTACATTTCCCTGCTGCCAGTCCAGAGTGTCTCCACAATAAAAGACCTACTTGACTTTTCAACCTCCACGATTCCAGCCGATTACTTCTATTGTGATCTGCAGCCTGCTTTGTTTCTCTACAACTTGAAAAAAAATCGGTCCTAACAAGCCTGTGGGTTTCCCTTTTTAGTCTCACATTTGGTCAGATATCTTTAAATTCTAGGCGTAGTGAAGGTGAGAGTGAGAGGGCCTGATTTCATTTTGCGTTTTTCCAGTCACCCATGACAATTGTCAACAATTGCCCTTTGTCAACAAAAATAACTTTTAAAAAATTAAATAAAGAGCTGATTCGCTTTCTAAATATGAAAGGATAAAACGCTTATTTTAATTTTTGGGATGTCTTAAGAATCTGCATTGTAAGGATGAGAGAAATTCCTTTAATTTTATTTTTTAAATTCTCACTTTAAAAAAAAATCTATTGCAATATCAAAAAAAATTAAAACCTGCCTTTAAAATAATCTTAAAATTTCCTCTTAATAATGTAGTACCTGAGTAACAAATACTAGAAATGTGGGTCTCTAAAGTAACAAATGAAGCGAGCTTGAAATATTGGAGCATTTTGCGTAATTGTGTGCGTAAAAGGAGCTGTAAAATGGAATTTGCAGGCCGGTTTATATTGAACAGCAGCTCAGTGAAATCTATTTTGGAATAAATAACATTTCTAGTAAATAATACTAAAATGACACCAATCCCCACCCTCCCTCACACACACTCACACACACAACTTTTGATCCGGGTACAAAACTGTTGCAAATGATCGGTGAGCAGCAGCAGCAGCACGTCGCATTTCCACTGCCTCCCATTGAGCTTTATTCATTAGGACGCTCACACTCACCCATTTGCTATTCATGGGAGACTTTTTTTCCTCCCTCTCTCCCTCTTTCCAAACAAACCCGAGTCAAGAGTGGCAGATGCGTGCCATTATTGCCCACGGCTCGGTGGAAGCTGTTTTCTGTAAGGCAAAGGCGGGTTAACCTAATCAATCATGTCGACTAGTTGTGTTAAAGACGATTCATGGAAGGAGGAAGAAAACATATGGCGCAGGGGTGGAGGAGAAGCTTTTCTTTAACACCGCGGCCAGACCGGGACCTTCTTGTGACAAGATGTATTCAAAGCCGGGCGAAAGAATGGGAATAAAGGCGGTGGACGGCTGCTAATTGAAGTCGTGGCACTTCAAGGCTGAAAGCAGGGGTTAATTATTCAAAAAGTCCCATTTTTACCAAGCGAAGCAGATTTTCGGGTGAATATTTGATGCGTTTCCTGAATCTCCCAGCGCAAATCCATGCCTGATTTTATTCCTATAATAAATATATTAAGCGAGTCTTTATCTCTTAGGATTCCTGTACAGATTTACAGAATGCAATGAGGCCAAAGTAGTATTTTTATGCCCCTAAAATATATAAACAGCCCATTTAATTTGTATTTTTAAATGTGAACACACCACTAATTCATCCCTCAGTTGTTTTTAAATTCACTATCGTTGTTCTTTTATGTGATCTTCTGCACAGTCACACATCCAATCTCGCCGAAAGCTTCTTGAAATATCATATAACCTTTATTTACATAGATGCTGATTAAATAGAATGTTACAATAAAATTATCGCATAGGATGTTTGATCTATATACAGAACTCAGAGCGTGGAAAAGTTTGCAGTCGGAACTCATAGTGGTGCCTTCTTTACGCAGCGAATAGGCCTGCATGCTTGCAGAGACACCTTTCTGTCAGGGCAGGAAACAAAACTACACTTCAGGTGGTGGGATGGACACATCGAGCCCAGGATGTGTGTGTTTTTTAAAAAAAGAGGAGAGAGGGATGTGATATAAATAATTGGCAGATCCGATTCCTTTAACAGAAGAAAAATAGGTGGATAAATGGCAACCAAAAGTAATTGCACAACTTTGTCTGCCCCTCTTTCAAAATGAATGTGTAATATTAAAATGTATATTAAAATGTTTACACAATTTTCAGCCTTCCAGTACCTTAACTGGTCGGTCTGTATGAAAGGAAAACAGACATTCCTCAGTGAGACTTAAACGACAGACTTGGATGGCTTTACAAGTCCGATTAATAAATTAAAACGGAGAAAAAAATAAAACAGGTGGGGGGGAGAAAAAAAAACTTTCCCGTAGTGTTCATATATGTATATATTCTCCTTTTGTCAATATCCGTGCAAAAGTTTGGGAAGAAAAATGTCCCCGTTTTCATTTTCTTTTATTGTTGCTGTTTATGAAAATCACAGAGCCCCCTGACTGTCAATCGTCCACCTCGATCTCCTCGTCGTCCTCCGAGAATTCATCCGTGGTTTGGTCTCTGGACGAGGAGGGGGACTGTGGGAAGGCTCTGTGTCCTTGAGAGGTCGGGGAGACGCTGGGCGACCTGGCCTCGGGCCCCCCACCCTGGGGATCCTCAATGTTCTCCATGGTGACGAGCTTCTGCAGGGTCTGTGGGGTGATTTTCTTTAGCGACTCCACGTCCGCTTTCATCTCCTCCAGGTCCCTCTTGAGTTTGGCCCTGCGGTTCTGAAACCAGGTGATGACCTGCGCGTTGGAGAGTCCCAGCTGCTGCGCGATTTGGTCACGGTCGGCCGGAGAGAGGTACTTCTGGTACAGGAACCTCTTCTCCAGCTCGTAGATCTGGTGGTTCGTGAAGGCCGTCCGCGACTTTCTCCTCTTTTTCGACGTCTGCCTCTGTCCGAAGGCGTTTACATGCTCACGACCTTGGAGGGGTTGGAGAAGAAATAAAACATACAGGAAGGATGAAACAGCCGCCAGGGTCGCTTTTCCCTCAAACTCCAGCAGCAACAGAAGGCTGCAAAACAGGCCTGACCTCGGTTTATAGGCTTCATTTGTCCTTTCACTCGAAACATAAAACATTTTTTATTTAATATAAACTCTGCTGAAGCAAAAGCCTTTTCTGGGTAGCACCGAGATGATCATTCTCAAGTGCTGTCAACGTTGTCAAAAAACATATTTCTGTGAAAATGAGGGAAATAATCGTCTAGTTTCCACTAGCTATATCTTAAAATGAACAAGAATCTATCCAAATAGGACTCATTAGGCACCAATGTGTGCGCAGTGCCACAAGAATCTGCTGCAAAATAAAACTAAATGTGTCATTTAACTCAAGTTTCCCCGCAAGTCATGTTTTATCCAACACAACACTGCATGCAGCAGGCCCTTAGAGCTAAATCACTTTTCTGACAGGATGCAGATATGCTTATTATTCAGTATATTAACCAGTTTTGTAGTTGATGTGCACGCACATTTGCATGCGTAAATGCTCCGTTTCCCTTCCTTATCTCGTATTATTCACACATTCCCACACAGCTGTCCTTGCATGTCTACATTTAAAGTCAAAACAAACCCAGCTAGCAGCGATAACAGCTGGGAAACTCAAAATAATTCTGCTTGTTTCACTTCAAAAAAATCACCTACATATGTATATTCTCTCTATATAAAAAAAATCACATTTTGGTGGAGAAAGTTTGTACCTTCTGCTGCTTGGATCACGCTCACTTCCAGACCCTTGAACGTTTTGCTGGCCAGCTCCTCCAGCGCGCACAGCGGAGAGGACGGCGTGGTGATCCCGTTCCTCGCCGAGTTGGAGCCCGTAACTTTCTCCAGCACTCTGGGCGGACAGATACTCGCGACCGACTTCTTAACGGAGGGTTTGTTTAGGATATCCTCGATACTGAACGGCGTTAGCGGCTTGTTGGAGTTGGCCGGTGGCGGCAGCTGATCCAGGGGAGCCCGTCTCCTCTCCTCGCCGCTGGTCTGCAACACAGAACCTGCCTTCATGTCTTTACTGGAGGTCATCGCAGTCCCGAAGAATCGCTGCTTGCAAAAAAAGTTGGTTATTTCATTCAAATGGCGGATCCACAAGTTCTCCTCCGGCGTTCGGGCTTCTCCTGGACCTCCACTATATTTTGACACTTTAAAGCCGAATGCTGCAACTTAGCTCGCCTGAGAGCTTTCCTCCGAAATAACCATGCTTCGGGCGTAGTTGTGAAGGCAGCCGGACTGTATTCCCCCTCAGAGAGTCGCAGGTCATCTGCCAAGCTCCATGTAGATCTTTAGGAAGTAACAGACTGGAGGGGGTGAATCCCTGCAAGGGGAAAAAGCTTTCTCGGGCACCAAGAAAAAGAAAGCGACTGCTAACGAGTTATTGTTGATTGGGCGAAGTTCAATTAGAGAAACACTACGCTACTTGCTGACCCGCTGCTGCGTCTTAAAGGGCCGGACCATAATAACTAATTGGACGTGGGGAATAGGAGGAGTCTGTTGCTGCCGAGGAGAAAGATGCCCTGAAATGTTTATGCATCTGTTTCCCTCTGCTGGTGTGTTCTTCTAGAAAGGGAGAGTTGATGGCCATTAAAATACTGCCACCGGCATCATTCTGTTATGGAAAAGTTTGGAGGAACACTCAGCCAACAATAGTCTCCAGCCGTGATATTCATTTGGGCATTTTCGTGCGTAATTACGCATAGAGCATGCTGCGTAATGAGGACATTAGGCAATGTGCTGCACGGGAATTTGGCTTACAAATAGTCACTGTGACCACATTTACGGACTTGATTTAAAAGCCAGCTTAAATTATTTGTCGACAAATAACGTGGTAGGCGATGGGTTAGGTTTATTGTTTAGTTTTTGAAGCATTATCACAGAAAAACGTTCAACTGTTGTTTTTTTCCCAGATGATTAAGACACGTGGATTATTTTATATCACTTTACTAAATAGTCATCAGCTTATATAAAATTACTTCCTAGATTTTCAAAGATAATAAACAAAAAATATCTTCTAATTTAAAAACAGAAAGTGAAAAAAGTGTCCAGTTTGAAAGCTCACTTTATTATTTTTCTCTCTTTTTTTTCATTTTCGATCATATGGTGTGTTTACGTTCTGTTATTTTTCCTCGGTGTGTCACCTCTGCCCCTGTCTGTCCCTGCAGGTAAGATCCAGAGTTCCAGTGTAATTTAATGCGCCGGCGTGAAACAGGCGTGTAATAAAGGTGACGCCGTGCCGTGGCTCTGCGTCTGAGGACGGAGAATGTGAATTTAACTGAAGGAGGTTTTAGGATGTAAAGAGAAAAACGGATTAGAGAGAAAACGGGGACGAGGTGGACGCCTGGGAGAGCAGCAGGTACGTCTGTTCAGAGGAAACACACCTTGTTGTATTTAAAGCTCGCCTTGTAGCACACTTGTTTGTTGTCCTCACGTGGGTCATATATTCGTTTTAACAGCTGCAAAGACGTAGATCAAAATGTTCTTTTGCAGATGTAAGAACAACAACAACCAAAAAAAAAAAGATTTGTGAGGGAAAGCATCGTTGCTTAGCTGACATCGAAATTCCTTTTCCACAAAATGGAACCAAGAGCTTCTCGTGATAAATTAAGCCCTCGGTTTGGCAGCTGGATTATAAACTGGGCGCAGTACCACCTGCTCAAACCGACCAGAGGCTGAATAAAAGCAAAAAGCAGGAGAAAATAGTGTTGTTTTTTTTTTTTTTTTTTAAAAAAGCACAATCATATTTTTCCTGACCCCACTGGGTAAAGCCTGCCGCCCATGGAGCCACTGCGGAGAGTCTGGTGCCAACAGGAGCATATGGTGACATTGGTTTAGGGACAGAGTTCTAAAACAGCAGGAAATTCTATTATCTGCCGTGGAGGTCCACCCTTTGTGGCTGCTTTGAATACATATTTCTCCATAACGAGCAGGAGTTTGTGGGGATAAATTTAATTAGGGAATTTGGACAGAAACATGGGGAAAAAGGTGCAGGTAGCTGAGAAGATATTTATATCACACTGAAGGTGATTTAACCTGACACTTTTGGGCTTGAATTCAAAATTAGGTTGGAATTTAAAAGAGCTTAAGGGCAGACTGTGGTGAGTGGGTTCAGATTTGTGTGCATTTGGTACACAAAATAAATACATTATTGTTTATAAAATACAAAAGGTGGTTTGATTTTTACAGAAAAGTCTAAATAAAATAAATATAGATTTTTCTTTACCTTTCTTTGGGTGTTTGGGGGAAATAATCTTAAATCTTGTGGCTATTTGAAGGCATCTATTTTTAAATTTATAGATATTATCCTCAGGTCTGCACCATCTTGGAATTAATCTGGATGTGAGAAGAAGGTTCATCTGTTTTACCTGCAGATTTACAGAGGTGTATAAAAAAGGATGAACCTATTCTGAGCTCTGTAGATTATTAACCTCAGATCTAAACCTCCAAACAACGCTTCAGTGGACTTTAAGGTCCGAAAGTTTTTTTCTCTCCCTCTTTGACTTAATTTAAACGTTAATTAGAAGCAGAGCAGCTGACATCATCAATCATCAGCTCTTGAAGGATTTAATTGGATGATTCGCTTCGATTTTACCTCCTATCAGCACACTGGCCTCCTTCCTCCAAAACGTTGTCAGCCACTTCAGAAATTAATATTAGGATTTTCTCTCTGCGAGGAGCAATTTATCAAACAGTAGCACCGCTTTTTTCAAAATTTCCCCTCTCTCTCTTACATTTAAAAATCACAGGTCTCCTGTTAATAGTCAGCGGGGCCAAATGTGCAACGTTTGTGTCGTCCCTGAGCTCGATAAAATCAAAGCAGTGGGAAAACTCCCACCCGGTGAAGGCCAGCCTTTCTGTCATTAATCACCGAATTAATTCACTGCAGCGCAGAGCGAGTATCGAGGAATGCTTCAAGTATCAAATTCAGCCTCCACCGGAGACTCAAAGAAGCTGGTGACAAATGCAGCAACTGCAAAAATAATCCTGCAGAATGTAATTAGTTACAGGGCTGTAACGCGTTACCGCTCATCATTTAGTCCACATGGGCCCTGCATCTCCAGCGCCCCGAATCAGGTGCTTTACGCAAGAAAAATGTGTGTTTTTGAAGCAGAGACTATTTAAAATGCAGCTTTTTTCACATCGATTCAGACAACGTGAAGCATAAGTATTTCAAAAGAGAATAATAATATAAAAATCTACATGAAAGCAATTTTAGAATCACGTTCAAGATGCACATTCTTTCAGTAACTTATATTTTGGGGATTATGCTCAATTTTTTCTTGTAATAAAAGGGGCTAAAATTGCATTTTATTAATACATTTTCACTGCTGTTGTTGTGGAGAATTGAGGAAATATAGCAGTCTATAAAATAGTATCACCTCACTATAAAAACCAAAATACAAACCACAAGTATTTACAGTAATATTATTCAAAAATAGATTTTCATCGGTCATAAAAATAACAAGTTGACTTATAAATTGAGAACCACACATGCTCCCAACCCCACTCAGATGATTTTCGTGTTATTTCGGATTATTCTGCTCATTTTTATCCCCCCTCAAAAAGGAACTCCAGTCGTTTGTATTTCGTGGAGGCCGCGGAGGCTGCGTTTTTGTGTCCACTGCTGTTGCAAAGAGGCAGCTCTCACAGCGCAGCGTGTCGTCCTGTATTATGAAAGAAAACAGCTGTAAACGCCTCTCAGTATAACATGATACAGGAGAAGGCTGCTCGGGGCGCTGTGGGTGTGTTTGTTTCCATTCTTAACCGAGCTGTTTCCACCGTGCGGCGCACCGAGGAGCTTGATGAAGGCGCTGCTGATGAGGCTCCACTGTGCGTCTGAAATAAGTGCACCGTGCGTGACAGCGTGCACCTTTTGTTTTTCACGGCAACATCAACAACTTAAAAAAAAACTGTATATAAAGCATTGTTCTTTTAAATGAAAGGTGGGCTAAATGGCAAGCTACTTGCCATTAAGCCCACCTTTCATGTAAAACAACAATGTTTTGATTTAATTTTCTCCATTAATATGTACAGAGTTTGTGCTGTTCTCAAAAAAAAACAGAGCACAAAATATAGAATAACGTGTGGGTTATTTAGAGGCATCATATTTAATTAGGAAATCAACAGAAAGTCAAAGGGGAAGATTTGACTTTTGTTTTTCTTCGTGCGTAATGGTGATGGCGTCCTTCAAACTCACCTCCTCCGACGCATCACGCCTGCCCTGTACTGTGCGTGTGCGCGTCTTTTAAGCAGGCCAGCGTCAAATTACGAGAGCGCCAGAGTCGGTAGCGGTGTAATTAGAGGACGGTGTCCTTTCCAAGCTGTCCGTGAACGCACCGTGACAGTTCGACGTCGCTCCATCGGCGCACAGGTGCTGATCTTCACAGCAACGCGGTGACGTCGTCACTTCTCATTGGCCATCACAGTCCAAGACATTACGTTACATCACTTCTCCTCCGGGTTCCTTTGTGTCAGGATCAGGTTTTTGTCTTAATATGTTTTGTCAAAAAAAAAGCTGCTGCTGATTGGATGTTTTGGAACGGAAACAGAAGAGCAATTACTGCTGACTGACAGCGTTTTATTCTTTGATCAGTATCAGACTGTGGATCATCACAGTAAGACTTTACAGGGATGTTGAACCTGCCCCTGATGATGTAGATGTCACATCAGTTGCTGTCATTTTTGTGTTATCTTTGCTTTTTGTAGTAGAGCATCAAATCTTTACAGCATCCAATTTGCATTCTCAAGCTTTCACATATTATTGCCCAAAGTTCACACGTGTAACTGGATCTGCAACTGATTGTTACTTTGTAATAGACTATTGTGGCAATTTTTTTTGACCCATTATGTTGTGATTTCTTTACAAAAAGAGTGTAAAATTCTCATTAATATTTCAAATAGCAAAAGATGACACATTTGAATGACCTATTTTGCCAAAAATCTCAGAAACATTAGGTTAGACATGCAGGAAATGTTTGATATTTTTACTTGAAAATTATTGAAACAAATGCACAATGGCAAAATCAAATCAAAACATGTAAAACAAATTGCTGAAGGTCTGCTGAAACTTTATAGGACACCTTTGACCTCTTGCATATGACATACTGTGTACAGCAATGCTCCGAACTGAAGCATGCTCTTTACATTATTTACATACTCAAGTTATAGTGTAGTTCTTGTCTTAAGTCAGAAAACTGTAAAATGCAAAAAACTATTTAGACACACTGTATTTAAACAGCCCTGGTTCAAGCTCATAAGTCACTGACGTAAAGCAAGAATTATTCTATTTTTCACAGTTTTATGAACGTCCGTCAGCACACATCCTGAATCCTTTTCTGTTAAACATAATGTGCTACAATAATCTTTTGCAGTCTAACAGGAAACCTCGGTGCAGAGTGTCTGTTTACAGTGTTAATAACTGGGTCAGAGACGTAGTGAACAAGGTGATGCTGTTACAGGAATGATTGATGAAGAGATCAGAGCCAGTGCACCATGAACATAACACACCTGTTTCCATCATACATGGGTGAAGTGAGCGAACTGGGTTTCTGTTGAACATGCTCTGCTGATCCTCCGTCTTCCACTCATCTCCCCTGACTCACATGTACTGTACCGTCCTTCGCATTCCTCGCAGGGCTGCAGGAAACACGAGCAGCTTCCAAGCTCGAACACCTCTGAGCACAAAGCTGCTGGAGCTTCATTGTGTTCCTTGGCCTGAGCTCACACACAGCCCAGCTCCCCGAGGCCCTCTCCTGGGAGTGGACCGTGGTCATCCTCGTTGCTCACTAATGGCCCACAGGGGCCCATTTAAGATCATAAAGAAGGATGTGTGGAGGCTTTAGGCAGGATTACAGCATTACGGCTGAATGTTTCTCCTGTTTGACTTTTGACTAGCTTCATTATTTTGTAATTATCCCACTGAATGGAGGTACAGAGCAGGGAATATGATACGACACACTGGATTTATACTGTCAATGTGTGTTTGTGGTCCACAGCCAGCTCAGTAAAAAAGGGTAACTAAAATGACCATTGATACAAAATCATTCCGTTCTTCTTCTTCTTATTATTATTATTATAACTATTATTGCACTCTTTCGAATATGATTTCAAAAATGTAAATGCAAGTTTCTTTAACCTCATGTGATGCGTCTAATGTGTTTTATATCTCCACATTAAAGGGTTAGTCCAATACTTTCTGGCTACTAAATTACCGCCTACAAACTGCAAGTCGAGCTGCAAGTCAGCATCTAGTTATTGTTAACAGATCTTAATTCAAATGAAAGATTTTTTTAAACTCAAATTTTTTCAAAAAAAGATGTCAATAAAATGTAACTGCATTAAAAGGATAAGACAGCCTTGTTTCGAAGCATATTTTACCATTTTTTAGTGTAATTCAAAAAATACAAATTGCATTACCTTTTGTATGAGATAAAGTCACTGGTCAGTCTTTAATTCACTACATTACACACACACACACACACACACACACACACACACACACACACACACACACACACACACACACACACTCACACACTCACTTGACCAAATCTATATATAGGTGACGATGGGATTCGGCCACTGAGTCGCTCTGTGATCAGCAGCAGCCACGAACATAAACGCTCAACAGGCCGAAGAGGAGAGCAGAGTTAAGACCTCCATGACCTTTGATGTCGGAGAAAATTCAGGCTCCAGCTAGTCATCATCTAAAAGGGATTTTTAAAATACAGATGTTCCAAACAAAATCAGAATTACATCAGATGTAGTAGTATCATTAAAACCTTCTTATGTCCTAAATATTGTTTGCTATAAATTCTCTTTAGAGTGATTTATGTCGGCCTGAAAAGTAAGGACACTGTTTTCTTGGCTTAGCCCTCGACTACATGAGTTCAATACTCAGAACATATTTGTGTTTATTTTATCTACACATCACAAAGACATCAGCATCTTTCAGTCGATATTACAGATAATTTTTGCCTTCAAAGAACCTGCTCTTTTATGGACGCATTCGCTGTTCTGTTACCCCAAATCCTCCAAATCGGTGTCTCATTTTGTTGCTGTCTGCTTCCAAGTCCAATATATTTGGTTGAGTTCAAGTTGACTTATTGAATTTTTCTTACTCATTTTACAAAATAGCTCTGCAGTGGAAGAACTGAAAAAAAAACACTACCGCTCAAAAGTTTGGGGTCACCTATATAGGCAATTTCATGTGTTCCATGAAAACTCACACTTTTATTCATGTGCTAACATAACTGCACAAGAGTTTTCTAATCATCAATGAGCCTTTCAACAGCATTAGCTAACACAATGTAGCATTAGAACACAGGAGTGATGGTTGCTGGAAATGTTCCTCTGTACCCCTATGGAGATATTCCATTAAAAATCAGCTGTTTCCAGCTAGAAAAGTCATTTATCACATTAACAATGTCTAGACTGTATTTCTGATTATCTTCATTTAAAAAAATGCTTTTCTTTCGAAAATACGGACATTTCTAAGTGAGCCCAAACTCTTCAACATAGTGCAAAAACAACTAACTCTGCATTCTCATGTGATTAAAGAATACTCTTGCAGATTAGTGAATGTAATCAGTGAAAAATTTACATCCAACAGTAAGAAGAACAACCCTGATCCATACACTTTCAGTATTTCTGAGTCACTGAAAGACTTGCAATTATTTGTTACAATTACAGAAGTGAAATGTGACGCTGACATTTCATCATTTCATTAGCCTCCACACAAGCAACAACAAAAATAATGTATCTTCAAGCATTGTCTCACTCTTTATTTGTCCATTAGTTCCACAGTTTTAGCTGTTAAATGGACCATTTTTAGTAGCACGTGAACACAGCTGGCAATGCACTAGCAATAAACCCAACTATCATACAGGAAAGCTGAACTTTACTGCCACTGGAGAGAAATACACGGGCTCCATTCACTGAGCCCTATCTTCTTATGTCACTGTACATATCTTGGCAAATGAAGACAAATACTTGTGCGAGTAAACCGTGTTCCAGGGGAGCTTTCAACAAATTAATCACTTGCAATTCTATACTTGTCCACTTGGGCGCCTGGCGGGTCCCCGAAGCGACGTCCAGCTCGTAATGAGGGCCACGTCGTTGGGCGCTCTTTACAAGGCAAGAGTTGAAGCTGGAAAGGAGGAAAAAAAACAAATGAGTAAGCGAAGCCACCCCTCTGGAGGACCGTCGTTTTCTCGAGATGGTGTGGCGCCTCGACCTCCGAGATCACCCCTCTACCCCTCCGCCAAGTCTTCCTCTCCCTCCACACATCAGGATTTCATTAAGTGGTGAGCTGCAAACCCCCACCACCCCCCAATCCACTTCACTCCATCACCACCACCACCACCACCAACCCCTCTTCCCCCTTTGCTCTTTCTCCTGCACCACTTTGCTCCCAAACCAAATGAGGAAATAGCTCGTCTGGTCGCTGACAGACCTCGGGTTTGGCCGTAAAGATAAATGACCCAAAGTATTAAAGTTTAACACGTTGACAAAACCCACCTGATCTGTGGGATTAATGCAACAAAAAATCCATCTGTGGAAAAAAAAAGAGAGAGAGAGAGAGGAGGGAAGGAGGTGGGGTTGGGAGGGGTGACGGGGACTCACAGGAGAGTAATAGCCGGGCACTCGGAAGGTCAAACAATATTTAGGATAAGTACATATCCAGTGCTGAGAGGCTGAACTTTGTAGAGACGTTCGCCGTGTCTCATGTTTCGTGCATCATGTTTAGGGAGGTAAAGTGATTCCACGAAAGGTTAAAAAACCAACACACACACAACACAGTTAAGACTGAGGATCCTTAATTGGGTCGACATGAAAAACACAAGGAATGCTTTCACTTAAAATCACATTAATATTCTGACGCCATCCGGAGCAGAGGTCCTGTTTTTGGAGTTTTCCAACCACAACAAAGACTTAGCAGAATATTCTGTCTGAAATGAAAAGTCCGAACGGTGAAGCAATGCCATGTTTGTTTGCCACCATTATTTATTTCCATTCGAGATGATGAAGGTCTCTTCTTGACCATAGCTGCAGAAAACAGGGTCACAACGCAGCTCTCAACATCCATGTTCTACTTGATTTACTTTGTGGTCGGCCAGTTCATCATTTTTGGGAAGTGTTTGGCCAAATACTGTACATCTGATAAATCTGCATTTTAGTGGAAAATTGCCTAATCGCTGCTCAGTGGAATTCCCGCTCCACCAAACATAAGTGTTTCAGGAATAGTTGAAAATCAGATTTAAAAATAGTAAGTATCCTCTTGGCAAGAACCACTGGCTAAAAACAGTTTTAGAGTGCTGGTACTGGCCTACAAAACCTCAGCGTGTATTTACCGCAGCTTATTGAAGTCACTGGTGTATCTATTTGCAGATTAAGGCTTTTCAAGGATCCAGGAAAATTTATGATCCAGATATTAAGATGCATATAATCTTATGTGGCCTTTAATCAGGATATGAGGTCATTTCCAAACTGCACGACGTTATAAATGTGAGTGTGGTCATTGCCTCATCATGTTGTCCTGACCAAAGTTGAATGATCCCCTCGAGGGACTGCGGTAATTCAGCTTGTGTTATCTTGTGTTTAAAGTCGAGGCTAAAGGTGAAAGAGCTCATTTACCTGTACTGTATCAATATTCAGAGGATGGTGGGAAACTTTCTCAACTGAAACATGCAATCATGTCGGTTTGCTTGGAGGAAATGTTGGTTTTGCTGGAATGAGGATGTTTTCAGGGGTTTAGATCTGAAGTAAGTCTGGAGATGAAGGAAGCTTTCAGTCATTTCTACACCTCCAACAGTGTTTTTAGCGTCACATGTGATCACATTTCATACTTTTATAGATGCTTTTACTTTTCTTCACTTTACATACGGCAGAGACCATTCATTTTATTCAGTATTTTAGTTTTGGAAATGTATTGATTGTGGTGTATTGCATATTTACCACATTGTGCATTCAAAGTAGGCAGCCCAATGCAGTGTTTAGCACTGTCACCTCACAGCAAGAAGATTCTGTTTTGGACAGTGTGGAGTTTGCATGTTCTTCTCACTATAACACGTCAGTCCACAACTCATGACCTGATCTGTTGACTGCTACATTCCTGTGACTCTATTCAACTCCATCCATCCATCCATCCATAAATGAATGAATGAATGAATGAATGGAGGTTAGTGATCGTGATTTGACTGTAGGTGTGGGTGAACCTGCCTCTTGCCCAGTGTATTCTTAAAGCTCATGGATTAAATGAAGTATCAGTGGTTTCACATAATCAAAGGTCTATATCGGAACACCAGTGGTTCTCAGTTCTCATTGATATATTCATGATTTGTCACAAAAAATGGAGAAAAATGTACAAATGCAAAAAAAAAACCCCACAAACATCTATGGAAAAAATGCATTTGTTGTGAAGAAATCCAACAGATAAACAGTCATTCATATGTGTACAGTGAGTTTCATAACTGAGTGTTTTCATAGTGACTTCCTTGTAAATGCTAAATGGTGCTTTGTACTTTTATAACATGTCAGCCTATATCTGATTGATGTTATGCATAGGATGGTATGAATGCAGTCCGAGTTGAAAAGTAAAACTTCTCAGTAAGCATTTCCATTCATTGCAGACACAAACCTGCTTGTTGTTGTTTTTTTTTAAACCTCAGATTAGTGCAAAAACGGATCTGTTGTAATTCTTTGCTTTGTCCCACAGTCACATATATTAAGATATCCACACAAGAAAATCTGACACCTAGAAAATTTTATAATATTGAAAGTGACTATAAATGTATTCTTTCCTGTGATTGAGACCTATTGTGAAATATGAATTGCCTTGAAGCAGGAACCACCTCTCGCTGCAGCAGGATTAAACAAACATGAGGAGTTACTGGCAGACGTGTTACTGTCTGGCTCCATTGTGATGCACTTCATGGAATCATGAATGTGTCCATAAGTGAAATATAAGGTACTAAACTGCGCTGAGGAGCAGCACTGGAACATGTTTGGGTGTTTCTCGCCAGCTGTTAAATCATTATTATCGCTTCCTATTTTTCAGAGATGGTTTAAATTGGAGTTGGTCCTCTTGAGGACATTCCTTTTTCTCCTGAAGTATTCAGATCATTGTCATGCATAAGAAATTCTTCAGAAAAACAAAATGACAAAACCTGTTTATATTAGATGTGTTGTGACATCATCTGTTTTCTGGAAACCCCTCTCTAGTTTTGGATGCTAAAATTTCTGCATTAACTCAGTTCTTGGAAAACAGAAGAAGGAAAAAGAACAGAAGGAAACCCATTCCACCAAATTTTATTCAGACTTTGGCAGCTTTTGATTAATTTACATGAAACTAAGTGTTGCAACAAAACATACATAAACTGACCACTAGAAAAAGCTATGGTATTTAATGACTTAATGTCTTTTTCTTACCTTTGTGTGATAAAAACTCCTTTTCAATTCTCAGGTTCGGGTATTGTAATAGACAGGAAAACAGGAAAAATAGCAATAGGAAAAAAATGTCGGGAGGCATAAATATTAAGGGAGTGAAAACGCTAAGCGAGGTCTTGGCCCGATCTGGGTCCATAACTTAACTCTGCCTCGCAAGTTCATAAATATTGGGAAAAAGGCTCACACTGTCGCAGCCGTGAGCAATGAATCCATGGAGAAAAACTCCTTTGTGCCTGCGTTTAATTTTTATTTTCCAAATCAGAATCAAGATGGATGCAAAAAAAAACAAACTTTAGCTGTTATGTCTTAAGGAATTAGTAAGATTCGTTGTTAGTTAGTTGGTAGTTTACTGCTTTTGTCATGCACAACACTGACAGCTGAAGTTATCAATATCTAAACGGACTGTTAAATATCAATTTCCACGAAGAATAAAGTTTTTATATGGGCTTGCTGGCAGTGTGATGGCTTAACCTGCTTTAAGTTTTTCCACTGTTAAGCACAAGAGTTCACTCTCCTCCCTTTCCCCCTCCACCTTTCTGTCTGCCTGCATGAATCCAAACTGTGAGGAGACAGATCCGCATACATTCACCCTCCCACTCACACTTCCTCCATGATTTTATTTCCTGCACTTGAGCCATTTTAATACATTTCTCTGTTTCCTTTGCTTCATTTTATGTGTGTTTTCTTATTCTCACCATATTTTCCATGTTGTTGCTGTCATCATCCTGATCCTTGTGCCCAGTTGTGGAATTACTGGTTGTGTTAGCTCTGCTGTTAGCTTAATTTTTCTCATTGCTGCTTTTTTCAGTTGTCTAAGCACTTCAGAATTGCATTACTATTTAACTAACACTGAGAAAAGCCAGTGGTAGAAAGTAAGTAAGCACATTTATTCATGTACTGTACTTAAATACAAATTTCAGGCTGTAGTAGCACTTCAATTGTATGCTCGACTGAAAAAAGAGAATTGTTGGACCAACTTAAATTAATTGCTTCAATTGGTAACATGCAATAGAATTACGTGTGTCCCAGTGGTGTAGTCCAGGGTATACGGCGGTATACGGCGTATACCCACTTATTTTTCAGTTAGCATTGCGTATACCCACTTCTAATGCTCCCTGGTGCGCATCATTCAGTAATATCTGTGTGCCAGGTAGCCCTCTTTTCCTTAAGGATGATGAAGCCATGAACAACCCTCCTCTGCCTGTAATTGGCTGGTACATGCTATCTTCACTGATTCGATTGGTTAACTTTAGGGATGAGCCAATCAGAGGCAGAGTAGGGCGGGTCATACAGAGGAAAATTTTGCTAACACCTCTGTGGCACTCCAGTTGATTGACAGGTCTGCTTGAAAGATGCGCGGAAATGCGAGAAAGTCAGAATAAACACCTTTCAAGTGAGTGGCACGTATCGAGCGAACCTACTTTCATGGACGATATAATTCTCAGGTAAGTTTTAAGGTGGTTTCCAAATGAATCATTGTTTTAAACTACTGGCAACATGACTGCACATTTCAAGGAGAGGATATTTTGTCGCCAGTGGTTAAAGCTGCAGTCAATTCCAGCCATTTTCAGTACAAAAAAATCGCTAATATTCTATTTGTAAATAAAAATATGACGAGAAATACAGGGAATATTGGACGCGCATCGCGAGGTGCATTTCCTCGAAAACGACCTATTCGTGGATCATATACCGTCTTCAAGACATGTTTTGGACAAAATAGTTTACTGGCTTGTGTCGTCTGGATGTCTAAGGTTGGATTATGGCCGTTTTTGTGGAATATTTTCATCTGTGTGTAATAATGAACCCGGAAATGTGAGTCGCGCTGTGTACGTTAAAGCCGTGTATAGAGAATGGATGGATGGATATTCGTTGTTTGTTGGACAAATGTGTTTATATTACCGCTGTGGTAATCACATCTGAAAGTGGTTTATACCGGCGGATTCATGAGAATCTAAGCTTTCCATCGGCGTATAGTGTTTGTATAATCACGTTTGCAGTTTCAGACATTTAGCAAATTGCTTATGCAGATCTCAAAGTGTATCGCGGGCGGGACACTGAAGCACAACTGAAGCGCATTAGACGGAGAGCTGAGGGTCCAGTGATTCTCTGACAATCAATTCATTTATTTGGTTGGGGGTTGGAGGATTTACTGCCCCCCCTTTGGGCACCTTTGGGTACCTTTGGGTTTTTACAAGTTTTATTTCAGTAAATGCTCAAATGATGCAGAATGTCATTGTTGATCTACATTTAGAGTAAAATTCCAAAAACATTATACTTCTTCATCAGAGTTCAGAGAGAAATATCGTACTTTTTACTTTATTGCAGTAATTTGACAACTGTAGTTACTTTTAAAATGGTAATTTTTCACAGCAACAAGCTTTAAAATATAACAATTGATAAATTAAACCAGTGGTTTCTGAACTGTTTGGCTTCTTACATAACACTTTATAATTTGAGTCACATCTCAGCTCTCTGTAGTATATGTAATGACCAAATAGTGATTATTACTTAAAATTCTCACATGGTTGCATTTCAATAAATGTTCAGATGATGCAGAATCTCACTAGTGATCAACAATTAGAGTAAAACTCTAAAAACGTATTTTTTTCTTCTTTTCTTTCTCATTAAATATCTCATGAGCTCTCAGATTTATGTGGTGTAACTGTATATAAACTGTAAATAAAGGGTTCAAAGTCACTTCACCTGCAGCAGCTACAACAGTAACATGCTGCTGGCACACTGATAGCAAGTGACAGTCAATGATGTCATATATATTAAACAAATACTAAGACTTTTGATTAGGGAGGATTTCTTTTTATGAAGGACTTTGAGTTGTAATAGAGAGTCTCTAGATTGCTCCTGTACTTTAGTAAAGGATCTGAATACTTCTCCCAACACTGTAAAACGCAAGTTAAAAACTAGGTGTCAACTGTGATACATATTTTCAGAATGCAATCAGAAAATGCTGCATTTTAACTCCATTTGTTTCTTTCATTCTTTAAATATTTTTCATGCAGCGGGAGGAAGAATCAAAGAAGGAAACACAAAGAGGCAGAGCAACAAAACCACAGCTTTTATGAGAGCTCTGAAGCCCAGCAGAAGAGGCAGAGGGAGAGAAGAGGAAGCGCCGATAATGTTAGGAGTCCTCGTGCTCTTGTTAAAAATGCAGCAGTAGCTTGCATGTTCACAAAACCACACCAGCATCAGAGATGCTACTGACCTTCTAGCAGGGCCGGAGTGGGACTCATTTTCAGCCCTGGACTTTCATGCCTCAGACCGGCCCACTGTAGATCACAACCTATTACTATTAAAATCATGTAATTCTAGCCTTGCATGTTAAGTCTACAATAGCGCACTGTTCTGCAAAGTCTTGTAATTCAGCGTGTTTTTCTAAAATATTTCCAATTCATAGCAGGTAAGGGTTGCTTCACAATGCAGATTTATTGCAGCATGAGTGCACAACTCCAACATTATTCTTTACAACAATATCAGAATCTATATACTGTTCAAATAAGTGTTCAAGGATATCCAAACCTTAAAAATACAATAAAAGGAGAAATAAAAAAATTCTGTTAAAAAAATAAAAAATAAAGGAATATTCCACCTTAAATCTTTGACTGTTGACCTAAAAGGTTGGTTTCAGGAAGTATTCCACCTACAAGGTCCTCACACATCCACCTTGAAGGAACATTCCATCAAAAATCCTTGGGCATGCACCTAAAATGTTGGTTTAACCGAGTATTCCATCCAAAATCCTCAAAGAGACCTGAGGGGCTGGTTAAAAGGAATATTCCACCTAAAACATCAACTAGGGCAGTATGTGTAGCAGCGATAGCAGAAAGAGGTCCTCTCACTGTGTCATAGTTTAGTATGCTGTCCAAAATGTGGAAAAAACATCATAATTTAGTATGCTGTCCAAAATATGACAAAAACGTCATAGTTTAGTATGTCGTCCAAAATGTGGAAAAAAACAGCATAGTTTATTGTGTCGTCCAAAATATGACAAAAATGTGTCCAGGTAGCTCAAATGGTTGAGAGGGTGACTCATAAACAGGATTGTGTCAGAGACCCAGATATGATTCTGACTCAGGGCCCTTTTCTGTAGGTCTTCCCCTGACTTGGTCTCTATTGAGTTTGTTTTTAAGGGGTTCTGATGTAGTTTTTCATCCATTATTGGTGTTTTTATTTTTTTTTCCTGTGTTTCTTCACCTTTTCCTCAATTTTTGTCTTTTCTTATAAAAATATCCCACCCTAGGCCTTGTGTTTTCTTCCCAGTTGAGTATGTTGTCCAAAATATGACAAAAACATCATAGTTTAGTATGTCGTGCAAAATATGACGTCATAGTTTAGTATGTCGCCCAAAATATGAAAAAAATGTCCTAGTTTAGTATGTCATCCAAAATATGACAAAAACGTCATAGTTTAGTATGTCGTCCAAAATGTGAAAAAACGTCATAGTTTAGTATGTCGTCCAAAATGTGGAAAAAACGTCATAGTTTAGTATGTCGCCCTAAATGTGGAAAAAACGTCATAGTTTAGTATGTCGTCCAAAATGTGAATAAACATCATAGTTTAGTATGTCGTGCACAATGTGAAAAAACGTCATAGTTTAGTATGTCGTGCACAATGTGAAAAAACGTCATAGTTTAGTATGTCATCCAAAATATGACAAAAATATCATAGGTTACGATATTGTCAAAAATATCACAAACATCTCATAGTTTAGTATGTCGTCCATAATGTGAAAAAATGTCATAGTTTAGTATGTCGTCCAAAATGTGGAAAAAATGTCATAGTTTAGAATGAAGTCCGAAAATGGACAAAAAAACGTCAAAGTTTAGAATGTCGTCCGAAAATGGACAAAAAAAGTCATAGTTGAATATGTCTAAAAATGGACAAAAAACCGTCATAGTTTAGTATGTCATCTGAAAATGGACAAAAAAAACATCAGTTTAGTCTGTCGTCTGAAAATGGACAAAAAACGTCATCGTTTTGTATGTCGTCCGAAAATGAACAAAAAACATCATAGTTTTGGATGTCATCTGAAAATGGGCAAAAAAACGTCATAGTTAAGTATGTTGTCCGAAAATGGACAAAAAACGTCATAGTTTAGTATGTCGTCCGAAAATGGACAAAAAATGTCACAGTTTAGTATGTCATCCAAAAATGGACAAAAAATGTCATCGTTTTGTATGTCATCCGAAAATGGAGAAAAAACATCATACCTTAGTATGTTGTTGGAAAATAGACAAAAAACGTCTTAGTTTAGCATGCCGTCCGAAAATGGACAAAAAACGTCATAGTTTAGTATGTCGTCCGAAAATGAACAAAAAAATGTCATAGTTTAGTATGTCGTCTGAAAATGGACAATGAAGCGTCATAGTTTAGTATGTCGTAGATGGCGTGGTTCTGCCCTCTACGTCTAGTTTAGTACGTCTTCCGAAAATGGACAAAAACACGTCATCGTTCTGTTTGTCGTCCGAAAATTAACAGAAAACATCATAGTTCAGTAAGTCATCCGAAAATGGACAAAAAACGTCATAGTTTAGTATGCCGTCTGAAAATGGACAATAAATTATTTTTTTTCATCCAAAAATGCACAAAAAAATGATATAATTTAATATGTCCTCTGAAAATGGACAAAAAACGTCATACTTTAGTATGTTGTCTGAAAATGGACAAAAAAAGTCATAGTTTAGTATGTCATGTGAAAATGGACAAAAAAAGTCATACCTTAGTATGTCGTGTGAAAATGGACAAAAAACGTCATACTTCAGTATGTCCTCCGAAAATGGACAATGTAACGTCATACTTTAGTATGTCGTCCGAAATGGACAAAAAATGTCTTAGTTTAGTATGTCGTCCAACATAGAAAAGATGAGGAGCCCAGGTAGCTCAACTAGTTGAGAAGGTGATTCTTAAACTGGATAGGCTCATTGTTCCTGGTTCGAATGCTGCCCATGGCCTTTTATTAAACAGCAAGAATTTAGTGTGGAAAAGAAGTTGCAGTTTCGTATGTCGTTAAAAATGTGGGGAAAATACGTTGCAGCTCAGTATGTTGTCCAAAATTTGAAAAAAACATCATAGTTTAGTATGTTGTCCGAAAATGGACAAAAAACGTCACAGTTGAGTATGTTGTCCGAAAATGGACAAAAAACGTCTTAGTTTAGTATGTCATCTCAAAATGGACAAAAAACGTCACAGTTGAGTATGTCGTCCGAAAATGGACAAAAAATGTCTTAGTTTAGTATGTCATGTGAAAATGGACAAAAAACGTCATACTTCAGTATGTCATGTGAAAATGGACAAAAAAAGTCATACCTTAGTATGTCGTGTGAAAATGGACAAAAAACGTCATACTTCAGTATGTCCTCCTAAAATGGACAATGTAACGTCATACTTTAGTATGTCGTCCGAAATGGACAAAAAATGTCTTAGTTTAGTATGTCGTCCAACATTGAAAAGATGAGGAGCCCAGGTAGCTCAACTAGTTGAGAAGGTGATTCTTAAACTGGATAGGCTCATAGACCCTGGTTCGAATCCTGCTCATGGCTTTTTATTAAACAGCAAGAATTTAGTGTGGAAAAGAAGTCGAAGTTTTGTATGTCGTTAAAAATGTGGGAAAAATAGGTCGCAGCTTAGTATGTTGTCCAAAATTCGAAAAAAAAAAACGTCATAGTTTATTATGTTGTCCGAAAATGGACAAAAAACGTCACAGTTGAGTATGTCGTCCGAAAATGGACAAAAACGTCTTAGTTTAGTATGTCATCTCAAAATGGACAAAAAACGGCTTAGTTAAGCATGTCGTCCAAAAATGGACAAAAAACGCCATACCTTAGTATGTCGTGTGAAAATGGACAAAAAATGCCATACCTTAGTATGTCGTGTGAAAATGGACAAAAAACGTCATACTTCAGTATGTCCTCCTAAAATGGACAAAAAACGTCATACTTTAGTATGTCGTCCGAAAATGGACAAAAAACGTCATACGTTAGTATCTTGTTGGAAAATGAACAAAAAAAGTCATAGTTTAGTATGTCGTCCGAAAATGGACAAAAAATGTCTTAGTATGTCGTCCAACATAGAAAAGATGAGGAGCCCAGGTAGCTCAACTAGTTGAGAAGGGGATTCTTAAACTGGATAGGCTCATTGTTTCTGGTTCGAATCCTGCCCATGGCCTTTTATTAAACAGCAATAATTTAGTGTGGAAAAGAAGTTGTAGTTTCGTATGTCGTTAAAAATGTGGGAAAAATACGTCGCAGCTTAGTATGTTGTCCAAAATTTGAAAAAAACATCATAGTTTAGTATGTTGTCCGAAAATGGACAAAAAACGTCACAGTTGAGTATGTCGTCCGAAAATGGACAAAAAACGTCTTAGTTTAGTATGTCATCTCAAAATGGACAAAAAACGTCACAGTTGAGTATGTCATGTGAAAATGGACAATAAACGTCATACTTCAGTATGTCCTCCTAAAATGGACAAGGTAACGTCATACTTTAGTATGTCGTCTGAAAATGGACAAAAAAAGTCATACTTCAGTATGTCGTCCGAAAATGGACAAAAAAACGCCATACCTTAGTATCTTGTTGGAAAATGAACAAAAAAAGTCATAGTTTAGCATGTCATCCAAAAATGGACAAAAAATGTCTTAGTTTAGTATGTCGTCCAACATAGAAAAGATGAGGAGCCCATGTAGCTCAACTAGTTGAGAAAGTGATTCTTAAACTGGATAGGCTCATAGACCCTGGTTCGAATGCTGCTCATGGCCTTTTATTAAACAGCAAGAATTTAGTGTGGAAAAGAAGTCGTAGTTTCGTATGTCATTAAAAATGTGGGAAAAATACATCGCAGCTTAGTATGTTGTCCAAAATTCGAAAAAAAGTCATACTTTATTATGTTGTCCGAAAATGGACAAAAAAAGTCATAGTTGAATATGTCTAAAAATGGACAAAAAACCGTCATAGTTTAGTATGTCGTCTCAAAATGGACAAAAAATGTCTTAGTTAAGTATGTTGTCCGAAAATGGACAAAAAACGCCATACCTTAGTATGTCGTGTGAAAATGTACAAAAAAAGTCATACTTCAGTATGTCGTCCGAAAATGGACAAAAAATGTCTTAGTTTAGTATGTCGTCCAACACAGAAAAGATGAGGAGCCCATGTAGCTCAACTAATTGAGAAAGTGATTCTTAAACTGGATAGGCTCATAGACCCTGGTTCGAATCCTGCTCATGGCCTTTTATTAAACAGCAAGAATTTAGTGTGGAAAAGAAGTCGTAGTTTCGTATGTCGTTAAAAATGTGGGAAAAATACGTCGCAGCTTAGTATGTTGTCCAAAATTTGAAAAAAAACGTCATAGCTTATTATGTTGTCCGAAAATGGACAAAAAAGTCACAGTTGAGTATGTCGTCCGAAAATGGACAAAAAACGGCTTAGTTTAGTATGTCGTCTCAAAATGGACAAAAAACGTCTTAGTTAAGTATGTCGTCTGAAAATGAACAAAAAACGCCATACCTTAGTATGTCATGTGAAAATGGACAAAAAAGTCATACTTCAGTATGTCATCCGAAAATGGACAAAAAAATGTCATACCTTAGTATGTCATCCGAAAATGGACAAAAAACGTCATACCTTAGTATCTTGTTGGAAAATGAACATAAAAAGTCATAGTTATAGTCATAGTCAGAGTTTAGCATATCTTCCGAAGATGGACAAAAAATGTCTTAGTTTAGTATGTCGTCCGAAAATGGACAAAAAACGTCACAGTTGAGGATGTTGTCCGAAAATGGACAAAAACGTCTTAGTTTAGTATGTTGTCTGAAAATGGACAAAAAACGTCTTAGTTTAGTATGTCATCTCAAAATGGACAAAAAACGTCACAGTTGAGTATGTCATGTGAAAATGGACAATAAACGTCATACTTCAGTATGTCCTCCTAAAATGGACAAGGTAACGTCATACTTTAGTATGTCGTCTGAAAATGGACAAAAAAAGTCATACTTCAGTATGTCGTCCGAAAATGGACAAAAAAACGCCATACCTTAGTATCTTGTTGGAAAATGAACAAAAAAAGTCATAGTTTAGCATGTCATCCAAAAATGGACAAAAAATGTCTTAGTTTAGTATGTCGTCCAACATAGAAAAGATGAGGAGCCCATGTAGCTCAACTAGTTGAGAAAGTGATTCTTAAACTGGATAGGCTCATAGACCCTGGTTCGAATGCTGCTCATGGCCTTTTATTAAACAGCAAGAATTTAGTGTGGAAAAGAAGTCGTAGTTTCGTATGTCATTAAAAATGTGGGAAAAATACATCGCAGCTTAGTATGTTGTCCAAAATTCGAAAAAAAAGTCATACTTTATTATGTTGTCCGAAAATGGACAAAAAAAGTCATAGTTGAATATGTCTAAAAATGGACAAAAAACCGTCATAGTTTAGTATGTCGTCTCAAAATGGACAAAAAATGTCTTAGTTAAGTATGTTGTCCGAAAATGGACAAAAAACGCCATACCTTAGTATGTCGTGTGAAAATGTACAAAAAAAGTCATACTTCAGTATGTCGTCCGAAAATGAACAAAAAATGTCTTAGTTTAGTATGTCGTCCAACACAGAAAAGATGAGGAGCCCATGTAGCTCAACTAATTGAGAAAGTGATTCTTAAACTGGATAGGCTCATAGACCCTGGTTCGAATCCTGCTCATGGCCTTTTATTAAACAGCAAGAATTTAGTGTGGAAAAGAAGTCGCAGTTTCGTATGTCGTTAAAAATGTGGGAAAAATACGTCGCAGCTTAGTATGTTGTTCAAAATTTGAAAAAAAACGTCATAGCTTATTATGTTGTCCGAAAATGGACAAAAAAGTCACAGTTGAGTATGTCGTCTGAAAATGGACAAAAAACGGCTTAGTTTAGTATGTCGTCTCAAAATGGACAAAAAACGTCTTAGTTAAGTATGTCGTCTGAAAATGAACAAAAAACGCCATACCTTAGTATGTCATGTGAAAATGGACAAAAAAGTCATACTTCAGTATGTCATCCGAAAATGGACAAAAAAATGTCATACCTTAGTATGTCATCCGAAAATGGACAAAAAACGTCATACCTTAGTATCTTGTTGGAAAATGAACATAAAAAGTCATAGTTATAGTCATAGTCAGAGTTTAGCATATCTTCCGAAGATGGACAAAAAATGTCTTAGTTTAGTATGTCGTCCGAAAATGGACAAAAAACGTCACAGTTGAGGATGTTGTCCGAAAATGGACAAAAAACGTCTTAGTTTAGTATGTTGTCTGAAAATGGACAAAAAACGTCTTAGTTAAGTATGTCGTCTGAAAATGGACAAAAAACGTCACAGTTGAGGATGTCGTCCGAAAATTGACAAAAACGTCAGAGTTTAGTATGTCGTCCGAAAATGGAGAAAAAACATCATACCTTAGTATGTTGTTGGAAAATGGACAAAAAACATCATAGTTTAGCATGTCGTCCGAAAATGGACAAAAAAATGTCATAGTTTTGTATGTTGTCCGAAAATGGACAATGAAACGTCATAGTTTAGAATGTCGTCTGAAAATGGACAAAAAACATAATACTTTAGTATGTCGTCTGAAAAAGGGCAAAAAACATCATAGTTTAGTATGTTGTCTGAAAATAGACAATAAATGTCTTTTTTCGTCCGAAAATGCACAAAAAATGTCATAGTTTAATATGTCGTCCGAAAATGGATAAAAAACGTCATACTTTAGTATGTTGTCTGAAAATGGACAAACAATGTCATAGTTTATTCTGTGGTCTGAAAATGGACAAAAAACTTCATAGTTTAGTATGTCGTCTGAACATGGGCAAAAAACGTCATACTTTATTATGTTGTCCGAAAATGGACAAAAAATGTCATAGTTGATTATGTCGTCCGAAAATGGACAACAAACTTCCCAGTTTGGTATGTTGTCCGAAAATTGACAAAAACGTCATAGTTTAGCATGTCGTCCTCAAATGGACAAAAACGTCAAAGTTTAGAACGTCGTCCGAAAATGGACAAAAAACGTCATAGTATAGCATGTCGTCCAAAAATGGATAAAAACATCATAGTTTAGTATGTCGTCTGACAATGGACAAAAACGTCAGAGTTTAGTATGTCGTCCGAAAATGGAGAAAAAACATCATACCTTAGTATGTTGTTGGAAAATGGACAAAAAACGTCATAGTTTAGCATGTCGTCCGAAAATGGACAAAAAAATGTCATAGTTTTGTATGTTGTCCGAAAATGGACAATGAAACATCATAGTGTAGTATGTCGTCTGAAAATGGACAAAAAACATCATACTTTAGTATGTCATCTGAAAATGGACAAAAAACATCATAGTTTAGTATCTCATCTGAAAATGGACAAAAAAATCACAGTTTTGTATGTCATCCGAAAATGGACAAAAAATGTCATCGTTTTGTATGTCATCCGAAAATGGACAAAAAACATCATAGTTTAGTATGTCGTCTGAAAATGGACAAAAAAATGTCATACCTTAGTATGTCATCCGAAAATGGACAAAAAACGTCATACCTTAGTATCTTGTTGGAAAATGAACATAAAAAGTCATAGTTATAGTCATAGTCAGAGTTTAGCATATCTTCCGAAGATGGACAAAAAATGTCTTAGTTTAGTATGTCGTCCGAAAATGGACAAAAAATGTCACAGTTGAGGATGTTGTCCGAAAATGGACAAAAAACGTCTTAGTTTAGTATGTTGTCTGAAAATGGACAAAAACGTCTTAGTTAAGTATGTCGTCTGAAAATGGACAAAAAACGTCACAGTTGAGGATGTCGTCCGAAAATTGACAAAAACGTCAGAGTTTAGTATGTCGTCCGAAAATGGAGAAAAAACATCATACCTTAGTATGTTGTTGGAAAATGGACAAAAAACATCATAGTTTAGCATGTCGTCCGAAAATGGACAAAAAAATGTCATAGTTTTGTATGTTGTCCGAAAATGGACAATGAAACGTCGTAGTTTAGAATGTCGTCTGAAAATGGACAAAAAACATCATACTTTAGTATGTCGTCTGAAAAAGGGCAAAAAACATCATAGTTTAGTATGTTGTCTGAAAATAGACAATAAATGTCTTTTTTCGTCCGAAAATGCACAAAAAATGTCATAGTTTAATATGTCGTCCGAAAATGGACAAAAAACGTCATACTTTAGTATGTTGTCTGAAAATGGACAAACAATGTCATAGTTTATTCTGTGGTCTGAAAATGGACAAAAAACTTCATAGTTTAGTATGTCGTCTGAACATGGGCAAAAAACGTCATACTTTATTATGTTGTCCGAAAATGGACAAAAAATGTCATAGTTGATTATGTCGTCCGAAAATGGACAACAAACTTCCCAGTTTGGTATGTTGTCCGAAAATTGACAAAAACGTCATAGTTTAGCATGTCGTCCTCAAATGGACAAAAACGTCAAAGTTTAGAACGTCGTCCGAAAATGGACAAAAAACGTCATAGTATAGCATGTCGTCCAAAAATGGATAAAAACATCATAGTTTAGTATGTCGTCTGACAATGGACAAAAACGTCAGAGTTTAGTATGTCGTCCGAAAATGGAGAAAAAACATCATACCTTAGTATGTTGTTGGAAAATGGACAAAAAACGTCATAGTTTAGCATGTCGTCCGAAAATGGACAAAAAAATGTCATAGTTTTGTATGTTGTCCGAAAATGGACAATGAAACATCATAGTGTAGTATGTCGTCTGAAAATGGACAAAAAACATCATACTTTAGTATGTCATCTGAAAATGGACAAAAAACATCATAGTTTAGTATCTCATCTGAAAATGGACAAAAAAATCACAGTTTTGTATGTCATCCGAAAATGGACAAAAAATGTCATCGTTTTGTATGTCATCCGAAAATGGACAAAAACATCATAGTTTAGTATGTCGTCTGAAAATGGACAAAAAATGTCATACCTTAGTATGTCATCCGAAAATGGACAAAAAACGTCATACCTTAGTATCTTGTTGGAAAATGAACATAAAAAGTCATAGTTATAGTCATAGTCAGAGTTTAGCATATCTTCCGAAGATGGACAAAAAATGTCTTAGTTTAGTATGTCGTCCGAAAATGGACAAAAAATGTCACAGTTGAGGATGTTGTCCGAAAATGGACAAAAAACGTCTTAGTTTAGTATGTTGTCTGAAAATGGACAAAAAACGTCTTAGTTAAGTATGTCGTCTGAAAATGGACAAAAAACGTCACAGTTGAGGATGTCGTCCGAAAATTGACAAAAACGTCAGAGTTTAGTATGTCGTCCGAAAATGGAGAAAAAACATCATACCTTAGTATGTTGTTGGAAAATGGACAAAAAACATCATAGTTTAGCATGTCGTCCGAAAATGGACAAAAAAATGTCATAGTTTTGTATGTTGTCCGAAAATGGACAATGAAACGTCGTAGTTTAGAATGTCGTCTGAAAATGGACAAAAAACATCATACTTTAGTATGTCGTCTGAAAAAGGGCAAAAAACATCATAGTTTAGTATGTTGTCTGAAAATAGACAATAAATGTCTTTTTTCGTCCGAAAATGCACAAAAAATGTCATAGTTTAATATGTCGTCCGAAAATGGACAAAAAACGTCATACTTTAGTATGTTGTCTGAAAATGGACAAACAATGTCATAGTTTATTCTGTGGTCTGAAAATGGACAAAAAACTTCATAGTTTAGTATGTCGTCTGAACATGGGCAAAAAACGTCATACTTTATTATGTTGTCCGAAAATGGACAAAAAATGTCATAGTTGATTATGTCGTCCGAAAATGGACAACAAACTTCCCAGTTTGGTATGTTGTCCGAAAATTGACAAAAACGTCATAGTTTAGCATGTCGTCCTCAAATGGACAAAAACGTCAAAGTTTAGAACGTCGTCCGAAAATGGACAAAAAACGTCATAGTATAGCATGTCGTCCAAAAATGGATAAAAACATCATAGTTTAGTATGTCGTCTGACAATGGACAAAAACGTCAGAGTTTAGTATGTCGTCCGAAAATGGAGAAAAAACATCATACCTTAGTATGTTGTTGGAAAATGGACAAAAAACGTCATAGTTTAGCATGTCGTCCGAAAATGGACAAAAAATGTCATAGTTTTGTATGTTGTCCGAAAATGGACAATGAAACATCATAGTGTAGTATGTCGTCTGAAAATGGACAAAAAACATCATACTTTAGTATGTCATCTGAAAATGGACAAAAAACATCATAGTTTAGTATCTCATCTGAAAATGGACAAAAAAATCACAGTTTTGTATGTCATCCGAAAATGGACAAAAATGTCATCGTTTTGTATGTCATCCGAAAATGGACAAAAAACATCATAGTTTAGTATGTCGTCTGAAAATGGACAAAAAAATGTCATACCTTAGTATGTCATCCGAAAATGGACAAAAAACGTCATACCTTAGTATCTTGTTGGAAAATGAACATAAAAAGTCATAGTTATAGTCATAGTCAGAGTTTAGCATATCTTCCGAAGATGGACAAAAAATGTCTTAGTTTAGTATGTCGTCCGAAAATGGACAAAAAATGTCACAGTTGAGGATGTTGTCCGAAAATGGACAAAAAACGTCTTAGTTTAGTATGTTGTCTGAAAATGGACAAAAAACGTCTTAGTTAAGTATGTCGTCTGAAAATGGACAAAAAACGTCACAGTTGAGGATGTCGTCCGAAAATTGACAAAAACGTCAGAGTTTAGTATGTCGTCCGAAAATGGAGAAAAAACATCATACCTTAGTATGTTGTTGGAAAATGGACAAAAAACATCATAGTTTAGCATGTCGTCCGAAAATGGACAAAAAAATGTCATAGTTTTGTATGTTGTCCGAAAATGGACAATGAAACGTCATAGTTTAGAATGTCGTCTGAAAATGGACAAAAAACATCATACTTTAGTATGTCGTCTGAAAAGGGCAAAAAACATCATAGTTTAGTATGTTGTCTGAAAATAGACAATAAATGTCTTTTTTCGTCCGAAAATGCACAAAAAATGTCATAGTTTAATATGTCGTCCGAAAATGGACAAAAAACGTCATACTTTAGTATGTTGTCTGAAAATGGACAAACAATGTCATAGTTTATTCTGTGGTCCGAAAATGGACAATGAAACGTCATAGTTTAGAATGTCGTCTGAAAATGGACAAAAAACATCATACTTTAGTATGTCGTCTGAAAAAGGGCAAAAAACATCATAGTTTAGTATGTTGTCTGAAAATAGACAATAAATGTCTTTTTTCGTCCGAAAATGCACAAAAAATGTCATAGTTTAATATGTCGTCCGAAAATGGACAAAAAACGTCATACTTTAGTATGTTGTCTGAAAATGGACAAACAATGTCATAGTTTATTCTGTGGTCTGAAAATGGACAAAAAACTTCATAGTTTAGTATGTCGTCCGAAAATGGACAAAAAACATCATAGTTTAGTATGTTGTCCGAAAATGGACAAAAAAATGTCATACCTTAGTATGTCATCTGAAAATGGACAAAAAACGTCATACCTTAGTATCTTGTTGGAAAATGAACATAAAAAGTCATAGTTATAGTCATAGTCAGAGTTTAGCATATCTTCCGAAGATGGACAAAAAATGTCTTAGTTTAGTATGTCGTCCGAAAATGGACAAAAAATGTCACAGTTGAGGATGTTGTCCGAAAATGGACCAAAAACGTCTTAGTTTAGTATGTTGTCTGAAAATGGACAAAAAACGTCTTAGTTAAGTACGTCGTCTGAAAATGGACAAAAAACGTCACAGTTGAGGATGTCGTCCGAAAATTGACAAAAACGTCAGAGTTTAGTATGTCGTCCGAAAATGGAGAAAAAACATCATACCTTAGTATGTTGTTGGAAAATGGACAAAAAACATCATAGTTTAGCATGTCGTCCGAAAATGGACAAAAAAATGTCATAGTTTTGTATGTTGTCCGAAAATGGACAATGAAACGTCATAGTTTAGAATGTCGTCTGAAAATGGACAAAAAACATCATACTTTAGTATGTCGTCTGAAAAAGGGCAAAAAACATCATAGTTTAGTATGTTGTCTGAAAATAGACAATAAATGTCTTTTTTCGTCCGAAAATGCACAAAAAATGTCATAGTTTAATATGTCGTCCGAAAATGGACAAAAAACGTCATACTTTAGTATGTTGTCTGAAAATGGACAAACAATGTCATAGTTTATTCTGTGGTCTGAAAATGGACAAAAAACTTCATAGTTTAGTATGTCGTCTGAACATGGGCAAAAACGTCATACTTTATTATGTTGTCCGAAAATGGACAAAAAATGTCATAGTTGATTATGTCGTCCGAAAATGGACAACAAACTTCCCAGTTTGGTATGTTGTCCGAAAATTGACAAAAACGTCATAGTTTAGCATGTCGTCCTCAAATGGACAAAAACGTCAAAGTTTAGAACGTCGTCCGAAAATGGACAAAAAACGTCATAGTATAGCATGTCGTCCAAAAATGGATAAAAACATCATAGTTTAGTATGTCGTCTGACAATGGACAAAAACGTCAGAGTTTAGTATGTCGTCCGAAAATGGAGAAAAAACATCATACCTTAGTATGTTGTTGGAAAATGGACAAAAAACGTCATAGTTTAGCATGTCGTCCGAAAATGGACAAAAAAATGTCATAGTTTTGTATGTTGTCCGAAAATGGACAATGAAACATCATAGTGTAGTATGTCGTCTGAAAATGGACAAAAAACATCATACTTTAGTATGTCATCTGAAAATGGACAAAAAACATCATAGTTTAGTATCTCATCTGAAAATGGACAAAAAAATCACAGTTTTGTATGTCATCCGAAAATGGACAAAAAATGTCATTGTTTTGTATGTCGTCCGAAAATGGACAAAAAACATCATAGTTTAGTATGTCGTCTGAAAATTGACAAAAACGTCATAGTTTAATATGTCGTCCGAAAATGGAGAAAAACCATCATACCTTAGTATGTTGTTGGAAAATGGACAAGAAAACGCCATAGTTTAGCATGTCGTCCGAAAATGGACAAAAAAAGTCATAGTTTTGTATGTCGTCCGAAAATGGACAATGAAACGTCGTACTTTAGTATGTCGTCTGAAAATGGACAAAAAACGTCATACTTCAGTATGTCCTCCTAAAATGGACAAAAAACGTCATACTTTAGTATGTCGTCTGAAAATGGACAAAAAAAAAGCCATAGTTTAGTATGTCGTCCGACAATGGACAAAAAACATCATACCTTAGTATCTTGTTGGAAAATGAACAAAAAAAAGTCATAGTTTAGCATGTCATCCGAAAATGGACAAAAAATGTCTTAGTTTAGTATGTCGTCCAAAAATGGACAAAAAACGTCATCGTTTTGTATGTCGTCCGAAAATAGACAAAGAAACATTATAGTTTTGTATGTCATCCTAAAATGGACAAAAAACATTATAGTTTAGTATCTTGTCCGAAAATGGACAAAAAAACATCATAGTTTAGTATGTCGTCCGAAAATTGACAAAAACGTCATAGTTTAGTATGTCGTCCAAAAATGGAGAAAAAACATCATACCTTAGTATGTTGTTGGAAAATGGACAAAAAACATCATAGTTTAGCATGTCGTCCGAAAATAGACAAAAAATGTCATAGTTTTGTATGTTGTCCGAAAATGGACAATGAAATGTCATAGTTTAGAATGTCGTCTGAAAATGGACAAAAAACATCATACTTTAGTATGTCGTCTGAAAAAGGGCAAAAAACATCATAGTTTAGTATGTTGTCTGAAAATAGACAATAAATGTCTTTTTTCGTCCGAAAATGCACAAAAAATGTCATAGTTTAATATGTCGTCCGAAAATGGACAAAAAACGTCATACTTTAGTATGTTGTCTGAAAATGGACAAACAATGTCATAGTTTATTCTGTGGTCTGAAAATGGACAAAAACTTCATAGTTTAGTATGTCGTCTGAACATGGGCAAAAAACGTCATACTTTATTATGTTGTCCGAAAATGGACAAAAATGTCATAGTTGATTATGTCGTCCGAAAATGGACAACAAACTTCCCAGTTTGGTATGTTGTCCGAAAATTGACAAAAACGTCATAGTTTAGCATGTCGTCCTCAAATGGACAAAAACGTCAAAGTTTAGAACGTCGTCCGAAAATGGACAAAAAACGTCATAGTTTAGCATGTCGTCCAAAAATGGATAAAAACATCATAGTTTAGTATGTCGTCTGACAATGGACAAATAACGTCATAGTTTTGTATGTCGTCCCAAAATGCACAAAAAACGTCATTTGACAGACTGTCATCTATGCCTTTATTGACCTTGCTTTGTGCACTGGTGCACAGTCATGTTAGAAGAGGAAGGGGTCAGCTCCAAAATGTTCCCACAAAGTTGGGAGCATGGAATTGTCCAAAATGTCTCAGTATGCTGAAGCATTCAGAGTTCCTTTCAGTGGAACTAAGGGGCCAAGCCCAGCTCCTAAAAAACAACCCCACACCATAATCCCTTTTCCACCAAACTTTACACTTGGCATAATGCAGTCTGACAAGTATCATTCTCCTGGCAAGTGCCAAACCCAGAGTTGTCCATCAGATTGCCAGATGGAGAAGTGCGATTGGTCACTCCAGAGAAGGCGTCTCCACTGCTCTAGAGACCAGTGGCGGCATGCTTTACACCACTGCATCCAATGCTTTGTATTGCACTTAGTGATGTATGGCTTGGATGCAGCTGCTCGGCCATGGAAACCTATTCCATGAAGCTCTCTGCGGAAGCACTGTTCTTGAGCTAATCTGAAGGCCATATGAAGTTTAAAGGCCTATAGCCATTGACTCTGCAGAAAGTTGGCCACCTCTTGGCACTGTGCACCTCAGCATCCGCTGACCCCGCTCCGTCAGTTTACGTGGCCTACCGCTTGGTGGTGGCTGAGTTGCTGTCGTTCCCACACACTTCCACTTTCTTATAATACAGCTGACAGTTGACTGTGGAATATTTAGGAGCGAGGAAATGTCACAACTGGATTTGTTGCACAG
The DNA here is from genome assembly GCF_021347895.1 of Acanthochromis polyacanthus. Taxonomy (NCBI): domain Eukaryota; kingdom Metazoa; phylum Chordata; class Actinopteri; family Pomacentridae; genus Acanthochromis; species Acanthochromis polyacanthus. Next base: position 7,643,728 of record NC_067122.1, read on the forward strand.
GTGGCATCCTATCATAGTTCCATGCTGGAATTCACTGAGCTCCTAAGAGTGACGCATTCTTTCACAAATGTTTGTAAAAGCAGTCTGCATGCCTTGGTGCTAGATTTATACACCTGTGGCCATGGAAGTGATTGGAACACCTGATTCTGATTAGGTGAATGGGTGAGCAAATACTTTTGGCAATATAGTATATTTTATTTATTTATTTTTTCTTCTTTTTTTTGTCCTGTCCAGCAACAGAGCAGGCAGAATGGGGATCTGGCTGTTGCATTGTGCCACACAAGTTTGCTTTTCTAAGGGGAGTTTATAAGTATAAGACTCCCCTCGATAATGTTCAGTAATTTATTTAGTTTGAATACTTGTTGATTAGTTAGATATATATAAATTTGCCGGACAATATAGTGTATTTTAGTATGTCGTCTGAAATGTCACTAAAACGTCATAGATAAGCATGTTGTCAAAAATGTGAATAAAATGCCATAGTCTAATATGTGGTCCAAAATGGGGTAAAAATATCATAGTTTAGTATGTCATCCAAAATATGACAAAAATGTCATAGTTTAGTATGTTGTCCAACAAGTAGAAAAAAAAGGTTACCAGGTAGCTCAACTGGTTGAGAGGGCAAGTTCCACAGAGGAATACATTCGAGAGCTAGGTTTGATTCCAGCTCTTGGCCCTTTACTGCAGGTCTTCCCTGTCTTCCTCTCTACTTACCTATTGAATAAAACCAACAAAAGGGCCAAAAACAAAGTCATAGTTTAGTATGTCGTCCTAAATGTGGAAAAAAAGTCATAGTTTAGTATGTCGCCTAAAATATCACAGAAACGTCATAGTTTAGTTTAGTATGTGGTCCAAAATGAGGTAAGTATGTCATAGTTTGGTATGTGGTCCAAAACTGAGCAGCCTTGACAGAGTACTGCACTGTGAGTGCTTTTCTAGTTTTTATTCTGTGAATCCTTTTCAGATGGAACTTTTAACTTCATTACTGACATTCTGCATGAAGGCAAAAAGTATGGGCCACATCACAATTCTAAAAAGTGAAGTAAGGTGAACTTTAGTTGTGAAATATCAAAGGATCATACTGTTAAAAAACACTAGCTATGAGCATATTTGCACATGTATGCTTTTAATGTTAAAGCTCAACATTAAAATCATTCCAGAGAAACAAAACAGTATTATTTAAAACAGGGTATTATGCAAGTGATGTCTGAAGATTTGTCTATTTCTGTATTTTTTCCCTTTTACCCTTAGATGTACAAGTGTTTGGACCCTACACTCTTCCATAAGTGGGTCAGAAATGACCCGTAAAAAAATCAGTTTTTTTTGTTGTTGCCATTTTTGTCATTTGGTTAAGAATAATAATTTGTATTTTTGCTTATACTATATTCTTGTCCACACGAGAATTATTTCATGTTTAGAATAAGTCTCTTTTTCACTTTATAACACATTTTGACCATTGAAAAAGACGAATATTACAAAGAACAGCAAAAGAAGAATGTCAACATCCATTTTGTTGAAATTTTTCCACTCTTTTCCTTGAAGTTTGTGCACTGAGTCACCTCTTATATGATATTGTTAATGAAAAAGAGCTTGAGGCCGTAATACAAATATTACAATTTCTTTAAAAATATAAAAGGTAACTTAAAAACTTCAATGGAATGTAATCAAAATATGTTTTTTGAGGAATAGCTGGAATATGTAATGATAAAAAAGCTTTTCACTATAAAGACATTGCAAGAAAATGACATAACTGGGTCATTATTGACTCACTCGTGCATCTAAGGTTAAATCAGTATAATAGATATTTTATTGTTTGCGTGTGCATTTAATGCACATTGTGGCAACCTCAAAAGTATTGTATTTTGGGTATATTAAGTACTTGTGATCAGATTACCTCAGATATATTTTAGTTTCAAATGTAAACAGGCCCTGAAAAATGCATGTAGAACCACAAATTTCAATCTGCATTTTCCACAGACTCTGATTTTGAAAACAACATGGAGCAAAAAAAAAAAAAAAAAAAAGAGCACTCCAACACATCAGTCAACTTGGTGTCCCGTTTTTTGCTTCCAGAGGATCGACCGTCTGTGTGCAGCGGCCATGACACACCCCTCAGTGACCACATCCACCATAAGCAGCCGCAGATGAAACAATATGGAGATTATCGGGACAAAAAGCCTCCCAGCTTGTCACGGGATACAGAGCGTATTGTACATCCACATGTATTGAACACAAACCTGTCACCGTCTGTGACAGCCCCATTCATCACACACAAAGCCAATCCTGTCAGCGGCACAATGCGTTCTATCCGTCCCTCCTCCCTCCCCCACTTCTAAGTGACAGCATTGAAATGAACATTAGGACACCCGGGTATATATTGAAATGATTTGTTTTTTCCGCCTCCCACTGAAACCAATTTCCAGAGGCTAATAAACCTGGGAATTACTTTGTCTCAACATAGGGATGGGGTTCCTCTCTTGAAAACATCATGAGGTCCCATGGGTGGCTGTCAGTGAAGTTGGTCAATCTGTTATTTCAAATGCAGACGAAGAAATTTAGAAGTTCCACTGATATGATAACGTGCTAATAGGTGAGTTCACAGTGGAGGGTTCTCACTCATGTTGACATACAAATAACAAAAAGGAATTAAGCCAATTATGTGTTCTCTAAACTATGCATTTTGATTATTTGATTAGTTGACCTCTAATTATCAGTGATGTGCGCAGAATCTCTAAGGGGTAGGGGTGAATAAAGAACACCTTTGGTGCACTGTTAATTTACAGGGTTAGTGTTATATTTTGATTATGTTCATTTTACCCTGAAGGTCACAGCAGCGGGATCCAGAGTCAGTCAGATGGGCTTCTGGACTATAATTAGCATGGATATATATCCAATTAACCCATGCTGCTTTTAGTAAACAATTGCAGATTTTGGCACATCAGTGGCCTTAATTTCACTATAAAGATGTTTGACTACCAAGAAGGTATTTGTTGTGTGTGTAGTATCATATATATTCTTATTATTCTTAAATTTTCTGGCAAATGGATATAGGAGCATGTCAGTGTTGCAAGGATGTAACTTTGGTTAATTTTATTTCCATTTGGGATGGGCACATCTTGAAGTTTTATTGTTATTGCAAAAAGGTAACATTGCTATATGCAATTACCAGCTAATAAGGGGTAAATACAAATAAATACACATTACATGCTGTTATTTACCAGTTGGCCAAACTGAATTTGCAACGAGATGGAATTGGAAAATATTGTTTGGTAACAAGGTCGCAATTAAAACTTACCTGTAACAGTGACAGTGATTGTCTCAGCCACAAAAAAAACATTCATAAAGAAAATGTGTCACTGTAGTAACCAAGACAGGCAATATTAGCTGCACGTGAATTGTTTTTATTTCTGTTTATACATGTTTGCTATACCATACAATGTGACATTTAAATGTCCAATATAACTGTTCTGTTTCTGTTTCAATCTGTAACACGTGAATAATAAACCAGGTACAAATACTAGAAGATATCCATCCTCTGCTGGTCAACAAGGTGCTTCTTTTTGGTGAATCATGAAGAGGGACATTTGTAGCAAACAATCTGGAACTTTAAAAAAAAAAAAAAAAATCAGACTTGATTTAGCTTTGTGTTCATATGAGCCTCAGCTGAATTTAGGAGTGTGTTTTTGCAAGGAACCCACACAGTGTCGTCATAGTCATGGTGAAAAGCTTCCAGGGGAGAAGTAATAGTTAAATCAACCAACACCAATTCTCATGTACATATGAGCACACAAGTGTTGTTTGAAGACGGTCTTGACAATCCAAAAGCTATCCATTATTTTCAACTGTTAGATTATTTAGGTTCTAAGTAAGTCATGTTCTTTGGTTTTGTCCACTAAGTTTAACTCAACCATCAAGATGAATTCTCTCCAGTCCAGCTCTGAGAAATGTTGGTAGAACTAAAACTCTTATTTCCAGCGCTGTCCAATCTGTCGCGGTGGTGTGAGTCTACATCATGTGTGTTAGGTTTAACATGAGCTCGCCCGTGTGTCTGTGTTCACATGTGAGCTGTTTTTCATGTGTAAAGGTTTGTGTGTTCGTAAAGCTTTGTGTTTGTCTCCTGAGTCAGCACAGTCTCAGTAATTACCCATAGATCCAGAGGCAGAGGGGCTTTGCAGCGCTGACAGGGGGAGCATCATTTCCCGAGTGTTCCCAGGGACCGCAGACTGCAATAACACCACTCAACAGGCCTATCAAGTTGATCCACATCACATTTTCACACAATTGCAAACACCTAACCCATTTATGCTGTAAACAACAGCAGCGAGCTAATAAAACATCTCATTGCTGTGTGTGGATGTAATCCAATGAAGTGCCTTCTTAAATAATGTCTCTTGTACTGTACACAATATTGTGTAAAGAAACATTGGTCCCAATATGTCTTTGATGAACATAATGGGACTTTTCAATAACACATTCATAAAGAATGTATGAATTCAGACAGAACTCGGGCCATTGCTGTCGACAAGGTCTGCCAAACTGCTCAGTTCACTTTACATCACTGTCCCATGAAGATGAAACAGTCTAAAATGTCTGAACACCAGCCTTATCAATGGTGACTCGCAAACCTCATCACATGGGCTGATTTGACATCTTATTGACATTTGAACATCAGCCATTATTTGTCTTGAAGCTGTCGCACCTACTGGGAGCTGACAGATACTGAAGGTCTCGCCGCTGAATGGCGTTTCATTAGATAACGTCAGGCCACGGACTGCTGCCGCTTCTTTTCTGAAGTGTAGATATTAAGATAATCTAGTTTTCATGTATTGTGGAGAACACAGTTTATATTCTGAGCAGCAGATACAGAAACTCATTCAAACACTGCAGAGTTTGGTTACATACTGGGCACACATTATCTTAACGAAAACAAAAGTCCAGATGACAATGTATAACTTTTTGCACAGTCCACACCAAATCAGCATTTTAAACCTGATTTATCCATGTGTCTGCTCCTATCTTTATCTCAACTGCAAGTAAAATAACTTAAATTTAATTTAGCTTACTTGGACTGATCTAATTGGTTTGTTTTAGCAGGAAAGTTGATAAAGTTGATGCAGCAAAATACTGAAGAAAATCAAATAAACACAAAAGTTAAAAGTGAATAAATTAATGACTTTCATCAATTCCTGTGCAGCCCGCTTTGCTTCATGGATAAGTCTGATTTATCACAATTTGGGTGTTACTGAGTTTTACCTGCCATTATGAAAAGAAAAACAAAGTAACTCATTAAATGGATTGCCAATGTCTGGCATGATTGCTTGAGCAACATCACACAAAGTGAGAAACATGAGCAGACAGACGATCAGGAAGGTTTTCATCAGGTTAACTACATTTTCAAAGGAAAAAACAAACATGAACCTTAAAGGTAAGGCAAGACAAGGTGAATTTACTTGTATAACACAATTCATACACAAGGCAGTTCAAGGTGCTTTACAATGGCAAAGAAATACATTCAGAAGATTAATTACAAAGATGATTTAAAATAGACATTAAGATCAAACATTAAAATCATAGAAATAAAACAAAAGTGCATTAAAGGTTAAGATTAAAAGTGCATTAATAGATTTAACACGTAAGAGAAGGCCACAGGAAACATGTTTTTCAGGCCTGATTTAAAAGAGCCGATAGTTTGAGCAGACCTCAGGTGTTCAGGAAGTTTGTGCCACAGGTGAGGAGCATCTTCACTATTTTTGGTTCTGGTTTCATATGGAGCTAATAAATCCAGGATGTGTTTTGGTCCAAGACCATTCAGATTTTGAACTCTATCCTTTGACTAAAGTTTAAAATTGATTAGGATTCCTAGAAAAAACCAACCTGCAGGAAAAGCTGCTAGTGTACTTTTACAACAGAGCATGCTGGCGTACTTTATCACTTTGTGGTCCTCCAGCTGCTCAGCAGTGGACAGAAGGATCATCAACGCTGTCCAGAAGATCATCGGCTGCTCACTGGCGTCTTTGGAGGACTTATTCAGATTTCACTGCCTCAGTAGAGTAGCAACATCCTGAACACTATCTGTTTGAGGCGCTACCCTCAGACGCTTCAGGTCCATCAAATCACACACAAAAAGAATGAAAAACATCTTCTACCCCAGAACCACAATCATCGGAATATCTACTAATTACCTCTGCACCTTGTATTTATTTATTATGCACTAAAAAACTGACTAATTTTGTTGCAAATCGCAATTACAATAAAGTATTCTAAGACTACACTATATTCTAATATTCTGTTCTATTATAGACTAAAGAGCAGTTTCTCAGTTCTGCCGTGCACCAAATGAAGATATACATCATAATTACCTCCGTTTTGAGCACACTCACTTTCAGTTTTACCTCCTAATTAAGTAATTTGCATAATTCCATTTTGCAAACTGCTGGCTCGCTCACCACCTGTCTGTTCATCTGACTGCTCTTCCTACAGCAGTGTCACCAGGATTGCAGATTTTTAACACTTTGATGAGAGCATTTATATTGTGGGTGAATAAAATGACAAAAATAAATTTTAAAAAAATAGCACAGAGAATATGGGAATAATTGAGAACATTTAATTGCTGTTTGTGTTCATATGTTTGCTCTCTATCGTCTGAATCTGCTGTGACTAAAAGTTTCATTGCTTCCACCTGCACTCACCTGGTTGGTCTGGTTCATGCAGAAAAAGAAAGAAGCTACTCCTTATGCCTGATTGCATGCTGACCACACACTGGAGTGAGCTCATTTGGAAGTCAGTGCACTTTTCCCTGGTGAATACACCCTCTGCCCTTCCCCCTTGTGCTTTTATTTTTAATTAACCTCTCAAAGATACTCTGTTGTTGCTTCCTGTGTCTGAGCCAGTGAGGTTAATGATTTCAGCAGCCCAGGGAGACGCTGCAGAGGACAGATCAATGCACCTCAATTCCCTGCGCCTCGTGTTCAGTCTCACTTGCCGGACCACAGTGAAAAGGAGCAGGGGCCGATACTGATTGTGTAGCGGCGGACACCTTCTCTCTCTGCATGCCAACAAACAGGCGAGCGCACAAACATGCACATGACTAATTCAAGACACGCACGCACAAACAGCCACACTTAAAACATATTAAATACCTGCAGAGGCACAGAAACAGCAGGAACATCACATCATCTGAATTTGAATTCACTGAAACAAACTCCAGCAAATAAAGCTTCCACTCAAGCAAATGCTTACAATATGGAGTAGAATAGAGTAGAAATTTATAAATGTCTTCTAAAATATGAGTGATTTTTCCTGTTTTACTAGTGTTTTGAACGTAAAGCACAATAAACATCACCACAGATTGGATAATCAGCTGTAAGCAAATTAGAAACACTTTTGACTTTTAAATATGCACCACTTTAAATCCTGTGTAATACTTTTAATGTACAGAACAGAAAACAGGCTCTAATTAATTGTGAATGTGCCAATACTGAGTCGAAAAGCGTGACGTTGTGTTTACTCATTTACACATTCAGAGAAGAACCATTGACTTTGTGTCAGCGTAGATGTTTATTTTTAAATGATATTGATCTGGAGGTAATAATGACCCCCTCTGGGAAACAAGCCATTAAAAAGTCACATTGATGAAGAGTTGAGCTGCTTTTTAAAAAGATGTTTTAGCAAAATATGACAATACACAAACAATAGCACCTCACGTAATGCTGGCAAATTTAGTTTTTGGAGAACTTTAGTTTACACCGAGACGCTGAATCAAACAGATTAGATGTCTGCAGCTCTTCACAGGATCCAGCACTAAAGGTTTGATGGTTTTCTGCTTGTTACTCCAGTATCTCCTGCTCCCTCTCTCTTCACATTTAAATGCTTTGATTGAAAAAAAAAAAAGGAATAAGAAAAATTACAGAATTAAGAAATGTTCTGCCAATATTCTAAAACAGCCAAACACACATGGAAACCAATAACTGCAAGACTAAAGAAAATGCTGTATCCCCCTCTGGACACAAAGACCTGTAAAATGTTATGAAATAGTGTATGATAGAGCCATTAAGGCACCAGAACTAACTTGGCTTGCTGACAGCAGCACCAGGGCTCCCTGTTGTGTTCATCTCAGCACGTCTCCGTGACTATCTGTGAAACACTTACTCTTCGACTCACAATAACCCCTTCCATCTCTCTTCTCCCTCGCTCCCTCCTCAAGCCTTGATATGTAACAGAACTCAGAGGGAAGATGGAGTGGACGTACATAATCAGAGCCGGGCCTTTTCCCCCGTTGCGTCTCCATCAAACCAGCGAGGAAGACGCCATCACCACCAATCCCTTCTTGTGAACGCCTTTGAAACATCAAAACTGACTGACTGTAGGGAGCCGCGACATCAGAAACAGCACATCCAGTGCTGCAGGTATGCGGCGTACTGGTCTAAGCTCTGAACCGACCCCATGCTGGGCTCCGTTCACATTTGGATGTCTCTATCTGTGGAAAATTCACCCCTTCTCCACCCAGACCGCCTATCCCCGCTCCCCTGCCTCCAACTAGCGCAGAGCTGGCAGCCAGGATGCATCAATCACCGCACGCCAGGGGGATGACATCATGGCGAATTGGCAGGGCTATCTAAGCAGGGACGGGGAGTTTTTCAGAGGGCTAACAGAGATAAATAGAACTCCTTTAAGTTCTATCCTTCTCTGTGAGAACTTTATGTTTATCAGCTTTTGAAGACGAGGAGCCTGACTTTGGTCCTTAACTTTTGGCCCTGCTTTCCCCCTTTTTTTCTTCATATTTGGCTGTCTGTCATTTGTTTTCATCAGTAACAACTTTGTTGTTCCGCTTGTCCCATAGATCATGTCTGTCTCATGAATCTGGACAAAAGTTTAATGATGTAAAAATGTGGCTTTTTTCTGCTACGGGGTCTCAGAAGACTCACTGAGATAATCAATAAATCCTTCATCAAAATATTTTGCAGAATTATCCATCCTCTGCACGCACACTTCATCATTATCATCATCATCCTTTACACCAAGTGCTTATCTAATGCTAAACATTACTGACTGAGGAAATAAAGAGGAAATGTTAATATAAAAGCAGAACAAGACAAGATCAGCTGCCTGGATGCAGATGAAGACTTATTGCTATAAACATGCAGAAGTGTGGAGCAGGCTGTTGTTTAAACTCAACCTTAAGTGTTATCCTGAACTACGCGATAAAGAGCATGTGAATTTGTGCTCTACCAGGTAATTTTTTTCTGCAAATTATGTGCATTATTTATCTATTAGCTATACCCACTTTATCCCCTACAGCATCACAGGGGGCTGGAGCCCAGTTGACTTTGGGTAAGAGGTGGGGTATAACTGAGACAGGTCACCAGTCTACAGATTATTTTTCTTTAGACTCTCTGTAACTGGGTTCGGGAACATGTATAAGAACTGATTTTATTCTAGTTAATCCAAAGCAACAATATAGCCCCCTCTTTCCCCGAGCACTGATGAGAGCATGACTGACAGAAGAGAAACTGATATGGGGGAGAAAATCTGGTTTTGCTTTCGCCCCCTCGTCTCTCTTTTGGCCTGTGAAAGCCAATAAATCCCATATCCAGAGCTATTAGATTGACAGAGCCGAGCACCGTTTGATGTTCAGATGTCTGAGAACGGCCTCTGCACATTCCAGGGGCCAAATGCAGTTTGGCTGTCATCGGCAGGCCTACTTTCGGCATGCATGTCAATTATCCATGCCTTTGACAATTATGTGTCCGAGATAATGCTTATCTTTTCACCTTTTCACCTGTGCTGAAACACTGTGAGGCTGCACTATCAGCATGGTGAAGATACCACACAGGATACCTCGAACTTGCACTTAGTCACACCACTTGTTGGAATGGTGTTCATGAGATAAATCTTTAAGAAAAACAGAGCAGTCCTGCCTCCGCCGTGCAATGGAGATGACTCAGAGAAAAGTCAAATGAAAATCACCGTGAGCTAAAAATATACTGGTAATGGAAAGATTTAAAAAGAGACTTGAGCAACATTGCAAAGTATCCACAAATCAAGATAAAGCTTTGTAGGACAACCTACAAAGGCAATATTAAGTGAACACCTCAATGAATCTTAAATCGAAGTTATGCTGCAGAAGTGTTTTAAAATTCTGGCCTGGTATAAAGAAAAGGTGTTCTGTCCTCAGATGTGGGAAGCTTAATTCTGAGCTTCCAACTTCTTGTCCAAGCTGGACAGCACTCAGGATAATAAATTACCCTCTCAAGTACACCGTTGAGGTTTTAAGCGCAGGGATGAGGCCAAGGGAAAAGGGAAAATTGCATGACCTGATGACCTCCAAACTCTTAACCCCTGGCCTGAGTCCTGGGCTCCTCTCCGAGAGCTCTCAGAAAAGGCCTGAGTCAAACATCACATTTGTATTTTGTCTCTGTGGCCCTTACGCGTGCTGTCACTCCAGGTGCTCGCTGTTCCCCTGCGTTTCAGTACACCTAGGGAAGGGAGGAAGTGAGGGAGAGCGGGGGAGAGATGAGAGCTACCGAGGATGGATAGTCTTGGTGATTAAAATTAAACACACCTCCCAGGAATTTCTTGCTGATTCTCATTATTTCCGCATTATTTTTTCCCTCAGACCCTCCTCCCTTCCTTCCTCCGCGAAGGCCGAAGACGGGAGAGGTAGAGAACGAGTGAGAGACATGTTGACAAGAGGGTGCTAAGTGGATTTGAGTTATGGGCAGTTGGGCGATGTGTTTGTTTAACCATCTGGTAGCAACTCCCTCTGTTTTGTGATGGAGTGCCTGTGGAGGGAAGGAGTCCAGCCCCAATGTGGATGTGTACAGTGTTGATTTGACAGGGTCAAGGTAAAGGAAAGAAGACGTGAGTGATGTACTTCTGATGAGCTAATTTTTAGTACCACTTTGTTAGACACCTATTGTAATCATTTAGTTGAAAATTACCTTAATTATTGCAACAATCTAGTGAATCTTTTAGGATGCTCCACATCAAAGTTGCTCTGCTATAGATTACACTTTTCTTGACTGTCCTTTATATAGAATAACAAACGTGTTATTCTTTTAGCTTACTGGGGGCGTTTTCTTTGTAATTTCTCAAATATTAGATATATTGTATGGTATGAGAGTAAAGTTTACATTTAAATTAACATAAAAAACTTACATAAAGAGAATGAGATCAGCTGAGTTCCTTAAGAATGATACCAACTGATATATAAAGACAAATGCATGTGCATGAACATACAGTGATCTGCACTAGCTAGCTGCTGTCTGTGTCAAACAACATGCCAGGCCCCAGTTATCATTTTCGAGGTTTCTTGTTATTAAATCCGGTGTGTAGTGGGGACTTTGCTCAGTTGCGGCTCCCTTCGAGTGGAAGCCATTGTTCATCTTCAGCCAATTACACATGAGGTGGCAGTAACCAAATTAGGCGCCTCTTATTGAAGCGGTGACACGGAGTTCTGAAGTAATTACTCTGCCTTTTAATAACGCGCCCGGCAAACTCACTTTTTAATCTCGGCATCCTGAATTATTAAGCAGCTGTTTTCCCCTTCTTGTTGCTAGATCAGTTCCTCTCAGAGGCCGACTGCCCGGTGCCAGTAACCAGCCGTAAGATGTTCTGACAGGAATCTCACACATAAATGGTAAAAAAAAAAAAAAACAGATAAACTACAGAACATTCAGCATCTAATACCTAGCCTTAACATTACCACCAATACAACATGCACATGGTAAAAATCAGCAGCATTCTACCATCATTATACCAGGTGAACCTTTGTCATTTAGAATAAGTACCAATTTTCTTCAAGGGTATATAAAAATGCCTTTCATTGTTCATTTATTATGCTTTTATTGTGAGCAGAATTGGTGACACCACCAATGTCATTATCAACAGCATTTTTTTTTTTTTTTAAAAAGTCTTTTAAGATAAACAAAGCCAAGGTTTCCTAAAGTCTGGACTTTTGTCCACATCCAGACCGAACTGTCTTTGCCCACATAGCAGCCTTTGGGGGCAAAAAATGAAGCAAACACAAAAGTGCCAAAAACTGCACTCCACTTGAGGCTGGTTCCAAAAATGAGTAACTTGCTATAAAACCCCATATGTCCAACTTTACAGCAGAAGTAGAGAACTGTATAAAACAGTATTGGTCTTTTCAACTTATTTCCCCATTTATGACAACCGTGGGGTGGGTGACTGTTACATATAACTCACCAATTTACACACGTGGACAAAATTGTTGGTACCCCTCAGTTAAAGAAGGAAAAACCCACAATTCTCACTGAAATCACTTGAAACTCACAAAAGTAACAATAAATAAAAATTTATTGAAAATTAAATAATCAAAATCAGCCATCACTTTTGAATTGTTGATTAACATAATTATTTAAAAAAACAAACTAATGAAATAGGGCTGGACAAAAATGATGGTACCCATAACTTAATATTTTGTCGCACAACCTTTTGAGGCAATCACTGCAATTAAACGATTTCTGTATTTGTCAATGAGCGTTCTGCAGCTGTCAACAGGTATTTTGGCCCACTCCTCATGAGCAAACAGCTCCAGTTGTCTCAGGTTTGATGGGTGTCTTCTCCAAATGGCATGTTTCAGCTCCTTCCACATATGTTCAATGGGATTCAGATCTGGGCTCATAGAAGGCCACTTTAGAATAGTCCAACGCTTTTCTCTCAGCCATTCTTGGGTGTTTTTGGCTGTGTGTTTTGGATCGTTGTCCTGTTGGAAGACCCATGACCTGCGACTGAGACCAAGCTTTCTGACACTAGGCAGCACATTTCTCTCCAGAATGCCTTGATAGTCTTCAGATTTCATCGTACCTTGCACACTTTCAAGACACCCTGTGCCAGATGCAGCAAAGCAGCCCCAAAACATTACTGAGCCTCCTCCATGTTTCACCGTAGGGAAGGTGTTCTTTTCTTCGTATGCTTGGTTTTTGAGTCTATGAACATAGAGTTGATGTGCCTTACCAAAAAGCTCCAGTTTGGTCTCATCTGTCCAAAGGACATTCTCCCAGAAGCTTTGTGGCTTGTCAACATGCATTTTTGCAAATTCCAGTCTGGCTTTTTTATGAGTTTTTTTCAGCAGTGGTGTCCTCCTTGGTCGTCTCCCATGAAGTCCACTTTGGCTCAAACAACGACGAATGGTGCGATCTGACACTGATGTACCTTGGCCTTGGAGTTCACCTTTAATTTCTTTGGAGGTTGCTCTGGGCTCTTTGGATACAATTCCAACGATCCGTCTCTTCAATTTGTCATCAATTTTCCTCTTGCGGCCACGTCCAGGGAGGTTGGCTACTGTCCCGTGGGTCTTGAACTTCTGAATAATATGAGCCACTGTTGTCACAGGAACTTCAAGCTGTTTAGAGATGGTCTTATAGCCTTTACCTTTAAGATGTTTGTCTATCATTTTTTTTCGGATGTCCTGGGACAATTCTCTCCTTCGCTTTCTGTTGTCCATGTTCAGTGTGGTACACACCTTTTCACCAAACAGCAGGGTGACTACTTGTCTCCCTTTAAATAGGCAGACTGACTGATTATGAGTTTGGAAACACCTGTGATGTCAATTAAATGACACACCTGAGTTAATCATGTCACTCTGGTCAAATAGTTTTCAATCTTTTATAGAGGTACCATCATTTTTGTCCAGGCCTGTTTCATTAGTTTGTTTTTTTTAAATAATTATGTTAATCAACAATTCAAAAGTGATGGCTGATTTTGATTATTTAATTTTCAATAAATTTTTATTTATTGTTACTTTTGTGAGTTTCAAGTGATTTCAGTGAGAATTGTGGGTTTTTCCTTCTTTAACTGAGGGGTACCAACAATTTTGTCCACGTGTGTAAATAGTTTTACTGCTTAAAATTAAACATTATGAAGCGCGTGACCATTTAGAGTGACAGGTGGGTTGGCCAGCCCATATCTCAGAGATGTTTGCGTGGCCTTCCTCAGCTCTTCTACAGTGACCTTCAAAACCACGCTTTATGAAATCTACAAAGCTATGGAGGGTTTGTCCATCTTTATATACAGTCCATGTCTGGATCTTATTCCTGGCTTATATATTGACACTGTTGCTATGGAAACATGAACTGCCAGAGTGTTGTGTCTTGTTTCTGCTGACTTCAAACAATTAACATTACACCACAGAATTTGCTTTGGAGCTGATCATATGAAAATATTTTGGGTACTTTGACTGCTTTACACTTGAATGTGTGTTGCTTAAAAGGAATAAGTGAGTTGATTAAATGTTCTTGTGTTATTGCCTCTAAGCATGAATGAAAATCAGTGTGTCTTCATTAAGCATGTGTTGGGGAAAATGGCTGTCGGTGAGAGGGCAAGAACTCAGATACATTTATGGGGTTAGTTGTTTCATTAGCATGTTTTTTTGGTTCTTTTTTTTTGCTAAACCTGCTCTATTTTCATGTCAAAGACAGACTGTATGAAATATAGAAAACCACCAACCAGTTTAATGTTCACTATTTTGTTCCAAAGGAAAAGAAAACAGCCCAGTGGGCAGAGCCTTTTTCTTCACTTTTCACTTTCCAGTAACACTAAAGGGACACAAAAGCTAATAAAAACTGTATCATGTCTACAGAGAGAGCAGCAGCAAGTTAGTTAGTGTTGGCAATCATGGAGCATCGACCCTCTTTGAAGTCCAAGAGTTTGGATCGATGAAAGTCATTCTCTAACGGGGGGGTGGGGGGGACGGAAGTTGAAAATCCTGATTTCTGCTTTAGCACCTCATTCTGTTTTTCACGTCCTCCATCTTGGAGAAATGTCAAGAGAACAATAAATGTATAAAAGGTCAGCGGCGTACTAACAGTCCCTTCCAAGCTTTCATTACATTTGCTGTTGGCTATAGCAGAGGCGCTTGGGCAGCAGCGCTGACATTTGGTTTGTTTTTACACCATGTTGAGTCTCACACAGTTGTAGCTCCTAATAATGTCAGAGGGAAAGATCTTGGGGCAGCTTGGTTGTGTTTATTGCTACTGTGCAGGGACAGAAATAGAATTGTGATTCATAACTGCAAGACTATTGACAACACAATCAATACTCAAGGTAATGCAGTAAAAGTCAGAGGAAATGCCTTTTCTGCCTTACATTTCGGCTTTTCTATCTCAGGCGTGACGATCGGTGGGCTATTGTTGAAATATGTACTGGTTCTCAGTCTTCCAAACAAAATAGACTTCCAGTTTTTTGGTAGTCTTCTTTTCTTTGTTTTGGTCTGTTGGTGGAAAAACTAGTGCCGCAGAATGCCTGCTTATTATTTCACCATCCCTGTGACGAAAATGATTCGCATGATTTGTGATAGCAGCACTCTTCTGAAGCACATTCAAAAAATCAGATGCATGCCTATGCATGAAGACATCCATGTGGTGTAGAGGGGGGGGGGGAAATATCCAGTAATTTATCACCTACTGCGACCATATGAAGACATCAAACCGTACTGAGGCTTAAAGCATCACAGTGGGTCGGCAGCTATGTGTTGCTCAAAAAGAAAGAAAGGCAGCTGAGAACCATAATGACAAATGATATGATGTACACGTCCATCCCTTTGAGACTGTCACACTCCATAAATTAAGCTCAAGTTATATTTTCACATGCAATCCTCCCACTCACCCACTGTTTGCCTTTGGTCTCTTTCCACGTCACCCTGAAAGTCTAAAGGAGAAAACAGGCATAAACACTTTCCCCTGTGAACACATGTGATTCAGATCTGAGACGATCCTTGCGCCTCATTTTACCAGCTGATCAAGTGACTGCATCAAACCACGGCACAGGTTAATAAAGTTTAGGCTGCAGTGTGTAAATTGTCAATTTGCTGTGGCTGGGCGCTCAGGGAGCACATGGGTAAAAACGCAGTCGGGTGACTCAGTTGACACTCCTTTCGGGTCAGAGGTTAATGAATGATTATTTCTCTCTCCCAGCAGGCGTTGCCCACTCTCCTGTGGCCAGGAGGGTGAAAGGAACTCAATTTAGGCAAGAGAAATCCCGGGGAGATAATGTGTTGTGATTTAATCAGCACCGAACTGATTGCTGTAGACAAGGAAAACATAACCAAGAGGAATTGGTTTATTGATCCCTTTAAAAAAACACACACACACACACACACACACACACACACACACACACACACATGCTAATTTGTAGAAGATTCAATGGGTGTTAATGCATTGAAAGTGGTTTAATGGGCAATGATTACAGCCCATTATCATCCAGGGTCCAGTCTTCCGTAGCTGTTAATAATTCACAAGCTGCACTTTATAAATTATGAACTAACAGGGCTGAGTCACTTCACTTATTCCTTCAAAATGGGTAAATGTTTGAAAAATAAAAACATCTTAACGTGGTTCTCTTGTACCCCAGTGATGCAACAGCTTTGAAACACATTATTGTGTGAAGCTGTCCGTCTGTGTGACCTGAACTCAAATCACTCCTCCTAGCTCCTGACCCAGAACTCCGCTCACGGAAAACTGCTGAAGCAAAATGAGAGGAGAGACAGAGTTCAGGATAGATTTGATTTCACTCCAGGGCCAGGTGTGGGCTTTGTACTTGCCACGAACCGTACCGGCACTCCAGCCTTCCCGTCCAGCGCTGTATTATTTATACCCACCTTTGGAGGCTGTGTGACGATGTAATTTCTAATGCCTGAATAGTGCAAGAGATGTTCACCTCACAGCTTCCTACAAAACCTGAATGAAATTTTAAGTATCGGCCACAGTCGGATTTTAATCATAATCCTGTTATCTGCATTGAATCGCTCTGCTTTTATATTGTTGTCCTGTTGTTTTGGGATTTAAAGGCACTTGAGAACACACAATGCACAAGATAACTTATTTCACAATGATAGGAACATACTTCAAATGAGCCGCCCGATGTTTGGTAGGTACAACAGGATGAATCTGTCAAATATAATGCAGCTTCCTCTGTGAATTCCTCAAGCAAGAAGCTTCGAAGCCCTATTCCAAACTAAAATCTAGTGACTCGATTCGTCTTCTTCTTGAAAACATCCCCTTAATGTTGTTTACTGATAACTTTTCTTTTGTGCTCACTCTATAGCTTTGTCATTTACGAATCTCCATTGCTACTTAACCTTTAACACTGTGGCATAAACGGCACCTTTAGGTAAAACATTATTTCTTGAGCGGTCGCATGAAGCTGTTGCGGCACCAGATGGTTGGGATCCGTTTCATACTGTCATGGAGACATATTAACTAAAACTGGAAGAAGAGGGAGCGATGCAACCTTCATTACAGTGAGGAGCTGTTCCAAAAGCAACAGTCCGAAGCAATTTGTTGAAACATTAGAGTGAGCTATCATAATCTTTTCTTGTCGCGTTATGCTTGCAGATACAATTCATCCCAGAATTAGCTGTCATCTAATTTTCCTTCACAATTTCTATTACACTTTATGAATTATATTTGGCAGAACTGGACTTGATTGATTAATTTTGCCTGATCCTACTTGATCTTTACTGTAAGTGCAATTTCCGTGACTAGATTGTATTGGAGATGATTTGCAGGCCCAAAAAGCGTGATGCTATTTATCACTGTAAATATTATCAGCATCTGCTTAGTGAATCACTGATGAGCTCACTAGATCTCACTCCCTGTGTCCTAACCCATTCGAAGGTTTCGGCAGTGACTCAAATACTTGTCTGAACCGGTGCAGGGGAGCTTCATTTCTCACTCTGGCGGTGGACAGTTGTCCTTTGGGTTAATGGCTCACTGAAGACCTGAATCAAACCCAGATGAAAGCGACCTAAAGGGCCCTCATTTTTCCCCATTAATCTTCCTTGTTTTCTTTAAGGTGATCTTTTCACCCTGTTTTTAAGTACCTGTCTGTTTTGTGGAAGGGGGCTCGTCCGGCGTCCAAGGGGCCAACTAGAGGCCTGTCCGAGCCCCATCCCCTCCTCCCAAAGCAGTCCCAGGAGCTCCGAATCAGGCCCCCAGGTTTAATGGCTTTTGTAATGGCAAATTATAAGCCGCTACAAGGGCAAGATTAATTGAAGGGTGGTCTCAGGCCATTGCTTGGCTCGGGCTACAGTGTAATCTGAGACGATCGTGTCGCTCTAAAAAATGTGGACGGCTGTCCTGTCGACCAGAGCCATCACACACTCGTGAACTCTGATGACATGACGTTTTACCGAGGCCTATATTTTGGTTGCCCGGAGGGACCATCTGACTTTAAAAAATCATTATCATTTGTAAAATTAACCAATTGTTTTGTCAGATTTTTCAGCACCACCATCATTCCTTTGCTAATAGATTTGCTATGAGTCAGTGACCACTTACTTCACTCCCAGGATATGCGGTTACAATGCTCAGTGTTATAATTTGGTCCCGGAAAGCACAAAACTAAAGATCCAAATCATCTCTGTTACAGTAAGAGTAGTGATTTAGATTGCAATATATGAGGGAGTAAAAGGAAAACAACTACAGGCTCAATTTGTCAAAATAACCACAATGAGTCCCAAGCCTGTTCTCATTAGTCTCAGTGGGATATGAAACACAGCTCATGCTTGGGTAAAGCAACAAAGAGAACAAGGCTAGAGCATTTAAGTAGATAATGATTCCCAACATTGCACTTAGAGCAGTCCAGGATTCTGCTATTTTCCTTCTTTTTTTCCTCTTATATGTTTTACTTGGACAGAGATTCTGTGAAGACCACAAAACCACAAGTTAATGAGTTTATGATTATCTTTAATAAAACACTAATCAGGAAATAAAATGTCAGGTAATCACAGGCGCAATGTTTAGCTAATATACTGAACTCCAGGATTTTATCGTGGTGGATATTGCAGAATGGGCTTTGCTAAACATGAGCTACCAAACAGTATGATCACTTCTCCTAAGAGTGTTTTTAGCAGGATTGCAGGCTGCCAGAACACATTTATTTTTGTTATTGTCTGGAGGGCTTTTAAGCCCTCTAACACTGTCAAGATACTTATCATTTCAGTGGATGCGACTTTATTTCAAAGCCTCTTAAAATTCTAAAGATCAGATTCTGAGCCACGTGGGGAATTTCATTAATGGCAATTCTGGTGTGGTTATTGTGTATTTTATATTCTATTAATTAACAGTGTTGTAGAGTTTCAATGTTTACAGAAGGAGGATGGGATTTTTTTTTTTTTACATTTAATCCTAGAAAAAAATCTAATAGTTTCTGTACTAATTTTCCCACTTTGTCAATCACATGGTAATTGAAGCTAATGTATGGTCTCAAGCTGAACTTGAAAGAGAAATGTCTCTGCATGACGGCTACTAAAACAGTGTGAGCTTCACCTTTTCACACCTCGGTACCAAACTCACATCATCACAGCGAGCAGGGAGCAAAGAACACAACTAAGCGAAATGGACCGACGGCACAAATGTGTCGACACTTGACTGCTCCACGTGGATAGAATTTTCATTTTGCTCTTTGATAGAAATGACCATGGATTCTTGGCAGTGTTTGCTCCGAACAGCATTTGACCTCTTTCAAGAATGCAATGGAACACGAGGAAAAAAAGAGAGAAAGAAATGCAAACGAAATGGGAGGCCCAAGCGCCCTGCTCATATCTCATCTCTATTAACGGGTTTACGGGTGACCCCAGGGATCCTCGTAAAAGTTTACGTGGAGGTTTCAGTTAGAGTTCCCTTTAAAAGAATGAAAGAAATTGGTTAGTTTATGGTTAGCCTTCAGAATTTTATGGCATGTTTTACTTAAGTTCCCATTTTTACAGATCCTGGTTCCAATTAGCGGAGTAGCAGTGCAGAAGGCTAAACTGAGCTCCTCTCTACTCTCAAGGTAAAACAAGTAAAGAAAAAAATAAAGGGGCGCTTAATTGACTGTTGATCTCTGAGGACACATTCAGGTCAAGTGCAGAGGCATGGAGATGGGGTTGGAGGATCAATTGTACCTAAGAGTATTTGCCACCACAGCAACAATGTTAAACTAACACTGGAGAGGATTTGTGGACCCAGAAAAAAATGATCTCCTTAAACCAGCAGCCATCCAAATACAAGTCAGACATGAGATCAAGTTTAAGTCACAACTAATTCTTGATTTATGAAACTGTTTCATGTGAAACAATACTCTCTAGTCTGTGTTATCACATTCATATTCAGAGGATAAACCTTAAGTGATCCTGTCACAGAATTCAGAATTTCTTCTGATTATTTCCATAAGCTAAATATTGCTTAATTGTTTTTTAATTGGACAACATTTTTACAGTCATTTACTTGTTCTCTTCTTCTTACTGTCATCTACCTGCAAAGTTACAAACAAAATTCATGCATTATCTGTACCTGCTTGTCTTGTGTACGGTGACAAGGCAGGTATGTACAGGCTTCCAGTAGTTCTTGGGCTAATTTCTACTATTTAGACTCTAAAGCCTTGATAATACTCCACTGCAAACACACACAGCTGCAGACACAAATCGATGTCTAGATGTTGCTATTATACTACTTTCCTAGTCTACAGGAGTTTGCTTGGTGAACTCAGTTGCACCATTGTGCAGGGGTCTGAATGGACTCTTGTGGACTTGGGGAGAGGACGAAATTTGCATCACATGGACCTTTGCATAATATATGCAGATGCTGAAATCGTACCGACCTAAAGCCCCTGATTATACTACAGTGTGGATGCTCACATGGACAACTGTGGATGCACACAGATACGTAACTCTGCTTGGAAGACTCCATTGCATGCATGCACAGTAGGTTTTATCTAATTATTTCATGTACACACATAGTGCCTGTACAATTGCCCCTGTTGTGTAGATGCAAATTTTGAGCTGCATGCAGATATGTCCAAAGGGGGTTTGTGCAGACTTTTGCAGACTTGTGGGGAAGACTAAATTTATGTCATGTGGACCCGAGCAGACCCTCACGGACACAAAGAGTATATCTAATTCAGAACAATGGGCAACATAGACTCTTCACCTCATGTCTTTGGATTGTGGATGGAAACCAGACCACAAGAAGGAAACTCATGCAGATGTAATACATTCCCAGTTCTGGTAACAAGTGACGACCGGCACAGACCACTGATACCATCAGTTACAATAACATGGTACCCCCTAAGTACTTACTGAGATCTTAAAACATGGCACTATTGCCAAAAACATGCCCAAAATGGCAAAGGATATAAGTAATCGGAGGATCATGTATGTTGAAAATAAGCTCTAAACTCATGTAAAGGTAAAATGATTTGTAAAAATAGATGTCTTACAAATGAGTTAAACTAACCTGCAGGTTTTATTTATCATCTGAGCATTCTGATGAAATTTCTTTTATTTTGCGGAGTACAGATTTGTAAAGTGTGTTGCTCAGTGGTATTGAAGATAGAGTGAGTGTTCAGGGTATTTACCAGCAGCCTACTGCTAACTTTCAGACATCTGATGTACCAATCATGTTGTTGACAATGTTTGCTTCTTTATTTTGCGGCACTGTGATCTGCTGATCTTATTTTACAAAATATAATTTTTGGGTACTTTTTGCCCTATTTTATTTCCTTTAATAGACAGTTAAAGTGAAGACAGGAAACTTGGGTGTAAAGATTAGAGGAGTGACAGAAGTCCAGGTTGCTCAGGAATCAAACTAGGGACTCAACACTCAAAAGTATTTGTGTCCTTGTGATATTTTTTAACCAAACACAGACAAAACAATGAATTAGCTACTGTGCTAGAAACACTTGTCTCTGACATTCTCAGAACCTACTAATTAACTCTGAACATATCACATTTCTAACGCCACAAAGGGTGAATCATGAAGAAAATCTTTCCGGGAAATAGCCAGGTCTGTCAGCCAGCAAGCTGAGGAAACGGGGGGTGTGGAAGGTGTTTACGGGTAAAGAGAAGAAAAACAGCCAGGAGAAAAGGGAGACATGCAGATAAATGATGGAACATGACACACAACAATAAGTCAGTAATCCAGCAGAGGGCTTTTGAGGTAACGTGCCTCCAGGCAGGCGGTCACTTGGCGGTCTAACGTCCTCTCCAAACCAACAGCTCGTCACTGCCATCATCACCACCACTGCCGCAGCGTGTTTACAACTCCACAAACAAACTGTCACACAGTGGTGCTGGTCGTGTAAAAAGGCTGTTTAACGGGTTGAACACACACAACACACACACACACACACACACACACACACACACACACACACACACACACACACACACACACCACACACACACCACACACACACCACACACACACACACACACACACACACACACACACACACACACAGTCCCTCTCTAGCTGTAGGTCATTTTCTCTCTAACCTCGTCTTTCTTCCTCTGAGACATATCTCCATTCTCTGACTCACAATCCTTTGTTATATAGATTTTTTTTGTCTGACAGGTTGTTGTTTTTTTTTTGCTTTCTTTTACTTCCGATAAATGCATTTTTTTTGTTGTTGTTGTCTACCTCAGACATCTTGAATTTGTCTTGCCTCTTGAACAAGAGTGATTTGTCCTAAGCTAATCCTTTGCACACATTCTTTACTCTTTACATGGAAATTTCCATCCAGGAAATAAGTGGTAAGTAACATCATGTACCACAATCAGCACTTTTGGTTAAAGATATAAGATCACAAAATGATCTGTGTATGCTCCTCTTTCATTTTTCGTATTCCTGTCAGATATTTTGGAAATGCAAATGTGTGAAAAGACTCCAGCGGGGAACAGAAGTACAAACAAACTGCAACCACAACCTCGCTCCCTTTCTCTGTCTTCAAACACAAACACATGCGTGGGATTATATCCACATAAAGGACGCATGTTTCAAGACTTTGACAGTGACATCGACCACTTGAACAAACAGTGCAGAAGGATTAGATCACTCCTTGTTACCAAATGACAGATGAGGCAGGGTGTCGTACTTTTCTTTGATGCTCAGGAAATCCTCCATTTGATTTGTCTGACACACACTCACAGTTGTGCACAAAATCATGTGCAACTATTGCAGTCGTATTTGGGGGAAAATGCTGGCCAAGTAGGTTCAGATTGGTGAAGTTTCCGAAACAGTGCCAGAGAGTGTAACTGTGTGACATTCATGTGAATAATACAGGTTAGTGTTTGGTCCCACCCTGTGTTTGTAGGTATTGCCAACAGGCCTTTTATTAATCAAACTGAAACTAACATTCAACGTTTCCAAATGTTAAATAATACGGGATTAAGATAAAAGATGTGAAAAACAGCATGACAGCAACAGAAAGTGCATGGAAGTAAAAGACTTCAGAGGCACGTTAATGGAGTTTTCAGAGTGAGCTTGCACAGAAACACCCCCTAAAAAACAAATGGAGGTAAATAAAAGCGTTTAAGTCAACAACAATCACTTGTAAATAAGTGCATGTGTCGCTAAGCCAAAGAAGTGTTCACAGAAACGCACTGTATGTTTAAATGCAAACAGTTGAAGCGCAAATGCACACACACACACACTCACACACATGCATCCTGCAGATCTCCTGTGTGCCTTTGTGCCATGCTTTAGGAAGGAACTATAACCATAACACAGTGGTTGTTTCCTGTCTACAGAAGCTTTAATAGGCGACGGGGCCGCTGACTCACCAGCACGCAGCGGATGTCTTCCCTCCGACATGACACTTACAATAGGTACTTAGTTTGTTTGAAGGTCTCACTGTATTTACTTTAGGTTCTGAATGGGGTTGATAAGGACATGTAGGAGTGTATCTGAGTAGAAATATAGTCTCTGCAACTGAGACAGTGAAAAAAAAGCAACTGAAGTTATTTTCGTATTCATGGTAACACTTGAACAACAAATACACTACAACATGAAAGCACTTGTTCACCATTGTCTATCAGTCAGTGGCACTGTGACATAATTTTATTGCAACTTACAGCAATACAGTTTTTATCTTTGTCTGCTTAGACAAAAGTATTCTTAGTTAACAAACTAACCTGTTCTCTGAAATCCTCAGGGCCAGTGGAAAGAAACTGTCAGAAAAAATTAGTTTGAAGTCAAGATTCATTAAAAAATACATTATTTAAAAAGAAAGAGTTCTGTTTTGGATGATTTTTGTTAATTTATTTTAAAAGTGCCTTTGTTTTGGCCTGCAGCTGACACAGCCCAGCCTGGTTTCTGGGTTTTAGACGATGCCTGTAGCCTTGTCTACCACAACCCAGATGGGAGGCAACAGCTCTGGCTCGGCCGTCGGCCTGCAGACAGAGTCCAAGTGCTGCCTGGCCTCAGCAGTTATCCCCAAATCCAAACTGGAACCCAGAGAGAAATGCAATTCAGGCTGGACTCCCAGACACAGAGGACAGCTGGCCGCTGGTCCAGTGTAGTTGCTCCTCTTTCCAAAAAGCCTGTTGACTCAAACCTCATTCATACGACAAAGAATCACACGGAGGTGGTCGGCGAATTGCAAATAAATACTTTATGACCGTCACTGATTTATTTTATATGTGAATCTGTCATGTCTGGAATTTGCAATGTAAACTACATCCTCTGTTTAAGTGATAACAGATGATAATACTCATCCTGTAAACGGTCTCAGAATCACTGATAAAGTCGTTGTTTTTGTCTTCTTCCACTCTCCCACTATACTAAACTACAGCAGTAACATTTTAACTTCGTGGTTGGGGATTTATAATAGAAAATTCATGCTTAAGTGTTGAGTATGTTGCCTACTGCACTCCAAAAATAACTCAATGGATCTTTTAACGCCAGTTAAAGGCATCGTTGGAAGATGAAAATTAAAATGTGTTGATTTTTCAAAATGCCTTTTCAATTTAAAACATTGTGTTGACATAATAATGTCGATAATTACAACAACTTGATATTGTTTGTATTTTAAACGGCATTAATTCATTTAAAATAAAATTCAAGTTGCAGTAAATTAATTAAATTTGCTTAAAAATAATTTTTCTTTATGTTGAGTTCAGTCAGGCAAGTCCTTCAGGAAGTGGTTCTTGTGCTACTAATTATTTGACTGGTTTATTAGAGAGTGGTGGAACAGATTTTTATTAGAAGTGGTCATACTTATTATTAAAATTCTGTTTAGCCTAAACATTTATTTTTAGTTTGACTGTAGTGACTTAATTGCAAATTCATTTCTTGAAACACACAGTAAATAGGTAATTTATTTCAGTTTTTTAAAAGAGTTTATTGTATTACTTTGCAGTTAAATTCAAATGTGAATACAAAAAAACTGTGCAGAAATGTTGGCACAGTATTCAGTTGATATTCTGAGTTCAGACAGTAGATCCTTGGCTACTTCTTCATGCTCCATATTTTGGGTAAAAGCTCTGCCAAGATTTAATTGAAATTCCTGAATCACTGCAGCTCTTGTTTTCTTTCCCCTGCAATGCTACCGGTAGCTTTCCCAGAGATTAAAAAAGAACAAAAAAACACAGAGAAAAGAAAAACTGCCAAGCCTTTTATGATGAGGAGCAGAAGTGCTCATGGCTGCGAGAGAGATTATGGAAAAGGAGAAACAGACAACAAGAGGCGCATTAATAGAAGTCAAGAGATAGCAAGTGAAAGAGGAAATATAGTGGAGGAGGAAAAAGAACATCAAGGAGGGGGGAAAAAAGTAGAAAGAAGGGAAGCGAGGCCTGGCTTTATTATATCCTAATATGCCTCCATACTCAGCCAGTGAGCAGAAGAGTGCCGAGACATAATTATATCCCCTCCCTGGGCCGTCTCCCTGTATTAGCGTCTCCTCTAGTTCACTGCCTGCGACAGAGACAAATGAGAGAGTTTTTCCAGCAGATCATTCTCATCCGTTACTGCCAGTTCCGTGTGATAGATCGTCGGAGCTAAAGCGGGGCAATAGATCAAGGCGTAAAAGAGACTCGCTAGCGTACCCCAGTGGAGCGCAGCTTTACAGATCATCGCCCGCCTAATGCACACGTGGGTTAAGAGTCAGATCCCGTTAGTTGTAGTGGCCCCCTCCCAACCTTCCCCCTTCTCCCCTTCTACCACCTTCTCTTACATCCCGTTCTCCCCATTAAGCTGGAATAAATGGCTGCAATTGTCTCTCTGACCCCACAGTGTTTTACAGTGTCACAGGTACAACTTCTGCTGTGGTGTTGGAGCGAGCTGCTTAGATTAATCATCAGAAGGCCCAATCAAGTCATGTGAGGTGAAATTTGACAGATTAAAACAGTTACATTCGAAAAAAATACAATGTTTTCAGGCTGAGAGATGAGAGCCAGTTCTGTTTCAGTGCCAAGTTTCCAAAACGTACCGATTCATCAAGATGTTCAAGCAGTTAGCAGGCCTCAAGTGTTAAGACAGTGATTGTCAACTCTCATAGATTTTTACCTGTAGCTACTTAATTATGCCTGTATATTTTTAAATCTCTATATCCTCTGTGTGCTCTGCTCTTGTCTTATTTTTTTTCCCCTGTATATTCTGTATTTTTAAAATATTGCTGGTTTCTCCAATTACCCTCAGTAACAGTAAGTACCTACCTACACTACCATTGGAAAGTTTGGGGTCACTTAGAAATGTCCTTATTATTATCATTAAATTAATGATAAATCCAGTCTAGACATTGTTAATGTGGTAAATTACTATTTTAACTGGAAACAGCTGATTTTTAATGGAATATCTCCATAGGGGTACAGAGGAACATTTCCAGCAACCATCACTCCTGTGTTCTAATGCTACATTGTGTTAGCGAATGGTGTTGAAAGGCTCATTGATGACTAGAAAACCCTTGTGCAATTATGTTAGCACATGAATAAAAGTGTAACTTTTTATGGAAAATATGAAAGTGTGTGACTCTAAACTTTTGAACGGTAGTGTACATTCTTGAGGATTTGGACAGCAATCAGTAGCAATACCATACGAGTAACTTTGTTGTCGTATCGAATGTACTTCTTTTCTGCCATTCCAGGATTTATTTAGATCCAGTGTCAGGTCATTCTGACCCTAAACTTTTGAACAGTAGTGTACCTACCTACCTAACGTTAATTTCCTGAATTTACCAAACAAAAAATGTCTGTTTTCTGGTTAACATGTTCTTTGCCATGGCAGATTAAAGGTAGTGGAAATGGTGGGTTTTGTATGAGGTAATATGATTAAACACAAGCTAGTTTGGGAATATACATCATGAAACTACCAAATATTAACTAACAAAATCTTACTAACATAATAATGAATCTCAAAACAACTTTAGACACGTTTTAACAGAGGGAATCCCCTACTGACTGAATTTTTCCCTAAATCGTAAGATCTGTTCAGTGATTCTATTGTATCAGGTTAGATTTATCTTTTATGGTGCTTATTCCAACACAAATTTTGAGATAATTTAGCACAAACACACTGACACAGCTATCAGCGTCCCTGACAGTTGCCCACTTTATCCAGCTGGTAGCTCTCTGCAAGTCAGAGTCTCTAATATATCCTCAGCTTACTATGGTTCATTCAGTTTTACCTTGTGTCACAGTAAAACACATTGATAGTGGATTTTAGTCCGGAACATTAACAAGGGATCATTGCTCTGGCAGGAATTGGCGAAATAGAAAGAGCAGAATGTCTGTAATATGTTGCACACTCGAGGACAGGCAAATATATCTCTGAACCTGTGCAGACATCACACATAACGCAGGCAGAAAGGTAGACAAGTTTATTTTTATTACACAAGATCTATGTGTGCCTGCCTGACTGTCTTGTACAAGTAAACTATTATTAACACCAGTGTTGACAATGTTAATCCACTCTCTAAGACTGAGTACAGTAGGCTGGATCACATAGCATTCCCATTGTATTTTATGTACACGTCTCATTTATCATGAGACAACCGGGGAGGTGTAAGTGTTTAGTTGAAAATACACACCAGCAGACTGCTACGTATGTGAAAACATAAAAGTCAGACGACTGATTACTTCAACGACGCCTCCACGGTAAAAAGTAAAAGGTAAAGTCATTTTGGTTTCAAAAATATCAATACTGTGATGTAGAAAACTGAAGGGTATATTAAGGCAAAATTTGTTCTTTGGTGGATTGATTTTCAAGGTAGTTTAAGAAATGACATAAAGCAATCAGACAACATTAAAGAGGCACTCAAATGTGTTACTTGCATGCATGTTATACACATTTATTTGTGATAATCATGACGACAAAGATTACAAAGGAAGCAGCCATCACTGCTACAGCACAGTTAAGTGTTTAGATCATGTTTCAATCAGGGGTAGTGAATAGACGTCCCTAAATAGCATAATGCTTCTTTATATGCTGCTCGTAACACGGCGAATTAGCAGCGCTGCACAACATTACAGATTTCAATTAATTCTGATCAGCACAGATGTTGCATCACTCTCACTCGAGGCAGCCTCATTTTTATGTAAATTGAAGCTGTTAGACCAAGAGGGGGATAGTTGGAAACTGTGAAATGGACAAAATGCTGCCCACAGAAGCTTGCAGGTAATTTCCGACGTGATACTTAAGCCTTTCATAACTGCTTGTAATTCAGCGGCTGGTAAACCGGTGCTGATCACTTCTACGGGATCAACAAGAGGAATAATTACAGGAGGAACGCTGAGCAATATCGCAGTGTTCTGTCCCAACTGTGTGCACTAATTAGAGTTCTTTACAGGTGTCTATTCGCATTCAAACTAAAAATAAGACAAATGATGCTGTACGTCAAGGCAGGGATGTCCACTGTCGCTGTTCAGTTCCTGACAGAAGCAGTGACAGGAACCTTGAGAGCTCACAAGGGTCAAAGTGTACGCGACTCCCCTTCACCCAAACAGGATATGCCTACAGAAGGATAGGATCTTCTATAAACCTGGACTGCTTTTTCTGTGAAACGTGTCAAAGGACTCATTTTTCTTGTGTTTCTCTTCTTGGAGGTGTGGGAACCAAGGCTGCGGTGATGACAGCAAATGTGGCACGGGTTGCTTCGATGAAGTCACACCATTGTTCACTTTGATAAATCATCGAGATGGATGTGACCTCCGGGGACTGCCCTTCCCTCGATGACTTTGATGTATGAAAGTGTGAAAAACAGATGGAGGACAGTTCTCTGTTTTCTTTTGACAGCTTCCTTGTCAGACACTGAAAATTGAATTTGAATCCCCTGAGACTGAACAGTCCTGAAAAGGAAAACGATAGAAAGGATGTTTCTCGATCGATTTTCAGTTTTCACTTACGCTAAACCTTCCAAAACAGCTTCATGCTTTTCATTAACTTTATTTTAGATGTAGATGTTTCATATTATCACAGCCTATGGCCTCATTCAGTACAAAGTCAATTCATGAAACAAATTGTTTATGATTCGATGATTTTAAATTCAGAAACAATTAACAAATAAAACAGTCTTTTGCTTAATTGGTTCTCCTAGATAACTGGCATCACCGCTGCCGTTCCCAGGCACAGACCAGCTACCGTTTTGCTCTCCGTGTCGTCTTTGTGTCCCGACTTTGCCTAATACCTCGACTAGCAGCGAGATTCACCACAACAGGTGTGGAGGGCAGCGGCGAGGTCACAGCTTTCACATTTGGCTTGCTAAAGACTGGCGACAAGAAACCTGCGGCAAGAAAAGAATCCAAGATACTAAAGGACATGATTTATCACCTCTGCCAGGATTCTGCCAAGACTGTATGAAAAACGGCCAGGAGGGTTAGAAAACACAGTCTGCTGTCAATATTTTAATCCTAGTGTGTCCACAGAGTGTCATGCTTTACTGAGCTTTTTCATACTTTATTACACAGAAATCCAGAAATGCCAACAGAGGCCATAAATATCAACTTTTGTAAATGTATGTAGTTACGGTGTTGTTAGAAATTCCATGACGGATTTCACAGAAAAAGATGTCTCAGTTAACATGAAAACATGAGCGCTGACTGAATGTATGATTATGGAATAACATTATTAGTAATGAGACAGATTTTTATAGTGTGGTAGAGGGAAATTTTAAAATGTGCACGCTTGACTTGACATTTAATAACAATAGAAATGTGTACATTTGTAAAAAAAAAAAAAAAAAGGATTTTGTCTTCAGCTTTCTTCATTTTTAAGCTGACTTGCAATGAGTGCAGAAGCAAAATAAGTTTCAACTTTTACAACACTGTGACAAAGGTCTTAAATTATACTCCTGTGAGCCCAGACATGTCAGATTTAAAAGACAAGAATAAGAAGAGAGAAGAAGAGAAGAGTCTATTTTCCTAAAAGGGTGACAGGAAAAGTGTCAGAGGTGTTTGACTGTCCCTGGATAAAGTCGGAAAATTCCTGCCATAAACAACTCAAACTGCACAGATTGAACCGCAGCCCCGACAGACACACTAAACTCCCAAGAAAACTGTCTTTAACCTTTATGAATAATAATTAGTACTGATGACTCAGATCAACACATTACAGCCCACAGATCTCCCTCCACACATTAGCCTACACACACACACACACTCCGCACACACTCTGGCAAGTGAATTATCTTGGCAGCTAAAATGATGAACCTTCAACTACAAAGTGACATTGAAAGATTCATTTGCACACTGTTTGCCAACTGAACGCGAACACGTCTGGACCTTTTCAATACCTCCTGCAGCCACTGAATGTCAACCATTCTCCCGTCAGCCTGCCTGTGTGCGAGCGCGTTCGTGTCTATGCGTGTGTGTATGTGTGTGAGTGTGTGTGTGTGGAGGGGGAGGGTGGCGGCTGTCCCAGAAGGAACAGCCAACCAAATAACTTCGAGCTGTCACCGCGGAACAACCCACCCCGCCGCTGCCACCCTTGCCCCTGTCCCCAAAACGACGGCATACGGCTGTCATCGCCCAAAACAAGATGTCGTGTCAAGGCAGGAAAATTACACAATAACGAGCCCCACTTGAGATTAGGCTAATGAGAAAATCAAAACACAATTTAATTCTTGTCAGCGTCTTTAAATTACCTCTCATAGTAGCATGCTGATTAAGAGAAGTCTGCCACTCAGCCGGCTGCCCACTATAAATAACCCTTGGGCTTTTTGGACCATAGTTGGCTTTTTTTTTTCCATTGCAGGAGATATTAAATGCACAGCCACACACATACACACACGAGTTCCATTAACAAACAGCCACAGCTACTCTGATAGATATGTGCAGTAGAAAAGAACTAAAAATCCAGTCTTCATCAAAAGCATGTATTGTGGTTCAGTGAATCCATAGAGTGTTTTCCATGCAGAGCCAAGCCCTTCCAAATACAGATGTTGCTTTTCACACTGAAAAACGTTCTCATTACCACAGGCCAAAGTCAACACTAGCTACCTCAGCTACTTAGTGCTAACTGGGCAGGTACTGCAGTTAAGTCAAGACATTAAACGTACAGAGATGCTGCATCCTGGAGGATTTAACTAATGTAACTTTTTAAACAAAAACAGAGCAAAATCAGTGAAAAAAATCACTGTTAATTCTTTAAACAGAAGCTCCTCAGGTCTGAGACGGGGTGAGCTCAGGAGCATGGAAGGGCAGCGGGCCAGATAACTGTCAAGACACCAGACCAGTGACTGGGAATTATGGACAGGTGGACCAAATGTTCCAATTTGGGCCCCTCAACCACTTGTCGTACTTGATCCCATTTAAAGTTAAGCCATAGATCTTTGCATGGGTGCTTCCTGGGGCCAGGATCATCTGTACCCTTCGGCCTCCTCCTGACAGCAGGCCTGTATGGGCTTTACTGTACACTGGTGTGTTTTATCTGCCTTAAGCTGCCAGTGTTCAGCTTTACTAATGTGCAAAAATGTCACTATACATGCAAGCATGTGGAGAAAATAAAACTGGGCACACCTTGTTTAGAAAATGCAGAAACTTTCTCTACTATGCCGTCAATTATTATCAAATTGCATGTGCACTGTGTTTCCTTTCAAGATCTGAAAAAACAACTAGGTCAACCAGTTGACACTAACTAGCATTAGCATAAGTAACCTAACTGACTAGAAATAAACTTGACTGTTGTCATGTGAGCTAATTTGTGAGAGAAGAAGTTGCAAAGCGTCTTTGAAGTTCATGGACTAGCATCGAGTCGACTGTGTCAGGTTCTCTGGTAGAACTTCCATTTGTAAAACAAAAATGTAGACTTATTAAATCCTAATAAACTTTAATGAAAACAGTCAGTGTTTGGATCGAGTAGTGAAAAATAATGTCCCAGTCAGATTTACGAAGCTACATAGTCGTGTCGGATACATATTTAGTTAACCTTTAGGTAATTATACATATTGGATGGGACTCATGGGCGGACATTATCATCACATCACTGGAAACTTTCCTCACTGCAGCTGTTTTGCTAACAAATTAAATGTGTTTCACCCTTTAACTCCTAATAGCGATTCCTTTCGTATGCTATTTTTTCTTCCAAAATAAACCCACACATGATGACCATATTTTCAGAAAGTGAAGTTTGGGAAGGAACAGCAGCTAGTTCACATCAGGACTTTGTTTAACTACGTATAATGCGGCACTACAGCACAATTTTCCTGTACTGAATTACATGAAACATAACTTTTCTCAAACAGCTGATGACTAGCTTGTAGACAATTTATGTTGGCTTTAAACAAACAGGTAGACGACAACGAATATGACATTCACCAACTTTAGAAAAGTTGGGCGATCTGCAGCTCTTTGTACACGTCAGTCAGCTCACCTTTGATAATGAAGACCGTATTTTTTAATGATCTTCCCCTGAAGCCTCCCCTCCCAGAGAGCTTTTTACCAGCGCAGCATCTGCAGTTTGCTTCCCGTTCTGATGTCATGATGGTAATTAACTGGCAAAATGTAAGCTACAGCATGTCAAGATATGGCCACATCACTATTCCCAAACAACCTGCAAGCATATGGCACCAAATGTTACATTTCCCTAATAGCCCCTGAGAGCAGCAGCGCAGCCGTTATAAAGAAAAGGGAAGGTGGCGCTGAGACGGCGCCGGTATCAAGGGCTCAACAGTCGAGCTGAGAGCTGTCAATTCAGTCTGTCAACATTATGACTTTATAGGATTCTGCAGCGCTCGGAGCTGTTCAGCTTTCACAAATTACAGACAAGCAAGGAGCTGAAGTCACACGGCAGCGTAGAAGTAACTATTGGCAGCACAAGGGTCTCCTCCGGTGTACTGCAGCACTGCCTTGCTCAAGGACATGGCAGCAGTAGCATGGCATCTGCTGTTGGCTTACCTGAAGCGTGCTTGTTTAACAGCTATGAGGTGTCTCTGTGTGCTGGTTTAATTACCGGCTGTTATAGTTCATTCATTATATATTCATAGTCAAGTTCAAGTTTATAGTATTTTTTTTAACATTCTAGACCAGGGGTGTCAAACTCATTTTAGTTCATACAGACCAATTTGATCTCAAGTGGACCAGACCAGTAAAATCAGAGCAGAATAACTTATAAATAATGACAACTCTACATTTTCTCCTTTGTTTTAGTGCAAAAAAGTACAATTCTGAAAATGTCCACAATTAACAAACTGTCTTTCTTGATAACAGTATGAACAAACTGAAATTTCTTACAAAAATAAGTGCAATTTCAACGACATTATGCCTCAGTTTATCATTTATACATTACAACTTACAGATCACAGTGTGTCTAAAAGGCATAAAACATTTAACCTTAGGAATCTGGAACTAAATGATATAGTAGTTTACTTTGTGATCAAAACAACTTGTCAAGCTCTGGAAATTATTTTAAATTTATGGCTTTACAGATTTACAATTTGCAGTTAATGTCGTCTTTGTAATTTTTACCCTTTGCAAAGTCATCCTACGGGCCGGATAAGATGCTCTGGCAGGCCAGTTTTAGCCCGCGGGCCAAATGTTTGACACCCCTGTTCTAGGCTAAGAAGCCATGTTCAGGTTGAGTTCATGTTCCTTCTTTTCCTTAAAAAATAGTAAGTAATAGTATATGTTTCACTTTATTAACTGAATCTAAACATTTCAGCAAATGTTCTTCTAAACTTGAATGACTTTGATTTAACCTGTAAAATTCTGAACAATGATGTTACATTGCTGACCACATTTGGCATTTGTTTCAACAAAATTACGCACAAAAAGATTATGATGTTTAGATGAATATTTCTAGTCTGATCAAGTGACTTCCTTGATGAAAAGTCTGCAGCTCCAAGTGTTCCCCCATCAGGACGGACCTGTCACGTTGCCAAATAGAGTGACCAGAAGCATGATCCTCTTTGCTGCTTACATCTTTCACTGGTTCACCAAGACTTTGATTGCCAACATTGAGCAGCCAAGCGGGTAACGCCATTTCCACCTCTTTACGTGCTCCGCTGCTCTCCTCGTCGCTGCTCTCGCCGAGCCATATGGCTCACGGACACGCTCCCCATTTTTCAGATAATTTCTCAAGCGAGAGGACAGGACACGAGCACAAGAAAGATGTACACCCAGCACAATCTCACCCACCCTCTCAGTCCCAGCGTGCACGGTTTGGAGCCGGAGCAGCCACTGTTGGCTGGTCAATGTTCTTTTGCAGTGATTTTTAACTGATATTGAGCCTGAAAGTGAATGGATGTAGTGCATGCAGCTCTTAATTACATGTGAGTACTCAATGGCAGAGAAGTATTGAAAGATTTTACCCAAGCTTGTTTTGAAGCACTTGAAGCTTAATAGACAGTGAATAAATTAAAAAAAAAAAAAAAAAAAAAGCCCACAGGATTATAGTTATGCAGTATACTGGTTTCTTGCTTCCATTTCTTTCATGAATGTGACTCAACAGCATTTTAGATGAACTAAAATGCACAATTTTCACTATTCATTATTTTTCAGTATTGTAACAGTTTATCCATTACCTTAAAAGCTCATTTTTGCAACTGTGTATCTGATGATTCATGCTATTTTGGGCTTTTCAATGTTATTGAAGTATAGTTTCATTTGTAAAAAGAAATGAAATTATTAGATAGATAGATAGATAGATAGATAGATAGAAGATAGATAGATAGATAGATAGATAGATAGAGTATTATTTTACACTGAAGAAAATACATTTATACAATAGTTTTGCTGTGAAAATGTCTGCAATTACAGCTCTCTATCTCTTTTAACAAACAAATCTTTGGAAATATTAGAAAATTGATACTTCTCTTTCTGTCAACTGTCACAAATTGTGTAATACTTTAGTCTATTACAGTTTAGTCTATTTAGTAAACAGAAAGTATTTGTGAAAATAAAATAGGCGTTTTTGAAAATTTTTAAGTTTTCTGTGCATTTCAAAAAATACGGGAAAAGTCTGTAGAACAAAAATATATGCAATGTTACATAACAGATTTTTTTTTTTTACAGTGTATGCATGTATTTGAACCTTTTTTCCCACTATTTTTTAGTGACTATTTGAACACTATTACTTGAAGCTCACGTTCATCAAACCCTCATGTTCTCTTTACTGTAATGTGGTTTTTGCACAGTCTTCAAAACACAACCGTAGAAATACCGTGAGCATCGCCAATGCTTCACATTATCCACACTTCCTATGTTTCAGTGCCTTCATCAACCCTTTATGCTGCGCATTCCTTAAATAGCTGCATCCTTCCAAATCCTCAGAAGGCCTCACCACTGAAAGAGTTAAGGCTTCCTCTCCTGATGGGCCGATGTTGGCAATGCATGACAGCGCCAGTTGACAACACCGGCTATGGATGACAGATGACAGTGGAGGAGGGAGTGGTTTGGTGTGTGCGTGTGTGTGCGTGTGTGTGTGTGGGTGATTATGAAGATAAGGTGTCCATGGGAGCTCTCTGAACACCTCCCTACACAACACACACACCGTCACATCACCACAACCAAGACATTAGCTCAAACACATGCAGACATACCAGTGCATTCAGACCTACACACACACACACACACACACACACACACACACACACACACACACACACACACACACACACACACACACACACACACACACACACACACATTCCTGTACTTGCTGCATAGTGAGGACCGAGTGAAAAGGCCCACAGAGTGAGAACCACCAGTTCTGTTAGATGTAGAAACATGAAACAACTATTTTTGGCCACTATGTGGTGCCCTTATCCAACACACTGCCTTAGATTTCATTTAACACCAACATTTAGAAAAAAGTTTTGAACCAGCTGAGTGAGGACCAGGCACTGGCTTTGGGTTTTTCATGATTTAAAGTAGGTCAACTCGGATGATGTTTCCATTTACTGAATAATTAGTAATGTAAATTTGTATTGACAAATGTTAAATTTACAAAAGATGTTATCACCATTAACAGGGCAGTTTCATTTATTGAAAATATTATTTATTAAAGAGCAAATTACTTATTTCAGTAGGGAGAAGTGTTTGTTTTATTGCCAGTTTGGCTGTCAAAAGATAAAGCATAGAATGTTGATTTTCTTAAGACATTAAGGTAACAACTAAACCTAATTTTATCTATTCAGTTTGAAAGATAGCACAATTTCTTTTTAAGTCAGATCGATTCAGTGTGATTTATCTATGTAAAGCAGAATTAGAACAGTAGGCCAAACCGGAGACACCTTTTATAATAAATCGAATGTCTACTTCAGAAGTGTATGCTTCTTTTTCAGAAAGCTATTCCTTTTCTGCAGTGTTAAACGCAAACATGGCTGACTCAATCCATAATGAACAACAATAGCTCCAACTGGTGAACACTGGATTATTTAATACCCGGTCTTTGCAACCAAATACTCCAGTTACAAGACTCTTCAGTTGTGCAAAGTGCAGTAG